>NC_079489.1:109639197-110265586 GCF_020520425.1 Spinacia oleracea
CCTTTACTACCCAACAACTTTTATTGGGCTTAAGTGATCGAAAATCGGTGAAAAAGTCAACGAGATGGTAATGAATTGATGATAATGACTGAATATATCGAGAGAGGGTACTTCCACGTAGAGACATATTACCTTCTACAACAAGTTTATTACCTGTTAGGCCCAATAAAAGTCGTTGGGTAGTAAAGGTGGAATTATTAAAAAATATGTCGTATGTGGACTTAATAAAAGAAAATCGGCCAAATGTAGGATTAATATTACCAAATTTTCCTTTTATATATTATGGTGCCCTACCACTCTTAGATTTCTGGTTCCACCACTAAGTATATTGTTGAAGAATTATTATCAGAGTAATGATTAATAACTAATATATCCACCAATATTTACTTATGAAGTATGATAATACCGGAAAGGAATATTGAAATTTGAAGTAATATGGGTAGCATGGGTAACTCATGGTTGGTTATAATGGTGATAAGTGTAAGGTTATAAACAATATAACTCTTTGGAAAAACCATAAAGTCGGGAATCCAAATTAATTATCACCTAATCAATTATCATAATTTAGTATACATACTATGTGATGTGTGTCTTCCCCTAGCTGCTCCAGAACCAAAGAAGAACCAGTATAGAGCTCCAAATGTCGCCCCTCCGTAGATAGAACACAACACATTCGGTTCCAACCTAGATTCAACCAACTAGGATGTAATTTAAGGTTTTATGCAGTCGGAAACTCACAATAAGTGATAGGCAAATTATTAAATTCGGTTGAATTCAATGTGTGTAGTTAGTTATAAATTTATGATCATGGATCACATATTTAAAGGGGAGGAATAGAATGGTCTTATCATACTAGGATTAGAATTACTAAACCCCTTAGGATTCTAGTTAATTTTAACCTCTTAGTATTTTAGAAATAATTAAACACTATTTGTATTAGATTTATCCTAAAATTCTAGTTTACGTAGGATTAAGAAAACGATTAGCTTGAGGCCCAGGCTACTTGCCGCCCAAGCCAACAAGAGCATGAGGTTGGGCCACGCGTGACGCCAAGCCCACGATGCTGCTGTTTGTCGCCCACGCTACTGTTACAGCCCACACTTGTAACACCCTGGTAATTCCTTATATTTATAATTACCTTTTTCAGACTAATATAAAAGAATTACCAAGATATTACCGCCACCGTGATAACAGCTAATGCTATTTACCATAATTACGCAGCGAAAATTGACTAACTTTCAAACATATTAAATAGTTAATGGTCATAAAACAACTTGGAACCATCAAGGCCCAAAACCAACATTAAATAGTTTAGAAAATCCACTAACTAAGTTTCAAACCATATTAAAGTAATAATGATAATAGTAGTAGTCATGACTATAAATAAAAATAGAGTTTATAAATGCGAAAGAAGAAATAGCCTCTCAACACTATTCCCATAATAACGTCTCCCGCAAGTTATCTCTACCAACCTGCTTATTGAAAACTACTCCCCAACAATGCAAGTGCAATGATGGATCATCATAGGGTCATTAAGGCGAAGGCCATGACCGAAAGACATGAAGCACGAAGTCAGCGAAAGCTGAGTATTAACAAGCTAGAATTAAATCCTAGTCTAACATGCTTCACTCATTAATAAGGATAATCCACATACAAAAGCCATTCAAGTAAACCAATTAATCATGAAGACATACTCGAGACATGAGACGACTCTTAACTCATAGATTAATAAGAATTTAGCTTCGAACGGGTATTACACAAAACCACTAAGGGAATAACAAGACCACTGGCGGAAAATGAGGGTATTGGGAGCCCACCAAACACCAAATAAAATAGAGTCGGGCATTCTACCGACAGTCGGACCATACCGACGGAATTCCCGCGCATTTTATAAGCGAATAACCAAAAGAATGAAACAACGTCTTGTATCATTCAAGGAGTACAAGTTTCTCCGACGCGACTCCCCCAATTGTTCATACTCAAGATATATACGTTCCAAGAGTTTTGAAGCTCATTCGGGTTACACTTTACGTTAATTAGTATGTCATGTTCAAGACTCAACCCAAAGACATAACTCACAAGTAATTCAACAATTACACGAATAAATTATCAAACAATGACACTTCATTTTAATCCTTTAGGACTTGTGATCAAACATAGGACTCAAGTGAAATTACTCTATTATTCCTTTTCAAAAACACTGTTTGAGATAACCCGACATTGTCTGTTAACAAGCGGGATGTGCCCTTAGCACGAGTAGTCCTTAGTTCAATTCACATAAACTTCTTAAATTTATTCTACACTTGCGGTAGAATAAATAATGCACTGAGGCAATATTCAATAGGCTCATTGTATGCTAGACATCCCGTACAATAACATAATCATAATAACTTGCATGCGAAACACTCATACATGCATATTAATTTGAACAACATGCTTGACATAATTCAACGATTATAAAAGTCCATAACATAATAGTTCAACTGAATCTATAAAACATTAATCAATCCATAACATGCTCATTCACATAGATTCAATAACAATCTCAACATACTTGTTCACACATCAACATGAATTCTCAACAATTAAGTTCACATGATTCACAATCAATCAATATACTTCATAAAGTCCTCATGGGATAGGTGGTCACCCTAGTCTTGTACGTACCTGGAATACCTAAGTACGGGTGCCACTGTGCGAATCACGACTCAAGCTAGAAATCAACTCCTATAAACACAAAGGAGAAACTTAATTATTATCCATGTTTACTAAATTTCCATCACCTATTTAAGAATCTAAAACCCTTGGTTTATTTAGAATTTAATCGTTATTCGTTACTTTAATAGTCTCAAATAGTCAACTCAAGTCCTAGCATAAAAACATTGACCTTTTGGCCTTAGAATCATTAAAATCAACACTTTAAGATTAATAATAAATATGAAATTTAAGTTGATTCCCATAATTTAAATCATCATTAAATTATGTGAATCAATCGCTTGAACAATCGGAATTAAAATCCTATCAATAGGTCATTAATAAAACCATGTTTTGACTCTTAAAAAATTGACACTTTAATTAATCATTAAATTTGAAAATTATAATTCTTTTGAATTAAAATCAATCTCATCAATTCAAATACGAAATATTAAAACACAGTGTTCACAACCGTTCCCAGCAATTTCAATAATCCAAAACAATTAAATAATAGTAATTTAATAATTTAAAAACTGAATTAGGAAAAGTTAAAAGTATACGGATTTGATTAAGAACAACGACAACACACACACGCAACAACGATGTGTTGTGTGTGCGGCAGTGACGCAAAGCACAAGCACGAAGCAACAGCAGCCACATCACGAGCACGACAGGGGCGGGGTGCGCGCTACGGGCGAGGGCGAGGGATGTGCGCTATGGGCGAGGGGTGTACATTGCGGCATGGCGAGGGGTGTGCGCTGCCTGGCGCGACGAGAGCGAGAGGGAGTGCGGGTGAGTGTGCGCGTGAGGCACGACAAGGCAGGCACGACACGCGTGCTGGCAGCGAGAAAAGCAACACTCATTGCTTGGGGCCGAAGGAAAGGGCAGACGAAAGAGAAGGAGAGGAAATTCTGAAAATTTTTGTGGGGATTTAATGAGGGGAAGGGGGTATTTATAGTTTTTCCTTCCCTCATGGGCTAGGTTTTAGGGTTTTGAGTTGGGCTTGCTTAAGGGCTTAATTAGAATTAACTTCTTGCAAGCCTTGTTGGGTTTGATCATGAAATTGGATCGGGCTTAGATTAGAATTAAATTCGTTTTCAAAATATGACCCAACAATTCCCAGCTAAATAAATTCGTTTAATTTATTTAAAAAAAATCCGGTTTTCGTAAATAATTAATAATTAAATTATTTAAAAATAAAATACATTTACTTCCTATTAAATGCAATTTAATTCGTAAAAATCTTTATAAATACTATAAAAAATATATTTATAAATTAGGAAAAATACGAGGTATTACAACTCTAGGCGCTAGGCCTGGCGTTGACGCTGGCCTGTCGAGTTATGCGGGCTATGCTCATCGAGCAATGGGCTTGCTCGCTTGCCGTCTCGTCGCTCGTCGTTCTCCCGATTCGTTTTTCGATTCCGGGATTTATTTCCGATTCGAACAATATTGACGTTTCTGATAATATTTTTGATTCCGACAATATTTCCGATTTCTACAATATTTCCGATGTTGATAATATTTCCGAATCCAGCAATATTTCCGATTTCGGCAATATTTCTATTTCCCTTAGTATTTTCCGAAACGAACCATATATCCATTTCTGGAAATATCTTCGACTTCGATAATATTTATATTTCCTTTATGAACCATATTTCCGTTTTTGGCAAACCTTCTTTCTTTGTCTTTTGATGATTTTAATTCCCACTGGAACAAAGATCCATCATTTGTGAATGTCCATAAATAGAGTATTTACTGAATATTATATTGACCTAAATATTTGATCCGTTCACGTACTATTTGTGTGACCCTACGGGTTTAGTCAAGAGTAAGTTGTGGATTAATATAAGTAATTCCACTTGAACTGAATCGATCTCTAGCTAGGCATTCAGATCACTTGATCTCATTAAATTATTAACTTGTTAATTAATACTAAACCGCATTTATTAGACTTAGTATTCAATGCATTAAATGCAAATTGGACAAGAGCATTATTTCCTTAAATCCCCTACTTGTCCTTAGGGACTAGTGTCCATTTCCTAATTCCTTTGTCGCTTGATGCCTTTGTGAGGTTATGAACAATATAATTCATCCGAAAAAACTATAAAACCAGGAATCCAAATTAATTACCACATAATCAATTAGCATAATTTAGTATACATACTATGTGATGCGTGCTTTTCCCAGCTGCTCTCGAACTGAACAAGAACAAGTATAGAGATTCAAATGTTGCCCCTCCGTAGATAGTCCACAACACGTTCGGATCCGCCTTAGGTTCAACCAACTAGGATATAATCTTAGGTTTTATGCACTCGGGAACTCACAATAGTGATAGGCAAATTATTAAATTCGATTGAATTAAATGTATGTAGTAAGTTATAAATATATAATCATGGATCACATATTTATAGGGGAGGAATAGATGAGTCTTATCCTACTAGGATTAGATTTACTAAACCCCTTAGGATTCTAGTTAATATTAACATGTTAGTATTTTAGAAATAATCAAACACTATTAGTATTAGATTTATCATAACCTTCTAGTTTATGTAGGATTAGGAAAACGACTATCTTGAGGCCCAACCTACTTGCCGCGTAAGTAGACTTGGCGCCCAAGCCCTTCTTGTTGCATACGCCAAGGCAGCGGGCTGGGCTACATCACTCGTGGTTTAAAGCCCACGATGCTGCTTCTTGTTTCTTTCCGCCCACGCAGGGCCACACAACCCACACTATGGCGCTGCTAGCCCATCGTTGTTGCTCGCGCGCGCAAGCCTGCTGGGCGCTGGGCCCTGGGCCCGGCGCTTGCGCTGGGCCTTGCGCCTTGCGGGTTTGCTCGTCGAGTAATCGCTCGTTGTGCTTCCAATTTGTTTTCCAGTTCCGGAATTTATTTCCGATTAGAACAATATTTATGTTTCCGATAAAATTTCCGATTCCGAAGATATTTTTCGATTCCCACATATTTCCGATTCTGGTAATATTTCCGATTCCGGCAATATTTCTATTTCCGTTAATCCGAAACAAACCATATTTCCATTTCTGGAAATATCTCCGACTTCGATAATATTTGTATTTCCTTTATGAACCATATTTTCCATTTCCGGCAATATCTTCATTTCTGCGAAATATTCTTTCTTTGCCTTTTGATGATTTCAGCTCCCACTGGAAAGAAGATCCATCATTTCTGAATGTCCATAAATGATGTTCTTATTGAATATTACATTCACCTAAATACTTGATCCATTCACGTACTATTTGTGTGACCCTACGTGTTCAGTCAAGAGTAAGTTGTGGATTAATATTATTAATTCTACTTGAACCGAAGCAACCTTTAGGTAGCCATTCAGATTAGTTGATCTCACTGAATAATTAACCTGTTTAATTAATATTGTACCGCATTTATCAGACTTAACATTAAATGAAAACTTGTACCAAGGGCATTATATACTTTAGTCCCCCACTTGATGTCTGCTCATGAACATAAGGTAAGAGTAGTCATCCTAATTGTGTCCAGAGGTATTTCTCGGTGTCAGAGTTCAACTGGTCAATTAAACAGATAATCATAGCCTATGATTCATCTTAGCACGACCATGCATTTTACAGTTTCAAGCTCTCCTAGTGCACCTTTTGGCATCTCATCCCGATTTATGGGAGGACAATCCCAATCTTGCGATCTTGAGGTTAGACTTCGTTTGATAGGTGATTACCCGAGCGTTGCCATAATAGTCTCCTTTTACTGTGCGACGCTTGACAACGTTAGAGTAACCAGTTCTCAAACAAGTAATCTCAAATCACTCAGGTATTGAGGATTAGTGTCTAATAAGATAATGAAATTTACTTACGAAAGATTTTCATCTCTTCCAGTAAGTTCCATAGGTCTGTCCGATACTAATTGTATCAAGTAAGTATCTATGCAAATGATTACGACATTTCCATGTTCACATAGCTCAAGAAATAGAACTACTAGTCATCTTGCATTCCAATCGCCTAGCATTTTCTATGCGTCCACCTTTATAGAAAACTTCCGACTAGGGACCATTTTTGTAACACCCTAATAATTCCTTATTTTATAAAACCATTATCCCACTTAAATACAGGAATTACCAGGATATTACTGCCACCGTGATAACGGCTAAGGCTATTTACCAGAATTACGCAACAGAATTTAACTAACTTTTAAACATAATAAATAGTTAATGGTCATCGTACAACTCGGAAACATTAAGGCCCAAAACCAAAATATTAAATAGTTCAAAATCCATTAACTAAAAGTATAATCAATTAATGTAGTCATTACTAGAAAATCATTATAGAGTTTATAAATGCGGAAGAGGAATAATCTCTCAAACTCAATCCCATGATGATAACTTCTCCCGCAAGTTTTCTCTACACACATGTTATTTAAAACTACTCCCCAACAACGCAAATGCAATGATGGATCATCATAGGTGAAGGAAATAATTCCCTTGGTCCAAGTACGCATTTAATGCTAAGTCTAATAAATGCGGTTCAGTATTAATTAACAAGTTAATAATTTAGTGAGATCAAGTGAACTAAATGCCTAGCTAGAGGTCGTTCAGTTCAAGTGGAATTAATAATATTAATCCACAACTTACTCTTGACTGAACCCGTAGGGTCACACAAATAGTACGTGAACGGATCAAATATTTAAGTGAATATGTTATTCATTAAGTACTCCATTTATGATCATTCGGAAGTGACAGATCTCGGTTCCAGTGGGAGCTGAAATCGTCAAAAGGCAAAGTAAAGAATATTCCGGAAATGAAGGTATTGCCGGAAACGGAAATATGGTTCATGACGGAAATATAAATATTATCCAAGTCATAGATGTTGCCGGAGACGGAAACATGGATCGTATCGGAAAATATTATCGAAAATAGAAATATTGCTGGAATCGGAAGTATTGCCGGAAACAGAAATATTACCAGAATCGGAAATATTGTCGGAAAAGGAAATTATTTCAGGAAATCAGAAATATATTAACGGAAACATAAATATTTGTTCAAAACGGAAATGGATTCTGGAAGCGGAAAATGAATCGGAAGCTCGACGAGCGATAAGCCGGCAAGAGACCCGACCCATCGCTCGACAAGCAAAGGTCGAGCGCATAGCGCTGAGCAGGAAGCCCAGCGCCAGCGCCCAACCGATAGGCGTAGAAACACAGTGGGTCGCGCCAAGCAAGCAAGGCATTAACAACATAGCAGCCCGCCAAGCAAGCAAGGCAACGGCTGCAATGCAGCCCGCCAAGCAAGCAAGCCCGGCAAGGCAAGGCTGCAGCGCGCTGGGCCTTTGGCCAACTGCGGCTGCGGCTGGGCCTAGGCAGGCACGCGCACCAGTGTGGCTGCGTTGGTTTCTTCGTCTTGGGCTCCAAGAAAAGTGCGATTACTTAGTTGCCAAGTAACGTTGTGATTAAGTATTCCTAGTCCTACTAGAATTTGTTTAATTAAGAGTTTAATTAATATTACAATTCTAATTAGATAAGAATTTCAATCCTAGAAGGGTTGGTAATTCTTTTCCTAGCAAGACTCAAACTCCATATTTCCTACCTTAAAAATATGAGGCTAGGCCCTCATAATTATACACACATCAAAGATTGAAAATCATATTCTTTACTTACTTTGTGTTCAAGGGAGAACATAAAATAGCATAGCCTGAATACATAAAACTTTAGGTAAAATCCTAGTTGATTGAACCTAAGGCGGATCCGAACGTGTTGTGGACTTTCTACGGAGCTCTAAAGACTTGTTGTTGTTCGGTTCGGGAGAAGCTAGGGAAGGCACGCATCAAATTGTTGTAACCTAAATTATTCTTATTGACTATGTGTCAATTAATTAACTTGGATTCTAGCTTTATGGTTTTTTCGCATGAATTATATTATTGTATTATTCATAACCTAACAGTGGTATCACGAGCCACTAATTAATTCGATAATCAATTATAGTTAAAATGGATTAAATTTTATAAATTTGCAATGAATTAAAGGGGTTATTAATTTCATGGATGTAATTGATTGCAAATTCGTGAGATTATTTGATTATATGTTCGTAGGATTTTTTGTCAGTTTTGTCAATAATGGTCAATATCTTATGTTTCTATAGTGAATTTCACATGTAAACGACGTTTTAAAATTTTGACAAAAATCAAAGATTTGATGCCGAAGCCAGAATTCCCTAATTCGAAGCCTAACTATGACTTTTCGGAGGTTTTAGTTTTTCGAATGCAAAATTTGTAATTTTTATGATTTTAAATTAGATATTTGCGAATCTTGTATGTAAATATTGAATCTATGATTGACCTACTGTATATGTTTAGCAATTTTAAGGTTTAATTTTGTTAATTATACAACCTAATTTGTAATTATAATTAATTTGTTGAATTTCAAATAATTTAGAATTTGTTTTGAATTTCATAATTATTTACTAATTTAATTAGGATCCTATGATTAAAAACCACCATAAAATTTGTTAAAATTGAAATATTTTAAAATTTTATGACCTAGATTTTAATCCCTAAGAAAATATGTAATCGGAAATTAATTTGAATAATAAATTTTCGATTTTTCGCCTAAATTTAGTGAAATTAATATGGATTATTAATTTGTCGTTAAATTTAAATATAAAAGTGTTTGAATTTTTTGAATTGTTCACAATCTTGCACGAACGAAGTAATAGTACGGGCGTGCGACGACGAGCAAGGGAGCTCGTCTCCCACGCGGTGCTAGGCGACGAGCAAGCACGAACGTGCACGCAAGGCCTCAGCCAGCGTTGTGCACGTCGCGTGCAGTGAGCGATGAGGCAAAAGGCGAAGAGGCATGGCTGGCAAAGTAAGCACAAGCGAGCACTGCTGGCGTCATCCCCTGCGATGGCTGTGCTCTCGACCAGGAACGAGCAGGCCATGGGCGCTGCACTTGTGCACACGACCCATAGGCGATGTTATGTCGCTTACTTGGGGGAGGTGTGGGATTAGGCATACAGCCTTGCCTTGGCACGTTGGGTCGTTCGTTTAATTTTCGGTTGAGCGTCGATTTTAGTTAAATTTAGTAATTTTAATTTTTCTCGGAATTTAATTTTAATTTTGATTATATTAATTATTATAAATTATTCTATACTAATTATTTTAATAAAATTAAAACCTTGGTAAAATTATAATTAATTAATTTTAATCAACTGAAAATAAAATAAAGGGATTTAAAATTATTTTACGTGAGATTTAAATTTTAATTAAATTTGTAAGTTTTCGGTTGGACTAGGGAATACAATTTTATGTTTAAAATTTGTAAAGCATGTAAATTTTTTGTTTTAGTGGGAGCTTTTAGTCATTAAACTCTTGATTAGGTCTTTATTCCTTTAAGGTTAAAACAATTCGATTAGAACTAATAAAGTCGAATTATTTGTAGATTGTTGGAACCTTTACTTAGTTGCTGCAAATGTTTATGTGATTCATGATTTTTCTACTAACTTCCTATGTGGGCCATTCATTGATAAATGAATGGATGAATGGTATATTTAAATGTACTGTTTTGCAGGTTATGGAAAGTGACTAGTATGTAGGGGTGTCAGAAGCTGACCCGACCCGAAAAAACCACCTATTTCGAACTGGTTTGACCCGGAAATTCCAGAACCCAAACCCAATCTGTAACCCACTTTACTCTACCCGACACCCGTTTCACCCGATATGAACTCCACCCGTAATCAGTTTGATCTGACCCGAATTCCACTTTTCATCGGTTGAATTCCACCCGAACCGCACCCGACACCGGTTTGACCCGACTTGAACTTCACCGGACACCGATTTGACCCTCAAAATATTTGTTTTGACCCGATATGGTTAGACCCGAACTGTTGTCTAACCGACACCGATTTGACCAGACCTAAACTCCACCCGACTCTGGTTAATTTGACCCGAATCATTATCTAATCTGCTTTTTTTGTATTGAACCGGCCTAATTTTAACTTGACTATATCTGATTCCACTTAATTTGATCTCATAGAATCATTGTATCGTACTTTAAAGTACAGGGTTGCTCATGCTTGGCTATTAAAGATCTCGAGCCGAACCGGAGCTCTAGTCTAGCCTGTTCGAGCCGAGCTTTGACCGAGCTTTAGCGAGCCGAGCAGGCTCGACTCATTAACACCTCAACGTGTGATAATAATTAAATGTCTAATGATATGATCCAATTCAAGATATACAAATGAATATTAGAGCAAGATCAGCCCTAAGTTTTAAGACTTGGTATGACATCATCAATATTATCTTAAGACAAGACTTCCATAATTTCACCCATTTATCTCCCTTTGTCTTAACAAAGTCTTAAGTGGAGTCTTGGTTTTTCAAGACTCAATTTAAGACTTGGACACTCAAATGGGTGATGGCATCCTAAAAGTGAGTGATGTCATGTACATGTATTGGTAAATCTTAATTGAGTCTTAGGGGTGAAGAGATAAATTTAGTTGAGTTTTTAGCAAGTCTTAGCGTAAAAAATTATTAAAAGTTAGTAGAAAGCTGATGTGGCATTTAAAGTAAGTCTTAAGACAAGACAGGGCTGAACATGCTCTTATGTACTTTACACTTGTTAAGACCACTAGTAAATTGAAGAATTGTTGTGATAAGTTATACGGAGTAATTGTTTAGTTGTACTTGGAGTATATTTATGATGTATGTTCTTATACACTATAATCATTAATTATTTAGTAAATTTAATTTTGTGTCAACTTAAAGAGTTACTCCATATATATATTTATATGTATTGAGTAATCTAGTGATTACATATAGTTCTCGTTGTATATATACTTATTTATCATCTTATAACTTACATCAAACTCTAATTGCTATAACGATGTTGTAATTTGGTAAATTAAAAATACTTGTGAAAACGTAGATTAATAGCTTACTAATTAGAAATAGAATGATAACATTTATCAACAGTGACTTGAAAAAGGTTTAAATTGAAATCGAACCAACCCATTACGTAACTGAAATAACCAGAACCGAAATCGAATTGGTACTAAATAGATCCGAACCGAAATGACCCGAACAGAAATGACCAGAGTCAAAGGAAAAAGAAAATATGAAAAAAGAATAAAGGAGGAAACCCCCTTTTCAAAACCAAAAAATATCATACCCTATTATGAAATGAGATGAAAACAGATAATCTATTGCAAGGAAGTTACAAGCAATAAGTAGTGAATGTTTTCTACGGGATTGCTCTTTGCACTCTTCTCTATTTATAGTACAAGATTTACTATGCATTTGGCATTTTAGTAAAAAATTGACACCTATATATCTACCCTATGCACAGGCTACAGGAAAAAACTAAGGGAAGCATTAAATGGGGGAAATAACTTACATTCAAAATTTGTGGGCATTCACGTTTTGTATCTCAACACTCCCCCTTGAATGCACAATCTTCATTGGGATATTGGTTGCCTTATTAAAACCTCAGTAGAATAATAACCATAGGTAGGGAAGAGGAGTATAATTTTATGATTTTTATATGCCTTGGTATAATGCTTCATTAAATACCATTTTCAGGAAAAACCAGTGGGACAAAAACCTGATCAAAGGGAAAAAGAGTGCAGTGCATATAATACTCCTCAATTCAATATAGCTCACGAAGATGACGCAATCCAATTTTATGTACCAACAGCTCAAATCTCTTTGAAGGAAGAGATTTGTTAAACAAATATGCAAGATTGTCACACGATTAAATCTGTTGGACGTTTATCGTTCATTCTTTTTGGAGGTCGTGTGTGAAGAACAATTGTGGGGATATGTGTTTTGTTCGGTCACCTTTGATGTACCCTTTAGTTTACTTGTGCGATTCATGCAGTATTGTTTTCGTAGATGATGGTAGGATGTTATTGACTTCATTCCACATCCTTCTTGGATATTACTGATCATTGACCCGGGCCATACACATTCTCGTCCAGCTTCATAAAGAGAAATCGATTCCACATGGTTTGATGATGTAGATGTTAATGTTTGTTTCGTTGATTTACAGGATATTGCAGTACCTCCATAAGTGAACAAATATCCAGTTTGTGATTTGGCCTTCTGTGGATTCGATAAGTATCCAGCATCTGCATAACCAACGAGAGTAGCATCTTTTCTTGACTGATAGAGTAGACCATGATCTAGTTTTCCTCGTAGATAACGGAATAAATGCCTTATTCCATTACAGTGTCTCTTTGTCGACGAATTGCTATACATGGCTAACAATTTCACAGAAAAAGCAATATCCACTACAAGAAAAATGTATTTTCGTGGCGATTATTTTGTAGCGATTTCACATTCGCTGTTATAATTATATGTTATTAGTGAAATAATGTTGGTAACCATACCAGTTTTCAATTGCCATATTAACCTCTCGCGTAATCGACACTAAAAGCCCAATAGAGTAACCCCGCTCTTATTTGCACGAACTTTACTCAAAATTTTCATTTCCCTCTTCTTTGGCAGTCGTTCCCACTTCAACTGTTTCTAGATCTAGGGTTAGGAACTCAATCAGTTTCTTTCTTCCAGATATTTTTTCGCTAGCTCCTCCAATGGAGTCACAACGGTATCAACAAATTGAGGGATACAATGTCGGGTATGCTCCATTTTTCCCCCTCTCGATCTGCTCATACTCTGAAGTTTTTTATTTCTCTATAACGAAATGAATTTTTTTCCCCGTATCCAATTGAATCATTGTAGCGGTAATTGATAGATTAAATTGTGAGTTTCAATTTAGAATTTTGGTTTGTTTGATCTTCTTGGCATATATAAAAGGATTAAATCGTGAATTCCGACTTTCGTTTTTTTTCTTTTTCTGTTTTACACTCTTATTGACCTATCAGTTTTCTGATTTAAATTCCTATTAGAAAAATGGTAGATTTTTGTAATTCGTACATGGTAAGCCATATAAAAAATTTCTTCTCCTTACTGGTTTGATGTGTAAAATTGTATTGCTTCAAATTGTGCTTAAATTCAGAAATTGTTATGGATGGTTAGCTATAAATTAGATTGTAAGTTTTACCTCAAAGATTGCATATTGTACTTATGTTTGTTTTTGGAACACATGGCAGTAAATGGAATGAAATGAAGGGCCATGGAATCAGAGGTCCAAGGACTGGAGACACTACTAGGGAATGCTGAGCTTTAGGCTACTAATTTTGGTCTTTTATAATCCTGGTTAGTTTCTTTTGGGTTTGGTCTTTCTATGACTAGTATAATTAGTAGGTTGTGATCTTGCTATTGTGGGTTTGATTTATGATACTACTTTTATTTTGTAGGAAATGTCAGTTGAATTTTGATTATGGTTTGCATTGGTTCTTGATTTTGTAGATTCCTATGTAATATTAACTTGTTTATACAAAGGGTTTGGCCTTTGAATTTATATGTTTGAGTGAACCCAAAGGATATGCATTCCTTATTGTTTTTGCTGATATTTCTTTAAAAAGTGCTTGATGAATGATCATGACCCACTTTTAGGGAATTCTAGTTACATTCTCAAGTAAGTACCTACTGAAGGATGACTTGCACATATAATATGAAATCGATTTGAATGGTTTGGAATTGATGATGGACAAATCATGTTAATTATAATGAAGATGCAGAGAACCAATGTCATTCTAACATCTCTTTAGGCGAAACCTAGTGTGTACATATTGTGAGTGAAGTTGCTTCCTTTTTCACAGCTGAAAGAGGGGATGATGATGAGAAGGTTTTATTTTGATGCATAGTCGTATACCCTATTCAATAAAAGTTACAAAGGCCAACTTGGTGGTGAATCATATATTTCCTGATGATTTATTTGATTGCAGTTTGTTGTGAAGCTAAGGTTTTCAGTAATGCACTGCGTTACTAGTGGTTCTTGTATCTTCGCAAATTCATGCAATAACTGTCTCACTGTTTGGAAATGAAATTAGGGATAACAAGATTCACACACATGTGTGCCTAATTCAATGTTGGTGATTTGTATTTTACATTTAATTGTTGGGACAGACTCTACAAATAAATTGTGACTTTAGCTGATTATGTGCAAAATTTCTCTTTCTCCTTCTTCCTTCTCTATTATGATTCACTTTGGAAGAAATTCATGCATTAATTTGATAAATTTTTGCTGATTACAGGAGGTGGTTGAAAATTTGTATTCAAAGGTCAATATATTGTAGGACGAGGTAAAATATTTGCTATATACCCCCTAGTACCCATCTTACTTTACTTGTTACATAGGGTGATGACTTCGTTATATTCTTATTCTTGATATAGTATTATCTCTCTTTGGCTGACGTTTTTTGGTAAAAGTGAAATATTTTCACGGTCAACCTTCTTTATTGTTGCAACTTTTGTTACGCCTTTCCCCTTGAAACTTTGTCTTTTGGAAATCACTGACAGAGTAATCATTTTCTGCTTTTGCATATTGCTTTGGTGGCTTCTTTAACCATGCAAATAATATAGTTATTTACTTATTTTATGTTCTAATGTTTGTAACTACATTCTGAATTGATTTGTCTCTTCCTTTACAGCTGGAAGGGGTTAAAACTGTTAAAGGATAAAGAATGACTTTCCCACAAAGAAGGATGTTTTGGATGATCCTGACTTCGTATTAGAAATATGCTTGGGGGCAAGATGAACTTCAAGTATTTCTTGGTGATACTTAGAACATGTCACTCTTATAGCTTAGTTATTCAAATGAAAAAGGCAACTAAGACTTCAGCACTAACTAATTATACTCATCTAGGAAGTATATGCTTTTGAAGTTCAATTACTCCACTTAAGCGACAAATGTTCAAATTAATTATCTGCACAAAAAACCTCGTGATAAGAAGCTAATTTAACAAATGTCCATGAACCATATATGTTTTTTGTTGTTGCAACAGTATCAAATAGCACGCTACCATAGTAGTCACTTTTGTCTTTCACGAGTTTCACCACAAGAAGGAAGTAAAAGAATTGATGAGAGTAGTAAAATTCATCATTGCATAATTCAATTTAAAGATCTGTAGATAAAAGAAAATGTCATTAATGATTATGTATTAGTACATTGCAAAAACAATAAGTTGGAGTATATACCCAGAACATTCATCCATTCTTGCCAATTTAATCATCAGACCATATATCTAGGAAGAGCAACAAGCAAACATTTGAATAGAGTCAATCTAATTCAACAAAGTGCCTAAGAATAAAATGGAGTAATATATGTAGATGTTCCTTTGATCAGTCTTAGACTCTTAGGTTGTATTTGGGTTCTTCTTTGCAACTGATATTTCTTGGAGTTGTTTGATGTATGATTTTCCTTCTCTCTGCTGCTGTGGTTTTCTTTTGCAGAGAGGCTTCGGTTCCTCCAGTGTTGTAGGTGTTGGCTGCTTTTCTTTTGATAGGTATTACGCTAATGTAGGGCTTTTTCTTCTATTTCTAAAAGATGGTAAAGTCAGTTGTTGGTTCAGTTTGGATGATTTGGTATTTGTGTTTGGTGTTTTGGTTGATCTGATTGATTATCAGCTTTGGCCTTGGTTGCAGTTATAACTGCACAGCCATGCTGCATCTGCAATCTATTCTAGCTCTGCTAAATTTTAGTGTTGGCTGATTGTGGCTGCAGCTCATGTACTCTGTTTTTGTGGTTTATTTTCTACATTTTCGTATTTCTGTAGTGAGGATTTTGTTTCAGCAGACTCCTGGTTGCCTTTTCTGGATTGGATATTGGCTAAGCTGCTATAGTTTTGTCTTTTATGTTGATGGAAGACGGTGAAGAATTTTGGGGACTGCAGGCCATTTGAGAAGCGTTGCTATTACTTATCGTACATTCTTTTGACGTGCATATAACTCGTTTGGCACACGGTGAAGTTGAGCTCATCTTGGAAAGCACCTCATGTTATCGATCTATATATATAGGACTTGTTGTATCGTTATCACATTAGAGTAGTTAAATATTTATATATCTTGTCCTTCGCAACTTAGAGAGAGTATTTAGTTAAGTTTTTAGATTGTTAGACAATTTTCTATCACCTATGTAATAACTTATGACTTATTCAATATGAGTTATTTATTTATAATATTATTTTTATCTTATAATTATTTAGAATTTTAAATTTTTATTCATGTATAATAATTATAGTTGTCAATATGCTTGATAATGACAACCTTTGATAGCCATTATAAATCACTAAATTTATGGCGCAAAATACATATTACTTTTTTTGTGACGATTATAATCGCAGCTACAGACTGTCAATTTGGATTGTTATCTTAGCAAAAGTATCAATTACGAAATTAATAGTATCACTTAAATTCGCAACAATGAGTAACATATAGTAGTGATTATAATTGATACGATAGGTATCTAATAGCGTCTATTGCATTTGCTACTATAACTACCAATGGCATTGATTCTTTTGCCGTTAAAACTAATGTATTTGGTATGTGAAATTAGGAAATTATGGCGATTATAATCGCTACAATAATCGATATGATTATACATAGTATTACGTATCGATTGTTTTGGTCTACCCCATTGAATGTACTAATCGCTACTAAAGGCTATGGCAACGGTGGCTACCGCCTCGAATAGCTAATTGATGGGGAATGTTTTCGTAGCGAATATATTCGCTACTAAATGCCAAAATAACCACCACGAAAACCCTTTTTTCTTGTAGTGATCGGGTCTAGTATTGTTAGTTAAATACATTAAACCGCCGATTACAATGACCAAGTATTTCTTCATTTTCATCTCGAGGTCTGAATGGGTAATCTTTCATATTCAAAGATCGAACGACCATAGGGGAATTCATTGGATGTGCTTTGTCCATGTAAAAACGTTTTAGAACCCTTTTTGTGTAATTTGATTGATGGACAAAAATTTCCCTCTTTCAAGTGCTCAATTTGTAGTCCAAGACAAAATCTGGTTTTTCCAAGATCTTTCATCTCAAATTCTTTTATCAAGTATTTTGCACTTTGTTCAAGTTCTCTAGGAGTTCCAATGATATTTAAATCATCCACATATACTGCAATAATAGCGAATCCTGATTGGGATCGCTTAATGAAAACACAAGGACTAATTTGGTTGTTTTTGAATCCTTCTTTCACAAGGTATTCACTAAGACGATTATACCACATCCTTCCAGATTGTTTTAGCCCATAAAGCGACCTTCTCAGCTTTATGGAAAGCATTTCTCTAGGCTTGTGGTTTTCTGGTAATTTTAGTCCTTCAGGGACTTTCATATAAATGTCTGCGTCAAGTGACCCATATAAATATGCGGTCACAAATTCCATTAATCACATTTGTAGTTCTTTTGAAACTGTCAAGATTACCAAAAATCTTAGAGTAATTGCATCAACTACTGGAGAATATGTCTCCTCATAATCAATCCCTGGTATTTGAGAAAAACCTTGGGCAACTAGCCTTGTCGTGTATTTTGTAACCTGATTATTCTCATTTCTTTTTCTCACAAATACCCATTTGTGTCCGAAAAGGTTTCACACCCTTTGGTGTAATGGATATTTTCCTAAAAACTTCTTGTTTTCCAAGGGATTTTAATTATGCCTGAATTGCCTCTTTGCATTTTGGCCAATCATCTATGCGACAACATTCATCCGCCATTTTTGGTTCAGGGTCATCATTATCCGATATCAATTCAATTGCAATAGAGTAAGCAAATATTTGATCTACGATAACATTTTTCCAGTTGTAATGTTTCTTGGTTGAAACATAGTTCATTGAAATTTCATCGTTATCGACTTCTTTATGATTTTCTTCCTCCTCTTTAGGAGGATCTTCTTTATCTATATTTTCCTCTTCATCTGGTCTTTCATGACCTTCTTTTGGAGGATCAATATAGATTTCATTTGTTACTCCATCAGGCCTCTTTACTTTTCTTGGCTTAGAATCTTTTGAACCAAATGGCCTTCCACGTTTTCGTCGTGCCATAGACTCATATTCAATGGATTTATTATCAGTGAGAATTTCAATGTGTGCAGGTGCATTCTCTGCTGGTATATGTGACTTTGTCACATTCTTTTATATCCGTGAATGCATCAGGCAATTGATTTGCAACACTTTGTAAATGAACAATTTTCTTGACTTCTTGTTCACATGAATTTGTTCGTGCATAAAATATTAAAAGTTGTGTTGCATTTCATATATTTCAATCTCCTTTTTCCATGGGCCCACTTTCTCTCCCCCTAAGGCTGGGAAACTGACTCATTAAAATGACAGTCAGCAAACCATGCTTTAAGTAAATCGCCAGTCATTGGCTCAAGGTATCTAACTATGGAGGGGGAATCATACCCAACATAAATTCCCAGCCTTCTTTGTGGGCCCATTTTTGTGAGTTGGGGTGGAGCAATGGGAACATACACGGGACAACCAAATATTTTTAGATGTGAGACATTTGGTTCTCGACCATATAACAATTTTAATGGTGATAACTTATGATAAGTTGTTGGTCTCAATCTTATTAATGCTGCCGCGTGTAAAATAGCATGGCCCCAAGAAGATGAAGGTAATTTTGATCGCATTAACAATGGTCTTGCAATAAATTGTAGTCTCTTGATCAGTGACTCAACGAGACCATTTTGTGTATGCACATGAGCCACTGGATGTTCAACAACAATTCCAATCGACATTCAATAATCATTAAAAGTTTGGGATGTAAATTCCCCAGCATTGTCGAGTCTAATTTTCTTTATTGTATGGTCTGGGAATTGAGTTATTAATTTGATAATCTGAGCAAGTAGAATTGCAAATGGAACATTTCCACTTGACAAGAGACTCACATGTGACCGTCGTGTTGAAGCATCGATCAATACCATAAAATATCGAAATGGTCCACTTGCAGGATTGATTGGCCCGCAAATATCTCCCTGAATTCTTTCATAAAATGATGGAGATTCAGTGGCAATTTTGTTTTTGAATGACCTTATAATCAATTTGCCAAGCGAGCATGCAGAGCATGTCAATTCATTTGATCGGGGTATTTTAAATTTCTTATTGAATGCCCGAGTGAATTTGCTATAATCTTGTGCATCATTCCTGTTCTAGGATGACCCAAACGGTCATGCCATAATGTGAGAAAATTCTTGTCATCTAACTTTTTGTTAGATATCATATTTATTTCAATTGGCCATCTATCTATACGATATAGCCCTGAAGAATATGCTGGAAATTTCTCATAAATATGTTTCTTGTAACATTTTTCTGGCGTGAGGCATAAATATTCTTTTTGATCCACTGTCATTGTTTCTAAATGATAACCATTTTGATGCACATCTTTAAAACTTAAGAGATTTCTTCGAGTTTTTTCCGAATATAAAGCGTCATTAATAATCAATTTTGTTCCATTTGTGAGCACAATGCAAGCTCTTCCAGATCCTTCTATTAGCTTTGCTGTCACGGAAATGGTATTGACATTTTCTTGAAACTTTGTCAATTTAAAAAAATACTTTCTATCTTTTAAGATAGTATGCGTTGTTGCACTATCCAGAAGGCATTGATATTGAGAACCAACTTCAGGTAGATTCATATATTCATAAATAAATATGCAATTAGTTTAGAGAAATGATGATAATGAAAACTTTATTGATGAGAATTAAAAAGTCATAAAAAGGTAATAGAAAAGTACATAAGAAAAATACTTAAGAACAATACATGACATAATTTTAGATGGGTTATCCATATGTTATTATTATCCCCAAATATCAAATCATTTCCATTGTTAAGGTTATCCATGAAGAAATCAGACACATCAAAGCTTTGCCCTAAGGTATTTTCCTCATTTACATAGTTTGTCTCTTCAACTTTTCCTTTGCCTTTTATGGAGGCTTGGTACAAATCTACCAAATGTTTGGCAGTACGACATGTTTTTCCCCAATGGTCAGTCATGCCACATCTAAAACGTGTGTCTTTTTCTTTTAAAGGGGCCTGCTTTTGATTTCCTTGTTGATTCCCTTTGTGGTTATTATTTCTAGGGGCGAGATAACCCCTTCCACGACCACGGCCACACCCGCGGTGGTTTCCGCACCCTCTACAGCGGTGGTTATATCCTCCACGTCCACCTCTATAAGCAACATTTGCCTCAGGTGGGTTTGAGCTTTCAACGATATTTGATTCATTGAATGCCATAAACCTAGTTGGTCTAAGATTATGGTTTTTCAACAGAAGATCATTATTCTGTTCGGCAACCAGTAGTATAGAAATTAGCTCAGAATATTTCTTAAAGCCCCCCTCTCGGTATTGCTGTTACAATACAATGTTGTTCGCATGAAATGTGGATAAGGTTTTCTCTATCATTTGATCTTCTGTGACCGCTTGGTCACAATATTTTAGTAATGATACAATTTTGAATAATTCACTGACAAATTTAAAATCCTGGAACCTCAGATTGGTCCAGCCAAATTTAGCCTTTGGTAGGAGCACCCTTTTATGGTGTCCATATCTTTCTTAAGGCTATCCCACACCTCTTTGGGTTTTTCCACCAACAGATGTTCAGTTTTTAGGTAGTCATGTAAATGATGCCTTATGAGGACTGTGGCTTTGGCCTTTTCTTGCTCGGTGGCGGTTTTGATTTTTGTAGTGCCTGGAACCATTATGTCTTTTATGGTATGGTTCAGTCCTTGGGCTTTTAAATTCATCTGTGCATCAACAGTCCATTCCAGAAAATTGTGCCCAGACAAGTCTAGCACATTGAATTGTCTTTTCATCAAATCTCCCATTTTATCTACAATCAAATAACCATTAAATTTAGTAATCAACATCATAATAAATTAGTCTCATTCATAATAATTAACTATCATTAAAATGTTGTCTTTTTTTATCTGCCTTAGTTTATTATTATGAATCACGCATAAATAAATCATGATAATAACGTTAATTTAAACGAAAAATAAGATAACAATGATAATAATAATATTACATATATGGTTAAAAAAATTAAAATGCAACGAAATGCAATAATACATCAAAAATGGAAAATTGAAGTACTACAAACATTATGCATTTTGTTCCTACTCGCTGGAAATAAACAAAAAAATATGGAGATCTTCATTTGTTGAAAATTATGAAAATCATTAATGCCATAAGAAGGACTACTAAAGTCACCGTTAAACAAATATTGTTTTAATTTTCTTAAATCTTCCTCGAAGGTGAAGACAAGTGGAGGATTGGGGTCGCCGGCTGGAAACATGTTTGATCGGAAAAAATGGAGGAGGAAAATTTGTGTGGTTTTGGATAAAAAGTAAGAAGGAGATGTTGTGTGGTGAAAATGGGACGGGTAATCCCCTTTTATAGGGGATAAATCATGATTGTATTATACAATTTGTTACAGGAAACTGGTATATAATAGTCTAAAAAGGTTAATAATTTTTATTACTTACTACCAAAAAAAATGGCAGTGTGGATTTGAAAAGAAATAATGGATATATAGAATTAAAGTAGTAAAAAGATATCCCCTGGGATGCAAGCCATAATGGTCCGAGAACCCTAGTCTGTTTAAGATATCGTGGGTACAAAAAACAAAAATAAAGATGTAGCTAAAAATAAAGGCTACATCGCTTTTACAAAAAAATTATTTTATTTTAAGTCTAGTTTAGCTATATGCATATAGGCATGCAAGAGCATAGTATATATATATTTTATGATAATGCATGGCTAATATTACTATGCATGCAAGTAGTACGTAAGAGTGCATACATACAACTATGCATGAATAAGAAAAAACAACCAAGTGTCATAAATGTAGTACACAAACATTTTCTCCTTTTACCAAGTTAATCATAAGACCGGTAGCAATGTGAACTCTCTTTTATGAATAAAATGGGTGTTTAGAGTTTCTGATATAGAGGATCCCAAATTTGGGCAACTATAGAGCATAATCCTCAAAAACATTTTGTTAAGAATATATACCACTTTTCTAAATTTTGAGTAATAGGTAAAAAATATACCTGATGGAAAATTGGTGCTAATAACGTGTTATGAAATGAGATGAAAACAACTAATCTATTGCAAGGAAGTTACAAGCAATAAGTAGTGAATGTTTTCTACGGTATTTCTCTTTGCATTCTCCTCTATCTATAGTACAAGATTTACTATGCACTTAGGCATTTTAGTCAAAAATTGACACCTATATATCGACCCTATGCATAGGCTAAAGGAAAAAAGTAAGGGAAGCATTAAATGGGGGAATAGCATACATTCAACATTTGTGGGATTCACATTTTGTATCTCAACAGACCCTTTCATTCTTCTTCGTCTTTTCCTTCCCTACGGTGCTTCATTCTCAGCATCATTAGCATCGTCCATCAACAATCAACCATCATCACCGTTCATCAATCAATAATCATCATCATCGCGAATCACAACCGTCACCATCATCCTTATCAACGGTCGATCAACCTCATCATCATCGTCGAATTCAACAATCATCAATCATCAAAGATTCAATCGCTCGAATCTCTCAACCACGAGCGCAGCCACGTAACCTCATTAATATCGTACACCCACCCGGTGCGGGCGCATCGCTCTACAATGTCAAATTGGACGATATCAGAAGCATTTTTACAGGTGATTTCCGTGAAGGTGCGGGCGCGCGAAATGGGTGCGGGCACACCCCTCTGTTTTTGCTCTGTTTACTCTATTGTGTTCGTCTTTGGGCGTTTTGGTGTGGATTGTTGTTGAGCAGCGGATGGTGGTAGAGGTGGCACACTGTTGGGGTTGTTGTGGCGGAGGTCTTGGCTGATTGGTGGTAGGTGTTGAGGTGCGTGTACTGGTGGTGAAGGATTGCATTGGGTAATGCTATACTATGCTGCTCATGCTATGCTTGTTTTGCTGTTTCTGGTGTGGTGTAAGATAGAGGATGGTGGTGTATGTTAAGATGCTAGTGGAGGTGTTGGGCTTCAATAAGTTTGGGCTTTTGATATTGAAATAACTTGAACATGGGCCATCAACAATTTAACTCCAAATCACGTACCTACACACATAAAAATACAAGCATAAGGAGAGAAATCGGGACAAATAAAAATAAAATAAATAGAAATGATATATAATGATGATAATAATTATAATAATAATAATAATAATAATAATAATAATAATAAAGTAAAAGTAGAAACACTTTTTGTAGAAGCTCAAATGGCCTCAAAATAGCTTCTAGAGGATGTAGAAGTAGAAGCTCCAAATTAGAGCTTCTGAAAACAGTTTCTCGCGAAGCTTTTTTGCTCATTTAATGAAAGTTTGTTTTGGCAGATATTACCCTCATACAAATCAAGAAATTAATAATGGTCCCAAATAAAACCATATCTGACTGCATCTTCTTCGTCACTTCTAATGTAAACTCTCCCAATTAAAATTCCAGAAAGTTTCTGCAAATGATGAGACACAAGACCCAAATCAAACGGATCAACCCCCTCTCTTAAGTCTCTTTGAACTACCTACTTATCACTAAATTGATTTCCTTTTAATTAGTAGATCTGTAAATGCATGTATCCATTGACATTGTACAACAAAGATTTTGACAACAACGACGTTGTTGAAGGTATTTGTGGTTTTGGGTGAGAGAAAGGAAGGGGGCAACAATTGACGACAGCGACATTAAGGTTGACTGCGGAGGGGCCGTAATCTTTTTTTCTACAGTTTTTCAGAGGATGGAAGATGGTGGAACTGTGGTAGGGTGGATGTAGTTGGTGGCGACACCTTAGCTGGGGGTTCAAAAGGGTTCTCAGGCGTAGCATTTTCCGATCAAGTGCACCAGAATTCGATCAGGTTTCGATCAAGTTCTTCTGTTTTTCGACGGGTTTTCCGGCGGTGCAGCGTCGTTCAGGTGCGGTGCGGTGCGGTGTTTCCGGTCAGTTGCAGGGTCGTTCAGGCTGTGTTTCCGGTCAGGTGTTGAGTTGTGGTGTTTCATTCAGCGTGGGTGCAGTTGTGGGTGTTGTTTTGGGTGCAGTTGTTGTGGGTGCAGCGTGGGTGCAATTGTGGGTGCTGTTGTTGTTCGGCGTGTTGTTGTGGATTTCCGGCGAGTGTTCATTGCTGTTCAGCGTGGTTGTTTTGGGTCATTTTCGGGAAGGTTTTAGTCGTGTTTCTTGGGCAGTTTCCGATCAGTTTCTGGCGACGTTCGTTGGTGTGGTGTTGGTGTGTTGTGTGTCCTTGTAAGTGTGCTTGGTAGTGGGTACGTTGGTGTTACTTTTTGGTTGAAGTGCTTCGATATGGCGGCTTCCGTGGAGAAGTTTCATTGCCCTTTTGTGGGTCTTAGCGGGTGCCAGGATGGAGGTGGGCGTGGTTTGGTGAGGAGTTCTCTGATCACTCACTTAAGGGATCGTCATTTTTGCAATGGTGTGCGGGATGTAACCCGTGATTCCCTTACTACCAATTTGCATGTTTTTTCTACGGCTGAGGTGACCTTTCGTCGTATGGGGATTTGGCTATGTGGAGATTGTTTCAAGACACATACTCATCGTACTAGGTGTCGACATGACAGTGGTTCTAGTACTGTTTTTGTGGAGCCACCTAATTCTGGGGATGGTATTATTCGTTTTATTCTCTACGGTATTCAAAAACCACAGGCTCCTACTTCCGAGTTGTCTACTTCTGATGCGCCTCGAGAACATCCTTTTTCTTTTGATGTTGCTCTTCTAGACACTTTATTGTCTAAGCGGTTGCGTTCTGTGAAATCCCTCCCTCCCAGATGTCGTTTTGCTTTTTCGCGAGTTCTAAAAGGGGCGCTCGATAAGGTGATTTGCAGGCCAGATGACATCGCTTGTTGGGTTCAGTTGCTCGTGTTACCTCTTTGTGTCCTCAAGACTTTTTCTCCGCGAAGCAATCGTGAGTGTTCCTCTGGTGTTAGGCGGCGACGACAGGAGGAGAGTATCACCTCTGCTATTCGTTCTTGGGGTGAGCCTGGTGGTTCTGCGCAACTTGTCATAGACACATTGGCTAGCGTGTCTCCATTGGATGTTGACGAAGACCATGATTTGGCGGAGCATAATATCAAGCAATGCAAGCGAAAGATTTCTGACGGTCACTACACTGCTGCTGTTAGAGTTCTTTCGTCCTCAGGTCTTGCCCCTTACAGTGATGCTACTCTTGCAGTTTTGCAAGAGAAACACCCTTCCTTTCCAGTTCCTACCTTACCGGATGTCCCTGTTGATCATCACCTTACTGCTTCCTCCGCTGTTGTGTTGGAGCAGATTAGGGGCTTTCCGCGTGGTACTTCGTGCGGTAGAGATGGCTTGCGAGCTCAACACCTTTTGGATTGCTTGGGTGGTGCTGCTGTAGCTGTTTCTGATGAGTTGGTGGATGCTATTACTCAGCTAGTTAATCTCTTTCTTGCTGGAAACTGTCCTCGTGTGCTTGGAGGATATATTGCTAGTGCTCCTCTTACGCCACTTGTTAAGCCTGGTGGTGGTATTTGACCTATTGCTGTGGGCACTGTTTGGAGGCGCCTTGTTTCTATGGTCGGGGCTACTTTGATTGGTCCGCGTTTAGGAAACTACTTAGGAGGGCTTCAGTTTGGAGTTGGGGTTCCAGCAGGTGGTGAGGCCATTCTCCATGCTGTCAATCGCTTGGTTGAGGCTCGAGGGGCTGATGTTGGCCTCTCTATGTTATTGGTGGATTTTCAGAATGCGTTCAATTTGGTTGATCGGTCCGCTTTGTTGCGTGAGGTTCGGCTTCATTGTCCTGCTCTTTCGCGTTGGGTGGAATTCTGCTACTCTTCTCCAGCGCGGTTGTATTATGGGGAGCATACCTTGTGGTCTTGTCAAGGTGTGCAGCAAGGGCATCCTCTCGGCCCTTTGCTTTTTTCTCTGGTTCTACATCCATTGGTGTGTCGAATCAGAGACTCTTTTGATCTATCTCTTCAGGCTTGGTACTTGGACGATGGCACTATCGTTGGTGACACTTTGGTGGTTGGAAAGGTCTTGGAGTTAATTTTGGAGGAGGGTCCTCATTTAGGTCTACATGTTAATGTGGAGAAGACAGAGGTTTTCTGGCCTTCGGAGGACCCACGCAGTCGTCTAGAGGGTGTATTTCCTACGGATATTGCTCGTCCTGCGCTTGGTGTTAAGTTGCTTGGTGGTCCAGTTAGTACGGATTCCTCTTTTTGTAAGGAGTTGGTTTCGCAGCGTGTGTCGAAGACTGTTGTGTTGATGGATGTTGTAGCTACGCTTAATGATCCCCAGTGTGAGTTGTTGCTTCTTCGTGCGTGTACTGGAGTGTCTAAACTCTACTTTGCTATGCGCACTTGTCCGCCTCATCTTTTCGAAGCGGCCCAATTATCTTTTGATGTGGCTCTTCGGGCTTCTTTAGAGCATATCGTGACTGCTTCGGGACCTGGGTTCGGTGACTGGCAATGGCGTCTTGCCACCTTGCCTTATTCTTATGGAGGATTGGGTGTTTATTCAGCTGGTGATGTTCGGCATTATTCTTTTCTTGCATCCCGTTTGCAGTCTTCTGGTTTGCAGGACTCGCTTCTTCGGCTTTCAGGTGTTAATGGTCCGGGACCGGCCTTTGATGATGCTCTTGGTCTTTTCAATAGGACCGTGGAGACCGACCTTATGAGTAGCCCTAGTGAGATCGCTGCCCCCACACTCATGAAGAAATTGGCAGACATATATTTCACGAAGGTTACTGCTGATGCGGAATCCGCCTACTCCTTATCTTCTCGTCTTGTTTCCCTATGGAAATCACAGCAGGGGGATCACTCCTCAGCTTGGTTGCGGGCAGTCCCCATCTCGGGTTTAGGCCAGACTATGAACGGTAAGACTTATCGTTCGGTTCTTTGCTATCGGTTGGGTATTCCGTTGTTCTCTGATTCGACGCCATGTTCTGCTTGCTCTCGGGTTTTCGATGGGGACATTTATTGGGATCATGCCGTGTCTTGTGCTGGGATTGTGGGTATCAAACATCGTCATAATGTTGTTCGTGATACCCTTTTGGATATTTGCTATCGGTCGGGGATTTCTGCTCGCAAGGAGGTCGATGTTGGGCTGACTAGTGAGAGTGATGGAGCTCTTCATCCTGCAGATATATTGCTTTATTCATGGGATGGCGGTCTAGATGTGCGTGTTGACTTGACTGGGTCTTCCCCTATGACGCAATCTGGGTTGTCAGGCTTCGTTCCGGGTTGGGTTGTGGCGGTTGCAGCGCAGCGGAAGCAGGACAAGTATGCGGCACGTTGTAGGGCTTTGGGTTACGGTTTCTTTCCTTTTTCCTTCTCTTCTTTTGGGGAATTAGAGAAAGGGGCTGTTTCTTTGCTGAAGCGGGTCCAGACGTACTCCAGGGCTCAGGACATTGGGGCACGGGCAGCTGCCCACATTTTTAGTAGGATCGGGTTCGCCATAGCTAGAGGAGTGGGGGCCCAGATTGTATCTCGGCTCCCCTCCAACTTCTTGTAGTTCATTTGATCTTTGTAGCTTGTTAAGCTTGTAACGTTTTGGTGTTTTCCCATAATAATAATAGTAATAATAATAATAATAATAATAATAATAATAATAATAATAATAGGAAAATTTGAAATTATTAATCCAACCTTTGCCCGGTTTTCTTTAATCCAGCCTACCTATGCGTTATTTCTAAATAATCCAACCTTTATGACCCAACTACTATTATTAAGCCTGGATGACCGGTTACCGGATATAAAGTCAACGTTAAAAACGTTGACAACCTAAAGTTGGTTTCCCTCCTAAAATATTGGACACGTCATCATCACTTGCCACCTAAACAAGGATTTCTTTTTTTTTTCCAAAAACCCTTAACCCTTCTCTTCTCTTCCATGTACCGTGTTTCAATTCCTCTGTCCTCCATTACTGCTGCTTTAACCATAATTGTACTGGTTCATGACATCATCATCGATTTTCTTGTGGAAATAGGTGACTTCATCCACGCGCAGTCAAATTTCATCTCCAGAATCGTACAATTGAAGGTGAACTTACGAACCCTAGCGTTTTTGTTCCTTTTTTGGTAAATTTTGAATTTTGGGCTTCGTTGATGATCAGTTCGTAAAAACCCTAGCTGTTGCAATAATATAGTTTTTTTTATGTTGTGGGATGCTGGTTATTTTGGTCTTGTTGAAAATTTAGAAAAAAAACCTTGAATTTGAAGAAGATCCAGATCCAACAGGCAATTGCTTTGCCCCAACCATAGCAATTGCTGATTAATTTTGATGAACTTCTAATGGAGAGGTATGAGGGATCAACAATGGTGGAGAAGAGGAAGAAGAGAAATAATGGAGAAGAGTGCAAAGATGAAGCAGGAAATCGCAGAGGAGAGAGGAACGAAAATTAAAACAACAATTAAAAAAAGGGAAATTCTCTTTGGTAGCACCGAACTATTGTAAATTCTCAATGGTAGCAAAATATTTACCAAATCCTCACAAGTAGCATTACTTTTTAAATTTTTCTCTATGTTAGCATTATTTTGTGATTGACACCTAATTAAGATAAAGATTACGATCCTAAAGAACAAGTCTTTGTTGCAGGTTAGGATAATTGGATTTGAAGGAACTTAAAACCGTAAGAAATACAAGTAATCTTGACAAACAATTATAGAGTAACATTAATAAGAGAACAATTTTTTTTGAAAACAACATATATCAAAGGAAGCAGCAACTGTGTGATTTATGCATATGATTATTGGAAGCAGTTGAAAACTTAAATTACAAAAACGATTCATGTCAGCCAATGGAGGGAATTTGCAACTCCAAAGACATAGATAAACAAAGATTTATTTAGAAATCCAACGAGGAGGGAAAAAAACGAAAACATCAAATTGGACTAGTTAGAATTCTGGGATACAAATTAATAATTTTATTCATAACTTTTTTTTATTAGGTTCATTTTCTATTATTCAGGTGCTATTTTGTTTTAATTAAGTGTTAACTATAAAACTAAGCTACTGTAAAGAAAAATTTAAAAAATAAAGCTATTTGAGAGAATTTGGCAAAATTTTTGTTACCATTGATAATTTGCCAAAATTCATTGCTACCAAAGAGAATTTCCCTTAAAAAAAGGGAGGGGAAAAAAATATAAAAAATAAAAACTGTTATATGCCACGTACACTAGTGGAAAAAGGGTTATTTGCATCGCACATTTAAGTGCATTTGCGTCGCACATTGTGCGTGGCAAAAGCTCTCGACGCAAATGACTAAAAGTCATTTGCGTCGCACATTTGTGTGTTGCAAATGACCCTTATTTGCGTCGCACATTAAGCAAATGTGCGAGGCAAATGACTTTTCAGGCACCATGTTGAAAAGTCATTTGCCACACACATTAGCTTAATATGCGACGCAAATGACTTTTAATGCGCCAAAAAAATAAGTCATTTGCCACACACAATAGCTAAATGTGCGACGCAAATGACAATTTGACGCCAAAAAAGTAAGTCATTTGCCACGCACAATAGCTAAAAGTGCGACCCAAATGACATTTTTGAAAAAATGCTGAAAAGTCATTTGCGTCGCTGTTTTACTAAAAGAGCGACGCAAATGACTTTTTGGATATTTAATAAAAATTGCTGCTGATTTTATTTAATCTACAGATTAAATAAAATAAGCAGCTTTTAATACTACCAAAACACAAAATGCAAATATAGTGACATTCAATTTAAACAAAATTCCAGAATGTTAAAAGTTACAGAAATTATCAAAAGAACAAAAATATGGTATCGAAGCCGGAAAGATATACCGGAGCACCAACATCTAGACCTTACGGTTATAATATTCTATAGGGGAAATCCATGTAAGGACCCATCCCAAAAAAAGTGTTACTGGAGTCTTCATGGACTTCCTTATATGGTAGCACAAACTTATTCGCAAAACGAGACTCCTCTAAAACCTTCTCTAGGCATTTTCCAACCACACTTAAGTTAGCGGATTTGTCACCATGCATCGCTGAAACAATATCCGTCCTGCAAATTCCATATTGATTTAGGCCTCAAGAATGCATTGCTACTTGCAACAACATAACATTACAAATTATCTACAAAAGAAGACTGATTACAAGTCCGGCCAGAGGTAGAAAACTGTTCTATTTTTTCAAGGTGTGAATACAAGTCAGATTAATTTGAAATTGACAAAAAATATATACTTCGTACTAAATATCCCTTTTTCAAAATTTTAGAATGAACTGAACAGAAGAACTTAAGACCATTCTTCCAATAAGAAAGTGAAAAGAAGAGATATGATGATTGACATGCTAAATACATAGTTTCTCATGACACTTGGGCCAATCATACAACATATAAATAATGCTTGCTACTGACCTTCGTGCTTCGTCACCACGTCGTTTGGCATCCATCTCCTTGGTTGGTGGATATTTTGGAAGCGTTGATGGATCACAAGCAAGAGGTTCAGTACTGAAAACTGCACAGGTCAAAATAAAACAAGAGCCTTTATGAATCCAAAGAAAACAAACCATCAGGAATTTTAAGAGCGTAGTTTTTAAATAATGTCCCTTCTGGCAATAGATGTACTTGTCTGTTTTATAACAAAAAATGGTTGTTCACTGGTTTAGCTCCCAATGCATGGGAAATTTCAATGGAGAAATCAACCTAAGATTGACATGTACAATATAGATCAAAATTTCCATAAATAAGAAATCATGTAAAGAGATTATAAGCCATAAAAACGGCAGAGAAGACCTATGAAAACAAGAAACGAGGTAAACAACAAAGGGTTGATATCTAGAAGATTCTAATAGAATGAAACATGTACTATATCCGTCCTAGAATAATAACATTCCTATTTTAGTACATTCCCAGAAGAAGGGGAAAAAGAAAAGCCCACTTTCTAGAGTTTCTATATCTAGTTCTGGTGGATAAAATTTGAACTGCACCATAATACCTTAATGATAGACATAACAACAAATTTCATAAAGACAACATTGGTAAGGTGAAGATTAGAAAAAATTAAAAACCGAAGGACAATAATGGTAATTTTTTGATTCCTTAATAGTGACCGCAAATCAAATATGTGTCACATTATTCAGGGATTGAAGGAGTGTTAAGAAGATTCATGGACAAAGGATTGAAAGGTAACATTTGTATCCTTTCCGAAAAACGAAGCCGTTATTTAAGAAAATGAGCACACAAAGTACCTGGAAAAGGCAGTGTTTAAGATCATTCATACTCTAACTCTCCAAGTAAGAAACCACTTAATTTCCAAATAATGCAGAACATAAAGAAAACCGGAAACAATTCTTAGAGAGCCCAGCCTGAAAGACAACAACTAAAGAAGAATAACAAAGTAAGAACAAAATGGTATGTATATGTATAATGTATCAGCAAACTAATAAGATTCAAGTTTTGAGCGGAGTAAAATTTTGGTGACTTACCGGTATTGAGCAAGGGAGCCATCAGCAAGCACCTCATCGGCAATTCTGCTCTTCCTCTCCTTTTTATTGAGCCTACTAGAAAAATAATCTGATGCTGACTTCACTACGGTACCCACCTACATAGTTAAACAAATTTTTTTTGAAAGGAAAGCAACCTCATTGACATTAATTTCAGGGGATAGGATAGGATATTTACTTGGAAATATTTGGGCAATGTCTTCGATTTTGAATCACCCTTTTTATAATGCCGTTGTGGATCCATGACATTCCTCAACTGCAAAGGTCACAAAATTACCATCAATGTTAGATAACTGCCAGTCTGAGACATTAGAAAGGGTAACACAATCTCAAACAGACCACACTATGAATGTTCGAGAACAAATGACCTATGGCTAGCTAAGACAAATTTAAACTGGAAACATGGTATAATTGAGATTAGTGCCAAAGAGCACAATTAACAGAAGCTTCAAGGCAGTGGTCTACTCTACACTATATATTCTATCTCATTACTATCTACCACCAAGGCTCTATATGAGGAGTTTCTAAATGAGCTTATATCTTATTTAGAATAAGTACTTTTAGAAACATTCTATTTTACTCTCCCATGTTAGAGGGGATTTAGATAACCGTGTGATATACTGTGAAACCTACTAGTCTCCATGTCCATCCATAACCAAACCTTCTTTGGATCAACTACAATAACCCATCTCATAGTCATAGGGGAGAAGAGTCTATGATAATAGATAGAAAATGATCCAAAATTCAAAAATTGTGTATATAGATTAAGTTATAGTTTTGGGCTAGACTCCAAAAGAAGATAACTAACCCCTCCACCTTCTCTTCCATAAGCCTCGGCTTGCAAGTTGCAAATAAATGTTGAAGAGAACGAAACTAGTTGATCCTCCCTATTATTTTCACAATCCCTCTTTCTCGTCAGTTTGTATTTCTTAATGAATTTTTTTCTCTCATAAACCCCTCAGGATACTGTCTAACAACAAGTATCTTTATCGCTCATTTTAAATTCAACATTCACAAGTCTAAAGTCTCTAAACTATGAAGAAATTCACCCAAATTCAAACTCCCACCCATGAAACTGAAATAAGAAAATATGAGTAGCTACTACCAAGAAGAAAACTAGACACGATAAGGAATTATATATTAGAGGAATCTCGTAATGAATGCAGAATGCAGAATATGAAATTGAACCATATCTACAGAGTCAAGGAATGCATCCATGTATCTAGCATGAGGTGGAAATTGAAAGACTAGTAGAGGATCGTCCAGAGAAACAAGACAACTCTTGAATTAAAAATGACTACGATAGTCATATACTCATATCCACATATAGTGGCAGATGAAGATGAAAAACTCATAGAATATGATTGCAAGATTGAGGGACATAAAGACATCACAAAAAATTATCCAATTAACAAAATAGCCCCGCCGGATATCGATCCATTGACGGCAAAAACATTAACACAAATCAACCAGAACCAACATGATAAGCCAGTTTTCACAGAACCAAGAGGTTGCCTATGAAAAAAGCAGTCTAAACAGATGCATAATCTACAACTACAAACAAGGGAAAGATATTTCCCCATAAATTATCTAAGCATTAAAATTAGTTGTTGCCATATTGTACATGGCTTCACATCTATCTGCAAAATTTTACTTACAGACGGTCCGACAAGAACCATTAACTAATTGAATAAATAAATTGCCAACTTTCCCACCATCTAATACCTAAAATTTATATGGTGTAGAAAGTTAATCTTATAGTCAACAGGGACCTAGGCTAATTCGAGTCAAAACTAAACCAAGAACAAAACAAACCAGTTAACAAAATATGTACAGATGAATAAATGACACTGCTATGTATTCAATGTCCTTCCAAAACTTCACCCTATTTTCATCATCTTTAACATCATATATTTAAGAAACGCCAATGATTGGGAGGGAGCCAGGACTCTGTCGGCACTGTACATTTCGTCCCACTAATTCCAAAGCTAAAATTACTCGAATGTTGGACTAAATATTGGTTCAAAATAACTCAATTAAGGAAATTTCAATGGCAAAAAAAATAAAAAAATACTTTAATTTATACTTAAAGCAACCCAGAAAATTAACAGATCAAACTAACATTATAACTGGTCAATCAAGAAAATATTTCAATACAATACAAATTAAGTATGTATCAGAATATTGTACACAATCAATCAATATTCAATCCAGATTCTAATTTAACAATTGTGTACATCATACGAAATTGAATAAGAAAAAAGGATGAAATGAAGTTTACCAGATCTGCTTGAGTTTCTTGGTGTCGCCATAGTTGTAGATCTTTTGATTGTGTGCGTGACTGTGGATCGTGAGATTGAGGGAATAATATTAGAAAGATAAACCCTAGAAATATTAGAGCCATATTATCGGATCGACAACGCAAAATACAGCCCACCGGAAATCGAGATTTACTTAGATTTCTCCTTGTTCGTGACGGAACCAAGCCATTTTCGTAGAGCTTAATGTTTCAGAGAAAATCGAAGGATTTGGATGGGTTGCTGGTTATAGGAGATGATGACTGAAAGCACAAGATCGATTTTCAAGGGGGAGAAGTTTTGAGGTTTCAGATCTGGAAAGAATAGGATGAGAGAGAAACAAAGGGGTCTCGAAAATGTGGTGGGCCCGGAATACGACAATAGTAATGCTTGGATAATTGCGTCACTGGTTAACATTTGTGCGACGCAACGCTTGTTCAACTGCGTCGCAGATTAGTGAATCTGTGACGCAAATGATAAAAATGAACTGTGTGAGATATATTTGCCTCGCATGTTAATAAATAACCGACGCAAGTTATATTTTAAAACTGAAATAACTTATTTTGCGTCACAGAACAAAATGAGCGACGCAATAGTGCCGATGCAAATGAGCATTTTTGTACTAGTGGTAAGAGTGAATACCGCCTACAGCAGGTTAGTAACTTGTTAGGCTTAATAATAGTAGTTGGGTCATAAAGGTTGGATTATTTAGAAATATCTCATAGGTAGGCTTAATTAAAGAAAATCGGGTAAAGGTTGGATTAATAAATTACAAATTTTCCTAATAATAATAATAATAATAATTAATAATAATAAAATATAAATTAATAACGAAAACTAAAATAGTTAAACTATAAAATTATCGAAACAAGAAAATAAATAAATTAGGAAAATAAGACTTAAAAACTAACAAAAATAGCAAAAAAACGCTAAACTAAGCTATAGATAATAAAAATAGAAATCAAGTAAAATAAAGACTAAAAATGCTAAAAATAGAATTAAACCGACTCAAATAATGCCTAAATTACTACATTATGAGAAACATAAATGTCACTCATCAAAAGCCCCCAAACTTGAGCTTTTACTCGTACACAAGCAAAACAATAAAACGCAAGGGAAATAGGATAGAAATTTTGAGCATAATGAGTTATTAAAAAGCATTTATAAGAAAATAAAGAAAATAGAAATCGAGGAAGAATATACACTAACTCACTGTTGTAGGAATCACGGTTGCATTTAAGCACATGCAAAAAGCCCTTTAAACCCCAAGATCGCTCAAGAGGGCGAGTGAGATCTCGCAAGGGTTTCCAACAAGTTTAACCCATAACTCTTATTAAGCACTGACATTTCGCCCAAAGTCATCTCATCAAGCATGGTTCATCAAACACGGTCGATTCAAACAAGATTTCAAAGCATTGCTATCATCAGGATGCATCCACAAGTTATCAATATGCGGGAGACTAATCTAAGGTGCAAGAGAAACACAATAAAAGCATCGAATCATCAATTAGGTTCACAAAGGAATCTAAAAGTCAAAAATAATTCTCAAATTGATAAATATGATCACGACCACCTAAAATGCATATTGACTCCACCAAACTTGACTTTTGCTAAGAGAATCTTGGATTGTAAGATTAAGGAATTTGAGTAATAGGTCTAGAGTCTCGATTCTTGAGCCGCAATGACATTCATCATTAGTAGGGAAAACTTTACTAAATAAATCTTCAAGCTCCCACTGAATCATCTAAACTAACCCACTTTCTCATTGACTTGTGGTATTTACCACTTATTGACTCTTTCTTTTCGTTTTGTAAATTTTAATAGGCTTATTATGCCTTGTGGGCTTACTGGCGCCACTTATTGTCTCGAACTTGACACTTAGGCTTTCTCCTTATGGGCTCAAGTGCACCACTTATTGGACTCAAAACATAAATCACAATATTTTTGTTCTTTTAACAATCCTTTTAACTCTTAGCATAGCTTATTCGAGGGAATGAAGTGCACCAAAGAGAATTATTGTAGCAAAGAACATCCAAAAGAGAACAAAACAAACTCTTTTCAAACCAAAGCTTATCATTTAGGATTATCGAGTTTTTTTCCAAGTAGAGACTCAAGCAACAAAGATTAAACTATCCCTAATCCCCCTAACTCACACATGCAAATATTCAACGGAAACACGTCTACTCAATTATCTAACTGACAAGCAAGGGAATCCACATTAAAAATCATCAATATTCTTCCTTTGGACAAGCAAATCGTTTTTAGTGCTTTTATTCAATAACTTGAGACTTTTTTTTGGATTTTCTAAAATTTTTTGGATTTTTTTTCAAATGTTTAATCAAAATTCAAAAGAAAAATAAATAAAGAAAATGTTTTTTGGTTTTTGAAAAAAAAAAGAAAATTAAAGAAATGGAAAGAAACTCGCCTCCCCCAAGCTAGCGAAAAGCTATCCCCCAAGCTAGAATAAAGCATCGTCCTCAATGCTTGAAGCAAAGGCTCAAGAGAAGAGGGGGGGGGGGGAAGAAAACTCACATTCAACCAATATTCATAGTTCCGCAAATCACAATACATTAGAGAAAGAGAAATGGAGGCAACCAAATCAACATTTTCCACCATCCAACCTCATGCCCCAATAAGTCATACGCCAAATCAACCCATAGAGTAATGAAAGAGGGAGAGGAAGGACACTACAGGATTGTAGGTGGGTTTAAACACCCGCAAATGATCCAATTTCTCCATTTGAAATCAACTTTCTCCAAAATCGTGCTTTTTTTCCATGTGCTATCGAGAATGAACGTTTCTTCCACTTAAGTACCTAAACCAAAATCAAGAATTGAAAAGAAAAATAAGTAAAATTTAAATGAAATAAGAAAATGAAAGCAATAAAATAGGGGTTACTTCTCGAGAAAGGCTTGTTTAAGGTCTTAAGAATGACCTTTCTAGTAAATACCAAGTAAATTATCTCAAGAGTTTATCATATGCACTAGCACACACTTCATTAGATAAATTATATGCATAGCTCAAGTGAAAAACATGCATAGAGTATGATAGAAGTCAATGCCAATGAGGAGTGGGATGCCTAAAAGAAGAACGATCAAAAGGGAAAAAAAGAAAAGAAGAAAAAGAAGAAAAAGAAGAATCAAAATAAGGAAATGAAAAAGGAATAGGCAAACTCTCCTCAAGAAACTCTTTTTGGTTGGAAAATTTACATTCACCCTCAATTAGAATCGATTTAAGCACTTAAAACAAAATGGAGCAAAGAGCTTTTCATCACCATCATCTAGGCATTCACTCAAGGAGGAATGAGTAGGAATATAATCCCCGATACTCATTTCCTCAATGTCATGTGTCATAGGTGGAAATTTAGCCTCAAATTCACCTCTTCTCCATGAAGAATCCCGGATGGATTCATTTAGAAGGTTAGAAACTTCCCTCATGCCTTTTACAAATGTTTGGGATGCAACCTCAAAGTCCTTAATAAAAGGATCCACTTTAAGGTCTTCTTGGCAATCCAAGTGAGCTATAAAAATACGAAATTCGGACAATGAAATGACCGACTCGGAATGCAAAGAATTAAGGAATTCATTATGGAGAAGTTCATGGTGGAGAGACGTGAACTCATCAAGTGTACACGATTCATCATTTTGAGGGATAGGGATAGTTGCCATATTTTAAGGAATTTTAAAAATAAAAATAACAAAATAAATAACTATGCACAAAGACCTAAAGTCATCTAACTAGAACAAACTAATGTAAATCGTAGTCCCCGTTAACGGCTCCAATTTGATAAAGGGAAAAACTAGGCCGTGGCTAGTCTTACACCTAAATCAATCTAAATACCTAAACTAACCACTAGAGATGATTAGAGTGGCAAGCAAGGGTCGATATCCACGGAGAGTTGCGGGTTTCGTAGCTAGAAATGCTAACATAAGCTAGTTTGAAGAGGGGTTGTATGTTTGAAAAAGGGAATGCAAACTAGACAACTAAAACGAGAAGCAAGGATTAAAGAAACTAGGGGATAGGGGTTCACCAAGGGGTACATGCAATAGGGGATTAAGGGTTTAGGAATTAACTAGACTTGCAAAGACAAATTGAAAGGGGCATTGATCTTTAGTACTCGTGGCAATGAATCATGCTCCCGCACTAACCCGAAGACTAGAGAGTCAATCAAAATAAATCCAATCGAAATCATACGTCGCAAGGACTCACAATTCCTTGCCAAATCAATGCATTGCATTCCATTGACCAAGCAAAGTTACGTCTAACCAAGAAAGCAACGAGGAAACCCCACAACTTGTGCGTTTAATCGCAAGAACTAATGAGTTCTACCTTAAAACCCCCATACATGGAAACCCGAAGCTACACCCAAACCCCTAGATAAGAGACTACTCACTCATGAAGTTAACCACAAATTTCAACATGATATATTAAATATGAGCATGCATTTCCAAATAATCAAAGAAAAAATCTCTAACCAAATAGTCTAGACTAATAGAAGATTAGGAAAATCCAAGTAACAAAAGAAATATAAGGGGAAAATATAAAAGTGCCTATTTTTGGGTTTTTTTATTAATGAGAAAACAAAGGAATCAAATCAAAAGAGACTAGAAATAAATGACAATAAATGAAAGTTAAGGTTGAGAGTTTTACAATGAAGCTTCAATCCAAGTCTTGAGTTGAATCCCCAAAAGGCTAAAATACAAGAGCAATATATGAGGATGTTTTTCTCCCTCTAAAACTTAAAAAAGTTCTGAAAATGTAAAAAAAATGAGATCCACAAACAATTGGGGGAAAAAGAGTATTTATACTCTTTCCTAAAAAGGAAAAAAGAAATAGAAAAATAAAAGGAAGCGGACGTCGGTGCGGGCGAAAAAATGTGGGTCATCAAGGGCGCACCCAAAACGGGTGCGGAAGCACTTATGAGTTAGAGAAAATCAGCAAACCCAAGTCATGACAAAGGTAAGGGCGCACGCCTCCGAGGCGTTGAAGCGCAGTTAGGGCGCACAAGAAATCTTGGATTTTTCTGTAGAGGCAGGTGCGGGCACACCAGAACAGAACGCTCAAAATTAACATTTCCAGAAGTTCCTGTAAGTCTTGTCCATTTTGTGTGGGCGCACCGAAAAGGGTGCGGGCGCACCGTTCTGCAACTTGGATTATTTTAGAAAACTCCTTTGCGAGCTAGTGCGGGTGCACCCCTTTCTATGCGGGCGTACAATTTGTTTAAATCTCCCTCTTGAACTTTGAATTAGTCCAAATTCATACAAAAGTAAAATAAACAAATAAAAACAAAACAAAACTATGGAAAAATGATCTGAACTAACAATCATTAGGAATTCAACAAAAAACTAAAATATAAATAATATCATGAAGGAAAAGAAGAAATAATAACGAAAACTTGAAGAAAATGATAAGGAAATAGAGGTTTAGAGCGACATAAATTTCGCTCATCATATTATGTTATATGGCATCTCGTGCCTCCTCGAGATAGTGTCGACCCTCTGGCACGCATCACAATCCATAATGAAGGCTTGTGCATCCTTGAACATAGTAGGCTAGTAGAACCCGCACTACGACAATTTAGCATGAGTCTTTAAAGGTCCATGGTGCCCTCTATAAGGCGAAGAATGAATCCTATTGATTATACCATAAATGTCCTATTCATGAACACAACGCTTGTACAAACCTTCTGCAGTCTCACGGAATAAGTGCGGATCATTCCAAAAGTAGAAACGAACATCATGCAGGAACTTCTTCTTCTGTTGATATGTCAGATTTTCAGGAAGAGTACCCCCTACAATGTAGTTCGCATAGTTTGTGAACCATGGTGACTGACTGGAAATCCCGAATAGATGATCACTGGGGAATGAATCATCGATTGGTGTAGACGCTTTACCATCATAATATCTCATTCTAGACAGGTGGTCTGCAACCACATTCTCAGCCCCTTTCTTGTCACAGATCTGCAGATAAAATTTCTGTAGCAGTAGTATCTATCGAATAAGCCTAGGCTTGGCTTCCTTCTTAGAGAGAAGATACTCAAGGGTCGCATCGTTAGTGTAGACTATCACCTTGGACCCGATTAGATAAGTACGGAACATTTCCAAGGCATAGACTATAGCTAGAAACTCCTTCTCGGTAGTAGCATAATTAACCTTAGCTTCATCCAAGGTCTTACTAGCATAGTAGATGGCATGCAAGACCTTGTCCTTTCTTTGACCCAAAACCACCCCAACTGCATAGTCACTTGCATCATACATTATCTCGAACGGGAGATCCCACTCAGGAGAACTGATGATGGGACCAGAGATCAATGTATGTTTAATCCTGACAAAAGCCTCAAGACAAGCATCAGTAAACACAAATGGGGCATCCTTGAGGAGGATTTGGGTCAGTGGTTTAACAAATTTTGAAAAGTCCTTGATAAAGAGGCGATAAAACCCCGCATGACTAAGAAAACTTCAAACCCCCTTCACATTAACTGGACGGGGAAATTGTTCAATCACTTGGACCTTATAGCCCAATCCACCTGAATGCCCTTATCAGATATCAAATGTCCCAAGACCACCCCTTCAGTAACCATAAAATGACACTTTTCCCAATTTAAGACCAAGTTACATTCTTCACATCTTTTTAACACTTTAGTAAAGTTAGCCAAACAAGAATCAAAAGAGGTACCATAAACGCTAAAATCATCCATAAACACTTCCACGATAGACTCTATAAACTCAGAAATGATGCTCATTATTCAACGTTGAAATTGAAGGAAATAATGCCCTTGGTCCAAGTATGCATTTAATGATAAGTCTAATAAATGCGGTTCAGTATTAATTATGCAAGTTAATAATTCAGTGAGATCAAGTGAACTGTATGCCTAGCTAGAGGCCGCTTCAGTTCCAGTGGATTAATGATATTAATCCACAACTTACTCTTGACTGAACCCGTAGGGTCACACAAATAGTACGTAAACGGATCAAGTATTTAATGGCATTAAATACTCTATCTAATGCATATTCGGAATCGACGAATCTTGGTTTCAGTGGGAGCTAAGATCGTCAAAGGCAAACAGAATGAATACTCCGGAAACGATGATATTGCCGGAAACGGAAATATGGATCGTATCGGAAATATAAATATTATCCAAGTCGTAGATGTTGCCGGAAACGGAAACATGGTACGTATCGGAAAATATTATCGGAAATGGAAATAATGCCGGAATCGAAAATATTGCCGCAAACGGAAATATTTTCAGAATCGGAAATATTATCGGAATCGGAAAATAATTCCGAAAACGGAAATATTAGATACTTGTTCGAGACAGAAATTAATTCCGGAATCGGAAATGTTAAATATTGTTCGTATCGGAAATGAATTCCGGAATCGGGAAATTAATCGGAAGCGCGTCGTACGAATTAAAATCAAAGCCAGGCCCGCGTTCAGCAAGGAAAAGCACGCCACACACGCCCAGCCCAAGGCTGCGCCAGGCCCACCGCAAGGTAGGCCCAGCGCGCGCCAAAGGGGCAGGCAGCCTCGTGGGCTTCGTGGCCGAATGGTTGCGTCGCTCAGGCTTCGCGCGCGAGCGCATGGCGCCCCTCGTGGGCTGCTATGCGTGCGTGTGTGTTTGTGTTCACATACAAAACCTAAAGCATATAGGATTCGTTTGATGATTAAATTTCCTAATCCTAAAAAGATAAATTAATTAAATAAGAGTTCTGCTAGGATTCTAATTTAATTAATTCGTATCCTAGTAGGATTCGATTGCTTATTGCATGGCCTATAAATATGAGATCAAGGCTCATAATTTATAACCAGTTTGAAGTATTCAAAGGTGAGAATTTGAGCAAAAATTCAGCCATACACCTTGCCCATAATAGCCGAATATTTTAGTACCTTAAGGGCGATTCTAGTTGGTCAATCTTAAGGCGGATCCGGACGTGCTATGGACTTTCTACGGAGGGACAACACTTGGAGTCCTAAAGACTTGTTCTTTTTCGGTTTGGGCGCAGCAAGGGAGGGCACGCTACAAAGAGTATGCATCCTAATTATGCTAATTGTTATGTGGCAATTAATTTGGAATCCTGGCGTTTATGGTTTTTCCGCATGATTTATATATGTTTATATGTATCATAACCCAACAGAAATGTAGTAGGTGCATTACATATACCAAATGGCATCCTACGATATGCAAAAGTACCATAGGGACAGGTGAAAGTGGTCTTTTCCTGACCATCTGAATGTACGGGGATTTGGAAAAAAACAGATTAACCATCCAGATAACATAAAAACTTGTGAAAGGCTAGTCTTTCCAACATTTGTTCAATAAAGGGAAGGGGAAAATGGTCCTTTTTAGTAGCAACGTTTAGACCCCTATAGTCAATACACATGCACCACCCTACAACTAGCCTGGTTGGGATCAACTCAATTTTTTTGTTTCTAACCACAATCGTCCCCCTTTCTTTGGGACTACTAGAACAAGACTCACTCACTTAGAATCAGACACAACATAAACAATACCCGCATCAAGAAATTGCATAACTTCAGCTTTCAAAACATCTTGCATGATAGGGTTCAGACGACGTTGGGGTTGAATGCATGGCTTTTGATTATCATCTAAATGTATCCTATGCATGCGAAATTCCGGGATAATACCCTTTAGATCGTTAGTACTGTACCCAATGGCCTTTTGTGATTTTTCAACCCAATGGCCTTCATCTAGTGCAGTACTGACTATCACATGACCAAGTTCCTCATCATCCAAATATGCATATTTTAGATTAGCAGTAAGAGGTTTTAGTTTGGGGTTTTTTTACCTCTTTCTCCACCATCAAGAGCCAACTCTAGAGCATCCACTTCAGCGCTCCAAGAACTGTTATCACATGCAAAAGATTCACAACAAAGCATTTCCTCCAAATAATCCCTTTCAAGGACTTGGGAGACGTTATCTCGAATAATAAAATCAACCACATCAATTCGATATCATTGTTCTTCTTCTAGCATGGGACTTTTTAAGGCACTATTCAGATTAAAAATAACCTTATCATCCCCCACAAACAAAGTCAATTTCTCACTTTTCACATCAATAACTGCCCCCTCCGTATGTAGGAAGGGTCTACCTAAGATAATGCGAATTTGAGAATCTTCCTGCTTGTCTAGCACCACAAAATACATAGGTATGTAAAATTTACCTACTCTAACGGGAACATCCTCTAAAACACCTAAGGGGTATTTCATAGAACGGTCGGCCATTTGTAGCGTAATATTAGTAATTTTCAACTCACCCATGTTCAATTTAGTGCAGACAGACAAGGGCATAACATACACACTAGGACTTAGATCACACAAAGCTTTATCAATAAAAACAGTGCCAATTTTACATGGGATGGAAAAACTCCCAGGGTCTTTTAGATTAGGTGGAGACTTATTTTAAAACAAAGCACTACATTCCTCAGTAAAAGCTACAGTCTCTACCTCACAAAAAGCACATTTCCTGGTCAAAGTATCTTTCATAAACTTAGCATATGCAGGAACTTGTAAAATCAATTCGGTAATAGGAACAGTTACCTGCAAGTTTTTGACCACATCCAAGAATTTGCCAAACTGTTTGTCTATCTTACTCTTGAGTTGACGGTTTGGGAAGGGGAGTACAATAGGTGGTACTTGAATATTTGTTTGGTAGAAATTTATGGTCAAAGTTGGTTTATGAATAGTGGCAAAACTAAAAGTGTTGCAATTTTTTTGAAACGGATGAAGTATTGCATTATCTTATCTTATATAAGTTATATTGCCTTTGTTCCTTAACGTTCTTTACACTCACTATTTGCACAAAATCCAACACAATAATATATATATATATATATATATATATATATATATATATATATATATATATATATATATATATTCAATTCATTATGTGAAAATATTATAAAAGGTTATATTCTGAAAATATTTCTTTACTTTTTGATTAGTTATTTGTGACAAAGTCTTGAAATGAGTATTAAGAAATTGGTTAAGATTTCAAAAGAAAAAAAGAGGTAGTTATTTTACAATAATAAATATTAATTTCTTAATGTTGCGTAAAATGCATCCTAAAAATTCACGCACGCATCGCATGCAAAAAAGACTAGTCTTTATTATTACATCCTTTAATGTACTTCGTATGTACTTATTTTATTTTTTATGATTTGAATTCATGTTAAACACATTATTAGGATGATTTTTTTATTAGCAAATATTCTGATAACATTTACGGAATATTATATTTATCTTTTTTCAAATTTATAATTTAATTATTAGATTTATTAGTAATTAATTAATTCAAATATTTACGTGATACCTAATTATTTATCTACATGACACACACACATATTTTTTTTAATTCTAAAATAAATTATATCTTATTCTCATTGCCCGGAATCAATGATTTCCTATGTGGCGCTCTAATATCTCAGCAAATATGTCTGCTTTAATTATTATTATTATTATTATTATTATTATTATTATTATTATTATTATATATATATATATATATATATGTATATATATATATATATATATATATATATATATATATATATATATATATATATATGGCCAGTTTCATGTTTTATGTTTTATTTACGGAGTCTGCTTTTATTATCCGAAACATGTTTTGGCCTACATACTCACATATTTTAAAGGGTCCAAACTTCTTAAATATTTATCAAATTCCTTGAAGGCTGAAACTGTCAGAAACTAACTCATTCTATCGCAATCTAATAATAATTGAAATATAACTTACACTTTCGATTTACATTAGTACATAGTCAAATAGATACACGGACTCTGTATTGACATGGAACAATTAAACTCGAGTAATTTAACATTCACTTAATGAATTTAACAACCTCAAGAATATATTGGATCCTAATATTTGGTAAAGTAGATTTATAACCATCACTCCAATGATATAACTCATTATAATAATGTTATTAATTAAAAAATATACGTAGTACTACACACTACGTATAAATTATACTTATTGTTTAAAACTTTAATTCTTATAAAATTAATATTATCTTCTTATGAATATTAAAGCGTATTATTTTTTTTATTTATATATACAATTATCTAAGCTAAAATAAATTGAAGTTAGTAAAAATATTGCAAGTTTTATTTTTCTAGTTAAGCGAATAAAATAATTGGCTACAAGATACTCCGTAAATGACTTTCTAGCTTAATGTACCATTTGTAGTATATGAATTTATTATAATCATAAAATTAAAAATTCATTCTTTGACTAATCAATTAGACAACTCTAAAATTTTAAACAAAATGGTGAGTATTAAGAATTTAGGTGAGTCTGAATGCATATTGGGTCGGATATACGCGATAATTCAAGTTTTCTATAGAGAAAAATAACGATGAAATGGAGTTGAAGGTATTTTGATTTGAGAATTGAAGTGAAACTTTTATTGAAAATAACGATTGAAGAGAGAGGACACAATTAGGCGAAGAGGAAAAAGGCAAATGAATCAGTGAATCCTACTTTACACTGTTCTCTGATGGAATCAAAAAATAAGTTATTGTCATCAACAAAACTATGAAAACTTTTGGTTGAGAATTAATTTTTTTTTTTACAATGAGATTTTTGTATTGTAAACTTAAGTTATAATAATCTGTTAATCCATCCGTTCCTTTTTTTTGTTACGTACTTCATTTAGGATATGATGTCCTATTTTGTTTTCACATTTACTTTTATATTTTCACAAACGACAATATTCTATAAAAAATTGTGCCCAAAGGTTTTTTTAACCAAATAAATTCATTTGGGAATTTAATGTCTCACACTTTTCCATTAGGGCATTAAGTTTTTCCCATTTTTACAATGTCAATTTTTTTATAAAATTGAAAATATTATAAATAAACGTAATTTTTCCGTATTTAAATAAAAAATTAGAGGAATCTCAATACACATTAATTAGTCGTTATCTCATGTGCATAATACCAATCGTAAAGAATAAAAAGGGACGGAGGGAATAACATTCTACTCTATAAATTTGGGAATTCGACAAAGGTACTAAAATTTTAAAATACATGTACTCCTTGATACTCCAATAGTTGCATTCATAGGGGTGAGTTATTTCAAATTTTTCGTATCAATTAAAAGTCAAGAAATTATTTACGGGTTATGAATTTTTATATATTATGGTGCCCTACCACTCTTAGATTTCAGGTTCCACCACTAACTATATTGTTGAAGAATTATTATCAGAGTAATGATTAATAACTAATATATCCACCAATATTTACTTATGAAGTATGATAATACCGGAAAGGAATATTTAAATTTGAAGTAATATGGGTAGCATGGGTAACTCATGGTTGTTGATAATTGTGATAATTGTGACAATATAACTCTTTGGAAAAACCATAAAGCCGGTAATCCAAATTAATTGTCACCTAATCAATTATCATAATTTATTATACATACTATGTGATGTGTGTCTTCCCCTAGCTGCTCCCGAACCAAAGAAGAACCAGTATAGAGCTCCAAATATCGCCCCTCCGTAGATAGAACACAGCACATTCGGTTCCAACCTAGGTTCAACCAACTAGGATATAATTTAAGGTTTTATGCAGTCGGAAACTCACAATAAGTGATAGGCAAATTATTAAATTCGGTTGAATTCAATGTGTGTAGTTAGTTATAAATTTATGATCATGGATCACATATTTAAAGGGGAGGAATAGAATGGTCTTATCATACTAGGATTAGAATTACTAAACCCCTTAGGATTCTAGTTAATTTTAACCTCTTAGTATTTTAGAAATAATTAAACCTTATTTGTATTAGATTTATCCTAAAATTCTAGTTTACGTAGGATTAGGAAAACGATTAGCTTGAGGCCCAGGCTACTTGCCGCCCAAACCAACAAGAGCACGTGGTTGGGCCACGCGTGACGCCAAGCCCACGATGCCGCTGTTTGTCGCCCACGCTACTGTTACAGCCCACACTTGTAACACCCTGGTAATTCCTTATATTTATAATTACCTTTTTCCGACTAATATAAAAGAATTACCAAGATAGTACCGCCACCATGATAACAGCTAAGGCTATTTACCAGAATTACGCAGCGGAAATTGACTAACTTTCAAACATATTAAATAGCTAATGGTCATAAAACAACTTGGAACCATCGAGGCCCAAAACCAACATTAAATAGTTTAGAAAATCCATTAACTAAGTTTCAAACCATATTAAAGTAATAATGATAGTAGTAGTAGTCATGACTATAAATAAAAATAGAGTTTATAAATGCGAAAGAAGAAATAGCCTCTCAACACTATTCCCATAATAACGTCTCCTGCAAGTTATCTCTACCAACCTGCTTATTGAAAACTACTACCCAACAATGCAAGTGCAATGATGGATGATCATAGGGTCATTAAGGCAAATGCCATGACCGAAAGACATGAAGCACGAAGTCAGCGAAAGCTGAGTATGAACAAGCTAGAATTAAATCCTAGTCTAACATGCTTCACTCAACAATAAGGATAATCCACATACAAAAGCCATTCAAGTAAACCAATTAATCATGAAGACATACTCGAGACATGACACGACTCTTAACTCATAGATTAATAAGAATTTAGGTTCGAACGGGTATTACACAAAACCACTAAGGGAATAACAAGACCACTGGCGGAAAATGAGGGTATGGGAGCCCACCAAACACCAAATAAAATAGAGTCGGGCATTCTACCGACAGTCGGACCATACCGACGGAATTCCCGCGCATTTTATAAGCGAATAACCAAAAGAATGAAACAACGTCTTGTATCATTCAAGGAGTACAAGTTTCTCCGACGCGACTCCCCCAATTGTTCATACTCAAGATATATACGTTCCAAGAGTTTTGAGGCTCATTCAGGTTACACTTTACGTTAATTAGTATGTCATGTTCAAGACTCAACCCAAAGACATAACTCACAAGTAATTCAACAATTACACGAATAAATTATCAAACAATGACACTTCATTTTAATCCTTTAGGACTTGTGATCAAACATAGGACTCAAGTGAAATTACTCTATTATTCCTTCTCAAAAACACTGTTTGAGGTAACCCGACATTGCCTGTTAACAAGCGGGATGTGCCCTTAGCACGAGTAGTCCTTAGTTCAATTCACATAAACTTCTTAAATTTATTCTACACTTGCGGTAGAATAAATAATGCACTGAGGCAATATTCAATAGGCTCAATGTATGCTAGACATCCCGTACAATAGCAAAATCATAATAACTTGCATGCGAAACACTCATACATGCATATTAATTTGAACAACATGCTTGACATAATTCAACGATTATAAAAGTCCATAACATAATAGTTCAACTGAATCTATAAAACATTAATCAATCCATAACATGCTCATTCACATAGATTCAATAACAATCTCAACATACTTGTTCACACATCAACATGAATTCTCAACAATTAAGTTCACATGATTCACAATCAATATACTTCATAAAGTCCTCATGGGATAGGTGGTCATCCTAGTCTTGTACGTACCTGGAATACCTAAGTACGGGGGCCAATGTGCGAATCACGACTCAAGCTAGAAATCAACTCTTATAAACACAAAGGAGAAACTTAATTATTATCCATGTTTACCAAATTTCCAGCAACTATTTAAGAATCTAAAACCCTTGGTTTATTTAGAATTTAATCGTTATTCGTTAATTTAATAGTCTCAAATAGTCAACTCAAGTCCTAGCATAAAAACATTGGCCTTTTGGCCTTAGAATCATTAAAATCAACACTTTAAGATTAATAATAAATCTGAAATTTAAGTTGATTCCCATAATTTAAATCATCATTAAATTATGTGAATCAATCGCTTGAACAATCGGAATTAAAATCCTATTAATAGGTCATTAATAAAATCATGTTTTGACTCTTAAAAAATTGACACTTTAATTAATCATTAAATCTGAAAATTATAATTCTTTTGAATTAAAATCAATCTCATCAATTCAAATACGAAATATTAAAACACAGTGTTCACAACCGTTCCCAGCAATTTCAATAATCCAAAACAATTAAATAATAGTAATTTAATAATTTAAAAACTGAATTTGGAAAAGTTAAAAGTATACGGATTTGATTAAGAACAACGACAACACACACACGCAACAACGATGTGTTGTGTGTGCGGCAGCGACGCAAAGCACAAGCACGAAGCAACAGCAGCCACATCACGAGCACGACAGGGGAGCGGTGTGCGCTGCGGGCGAGGGCGAGGGATGTGCGCTATGGGCGAGGGGTGTACGTTGCGGCATGGAGAGGGGTGCGCGCTGCCTGGCGCGACGAGAGCGAGAGGGAGTGCGGGTGAGTGTGCGCATGAGGCACGGCAAGGCAGGCACGGCACGCGTGCTGGCAGCGAGAAAAGCAACACTCATTGCTTGGGGCCGAAGGAAACGACAGACGAAAGAGAAGGAGAGGAAATTCTGAAATTTTTTGTGGGGATTTAATGAGGGGAAGGGGGTATTTATAGTTTTTCCTTCCCTCATGGGCTAGGTTTTAGGGTTTTAAGTTGGGCTTGCTTAAGGGCTTAATTAGAACTAACTCCTTGCAAGCCTTGTTGGGTTTGATCATGAAATTGGATCGGGCTTAGATTAGAATTAAATTCGTTTTCAAAATATGACCCAACAATTCCCAGCTAAATAAATTCGTTTAATTTATTTTAAAAAAATCCGGTTTTCGTAAATAATTAATAATTAAATTATTTAAAAATAAAATACATTTACTTCCTATTAAATGCAATTTAATTCGTAAAAATATTTATAAATACTATAAAAAATATATTTATAAATTAGGAAAAATATGAGGTATTACAACTCTAGGCCCTAGGCCTGGCGCTGACACTGGCCTGTCGAGCTATGCGGGCTATGCTCATCGAGCAATGGGCTTGCTCGCTTGCCGTCCCGTCGCTCGTCGTTCTCCCGATTCGTTTCCCGATTCCGGGATTTATTTCCGGTTCGAACAATATTGACGTTTCTGATAATATTTTTAATTCCGACAATATTTCCGATTTCGATAATATTTTCGAATCCGGCAATATTTCCGATTTCGGCAATATTTCTATTTCCATTAGTATTTTCCGAAACGAACCATATATCCATTTCTGGAAATATCTTCGACTTCGATAATATTTATATTTCCGTTATGTACCATATTTCCGTTTTTGGCAAACCTTCTTTCTTTGTCTTGTGATGATTTTAATTCCCACTGGAACCAAGATCCATCATTTGTGAATGTCCATAAATAGAGTATTTACTGCATATTATATTGACCTAAATATTTGATCCGTTCACGTACTATTTGTGTGACCCTACGGGTTTAGTCAAGAGTAAGTTGTGGATTAATATTAGTAATTCCACTTGAACTGAATCGATCTCTAGCTAGGCATTCAGATCACTTGATCTCATTAAATTATTAACTTGTTAATTAATACTAAACCGCATTTATTAGACTTAGTATTAAATGCATTAAATGCAAATTGGACAAGAGCATTATTTCTTTCAGTCTCCTACTTGTCCTTAGGGACAAGTGTCCATTTCCTAATTCCTTTGTCGCTTGATGCCTTTGTGAGGTGATGAACAATATAATTCATCTGAACAAACTATAAAGCCAGGAATCCAACCACATAATAAATTAGCATAATTTAGTATACATGCTATGTGATGCGTGCTTTCCCCAGCTGCTCCCGAACTGAACAAGAACAAGAACAAGTATAGAGATTCAAATGTTGCCCCTCCGTAGATAGTCTACAACACGTTCGGATCGCCTTAGGTTCAACCAACTAGGATATAATCTTAGGTTTTATGCACTCGGGAACTCACAATAGTGATAGGCAAATTATTAAATTCGATTGAATTAAATGTATGTAGTAAGTTATAAATATATAATCATGGATCACATATTTATAGGAGAGGAATAGAGTAGTCTTATCCTACTAGGATTAGATTTACTAAACCCCTTAGGATTCTAGTTAATCTTAACATCTTAGTATTTTAGAAATAATCAAACACTATAAGTATTAGATTTATCCTAACCTTCTAGTTTATGTAGGACTAGACTTTAGCCAGTGCGATGCACGGTTTTTATTAAGTTGTTACATTAAAATAAAATCCTACATATATCAACTGCTATATTTTATACATTAGATTAAATTAATTTTTTTAATTTTGGATTGAATTTCATTTTAGATTTATTTTTTAATTATTATAGTGTTTGATTTTGGATGAAATTGTATATAAGAAATATTAATAATTATTTAATAAAATATTTACGTGGCACCTAATTATTTATCTACGTGGAATTCAAATTTTTAATTCAAAAATAAATTTGAAGTCTTATTTTTCATTGGCTGAAACCATTAGATTTCCTACGTTGCGCTCTAATATTGGATTAATGTTTGATTTTGAATTGAATTTTATTTTATATTAGTGTTTGATTTTGGATGAATTTTATTTTAGATTTATTTTTTAATTATTAGAGCGTTGGATTTTGGATGGAATTGTATATATTAGTAATTAATTAATTAATTTAAATATCTACGTGGCACCTAATGAATTATCTACGTGGCACTCGATTTTTTTAATTCAAAAATAAATTAGAAATCTTATTTTTCATTGGCCGAAACCATTAGTAATCCTAGGTGGCGCTCTAATAGTTCAGCAAATATGCCTCCTTTATATATGTATATTAGATTAGGAAAACGACTATCTTGAAGCCCAACCTACTTGCCGCGCAAGTAGACTTGGCGCCCAAGCCCTTCTTGTTGCATACGCCAAGGCAGCGGGCTGGGCTACATCACGCGTGGTTTAAAGCCCACGATGCTGCTTCTTGTTTCTTTCCGTCCACGCAGGGCCTCACAACCCACACTATGGCGCTGCTAGCCCATCGTATCTGCTCGCGCGCGCAAGCCTACTGGGCGCTGGGCCTTGCGCCTTGCGGGTTTGCTCGTCGAGCAATCGCTCGTCGTGCTTCCAATTTGTTTTCCAATTCCGGAATTTATTTCCGATTCGAACAATATTTATGTTTCCGATAATATTTTCGATTCCGAAGATATTTTTTGATTCCCATATATTTCCGATTCCGGCAATATTTCTATTTCCGTTAATCCGAAACAAACCATATTTCCATTTCTGGAAATATCTCCGACTTCGATAATATTTGTATTTCCTTTATGAACCATATTTTCCATTTCCGGCAATATCTTCATTTCTGCGAAATATTCTTTCTTTGCCTTTTGATGATTTCAGCTCCCACTGGAACGAAGATCCATCATTTCTGAAGGCCATAAATAATGTTCTTATTGAATATTACATTCACCTAAATACTTGATCCATTCACGTACTCTTTGTGTGACCCTACGTGTTCAGTCAAGAGTAAGTTGTGGATTAATATTATTAATTCTACTTGAACCGAAGCAACCTTTAGGTAAGCATTCAGATCAGTTGATCACACTGAATAATTAACCTTTTAATTAATACTGTACCGCATTTATCAGACTTAACATTAAATGAAAACTTGTACCAAGGGCATTATATACTTTAGTATCCCACTTGTCCTTAATATGAGAACATCGGCCAAAGGTTGGATTAATATTACCAAATTTTCCTAGAATTAAATGCATACTAGGACCAAGGGCATTTTTTCCTTCAGTCTCCCACTTGTCCTTAGGGACAAGTATGCATTTCCTAATTCCTTTGTCGCTTGATGTCTGCTCATGAACATAAGGTAAAAGTAGTCATCCTAATTGTGTCCAGAGGTATTTCTCGGTGTCAGAGTTCAACTGGTAAATTAAACAGATAATCATAGACTATGATTCATCTGAGCACGACCATGCATTTTACAGTTTCAAGCTCTCCTAGTGGCCTTGTGCACCTTTTGGCATCTCATCCTGATTTATGGGAGGACAATCCCAATCTTGCGATCTTGTGGTTAGACTTCGTTTGATAGGCGATTACCCGAGCGTTGCCATAATAGTCTCCTTTTACTGTGCGACGCTTGACAACGTTGGAGGAACCAGTTCTCAAACAAGTAATCTCAAATCACTCAGGTATTGAGGATAAGTGTCTAATAAGATAATGAAATTTACTTACGAAAGATTTTTCATCTCTTCCAGTAAGTTCCAAAGGTCTGACCGATACTAATCGTATCAAGTAAGTATCTATGCAAATGACTACGATATTTCCATGTCCACATAGTTCAAGAAACAGAACTACTAGTCATCTTGCATTCCAGTCGTCTAGCATTTTCTATGCATCCACCTTTATAGAAAACTTCTGACCAGGGACCATTTTTGTAACACCCTAATAATTCCTTATTTTATAAAACCATTATCCAACTTAAATAAGGAATTACCAGGATATTACCGCCACCGTGATAACGACTAAGGCTATTTACCAGAATTACGCAGTAGGATTTAACTAACTTTTAAACATAATAAATAGTTAATGGTTATCGTACAACTCGGAAACATTAAGGCCCAAAACCAAAATATTAAATATTTCAAAATCCATTAACTAAAAGTATATTCAATTAATGTAGTCATGACTAGAAAATCATTATAGAGTTTATAAATGCGGAAGAGGAATAATCTCTCGAACTCAATCCCATGATGATAACTTCTCCCGCAAGTTTTCTCTACACACATATGAATTAAAACTACTCCCCAACAACGCAAATGCAATGATGGATCATCATAGGTGAAGGAAATAATTCCCTTGGTCCAAGTACGCATTTAATGCTAAGTCTAATAAATGCGGTTCAGTATTAATTAACAAGTTAATAATTCAGTGAGATCAAGTGAACTAAATGCCTAGCTAGAGGCTGTTCAGTTCAAGTGGAATTAATAATATTAATCCACAACTTACTCTTGACTGAACCCGTAGGGTCACAAAAATAGTACGTGAACGGATCAAATATTTAAGTGAATATGTTATTCATTAAGTACTCCATTTATGATCATTCAGAAATGAGAGATCTCAGTTCCAGTGGGAGCTGAAATCGTCAAAAGGCAAAGTAAAGAATATTCCAGAAATGAAGGTATTGTCGGAAACGGAAATATGGTTCATGATGGAAATATAAATATTATCCAAGTCATAGATGTTGCCGGAGACGGAAACATGGATCGTATCGGAAAATATTATCGAAAATAGAAATATTGCTGGAATCGGAAATATTGCCGGAAACAGAAATATTACCAGAATCGGAAATATTGTCGGAAAAGGAAATTATTTCAGGAAATCGAAAATATTTTAACGGAAACATAATTATTTATTCGAAACGGAAATGGATTCTGGAAGCGGAAAACGAATCGGAAGCTCGACGAGCAACAAGCCGGCAAGAGAGCCGGCCCATCGCTCGACAAGCAAAGGCCGAGCGCATAGCGCAGAGCACGAAGCCCAACGGCAGCGCCCAACCGAGCGTAGAAACACAGTGGGTCGCGCCAAGCAAGCAAGGCATTAACAACATAGCAGCCCGCCAAGCAAGCAAGGCAGCGGCAGCAATGCATCCCAGCAAGCAAGCAAGCCCGCCAAGGCAAGGCTGCAGCGCGCTGGGCCTTTGGCCAGTTGCGGCTGCGGCTGGGCCTAGGCAAGCACGCACACCAGCGTGGCTGCGTTGGTTTCTTCGTCTTGGGCTCCAAGAAAAGTGCGATTACTTAGTTGCCAAGTGAAGTTGTGATTAAGTATTCCTAGTCCTACTAGAATTTGTTTAATTAAGAGTTTAACTAATATTACAATTCTAATTGGATAAGAATTTCAATCCGAGTAGGGTTGGTAATTCTTTTCCTAGTAAGACTCAAACTCCTTATTTCCTACCTTATAAATATGAGGCTAGGCCCTCATAATTATACACACATCAAAGATTGAAAATCATATTCTTTACTTACTTTGTGTTCAAGGGAGAACATAAAATAGCCTAGCCTTAATACATAAAACCTTAAGTAAAATCCTAGTTGATTGAACCTAAGGCGGATCTGAACGTGTTGTGGACTTTCTACGGAGCTCTAAAGACTTGTTCTTGTTCGGTTCGGGAGCAGCTAGGGAAGGCACGCATCAAATTGTTGTAACCTAAATTATTCTTATTGACTATGTGTCAATCAATTTGGATTCTGGCTTTATGGTTTTTCCGCATGAATTATATTATTGTTATCACGAGCCACTAATTAATTCGATAATCAATTATAGTTAAAATGGATTAAATTTTATAAATTTGCAATGAATTAATGGGGTGATTAATTTCGTGGATGTAATTGATTGCAAATTCGTGCGATTATTTGATTATATGTTCGTAGGATTTTTTTGGCAGTTTTGTCAATAATGGTCAATATCTTATGTTTCTATAGTGAATTTTGCATGTAAACGACGTTTTAAAATTTTGACAAAAATCAAAGATTTGATGCCGAACACAGAATTCCCAAATTCGAAGCCTAACTATGACTTTTCGGAGGTTTTACTTTTTCGAATGCAAAATTTGTAATTTTTATGATTTTAAATTAGATATTTGCAAATCTTGTATGTAAATCTTGAATTTATGATTGACCTACTGTATATGTTTAACGTACAATTTGAAGGTCTAATTTTGTTAATTATACAACCTAATTTGTAATTATAATTAATTTGTTGAATCTCAAATAATTTAGAATTTGTTTAGAATTTCACAATTAATTACTAATTTAATTAGGATCCTATGATTAAAAACCACCATAAAATTTGTTTAAATTGAAATATTTTAAAATATTATGACCTAGATTTTAATCCCTAAGAAAATATGTAATCGAAAATTAATTTGAATAATAAATTTTCAATTTTTCGCCTAAATTTAGTGAAATTAATATGGATTATTAATTTGTCGTTAAATTTAAATATAAAAGTGTTTGAATTTTATGAATTGTTCACAATCTTGCACGAACAAAGCAACAGTACGGGCGTGCGACGACGAGCCAGGGAGCTCGTCGCCTAGCACGTACGTGTACGCAAGGCCTCGGCCAGCGTTGTGCACGTCGCGTGCAGTGAGCGATGAGGCAAAAGGCGAAGAAGCATGGCTGGCAAAGTAAGCACAAGCGAGCACTGCTCGCGTCATCCCCTGCGATGGTTGTGCTCTCGACCAGCAACAAGCAGGCCATGGGCGCTGCACGTACTTGTGCACGCGGCCCGTAGGCGATGTTGTGTCGCTTGCTTGGGGCGAGGCGTGGGATTCGGCATACGGCCTTGCCTTGGCACGTTGGGTCGTTCGTTTAATTTTCGGTTGAGCGTCGATTTTAGTTAAATTTAGTAATTTTAATTTTTCTCGGAAATTAATTTTAATTTTGATTATATTAATTATTATAAATTATTCTATACTAATTATTTTAATAAAATTAAAACCTTGGTTAAATTATAATTAAGTAATTTTAATCAACTGAAAATAAAATAAAGGGATTTAAAATTATATTACGTGAGATTTAAATTTTAATTAAATTTGTAAGTTTTCGGTTGCACTAGGAAATACAATTTTATGTTTAAAATTTGTAAAGCATGTAAATTCTTTGTTTTAGTGGGAGCTTTTAGTTATGAAACTCTTGATTAGGTCTTTATTCCTTAAGGTTAAAACAACTCGATTAGAACTAATAAAGTCGAATCATTTGTAAATTGTTGGAACCTTTACTTAGTTGCTGCAAATGTTTATGTGATTCATGATTTTTCTACTAACTTCCTATGTGGGCCATTCATTGATAAATGAATGGATGAATGGTATATTTAAATGTTCTATTTTGCAGGTTATGGAAAGTGACTAGTATGTAGGGGTGTCAGAAGCTGACCCGACCCGAAAAAACCACCTGTTTCGAACTCTAATCGAACTGGTTTGACCCGGAAATTCCAGAACCCAAACCCAATCTGTAACCCACTTGACTCTACCCGACACCCGTTTCACCCGATCTGAACTCCACCTGTAATCAGTTTGATCTGACCCGAATTCCACTTTTCATCGGTTGGATTCCACCCGAACCGCACCCGACACCGGTTTGACCCGACTTGAACTTCACCGGACACCGATTTGACCCTCAAAATATTTGTTTTGACCCGATATGGTTAGACCCGAACTGTTGTCTAACCGACACCGATTTGACCCGACCTAAACTCCACCTGACTCTGGTTAATTTGACCCGAATCATTATCTAATCGGCTTTTTTTGTATTAAACCGGCCTAATTTTAACCTGACTATATATGATTCCACGTAATTTGATCTCATAGAATCATTGTATCGTACTTTAAAGTACAGGGTTGCTCATGCTTGGCTCTTAAAGATCTCAAGCCGAACCCGAGCTCTAGTCGAGCCTGTTCGAGCCGAGCTTTGACCGAACTTTAGCGAGCCGAGCAGGCTCGACTCATTAACACCTCAACGTGTGATAATCATTAAATGTCTAATGATATGATCCAATTCAAGATATACAAATGAATATTATGTACTTTACACTTATTAAGACCACTAGTAAATTGAAGAATTGTTGTGATAAGTTATACAGAGTAATTGTTTAGTTGTACTTGGAGTATATTTATGATGCATGTTCTTATACACTATAATCATTAATTATTTAGTAAATTTGATTTTGTGTCAACTTAAAGAGTTACTCCATATATATATTTATATGTATTGTGTAATCTAGTGATTACATATAGTTCTCGTTGTATATATATTTATTTATCATCTTATAACTTAGATCAAACTCTAATTGCTATAACGATGTTGTAATTTGGTAAATTAAAAATACTTGTGAAAACGTAGATTAATAGCTTACTAATTAGAAATAGAATGATAACATTTATCAAAAGTGACTTGAAAAAGGTTTAGATTGAAATCGAACCAACCCATTACGTAACTGAAATAACCCGAACCGAAATCGAATTGGTACTAAATAGATCCGAACCGAAATGACCCGAACAGAAATGACTCGAGTCAAAGTCTACCCGACCCAAAGTTACCCGACCCGAGTTTGACCCGACCAAAACCATTTAGAACCCGACACGGGATCACCCTAACTGCTTTTTACTCAAACCAGACTTGACCCGACCCGAAATTGATCCGGATCTGACATCAATTGACCCGAATTTGACCCGAATTGAATAGACCCGACCCAAACCCGATTTGATCCCGGAAATTTTTAACCCGAACTTGACCCGAACTGAATAGACCCGAACTGTCATGGGTCAACCTACAATCCATCCGTTGACCCGATTTGACACCTCTACTAGTATGACCCAAATAGGATAGTAAACATGGTCTGCGTACCATTAATTTGAATGTAAATTTGGTTTTATGCACCAAAGTTTTATTTAAATATGGTCTGCATACCATCAAATAGTTGTAACTAGTTTTATACACGCTATTCGTGCGAGGTTATATAAAAACTAAAAATCGCGTTATGGCAACTAATCATAATTCGTAACTAGTTCATATGAAGAAAAATTAGATATAGTCTCTAGCATTTACATAGTTAAACAATGTAATAAACATATTAGACGACAAAAAATATAAATTGTAGTACTAAAGTAAAGAAAATTAACATATAGTGTCTTAGAGAAATTGAAAAAAATAATTTCGGAAATTGGTTGACTTTTTTCTTAGAGAAATTGGAAAAAGGTATTTAGAAAATTAGGTTTTTATAGAGAGTAGAGAAAGAATGTCGTTAAGTGGATTATTTGGACTGCAGCATAGTTTTTTTTTTTTTTTATGAATTTAAAATGGAGAGAATTAAGGGGTTATGAATTAAAATGGAGAGAAATAAAGGATTTGTCATCTTTTCTCAATTTATTAACAATTTAACATATTTTTTTGCCTTGCCACAAAAAAAATGTACGGGGTATAATTTATGGTTAGTAGTGATATGTTAGTCTTTTACATGGGGGACACCAAAAGTGGGATTACCGAAATGCCCCTCCCCTCTTCCCTTATGTAATATAAATAGAGATTAGTTTTAATTATAACATATCCTATTTGAAGAAAATGGCGCCTCCCATGGTGAAACTCAAGACGAAGTTTCCAATCCATTTTCAAGACGGAGTTTGAAGTTGAAGCTTCAAGATGATGTCGGGCAATACTAGATCACATTTAAATCTTAGGCATGTTTTAAGTTATTTATTGCTTTAAATATGTTTTAATAATGCGTGAGATTGTGGCTTGATTATGTTACATGATTAAGGATTTTAGTTCACTTAAAATCTAACCAACATAGTAAGAGCCCTAAGTTCCAAACTTTAAAAATTGAGTTAAAAGGTGCCATTCCAAAATAACGCTTACTTGGATAACCTTTACATCAATCTAGTAATAGTTTTACGCCATAGCGAGGTGTTACTTATTGATTCTAAAGGGGTAAGGTACACAAATAATTGTGAGTACATGTTAGTTTTGGTAAAACTCAACAATATAAGTAAGGAGTCCTTTTATGTCGTGGAAAATGGGATAGGTTTACCTAATAAGTTCTTAGACGTACCTATGAACCAAGAGTAGTTTCTAGACTATTTGCAAAGGATTTGCTTATCTAAAATATTTTAGAATTGAGTCAAAATACATAATGTGCTTAGTTCTTCAATCATTTAAGGATCTTGGATTTATGTTATTCACACCTGGCGGAACACAAAAACTCGAATAAAATGCTTAATAAATTTTGAATTATGCATATATGCTAGAATTTAAGTTTATTAAGAGAAAATATGAATGGTTATTTATTTGTTTATTCTTTTCAATTGTAGTTTTAACTATGGAAAACAACAATCAAACCATCATCAAGGGTTCTAAACTTATGATCAAGTTGAACCTAACAAATTTTCTTGAATGGCAAGATAAGCTGGTTGAAGTAGTGAAACTCAATGGCATTGAGTATGCACTGTTCTACCCCATGCCAAGCTATTATGCAAGAGACATGACTCCTAAAAGACACACCGCCTGAGAAGCGGATCTCAAGAAGGTCATGAGTCCTCATGTTGAGCAACATGCATCCCTGATGATTGGCATAGAAGTTTGTATCTTACGAACCATATATGCTTCTCGGGGATCTAAGGGATATTTGTTGTGGAAGCACGGAAGAAAGAGACCTAAATGTCATGAGTTGATTGAATCAATTAGAGGGCTAAAGGTTGATCTTCATAACAGATGTTTCAGGCGCGCAAGAAGTCCAGGAAACACATGCTCAAGTCCTTCGCTCTAAACAAATAGTTGGTAAACCACTTAGGGATCATTTGAACTACATGTTATCATTGTTTGATCACTTGAGTCTGCTAGGTTCACCAATAAGCGAAAGGATGGATGTTTCCATCTAACTCAATTCACTTCATGATGGATTTAGATGCTTCAAGCAGTTCTCTATGAGTGAACCAAGAGAAGAAACAATCGGTGAGTTTATTTCGCTAGTCAAAAATACTGAAATGGTACTCGACTGTGAAGCCAAAGATTTACTCAAGGCTAAAGGGAGACCTTCAAAGAAAGGTGGACAGTATAAGGGCAATGCTAAGTCAGTTCCCGAAAGAAGACAAAGCAGGACAAGTCCACGTCAAGCTGTCTTTATTGTGATGGAATCGACCATTACCAAAGAGAATGCCCCAAATATAAGGAAGATCAGAAGAACGGAATTGTCGTTCCATCTTCAGGTATTTTCGTTATAGACTGTATACTTGCTAATTCAACTTCTTGGGTATTAGATACTGGTTGTGGCTCACAATTATGTTCCAATTCACAGGGAATAAGAAGAAGTAGAAGGTTAAACATGGGTGAATTCGACCTACGAGTGGAAAATGGAGAAAGGATTGCTGCATTAGCTGTAGGAACTTATTATTTGTCATTTCCCTCTGGCTAGTTTTGGAACTGGAAGAGTGTTTCCATGTTCCAAGTCTTACAAAAAAATATAATTTTTGTTTCTTGCCTAGATGCTAAGGGATTTAGCTTTTTAATAAAAGACAATAGTTTCTCATTTTATTTTAAAGAGATATTTTATGGATCTGCTAAATTAGTCAATGGACTTTATGTGCTAGATCAAGACAAACAAGTTTAAACATAAATACCAAAAAGGCAAAAAGAATGATTCAAATCTCACCTATCTGTGGCATTGTCGATTAGGCCATATTAACATGAAACGTATAGAAAAACTTCAAAAGGAAGGAATTCTAGAACCATTTGACTTAGAGGATTATGGTAAATGCGAATCATGCTTATTTGGCAAAATGACAAAGCAACCTTTCTCTAAAGTTAGAGAAAGAGCTACCGATCTATTGGGTTTAATCCATACATATATATGTGGACCAATGAGTTCAAATGCTAGAGGTGGTTTCAGCTACTTTATCACTTTCACTGATCACTTCAGTAGATATGTTTATGTCTACCTAATGAAGCATAAGTCTGAGTCCTTTGACAAATTCAAGGAATTTCAGAGTGAAGTAGAGAATCAACTAGGCAAGAAGATTAAGGCACTACAGTCTGATAGAGGCTGTGAATGTCTGAGCTATGATTTTGATGACCATCTGAAAGATTGTGGAATCTTGTCAGAATTGACTCCTCCTGGAACACCTCAATGTAACAGTGTGTCAGAATGGAGGAACATGACCTTGCTAGACATGGTTCGGTCAATGATGGGTCAGGCCGAACTTCCAATAGAATTTTGGGGACATGCACTAAACACAGCTGCACTCACACTAAATAGAGCTCTGTCTAAGGATGTCGAAAAGACTCCATATGAGTTATGGTTTGGAAAGCCTCCAAATGTGTCTTTTCTTAAGATTTGGGGTTGTGAAGTATACGTGAAACGATTAATTTCAGACAAACTTCAACCGAAATCTGACAAATGTTTCCTTGTGGGCCACCCAAAGGAAACAAAGGGGTATTACTTCTACAATACATCTGAGAACAAGGTGTTTGTTACTCGAGATGGTATCTTTATGGAAAGATATCACATTTCTAAAATGACAAGTGGGAGAAAAGTAGACCTCGAATAAATTCGAGTTGGACAACAAACTCTAGAGAATGCTCAAGATGACATTCGGTTTGAAACTCATAGATCTTTAGAAGTATCTGGTGAGAATCAAGAACCAACTAGAAATGTAACCCCACGTAGATCGTAGAGATATAGGTCTCAACCAGAAAGATACATAGGTATTTTGACGGATGAGAGTCATGAAATTCTATTGCTGGAAAGCGATGAACCTGCGACTTACAAACAAGCTATGACGAGCCCTATCTCCAAGCAGTGGCAAGAAGCCATGCAATCTGAATTAGACTCCGAGTCTGAAAACCAAGTTTGGGATTTGGTCGATTTTCTAGATGGCTACCAAGCCATAGGAAGCAAATGGGGTTTCAAACTAAAAAAGGACAAGGATGGGAAACTAGACGTTTTCAAAGCTTGATTGGTTGCGAAAGGATATAGGCAAGTCCATGGTGTGAATTATGATGAAACCTATTCACCAGTTGCAATGCTAAAGTCTATTCGGATAATGTTAACAATCGTTGCATATTACGATTACAAAATATGGCAGATGGATGTCAAAACCGCTTTCTTAAACGGCGTTTTAACAGAAACTGTATTTATGACACAACCTGAGGGTTTTTAGGATCCAAAGAATGCTAAAAAGGTATGCAAGATTAAGAAATCCATTTATGGATTAAAGTAAGAATCAAGGAGCTGGAATATAAGTTTTGATGAAGCAATCAGTGACTTTGGCTTCGTCAAGAATTCAGATGAATCTTGTGTATACAAGAAAGTCAGTGGGAGAAAAATTTGTTTCCTAGTATTGTATGTCGATGACATATTACTTATCGGAATTGACATTCCTATGTTGAACTCTGTCAAGAATTGGCTTGGGAAATGTTTTTCGATGAAGGATCTAGGAGAAGCATAGTAAATACTGGCATCAAGATCTACAGAGATAGATCTAAAAGGATATGATTGGACTTAGTCAAAGCACTTATATCAATAAGGTTCTTAAAAGGTTCAATATGGCTGTTTCCAAGCAAGGCTACCTACCCATGTCTCATGGAATGACTCTAAGCAAGACTCAGTGCCCAAAAACACTGGATGAGCGTAGACGGATGAGTGGGATTCCATATGCATCATTGATTGGTTCAATAATTTATGCTATGTTATGTACACGCACTCAGTGCTACGAGCAGATACCAGTAAGACCCAGGAGAGGCACATTGGACTGCTGCCAAGAATATTCTAAAGTACGTGAAAAGGCACAAGGATGATTTCTTGGTCTATGGTGGAGATGATGAATTAATTGTTAAAGGCTATACGGACGCAAGTTTCCAAACCGACAAAGATGATTTCAGATCACATTCTGGGTTTGTCTTCTGCCTCAACGGAGGTGCAACAAGCTGGAAAAGTGCTAAACAGAGCACCATTACGGATTCTATAACTGAAGCGGAGTACATTGCTGCACATGAAGCAGCAAAGGAAGCTATTTGGCTAAGGAAGTTCATAGGTGAACTTGGTGTAGTCCCATCCATTAAAGGACCAATAGCTCTATATTGTGACAATAACGGAGCTATTGCACATGCAAAGGAGCGTAGACACCACCAGAGAGTCAAGCATGTACTTCATAGATTTCACCTTCTATGAGAGTTCTTGGAAAGAAAAGAAGTCGAGATAAGCAAGATTGGAACTGACGACAACATCTCAGATCCATTGACTAAACCTCTGCCGCAAGCGAAGCACAACTCGCACACTGCAGCTATGGGAATCAAGCATGTTGGAGAATGGCTTTGATATCCTTAATAAATGTTTTATAGTTTTAGAGATTAATACTTTGTAAAACGTTTTGGTTAACCATTCATATAAATGAATAGAAATTCATTTTTCCATTTAATTTTGTGGTTTATTAAATGATGAGTCCTTTCAATTTGACAATATATTCAAGATAGACTGTCAGGACCAATCATGTGACTAAGAAATGTCTATAAAGGTGGACGCATAGAAAATGCTAGACGACTAGAGTGCAAGATAACTAGTAGTTCTGTTTCTTGAACTATATGGACATGGCAATGTCGCAATCATTTGCATAGATACTTACTTGAGAAGAATAGAATCCGACAGACCTATGAAACTTTACTTTAAGAGATGAAAATTTGTCATAAGTAAATTTCATTACATTGTTAAACACTAATCCTTAATACCTGAGTAATTTGAGATTACTTGTTTGAGAACTGGTTACTTTGATGTTGTCAAGCGTCGCACCGTAAAAGGAGACTATTACGGAAACGCTCAGGTAATCACCTATCAAACGAAGTCTAACCTCAAGATCACAAGATTGAGATTGTCCTCCATTAAATCAGGATGAGATGCCGAAAGTTGTACAAGGCCACTCGGAGAGCTAGAAACTGAAAAATGCATGGACGTGCTCAAATAAATCATAGGCTATGATTATCTGTTTATTTGATCATTTGAACTCTGAAACCGAGAAATACCTCTAGACATAATAAGGATGACTACTCTTACCTTATGTTCATGAGCAGGCATCAAGCGACAAAGGAATTAGGAAATGCACACTTGTCCCTAAGGACAAGTGGGAGACTGAAGGAAAAAATTCCCTTGGTCCTAGTATGCATTTAATTCTAGGAAAATTTGGTAATATTAATCCAACCTTTGGCCGATGAATTATTTTTTAATAATCCTACCATTACTACCCAACTACATTTATTAGGCCTAACAGGTCTATGACCTGTTGTATCCGGTAGAATGTCCTACGTGGCATTTTTTTTTCTTTTTTTTTCTTTTTAATGCTTCCTTTCTTTCTCTTTCCTCCTTATCGTTTTAATGGACAACCGCCAGAAGAAAAGCAAAGCACTACCCTGCGCACTAGCAACGACGGTGCACGAACAACAGCGACCGACCAACATAGAGGGCTGAATGGTTGCGAACAGTAGGGAAAGGGGCTATTTCTGGATTGGTGGTTTCGAACAACGGGGGAGGGGAGAGGGGTTTCTTGTGGTTGCTTTCGCTTTATTGCAAATTAATCTGGGGTTTCTCTTGTTAGTGGGCACTCGAAGAATATGGTGACCATATTCTTGGAGGAAGGTGGGATATTGAACCCGGAGGCAGTTATGCTTGATGTTGTTGCTAAGCCTGAGTATGATATACTTGTTTACCATTGATAAAGGGGATTTTAATTAAATACTTAATTAGCTTTTTTCCTCTACCTTAGTATTCTAAGTTTCATCTTGTGCTCTTGAATCTGACTTTTTAATTGAATAAAGAACAAGTTTTGTAGATATATGCCTTGCCTTTTTATATGACATTTGCTGCAAATGTTGTAGTAACTTGTTGATGTATCAGTGATTACATCAATCAATTCAACCGCACAAACAGTGAATATAATCAGTATTTCTATTAACTAGTAATACATGTTCAATCTGTAGATGACTGTGAATTGATCATATTACAAATCAATGTTCTCATACAATAAAACACGATGCATTTGCTCCAATTCAGTCGTGTTTTAGGTTTATTGTTGGATTAAAAATGGGGGGGGAGAGAAGAGGAAGGTGATTAAAGACAGCAAGGGGGAGAGAGAAAATGAAGAAGATTAAGGTGAAGGGAGGCATATTAAAAAAACTAAAAGGAAAAAGGAGAAAAAAAGAAGCTACCTGATATTCAGGTAATTGGTCACAAGGGACCAATATAAGATAATACCCCTAAAAGGTTGGATTATTAAAAAATAAGTCATAGTTAGGCTTAATAAAAGAAAATCGGCCAAAGGTTGGATTAATATTACCAAACTTTCCTTAATTCTAAGCCTAATAAATGGGGATCAGTTTTAATTAACAAGTTAATAATTCAGTGAGATCAAGTGAACTGAATGCCTAGCTAGAGGCAGCTTCAGTTCAAGTGAAATTAATAATATTAATCCACAACTTACTCTTGACTAAACCCGTAGGGTCACACAAATAGTACATGAACGGATCAAGTATTTAAGGGAATATGTTATTCATTAAGTACTCCATTTATGATCATTCGTAAATGACGGATCTCGGTTCCAGTCGGAGCTGAAATCGTCAAAAGGCAAAGTAAAGAATATTCTGAAAATGAAGATATTGCCAGAAACGGAAATATGGTTCATGACGAAAATATAAATATTATCCAGGTCGTAGATGTTGCCGGAGACGGAAACATGGATGGTATCGAAAAATATTATCGGAAATAGAAATATTGTTGGAATCGGAAATATTGCCGAAAACGGAAATACTACCGGAATCAGAAATATTGTCGGAAAAGGAAATTATTTCCGGAAACGTATATATTTATTCGAAACGGAAATGGATTCCGGAATCGGAAAACGGATCAGAAGCTCGACGAACGACAAGCCGGCAAGCGAGTCGGCCAATCGCTCAACAAGCAAAGGCCGAGCGCATAGCGCTGAGCACGAAGCCCAGCGCCAGCGCCCAACCGATGGTCCTAGAAGAACAGTGGGCCGCGCCAAGAAAGCCAGGCAGCAGCAGCATAGCAGCCCGCCAAGCAGGCATGGCAGCGGCAGCAATGCAGCCCGCCAAGCAACCAAGCCCGCCAAGGCAAGGCTGAAGCGCGTTGGGCCGTTGCCCAGCTGCGACTGCGGCTGGGAGTAGGCAAGCACGCGCACCAGTGTGGCCCATCGTGGCTGCGTTGGTTGCTTCGTCTTGGGCTCCAAGAAAAGTCCAGTTACTTAGTTGCCAAGTAATTTTGGGATTAAGTATTCTTAGTCCTACTAAAATTGGTTTAATTAACATTTTAATTAATACTACAATTCTCATTGGATAAGAATTTCAATCCTAGTAGGGTTGGTAATTCTTTTCCTAGTAAGACTCAAACTCCTTATTTCCTACCCTATAAATATGAGGTTAGGCCCTCATAATTATACACACATCAAAGATTGAAAATCATATTCTTTACTTACTTTGTGTTCAAGGGAGAACATAAAATAGCTTAGCCCGAATACATAAAACCTTAAGTAAAATCCTAGTTGGTTGAACCTAAGGCGGATCGGAACGTGCTGTGGACTTTCTACAGAGGGGCAGCGTTTGGGGCTCTAAAGACTTGTTGTTTTTCGGTTCGGGAGCAGTTAGGGAAGGCACGCATCACATTGTATGTAACCTAAATTATCCTAATTGATTATGTGGCAATTAATTTGGATTCTGGCTTTATGGTTTTTCCGCATGAATTATATTATTGTATTATTCATAACCTAACAATAGGATTATTAAGGAAAATTCCATGACCGAAGGAAACATAAAGCACAAAAGTCAGCGAAAGCTGAGTACGAACAAGCTACAATGAAATCCTAAACTAACATGCTTCACTCAACAATATAATAATCCACATGCAAAAGCCATTTAATAAACAATTAACCATGGAGACAAGACTTGTCACTTGACACGACTCTTGACTCACATATTAATTAAGAATTAGCTTTGAACGGGTAAAAGAAAATATCCATAAAAGGAAGAGAGATGTTGGAAGCCAACCACACACCAAAGTAATAAATAAGTTTTGGGCCATACCAATTGTCGGGACATACCGACGGAATTCCCGCGCTTAAAAGAAAGAATGAAACGTCTAGCTTGTATCATTTTAGGAGTACAAGTTTTCCGGCAAGACCCCCCCCCCCATTGTTCATACTCAAGGTATATACGTTCCAAGAGTTTTGAAGCTCGTTCTGGTTGCACTTTACGTTAATTAATATTTTATGCACAAGGTGAACTCAAGACACAACAACAAGTCATAAAATACAAGCAACCAAACATTGACACTTTATTTTAATCCTTTAGGACTTGTGATCAAACATAGGACTCAAGTGATATTACTCCCATTGTTCCTTCTCAATATACTATTGAGATAACCCGAATACTCCATAGTTCAATTCACATAAACTTCCCAAACATACCCTACAGACGGGGCAGTATAAACAGTGCAACATGGCACGAAAACTTGGTTCAAAGTATGCTAGACATCCTGTACAATAGCATAAACATAATCCTTGCATGTGAAACACTCATACATGCATATAAACTTGAACAACATGCTTGACATAATTCAGCGATTATAATTGATCACAACATGACTGTTCACATTGGCTTTATAATTCAACAATAAACCATAACATGCTTGTTCACAACATCAAACATGAATTCAATAATACTTCAAGTCACATGATTCACAAATAACAGTCATCACATATTCCTCATGAATTGGTGGTCACCCTAGGCATGTACGTACCTCGAATATCTAAGTACGGGGGCCACTTTGCGAATCACGACTCAAGGCTAGAAATCACCTCATGTAATTCAAATAATAAAACTTAGTTATTATCAATGTTTACTAAATTTCCAGCAACTTTTATAAATTCTAAAACCTTTGATTTAAATAGAAATTGTTTGTCCAAAATTAAAATAATAGTCTCACTTGAAAATCAAAGTCCTAGTACGAAAATATTAATATTTCACCTTTAAAAACTATTTAAACGACATTTTTAAGCCTTCAAATAATTTTGAAAAATATAATTGATTTCCATAATTGAATTTAACATTAAATTACGTAAATTAATCAACCATTAAATTTGGATTAAGACCCTAACCCTAATTAGTCATAAAAATCACTGTAGGACATTAAAAATTGTTAATTTATTAAATATACAAAACTAAAAATTATAACTTTGATAATTAAAATCATTTACAATGATCCAAACATATAATCCTCAAAATTTGGTGTTCATAACCGATCATAGCATTTTAATACAACAAAATCAATAATAATATATAGTTTAAAATACGAAATTTAAATAGAATAGGCAAGGAAGAAGAGAATTTTACCAAACCGGCCTATAGCACGGTATAATCACGAATTGAATGTGATTGGGCGCAAAAGAATTAATCGGAACAAGAACAATACACACGACACACACGAGTGGTCATGTGTGTGTGCGCGGGCAGCGACGAGCAAGGCAGGGCACAATGCTCGGCTCGGCAGCAGGCGCGAGCGAGTGAACGAAGGCGAGTGTGGCTGGGTGAGCACACGCGAGCAACAACAACGACAACACGCAACAACACGCAAGGGTGCGACGTTGTGCGCGAGTGCGAGAGGGATGCGGAGCGAGAGATGTGCGCGCTGTGGAAGAGGCACGAGCAGCGCAATAACTCATCAACAACAGCACCAACACGCAGCGATGGCGTGCGTGCTGGGTGAGGAACGCGACGAGAGAGTGTGAGGAAGTGGGTGTGATGTACGAGAGACAGCAGCGACACGAGCAACAAGGTGGGGCGAAGGATGGTGCACAAAGGCATGGGCGCACCAACGAGTGGAGTGCTCGGTCGAGTGCGGGCAAGGGGACGGACGAGAGAAAGAGAGAGCAAGAGGAGGAGAGAGAATTTCTGGAAATTAAGGGGGATCATTAATGAGGGGAGGGTGTATTTATACGTTTCTAATCCCTAGTGGGCTTAGGTTTAGGGGTTTGCATTGGGCCTTCACAATTGGGTTTGGTTTAGCATTTAATACTTGAAAACTATGTTGGGTTCACCAACTGCATTAAATTGGGATCGGAATTAATTTAAAAAAAGACCCAATAAATTTCCTGACTTAAAAATAAAATAATGTATTAATATAATTTATTTTGGAAATTAATAAATAATAATTATATTATTTAAAATAAAAATATATTTAAATAATTAGTAAATACAATTTAATTTATGAAAATCACAAAATACTTTATAAATATAATAAAATAAATTAATAAATTCAAAATAATAATAGGTATTACAATTTTCAACTTTTGACATTCAAGTTCACTTGATAGACATTTCTTAGTCACATGACTGGTCTGGACAGCCTATCTTGAATAATGTCAAATTGAAGGGATTTATCATTTAATACTAACCTAAGATTAATGGAATATGAAAATATATTTCATATATGATAAATTTTCAACCCGAATGTTTTACAACTATGGGACTCTATCCTATCTTTAAAACAATTTATGGAATTCAAAACTATGTTTGATTTCCAGTGCTACAATGTGAGTGTTTTATCTCACTTGTTGCATAGGTTTAGTTATCATGCTTTGCCAATCTTAATATCCTTTTCATCGAATGTCTTTCGAGAAAGGATGATAAGATCCTTTGAGTTTGTTTATTATATGATCTAGTCTTTCTTGCTTCAATAGTGGTTCTATGCATCTTGCAATGAAGAACCATCAAGTTAGAAGACATGTGATCCACCCAAAATCAGTGAAGAACTTTTTAATATAAACAACTCTGTTTTATTGGTTCTTAGGCCAAAGTACTTTTACTTCAACTGTATAGGTTGCTAGTGATGCTTTGTTTGGATTTGCTTATCCAAGCAGTTCATAGATATGTGGAATACTTTCCAGCTGCATCTTAGAACATAAAAATTAATATTTAATTTCCCACACAACAACTCATGGTCTTCAATCCATGTTGCCATTTCAAAAAATGATGCATTACATCTCGTCTTTGGCAATGGTTAACTCCAAAGAGATCTTGCTTGATCCTTTTATAGTGTATATGCGTGTAGAAACAATTTTTAGCATATCTTTATTTCCTTAAATCAACAACTATTCCTATTTACATTTTCAAGTACCATATGAGTTTCTTGATCTCAATCTAGTTGATATTTCCTTAGTCAATAAAGATTGGTATATGTTCGTCATGCCTAAAGCCATAAGATACATTTTTGGCGATACTCATATTATATCATACATGATAAATTCTTTTGCAGAATAATTCCCAATTGAATTTATGTAACTTTAGTTCATCCAATTTTAGTAGACACTGAATCCAGCTAAATTATTTGACATATAATATAGGTTAAGAATCTCACTTAGATTCTTTGATGTTTTACTTAGTAAATGCTTATACATAATTTAAACATTTATTACTTAGATTTATTCATATGGGTCGAATATCTGCAACGAAGTCTTTTATGTTTGATTTAGTATATGTAATTACTTAATCTAAAACAATATTCTAAGATATTTGTAAATAGATCTTAATACCCAGCATGCACTAAGTTTCGCCTTGGTCCAACATTGATAAATAATTTCAAATCTAAGTCATTAGAATTTAATGTTATTTTTCAATAGAGAGATAAGTGTGATTCAGATATGACCAATTGAGTTTTACGTGATCCTACTAAACTTCTTATGAAGGAAATATGTCCTTCACCCAAGGTGCATTAAGTCTAATACCAAGGTTCAGATTAATTGCGAACAATTAATTCAGTGAGATCAAGTGATCGGAACAGCTAGCTGGAGCAATGCTTCCGATCAGTGAGTTCTAATGAATATTAAGCTCACAGCTTACTCTTGACTGAACCTACAAGGTCACACCAATGACACGTAACAGGTCACCGGATTAAATGAATCGGAAATTCATTAATAGCTTTTCGGGAATTAGTTGGAAAACGTATTATACGATACGACCTTGCATCGGAATCGTATATCGTATCGCGAATATTCGTAAGCTGGGCGACACGAATAAATCGTATCGTACGACGGTGATTCGTCGTATAAGAAACGATAAATAATATCCTGAACGATATTAAGTCGCGACTACGAGGAGCAGCCCACGAGCCGAGTGCGCGAAGCACTCAAGGCCCATGGGCGCTGGTCACGCAAGCAAGGCCACAACAACACGGCAGCGCTGGCCCATGGCCGAGCGAGCTGGGCGTGTGTGCGCGCGGGCCGAAGCCGCGACACAGCAACAGCAGCGTGGCCCACGGCCCAGCGCGCTGTGCTCGTGTGCGCGAGCTTGCTGGCCGGCCTTGTCCCTTGTTTCTTGGTCGGTTAGTAAGGTTATGATTATAACCTTCTAACCCAATTTTCCAACATAACAATTAAGTCATACTCAAAACCCTAGAGACACAGAGAACCCTAATTCTCTTTGTGCCTCCAAAGTGAGTTCTTCCCAAAAGCAAAGTATCTTAATCGATTATCTAAGCTACGATAATCAAGACGGATCTGATCGTGTCGGTGAACCAAGTAGAGGAACGACAAGTGGAGTTCTAAGTTCGTGTTCTTTGACAATTTGTGGAAAACACACTTCAAACGTAAGTATGCTTAATATGTGCTTTATACATGCTTCTTGGCTTTGGGGATTGTTTCCGCACATGTTATTATGTTTAACTATATTCCCCTATAGTGGTATCATGAGTCTTATGTGTTCAAAGAAATTTTTAGCATGATTTATTTGTTTTTGCATCTGTCAAAAATTTGGAATTTTTTGTTGAATTTTCGGATTTAATATGTATTTTTGGATGAATTGCGTAATAAAGTCTGATTTCAAAAATATTCGCTTTTTTTATTTTTCAAACCATAATCTGATTGAAAACGATTTTTTAAGATCAATTCATACGAACGAAATCGCAAAAACAGGCCTCGAAGTGTCGTTTTTTCGGCGTTTTTGTTAATTTTTTAATAAAAATTAAAAGTGTCGGACAGTAATTCAATTAAAAGGTCGACCTAAACTACTCGGAATTGCTTGAAATTTTGACACAATGTTTCTGGGTATATTCTTGATCTATGGTAAAATTTCAGATTTTTCCGATAAGTATTAACCCTAATTTTGCCTTTCCCCAATTCGTAGAATTTAGAACCCTAATTGAATTTTTAAATAATTTAGGTATAATAACTCGGTTAATTGGGAAAGGGAATATAATTTCATGGGTCAGTGGCTAATTTTAAAAATTATTGGATTAAAATTTTGAATGGTTTCGTTAATTTTAATCGCACTTAAACCTAATTATTAAAATCTGAAATTTAAATGTTAAAGAACGATTTAAAGTTTTGGATTTTATTATTTAAAAAGTTCAAAATTTTCAAGTTGATTCGTTCTTTCTTAAAATTTGAATAATGTTAGCCTTGATTTAATAATTATACGAAATTGGAATGTCATTAAAGTTTATTACATCGTTATAAATCGTTGTTTTTCGAAAATAAAAATCGTAACTTTTTTTTGAAAATAACATTGATGCAAAGTTCGTGAAATTAAAATTTATTTTTTAATTAAGTTGGTCCGTAGGCACGAACCAAAGGCACGAACACGATGTGTGGTGGGCGTGTGGCTCGACGAGCCATGCGAGCTACCATGCGCAAGCCGAGTCGCAGCGACGCGGGCAGCAGCATGGATGCTGTGTGCCGCGCGCGCTGGGCGAGGGTGAGAGGCGTGTGCTACGCGCAAAGCAGGGCGCAAGGCCTTGCGATGGTGCAACGATGCGCTACGACAAGTCGAGCAAGGCACGCAAGGGCAGCAGCGAGGCTGCGGGCACGTGTGCGATGGCTGCGGGCTATGCGCGTATGCCTCGTAGGCCATGCGATGGCTACGATGGTTGCGGGCTATGCTCGTGTGCCTCGTGGGCCACGCAATGCTACAATGGGCTGGGCGCAAGCCTAGCCCAAGGAAGCACATGAAATTTTATTTAAAATTTGTTGGGCTTGACTTATTTGCATTAATTTGGGCTAACGGGATATTTAATTTAATATTTTATTTGCTTGGGCCAGGCCGCGAGTTTTAATTTAATAGTTCATAATTAATTATCCGGAATAATTATTGGTTTGAGTGGGAGGCGCTAAATGAAATTAAAATGAAATAATAATTTTTAATTATTTTCGTAGGTCGCATTATTTTAATTAAATTATATTTTAATTAGAATAAAGTCTAAGGATTAATAATTTGGAAATTGATTAATCTTTTAGGACGCGTTTATGTGAACGTGAATTTTAATTAATTCACGTAAATACTTGCATATTTATATGGGCCATTCGTTTTAGCACACGAATGGGTGAATGCATAGAATATATATATTTTATGTAATGCAGGTACTCCAAGTGACTAGTATGGCCATTTAGGATAGTTAAATACAGTCTGCGTACCGTTCTATCTTTGAATGTAAAGTTTTAAATATGGTCTGCGTACCATGGAAATTTTGATGTCATTTTATTATTTTCAAGTATTTCTAAGTTTAGAAATTTAAGTTAGCATTTGAACGAAGATTCAAGACGATGCCAAGCTAACAAGGAGGTGATGAAGATTGGATGCTTCAAGACAAGATGTTTTGGGCCATACTAGATTACCATTTATTTATGCACTTTGATATATATATATATATATATATATATATATATATATATATATATATATATATATATATATATATATATATATATATATATATATATATATATTAATATTATGCTTGAATGTATGAATGTATGTATTCTTTGCATGAATAGGTTGTTTCATATGACTCGATTAGATTAACTACTTAAGACGTGCCAAAGCTGCTTAAGGATTTAGGACTTTTGGGGTCTTGGAATCGTTTCATTCTTTTTGGACCATGTTTTTGCTTTTTGCATGAATGAAATGTTTAATAGCTTTAATGATTGCATGCTAGCTTTTGTTTCAAAGTTATGAAAGTTTATGAATGGTTATTTATTGCAAATTCTTTTCGATTGTAGTAATCAAAATGGCCGCAATCAAAACACAACTCAAAGTAACCGAAATTCTGGATATAAAATTAAACCTATCAAACTTTCTTGATTGAGAGAGGAAGCTTCGGCAAGTCCTCGGGTGGAACAACATTGAATATGTAGTTGACCATCCCATCCCCAGCTATTACTCAAAGCATATTGTAGACACCTACTTTTGTCCCCATTCCCGAAAGGGAAGGTTCGATGATGAGAACATAAATCTCCACTTGGCAACGCATCTCCTATAAAATAACGAATCTCGATCACCCTTTTCATTTCAGCCAAAACTGCTATTTATAGAAACCTGCTAAAAATGGTAACTGCCGTAAGAAGTAGTTGTTAAAAGTAGCAAGACATAAAAGATAAAAATCTGTCAGAATTAGGTGTTGCACTCCAACATAAAGTCCTAAAAGAGATAGAATTGGCAAAGGAATTCTATTCCTGTTATAATTCAAAAATAAGAGTTACGTATTAATTAAATTCCTGACGAACCCAAAGTTCGTAACGGGCCCAGACGCATTCTGTCATAAGTTGATACGCATTAAGAAACTCGGATAAGTCTCAAAAGCTCCGTGATTAAGAGTCCAAATCTGACAAAAGGCTCGACTTAGACCCTATTTTCGACGCCTGGGTCTGGGCGCCGAAATCTTCGGCGCCCAGCCCTGGGCGCTGAAAATACCTCGGACGTGTTGTCTCCGAATTCTCTTTGGGTTCGGATTCTAAAGATCTATCTTTCCACCAAATCTTTCTCTATAAATACAGCCTCATAATCGACGAAAAAAGGACACAATTCATAATCTGAGTATTGACTCAAACCCTAAGCCTAAGCCTCACGCTGCGAAATTGATCCCGCGTTCTGTTGCAATCGACCCAAAAGTCGAACAGAACGTATCCTGTCCCTTGTAGCTGATGAATTAAGCCTAAATACTGGAACACTGCTCAGAAACCCGAGATTCGTTAACTAAAAGGAGAAATAGCAAAGCCAAGTGGTTAGGTTTCTGAGAACCGTAACGCACCTCTCAAGGGTGCGTCGTAATGTGTCCCTTCGCATGATTTAATTGCTTTCATCATCCTTTTATAAAATTGTTAAACTATTAATTTGATTGATCTATCACGCCTAATAAAGATAATACCTTGGACACTGAACTATCATGCTAGGTACCTTAAATCAATCTAAACAAGATAATCACGATCGATTTAGTATTATGTGTTGCATATTGCTAAAATCAATTCTGAATAGTTTAATAGTTAACGCATGTCCCTTCAATTATTTATGTTGAGCTAGTAAGGATAACCTGCCTCTGGAATGATCGATGAGCACTCCTCTCGGTAGTTACAGTCCCCCGAACTCTCAATCTCTGCCCTGCGGGTGTACGTTGAGCGATCCCCACACTAGGGATCACAAGGGAACCTATGGCCGTCGTGGTCGAACATAATTGCACTCCCTTTATGTCACGATAACCGGGTTTTGTCAGTTTTTCTCATTGTCGTTAAAAACTAAATGGCGACTCCTATATTACTAGTCGATTGGGTGTAAACTTACAGGAAATCTAACTACACTTGATCTGACGACGTCACGCCCACGAGGGACGAGGTCATGCATTAGCCTCGTGCTTTTTCGACCCCCTTCACAGTGGCGACTCCACTGGGGACAGTTAATGAAATACTCGTGCTCGTAGGTAATCAAAATAGCCGAAGGGTGAAACGATCCTACTCCGCGTTTATTTCCTTATCAAGTTGGGACGACCTGAAAATCAGCTTATTAATGTGAACGGACAGAACCGCATAACGAATCTCGGCTCCCTTGGCATGTTTCATCTCGGGAGTTGGGACTAAGGATACCCATCGCCTAACGGGGGGTGCATACGCTTCGAATGTTGTCTACTCGGCACTTGTCGCTAGTAGTACACCTGTCCCAAACCCAATCGCTCGCCCACTAAGGTCCCTCTCATTGGTGCATGCCCCCTTGGCTTACATCGTGATTGGCCTCTTGGGACGAAATTCGTCTGTTGAATGCACTACCTCGACCGGGGCATGTGTTGGATCTACGATAGAAGCGGTACCGAGCTAGGCGCAAATATTACCCATAGAAGCCTATCATAAACTACGTGACATATTATTTCTACTTCATGTTGTAATGTTAGTTATGTGTAGCGAATTACGTGATTATATTGTGATTGTGTGTGACAAATAATGCTAGAAAACCAACGACCCTAAAAGTTTCCCAAACATTCATAAAACACCGATTGGCCAAAGAGTTATAGCAAGATACGTGTTCCGCAACCCCGGGCTATCCCCACAAAGAAACGAGAAGCCTAGGATGGCCTGTGACGGATCCCACAACGCTGCACAACGCGTAAAGGACGTTATTAGGCAAGCACGCAAAATTAAGTCGCATGTACAAAAAATAATACGCGAACAGAATACGAGTACCAGTCAGGGACGCATTTTCAACGCCCCTGGCTGGGCGCCAAACATTTTCACGCCCCACGCTGGGCGCTGAAGTTGCTGCTTGGCCTTTTGGCCAGGCACCGCAGCCTCGGTGCCCGCGCACAAAATATACGTAGCAATAAAAAATTCGTAACAAATTTGCTACGAGGACGCATGAAAAAGCACTCGATTCTAAGGACGACTTATAAAATAAACGACTCTTTATGTCGTCATTAGGCCTCCTATGACGGCAATGTTAGGCACCAAAACCGAGCAAGCTAATTAAAATAACTTTGAATGTGACACGGGTAAAGATTTTTGAAAATATAGAGTGCACACACAATAGTCCAAATGTACTAGTCCGACTTAAGGGTAGTCATAAAGTGTCTAGAAGGCCAAATCATAAAATAAACTAATGTGTCTCCTGCTCCATAATGTTAATACAGAGTCCCTGAATACCTACCCGTGATAGCCATCAAGGATCACAATGGAAGTGGCATATCCTGAACATCCACTCCTAGAGGTCGCACAAACCCAAGAGATGCATGCTCTGGGACACGACCCTCTACGTTCTAAAAGGCCACTCGCCTCAAAGAGCTACACAATGCCAAAAGCCTTCCCCAACACACATGCTTTCGGGCTATTGTTTGGGTTAGAGAAGAAAAGAACAAGGAGCAAAACAGAAATCATGGCATTAGCCCTTCAAGATGAATTATTTGATCCCACTAAACTGATCGCCCCATCACCCCTAAAGATCGACTAAACCAAACAAGGGTGCGCAAGACCTTCAAATGGACTAATGCTCGTGGAATGAAATTCAAGATATCTGCGGGAGAAGGCCCAATGTGTGAAGAATCCGAGTCTGAATCCGAGTCTGAACCTAATAAAATTGTAATCCCTTCCAAAACTAGTCTAGACCTGGAAATATCCACTCCGGGAGATCTTTTTTATGTAATGCTTCACGACATTACTAAGATGAACAAAACTTTTGAGTATATGCCGCTTAAAAATCCGAGTAGTAATGCAGAATGCCTCGCCACTAATGAGCACGAAAAAGAGCCAGAAGAAGAATATACCGAATTAATAAAAGCTGTAAATGAACAAGAACTCTAAACCCCCATAATTGAGGATACAGAATCGGTAAATATTGGAACAGAAGAAAATCCTAAAATCAATAAAATCGGCCTCACCTTAACTCCCATTGAAAAAACCGATCTAATCTCCACTTTACGCGAATTCGAGGGTGTCTTTGCTTGGTCCTACAAAGACATGCCCAGAATAGATCGGGAAATCGCTGAGCATAGGATTCCGCTGGATCCCAAAATGACGCCAGTAAAACAAAAGCTACGACGGCTTAAGCAGGAAATAGCCTTGAAAATAAAAGAAGAAGTCACTAAACAATTAGACGCGGGCTTCATAAAAGTCTCCAACTACCCAGAATGGGTGGCCAATATTGTCCCCGTAGCTAAAGAAGACGGACGAGTGCGAATGTGCGTAGATTTTCCAGATATCAACAAAGCCAGTCCCAAAGATGACTTCCCTCTACCTCACATTGACATATTAGTAGACAACACAGCGGAATATGCGCTTCTCTCCTTTATGGATGGGTAAGCAGGATATAACCAAATACTTATGGCAGAAGAAGATATGGAAAAAACAACCTTCATTACCCCTTGGGGTACATATTGCTGTAGACACCTACTTTTGTCCCCATTCCCGAAAGGGAAGGTTCGATGATGAGAACATAAATCTCCACTTGACAACGCATCTCCTATAAAATAACGAATCTCAATCACCCTTTTCATTTCACCCGAAACATGCTATTTATAGAAACCTGCTATTTGTGGAAACCTGCTAAAAATAGTAACTGTCGTAATGGGTAGTTGTTAAAAGTGGCAAGTCATAAAAGATAGAAACCTGTCAGAATTAGGTGTTGCACTCCAACATAAATCCTAAATGAGATAGAAATTGCGAAAGAATCCTATTCCTAATACGATTCGAAAATAAGAGTTACGTATTAAATTAAAATCCTAACGAGCCTAGAGTTCGTAACGGGCCCAGACGCATTCCGTCATAAAATTAATACGCACTAAAAGACTCGATTAAGTTTCATGCACTCCAGATTCTAAGAGTCTGATTCTAACAAAGAAACAGCCCAAACATCAATTTCAACCCCCAGCCCTGGGCGCTGAAATTGCCTGGATCCTATTTTCAACGCCCAGAGCTGGGCGCCGAAATCTTTGACGCCCAGCCCTGGGCGCTGAAATTACCTGGGACGCGTTCTTTCCTAATTCCTCGTGGATTAGAGTTCTACAATTCTATCTTTCCACGAACTCTTTTCTATAAATATAGCCCAAGTTCGACGTGAAAAAAAGACACAACACACAATTATTATTCTGAGTATTGACTCTAAACCCCTAAGCCTAAGCCTCACGCTGCAAAACTGATCACGCGTTCTGTCGCAATCGATCCAAACATCGAACATAACGTATCTTGTACTATAATTTGAGATTCGTTAAATAAAAGGAGAAATAGCAAAGTCAAAGTGGTTAGTTTTCTGAGAACTGTGACGCACCTCTCAAGGGTGCGTCGTAATGTGTCCCTTTTCCATGGTTTAATTGCTTTCCTCGCCCTTTTATGAACTGTTAAACTAATTAAATCTGATTGTTCTATCACGCCTAATAACGATAATATGTTGGGAAATTGGATTATCATGCTAGGTCCCTTAAAACAATCTAAATCAGATAATCGCGTTCGATCTAGTACTATATCTTGCATATTGTTAAAATCAACTCAGATTAGTGTAATAGTTATCGCATGTCCCTTCAATTATTTATGCTGAGCTAGTAAGGATATCCTGCCTCTGGAGTTATTGAAGAGCGAGTACTCCTCTCGGTAGTTACAGTCCCCCGAACCCTCAATCTCTACCTTGCGGGTGTATGTTGAGAGATACCCACACCAGGGATCACAAGCGAACCTACGGCCGTCGTGGTCAAACATAATTGCACTCCCTTTATGTCACGATAACCGGGTTTTGTCAGTTTTTCTCATTGTCGTTAAAAACTGAATGTCGACTCCTATATTACTAGTCAATTGGGTGTAAACTCACAGGAAATCCAATTACACTTGATTTGACAAAAAGAAACGTCACACCCACGAGGGACAAGGTCACGCATTAGCCTCGTGCTTTTTCGACCCCCTCACAATTGCTACACTGTAATGCCTTTTGGTTTGAAAAACGCGGGGGCCACCTATCAAAGAACAGCCACCACGTTACTTCATGACATGATACACAAATAAATCGATGTCTATGTAGACGACATGATCGTCAAATCTAAAGACCGGCGCGGTCACCTCCCGACACTTAGGAAATTCTTCACCCGAATCCTAAAATATAACATGAGACTAAACCCACAAAAATGTGTGTTCGGGGTAACCTCTGGAAAGTTACTAGGATATGTGGTTAGTACACGGGGAATCGAGATTGACCCATCCAAAATTAAAGCCATTACCGAAATGCCCCCACCAAAAACTGAAAAAGAGATAAGGGGTTTCCTAGGAAAGCTGCAATACATTAGTAGGTTCATTTCTAAGCTTACCATGACTTGCGAGCCAATATTTAAAAAGTTAAGAAAAGAACAAAAAGCCGAATGGGATGAACAATGCCAAACCGCCTTCGGTAAAATCAAAGAATACCTAAGCAAACCACCCGTCCTTTCCTCTCCTTTGCCCGGAATTCCTTTACGTCTATACCTCACCGTCACCGATACTGCAGTGGGAGCTATGCTCTCACAGTGTGTACATGGATCCGAGCGAGCCATCTACTACTTGAGCAAGAAGTTCATACAGTACGAGACGAGATATACAGAACTTGAGAAAACCTGCCTCGCCCTCGTTTGGGCGTCCAAAAAACTCATACATTACCTATTAGCCCACACCGTTCATATAGTGTCACAACTAGACCCCTTAAAATACATGTTCGAAAAGCCCGCACTAAACGGTCGCTTATCCAGATGGCTAGTCATGCTCTCAGAATTCGATCTAAAATTCATGCCAGAAAAAACGATTAAAGGAAGAGCGGTAGCCGAATTCCTGGCCGAACATGCTACAAATGAGGAAACCACGGAAGCTTACCTCCTCCCTAACGAGGAACTTTTGATGGTACGAGACAACTGTTGGACACTATACTTCGATGGAGCATCCAATCAAAAGGGATGCGGAGTCGGAGTTCTCCTAGTCAGTCCCGAAGGGGCCCATATACCAATTTTCGTCAAACTTGACTTCGAGGCCACAAACAACGCCGCCGAGTATGAAGCCTGCATAGTCGGGGTAGAGGCCGCGGTTAGCCTCGGAGTCAAACATCTACAAGTCTTCGGGGATTCTTCCCTAATAATCAACCACATATCCAAAAGATGGAAAGTCCGAAGCACTAGTCTCTCAAAATACCAAGCTCACTTAGACCAAATAGTCGAGCAATTTGAAAAAATCGAGTATACATACTTACCAAGAGACGAGAACCAATTCGCGGATGCACTAGCAAAGTTAGCTTCGATGCTCAACATCCCGAATGAGTGGGACGGAATGACCCTTCGGGTCGAACGAAGAAAAGGGCCGGCTTATTGCTGTGCCATAGACTCCGAACCTAAAAATACCGAAGAAGAACCATGGTATACGGACATCCTTCGTTATAAATCAAGTGGGGAATTCCCCCCCAAACACCTCCCCGCGAGCACAAAGGGCCCTACGCCTCCTCGCATCATAATATAGCGTAATCTTGGGAGAATTGTACAAATACACGCCAAATAAAATCAAGCTACTTTGTGTTCACCAAGCTCAAAAACTAATGGAAGAATACCATAACGGCGTGTTCGGACCTCATATGAACGGCAAAATGCTATCCCGAAAAATATCCCGCTCAGGGTATTATGGGACCACCATGGAAACCGATTGCCATCACTTTGTGAAAACCTGCCCAAAATGCCAAATTTTCAGTAACCTTAACCACTTACCTCCCTCAGAGCTATACACATTCACTTCCCCATGGCCCTTTTCTACCTGGGCTATAGACATAATTGGCAAAGTAACACCCACAGGTGTAGGGGGACACAAGTACGTTTTAGTCGCAATTGATTACTTCACTAAATGGGTAGAGGCAGTCTCCTACGCGAAATTAACGGCCAAGCATGTAGCCCGCTTTCTTGAAAAGAACATATTCTGTCGGTACGGGGTTCCACACGAAATCATAAGCGACCAAGGTTCCCACTTTAGGGCCGAAGTCCAAGACCTACTCGAAAAATATCATGTCAAACATCATAAATCCTCTCCCTACAGGCCACAAATGAACGGCGCGGTAGAGGCGGCCAACAAAAACATTAAAGTCATAATTGAAAAAATGGCCGAAAACTATAGAGATTGGCCCAACAAATTACACTTTGCATTATGGGGTTATCGAACCTCAATCCGCACCTCCATTGGGGTAACACCTTACTCCTTGGTATACGGAATGGAAGCAGTCCAATCAATCGAGATGGAAATTCCCTCCCTCCGGATCGTCCTAGAAAGCAAGCTACCCGAGGCCGATTGGGTCCAAGCTAGGTACGACGAGCTCGTCCTTTTAGACGAACGGAGATTGAGAGCTTTACATCACATGCAAGTGTATCAAAAGCGTATCGCAAGGCAATTCAATAAAAGAGTCAAACCTCGAAATATCAAAGAAGGTGATTTCGTGTTAAAAGAGGTCCGTGCACCTACCACAGACCCCCGAGGGAAATTCCGGTCTAATTGGACCGGACCATACTTGTAAAAACCATCCTGCCAGGCGGTGCAGTCCAATTGGCTGACATAGATGGAGCGGAATTCGCTAACCTCACGAATTTAGACCAATTGAAAAAATATTATATTTAATAAAGTTCAGTCCGGAGTTAAGGCATTTTAATAATATACATTAAAATCATAAGCAAGCATTCTCTAGCAAAACGACATAAGACTCACTAAAATTAAAAATAAAAAAAAACGAAAAACGAAAAGCTCGCAAGAACTGAGCTTCAACGCCCAGGGCTGGGCGCCATAATTTGTCACGCCCAGACCTGGGCGCCGATCTTTTCCAACGCTCATACCTGGGCGTCATTCTCTTCTGCTACCAGTCCTCCCGCTTCTGCAAGTGTTCGTACTTCTTTCTCGAATTACCAAAAGAATCACGAACACTTGGGGGGGTAGCAGACGTGTAATAAACACCCTTTTCCGTGTAATAAACACCCTTTTAAAAAAAAACCATATATAGTAAGAACTACGCACGACCTGATTCTGACAAAGATACGTAGGCAATCCTTACCAAGGATTCGATCCAATAAAAAAAAAGGAATAATAAAGTCATGGAATACATCCAGAGGGAAAGACATTACAAAGGGAACTATACCCCGACCCATGCACGACCAAAGCTAAAAGTCCAAAGATACATAGAAAAGGATAGCCACAAGAAACTTATGAAGGCACAAACCCAACAGAGGAGTATGACACGAGTTGACAAGGACAAAAACCCCAAATATAGACATAAGCAAATATACATATGTAATACCCCCAAGTAGTCGGCTAGTCTAGTAGGTGTGCACTCTTGTACGAACTCATTTTTGTTTACAATATATGGAATCCTTTCTTTTTTCGAAAATTGTCGTTGGTTTGAAAGTTTAGTACCGTCATAATGCTACGTGTTGAGACCTCATGTGATAAAGGCAACCTAGCAAGCCCAATGAAGGCTCAAACATTCTTGCACCAAAGATTCGCAAAAAAAAACGTATATATATATATAATAAATCATATGTACATGCGAAATACAAGAATGAATAAAATACAAAAGTGGAAGTAAGCCTAAGGCTCGTCCTCGGCTTCACCCCTCCAAGCCTCACCGGTCCATCCCGTCCACCCCCCATGGTGCGAGGACCCCCAGGCTGAACCTTCCCAACGCTGAGGCTGCGGCTGCAACTCGAGGCTAGACTCGCGAGCCACTGACATGGAACGCCGCCCACGCTCCCGCTCAGGTCGTGCCCCAGAAGTACTCGTCCCCACGTCAGAACGGCGATGCCGTAAGGGCGAGTGTCGTTCCCGTTCTCTCTCCTCGGGGCCGCGTCCCCTGAACCCCGACGGCCCTGTGTCATCGGCCCCGGCTCGCCCTGTCTCCGTCTGTAGAAACAAAACGAAAAAATAAGTGACAAGAATAAAGACAACCAAAGAAAATGTACAAAAAGCAGGCACATCACCTGAGTAGAGCGGGGGCTCCTGCAAGAAAGTGTGGATCGGGCCCGAACCAACGCAGACTTCAACCGGTTGATCACCCCCACCATCGCATTGGCCATACGGGTCGGGACCTGAAATGGGAATATTAGTAACAAAAGAAAACAAAAAGAGAATAAGAAAGATGCATAAATGAAAGGTGCATACCGCCTGTACTCCCTCAGGGAGCGGAGCATGGAAACCCGTCCCTCCGGGATAATCTCCACAACCTTGGATCCACCCTCCCCAATGTATGAGATCCGAGCATCGGGAGGCACCCATCCCCCTAACAAAGGATCAGGATGCTCCTGCACGAAACACGAAACATGAATATATGGGCACGAGCGTGGGAATCCAGCAAAAATAATGAGAATAAAAAGAGCGACTTACAACGCCAGGCTCCGGGAGACGACGAGAATCCAGGATGAACTGATGGTAGCTAGCTCCCGCTATCACCAACTCCGTCGCCGGGACGCCCGCCCCCGAATGAACCCTCCAGGCCTCGCCTATCGAACGGGTGGCCAACAATGTCACAGGTGGAGGATGAGGCACCGAGAAGACTCCAACGGTCTGCATGCGTACCCGCTCTCCCCGGTACCAGACGGGGTCACGGCGACCAACGAATAAAACCCGCATCTGGCTCAGGGCATAACTATCCCTGACTGAAGCATATGCACCCCTAAAAGAGAGCCATGGGGTCCAGACCACCTATTTGTGAATAACAAACACAATCAGATCTCGCACACAAAAAAATAAATAATAAGAAACGAGATAGGGAAAAGGTGCTTTACATGCTCGGGGTTCCCGTCTCGAATGAGATCCCACACGGTATCAGGCCGCGGACGCGCCGTCAAATTCTTCTTCCAGCCCAACGACGACCAGCAGGGTACTCCAAAGGCCTTTGCCCCTTTCGGGGAGCCAGCCAAGGTAAATGCTCAAAGGCCCAAAGCTATAAACGAAAGAAAATGGGCGGTAAAACAAAATGTATATCAAAGAGACCAATAAAGACATGAAAGCAAAAAAAGAGAGCGAAGCACATACCTCAATCAAGCGCGGCACCCCCTCCAATGCGATGACGAAATGATGTCTACGGGGGTCCGACTCTCGCACCGCCAGACTCATCTGGCCCACGAGCGTCGCATAGCCCAAATCGCCCCAGGAGTAGGCGCCTAGCGAAGACACATCCTCCACCCAGTCTATCCACCTCGGGTCAAAGGTTTCAGTAGGACCCGACAGAAAGGTAGAAGTGATGAAGTGGAGGTAAAACAGCCGGGCCTGTCTAAAAGGCGACTCCTCCACCCCACGTTCCAGGCCCCACATCAACTCAGCATAGGGTATCCCACGGGCCTGGTACGAAGGCAATCTCTGACCTAGCCACGAGCCCATGAGCCTAGTGCCCTCAGCAAAAGTCGGTAGCGGGCCATCAGACCTCAAACAAACGGGAATCCCTGTAAAGGTCAAGCCCGTCAAAGCAGTGTAGTCCTCGGGAGTAATCGTCATCTCGCCCCAAGGAAAGTGGAAAGTATTGGTGGTATCCCACCACCATCTCATGAACGACCGCAAGAAAGATAGGGAGATGTTGAGTCGCAGTACCTCCCAGAAAGTCCCAACTACCGGGAACAGCGAACTCTCCCTCACCAAAGCCTGGGCGTCCGAGCTCAGGAAACCAAAGACGGTCTCGCTCATCATCGCACCGTAACCACGGACTGTAGTATCCCTCCTCGCGTGAAGACGGGTGGTCACGTGACGCTCCAGGTCGTAGTGCAGATCCCGGCCGTCGTAGTACTTAGGACCCACCCATAGGGGTCCCACACCAATGGACTGACGTGTCATGCCACATTCCGCATGGTCACCAGAGGACGGTGATGACTCGCGAGACATGCTGGTCAACGACACAACAATAAGGCATTATACCTTTGACAAGATGGAACTTACCATCCCTAAAAGGGTGCATCCCGCTCATGAAATGGAGTCATACAATTTTGTTCCCTAAAAACATGGTACTAAGTTCAAATTGGGCAAAACCTCCCTAAACAAAAAATTAACTCTAACAAAGTCGAGATTCTTTCATAATTTGTCACTCACGAATTATGAGGAACGCAAGCAGTATACCAAGAACGCTTACATTGCAAGAAAATACTGGAGTCGTAGGTACACTTGGGGGCTAGTATAAATATGCTCAAATTCAACAAAAACCAACATACTTGCGAAAATTAACATGCATAAACTAATTAACATGTCATATAGAACATTTTCAGCTATCTAATTGAAAGAAAGGGGCACGAAATCAAAAACCCCCAAATCAATTTTAAATTCAAGAATACTCAACAAAAAATGCTTGAAATTGACAAAAAGCTTAAAATTACTGAAAATTACTTACATTGGGAGGATTAGGAAGTGACTTGGAGTAGAATTCGTGAAGAAAAGTGAAAGAAACGAGTGGAAAATGAGTAAATTAAGTGAGAAGCTCAAACAAAAATGGCGAAAGAATGGAGGAAGAAGGAGACGGACCGCGCTTTTAAAGGCCAGCCTCCCCCTTGCATTTTCAACGCCCAGTTCTGGGCGTTAGAAATTCTCGCGCCCAGTTCTGGGAGCTGAAAATGTTTCCCCAGACAACGAATATTCGCTGTCGGGGCATGCGCAAGTTTCCTTTTGAAAGAATTACCTGTTGTCTTAATATTCCTTTCCCGCGGAAAAACAACGGTATTTCAAAAATCTCGTTATTTATTAACGAGAGACATACACGGCGTGGACCCACTTATAGGACACAACCACTTGGAAAATATTGCGACCCACAAACAGGTCATAATCATGAAAGCCTTTTATAAAAAATATATAGAGGCAAAGAAAAAAGAAAATGAATTCTCCAAAAAACAAAAAACAGGCTCGCCATCTTCAGCCGGCGGGGTCTGCGTCACTAACCACGCAGGTCCTCAGTTTTCAAAAATAAAATATTAAAAAAAATAAACAAAAACAGGCTCGCTTACCTTCAGCGGGCAGGGTCTGCGCCACTAACCGCGCAGGTCCTTACTTGTCGCAGCAATAACTCTTCTCTGTTTATCCTTTTCCAAAAATCAAAGGATGGTTTATCTTTTTCCAAAAGTCAAAGGATGGTTTATCTTTTTCCAAAAATCAAAAGGTGGTTTATCTTTTTTCCAAAAATCAAAAGGTGGTTTATCTTTTTCCAAAAATAAAAAGATGGTTTATCTTTTTCCAAAAATCAAAAGATGGTTTCCCTTTTCCAAAAATCAAAGGATTGGTTTTCCGCTTTTCCAAAAAAGAGTGATGTGCTGGATTTTCCTTCGTTTTACGTCTTATAAAAACAAAGGGGGTTTTCTCGTTTAGCTAACCCTGAAAATGAGAATCTTTAAAAACATTTTTTTACCTCGTGATCGGGCTTGGCCAGGCCTGGTTTCACTTTATAGCTTTGATTTCGAAAACGTCTGTAGATACTTCCAATGACAAAGTGAGGGAGTTCCTATACTTAACAAATTCCAATGACACGTGAGGAATATGTTAACACTTCAAGTGATGACCCTTAAGTCAAATGTTATCACTCGAGGGCTCGTGAGACCCTCGCAAAACAGGTCACATACACTCTGGCTTGTATGACGCACTCCATCTAATACTTTGACCATCGTCTTACTCCAAGACTCAGTCAAAGTGGGGGCTAACTGTAGACACCTACTTTTGTCCCCATTCCCGAAAGGAAAGGTTCGATGATGAGAACATAAATCTCCACTTGGCAACGCATCTCCTATAAAATAACAAATCTCGATCACCCTTTTCATTTCAGCCAAAACTGCTATTTATAGAAACCTGCTAAAAATGGTAACTGCCGTAAGAAGTAGTTGTTAAAAGTGGCAAGACATAAAAGATAGAAATCTGTCAGAATTAGGTGTTGCACTCCAACATAAAGTCCTAAAAGGGATAGAATTGGCAAAGGAATTCTATTCCTGTTATAATTCAAAAATAAGAGTTACGTATTAATTAAATTTCTGACGAACCCAGAGTTCGTAATGGGCCCAAACGCATTCCGTCATAAGTTGATACGCACTAAGAAACTCGGATAAGTCTCAAAAGCTCTGTGATTAAGAGTCCAAATCTGACAAAAGGTTCGGCTCAGACCCTATTTTCAATGCCTGGGTCTGGGCGACGAAATCTTCGGCGCCCAGCCCTGGGCGCTGAAAATACCTGGGACGTGTTGTCTCCGAATTCTCTTTGTTTTTGGATTCTAAAGATCTATCTTACCACCAACTCTTTCCCTATAAATACAGCCTCATAACCGACGAAAAAAGGACACAATTCATAATCTGAGTATTGACTCCAACCCTAAGCCTAAGCCTCACGATGCGAAATTGATCCCGCGTTCTGTCGCAATCGACCCAAAAGTCGAACAGAACGTATCCTGTCCCTTGTAGCTGATGAATTAAGCCTAAATACTGGAACACTGCTCAGAACCCGAGATTCGTTAAATAAAAGGAGAAATAGAAAGTGGTTAGTTTTCTGAGAACCGTGACGCACCTCTCAAGGGTGCGTCGTAATGTATCCCTTCGCATGATTTAATCTCTTTCATCATCCTTTTATAAAATTGTTAAACTATTAATTTGATTGATCTATCACGCCTAATAAATATAATACCTTGGACAATTGAACTATCATGCTAGGTACCTTAAATCAATCTAAACAAGATAATCACGATCGATTTAGTATTATGTGTTGCATATTGCTAAAATCAATTCAGAATAGTTTAATAGTTAACGCATGTCCCTTCAATTATTTATGCTGAGCTAGTAAGGATAACCTGCCTCTGGAGTGATCGATGAGCACTCCTCTCGGTAGTTACAGTCCCCCGAACTCTCAATGTCTTCCTTGCGGGTGTACGTTGAGCGATCCCCACACCAGGGATCACAAAGGAACCTATGGCCGTCGTGGTCGAACATAATTGCACTCCCTTTATGTCACGATAACCGGGTTTTGTCAGTTTTTCTCATTGTCGTTAAAAACTGAATGGCGACTCCCATATTATTAGTCGATTGAGTGTAAACTCACAGGAAATCTAACTACACTTGATCTGACGACGTCACGCCCACGAGGGACGAGGTCATGCATTAGCCTCGTGCTTTTTTGACCCCCTCACACATATGACTCCAGAAAAGCACTGTGCGTGGGCGAACCACATGTCGCTAGTGATGGATCTTATTCTTGGCTCTATCCCCAAGGATTGGAGTGCAAGGTTCGTTGCATACGAGCCATGGGCAATCCTAAGGAATCTTAGGGATATATGTCGTGGTAGATTCCAACATGGTGGTCAACATGTCGACCAAAATGTTTTTGAATTGGTAAATTCATTTGAGGGTCTAAAGCTTAATGCTCCACTGGGTTGTTGCTTTGACGTAGAATGGCAAAAATCAAGGGAAAGGGTCATTGATCTTGATATTACAGAGCGAACGCCAATCAGAACTCATACAAAGAAAATGGTTGGGCTTCTCAACCGGCTTGAGTTACTTGGTGATCCATTCCCGGATTCTGCAGCTGCGGGAATACTTTTGAATTCTCTTCACCCTGGTTATAAGAAATTCAAACTACTCTATTTTTCCAAGAAAAGGGAAAACACTCCTAGTGAATTAATATACTTGCTTCATCGGTATGAATTGGACTTTGTAAGTGATAAGCAAGCATCGCTAAAAGTAAAGAGTAAGAAATCAAGAAAAAGGTTCTGGGGAAGATCCAAAGCAAGGGTGCATCTCCATCTGCTTCAGGAAGGCAAGTGGCGCCATCCAAGAAGAAGATGAAGAAGGATCGTTCTCCATCTACATCGCAATGCTTCAATTGTAGTGAAATTGGTCATTACAAGCGAGATTGCCCCAAACTAAAGGAAGAGAAGAAGGACGGAAACGTTGCTTCTCCTTCAGGTATGTATGTCATACATTGTAATCTTGCTAATTCTACTTCATGGGTATTAGATGCTGGTTGTGGCTCACACTTATGTTCCAATTCGCAGGGACTAAGGAGAAGTAGAAAGCTTGATAAAGGCGAGATGGATCTACGCGTGGGAAATGGAGCACGGATTGCTGCATTGGCCGTAGGATCTTATTTTATTTCTTTGCCTAGTGGTTTTGTTCTGGAACTAGAAAACTGTTACTATGTTCCTAGTATCAACAGAAACATTATTTCCATTTCAAGTTTGGATTCTAAAGGTTTTAGTTTTCAATTTAAAGACAATAGTTGTTCTTTTGCTTTGAATGGAATGTTTTATGGTTCAGCACAACAAGAAAACGGTCTATATGTGCTAGATACGACCAAACACATTTATAACATAAATACCAAAAAGGCTAAAAGTGGTGATTCGAATCTCACATTTCTGTGGCATTGTCGATTAGGCCATATAAACACAAAGCGCATGTAATTACTTCAACGGAAAGGAATTCTAGAATCATTCGACTTAGAGAAGATTGATCAATGCGAATCTTGTTTACTTGGCAAAATGACAAAGAAACCTTTCTCAAAGGTGGGAGAAAGAGAAAGCGAACTACTAGGGCTAATACATACGGACGTATGTGGTCCTATGAGTACGAAAGCTAGAGGTGAGTTCAGCTATTATATTTCATAACGTTTACGGACGACTTCAGTAGATATGGCCATATTTACTTAATGAAGCACAAGTCTGAATCGTTTGAGAAATTCCGAGAATTTCAAAATGAAGTAGAGAATCAACATGGCAAGAAAATCAAAGCTCTAAGATCGGATCGAGGAGGTGAATATCTTAGCCACGAGTTTGATGACCATCTAAAAGAATGCGGTATTCTTTCTGAATTCACTGCTCCGGGGACAACTCAATGGAATGGAATGTCGGAACGGAGAAACATGACCTTACTCGATATGGTCAGGTCAATGATGGGTCAGGCCGAACTCCCTTTACAGTTCAGGGGACATGCGTTGTAAACTGCAACACTCACACTGAATCGTGCTCCGTCAAAAGCTGTTGAAAAGACTCCATACAAATTATGGACAGGGAAACTTCCAACGTTGTCTTTCTGAAGATTTGGAGTTGCGAAGCATATGTCAAGCGATTAATTTCAGACAAGCTACAACCAAAATCTGACAAATGTTTCTTCGTTGGGTATCCAAAAGAAACAAAGGGGTATTATTTCTACAACAAGTCAGACAACAAGGTTTTCGTTGCTCGTGACGGTGTCTTTTTGGAAAGAAATCATATTTCCAAATTGACAAGTGAGAGAATAATAGACCTCGAAGAGATTCGAGACAAACAATGAACTCAGAACTCTTTAGAAGCTGTTCAGGTTGATGAACCTGCAAGGTCTTTAGAAGAGCCAGTGGGAGTAGTTCCACAAAACGTTGTTGCCCCTCGTAAATCAAGTAGAACTATTTTTCAGCCGAACAGATGGACAGGCGTCCTCTTGACTGAAAATTCAGAGGTTCCCATATTGGATAGTGATGAATCTATGACTTACAAGAAAGCTATGATGAGCCCAAGCTCCACTAAATGGTTATAGGCCATGAAATCTCAAATAGAATCCATGTCTGAAAATCAAGTCTGGGATTTGGTTCATTTGCGAATGGGTTTACACCTATCGGATGCAAATGGGTCTTCAAGTTGAAGAAAGACAAAGATGGAATTGTATACATATACAAGGCTAGATTGGTAGCAAAAGGTTACAGGCAAGTTCACGGCGTTGACTACGATGAAACCTTTTCTCCAGTCGCGATGCTTAAGTCTATTCAGATAATCCTTGCGATTGCTGCTTTTCATGACTATGAAATATGGCAAACGGATGTCAAAATTTCCTTCTTGAAAGGTGTTCTTGAAGAGATTGTGTTTATGACGCAGCCGGAGGGTTTTGTCGATCAAAAGAACCAAGGAAAGGTATACAAGCTTAAGAAGTCCATCTACGGACTAAAGCAGACATCAAGGAGTTGGAATAAACGATTTGATGAAGCAGTCAATAAGTTTGGCTTCATCAAGAATCAGGACGAATCTTGTGTATACAAGAAGGTTAGTGGGAGTAAAATTGCATTCCTAGTCTTGTATGTTGATGACATACTACTTATTGGAAACGACATTCCTATGTTGGAGTCTGTAAAGACTTGGCTTGGAAAGTGTTTCTCAATGAAGCACTTATGAAAGGCACAGTACATATTTGTTAGGTTATGATACATATGACAATACATAAATCATGCGGAAAAACCATAAAGCCAGGAAAGCATATTACTTACACATAATCATTTAGCATAGTTTAGATGCATACACTTTGTTGCGTGCCTTCCCTAGCTGCGCCCGAACCGAACAAGAACAAGTCTTTAGGACTCCAAGTGTCGTCCCTCCGTAGATAGTCCACAGCACGTCCGGATCCGCCTTAAGCTTGACCAACTAGGATCGCCCTTAAGGTGCTTAGAATTTTCGGCTAGTATAGGCAATTGTATGACTGAATTTTTGCTCTCAAAAATCACTTTGAATACTTGAATACTCTATACAAAATAATGACCCTAGGCCTTTATTTATAGAGGTATGGAAAGGGAATCGTTATCCTATTAGGATACGAATTAATTAAACTAGAATCTTAATAGAATTCTTATTTAATTAATTCATCCTTTTAGGTTTAGGAATTTAATCATATGTCGAAACCTGATAACTTTAGGATTCGTATAGCTCACAAACACACACACGCACACACAGCAGCCCACGAGGGGCGCCATGCGCGCGCGCGCAGCCTGCGAGCTCGCAGCCCATTGCCACGAGGCCCACACGCTGCCGCAGCGTTGGCGCGCGCTGGGCCTGCCTTGCGGTGGGCCTGGGTCAGCCTTCGCTGGTGCGTTGTGGCGCGCTGGCTTGCTGGGCGATGGCCCGGCTTCGTACTGGGCCTTCGTCTGGCAGGCCTCGTCCGATGCTAATTCGTACGATACGCTTCCGATTAATTTCCCGATTCCGGAATTCATTTCCGATACGAACAACATTTAATATTTCCGATTCCGGAATTAATTTCCGTTTCGAACAAATATTTAATATTTCCGTTTCCGGAATTATTTTCCGATTCCGATAATATTTCCGATTCTGACAATATTTCCGTTTCCGGCAATATTTCCGATTCCGGCAATATTTCCATTTCCGATAATATTTTCCGATACGTACCATGTTTCCGTTTTCGGCAACATCTACGACTTGGATAATATTTATATTTCCGATACGATCCATATTTCCGTTTCCGGCAATATCATCGTTTCCGGAGCATTCATTTCTTGCCTGTGACGATCTCAGCTCCCACTGAAACCAAGATCCGTCGATTCCGAATATCCATAGATGGAGTATTTAATGCCATTAAATACTTGATCCGTTTACGTACTATTTGTGTGACCCTACGGGTTCAGTCAAGAGTAAGCTGTGGATTAATATCATTAATTCTACTTGAACTGAAGCGGCCTCTAACTAGGCATTCAGCTCACTTGATCTCACTGAATTATTAACTTGTTAATTAATACTGAACCGCACTTATTAGACTTAACATAGAATGCATACTTGGACCAAGGGCATTATTTCCTTCAGTCTCCCACTAGCCCTTAGGGACAAGTGTGCATTTCCTAATTCCTTTGTCGCTCGATGCTTGCTCTTGAACATAAGGTAAGAGTTGTCATCCTTATTATGTCCAGAGGTGTTCCTCGGTTTCAGAGTTCAACTGATCAAATAAACAGATAATCATAGCCTATGATTCATCCGAGCACGGCCATGCATTTCACAGTTTCTAGCTCTCCGAGTGGCCTTGTACAACTTTTAAGCATCTCATCCCGATTTATGGGAGGACAATCCCAATCTTGCGATCTTGAGATTAGACTTCGTTTGATAGGTGATTACCTGAGCGTTGCCTTTATAGCCTCCTTTTACGGTGCGACGGTTGGTCAGCGTCAAAGCACCTAGTTCTCAAACAAGTAATCTCAAATCACTCAGGTATTGAGGATTTAGTGTCTAATAATTTTAATGAAATTTACGTATGACAGATTTTCACATCTTACAGTAAAGTTTCATAGGTCTTGTCCGATACTAGTCTTCCCAAAGTAAGTATCTATGCAAATGATTATGACATTGCCATGTCCACATAATTCAAGAAACAGAACTACTAGTCATCTTGCATTCTAATCGTCTAACGTTTTCTATGCGTCCAATTTTATAGAAAACTCCGACTAGGGACCATTTTCAACCTTTGACATTCAAGTTCACTTGATAGACATTTCTTAGTCACAGGACTGGTCCTGACAGTCTATCTTGAATATATCGTCAAATTGAAGGGACTCATCATTTAATAAACCACAAATTAAATGGAAAAATGAATTCTTTTCATTTGTTGTGAATGATTAACCAATAATGTTTTACAAAGATTTAAACTCTAAAACTTTAAAACATTAAATAGGGATATCAAAGCCATTCTCCAATATGCTTGATTCCCATAGCTGTAGTGTGCGAGTTGTGCTTCGCCTGCGGCATAGATTTAGTCAATGGATCTGATATGTTGTCATCAGTTCCAATCTTGTTTATCTCGACTTCTTTTCTTTCAACGAACTCTCGTAGAAGGTGAAATCTACGAAGTACATGCTTGACTCTCTGGTGGTGTCTAGGCTCCTTTGCCTGTGCAATAGCTCCGTTATTATCACAATACAGGGCTATTGGTCCTTTAATGGAGGGGACTAAACCAAGTTCACCTATGAACTTCCTTAGCCATATAGCTTCCTTTGCTGCTTCATGTGCAGCAATGTACTCCGCTTCAGTTGTAGAATCCGCAATGGTGCTTTGCTTAGCACTTTTCCAGCTTACTGCACCTCCGTTGAGGCAGAAGACAAACCCAGACTGTGATCTGAAATCATCTTTGTCGGTTTGGAAACTTGCGTCTGTATAGCCTTTAACAATTAATTCATCATCTCCACCATAGACCAGGAAGTCATCTTTGTGCCTTTTCAGGTACTTCAGAATATTCTTGGCAGCAGTCCAATTCGCCTCTCCTGGGTCTGACTGGTATCTGCTCGTAGCACTGAGTGCGTACGCAACATCCGGGCGTGTACATATCATAGCATACATTATTGAACCAATCAATGATGCATATGGAATCCCATTCATTCGTCTACGCTCATCAAGTGTTTTTGGGCACTGAGTCTTGCTTAGAGTTATTCCATGAGACATGGGTAGGTAGCCTCGCTTGGAGTCTGCCATCTTGAACCTATCAAGCACCTTATTGATATAAGTGCTTTGACTAAGTCCAATCATCTTTTTAGATCTATCTCTGTAAATCTTGATGCCCAATATGTACTGTGCTTCTCCTAGATCTTTCATCAAAAAACATTTCCCAAGCCAAATCTTGACAGAGTTCAACATAGGAATGTCATTTCCGATAAGTAATATGTCGTCGACATATAATACTAGGAAAGCAATTTTGCTCCCACTGAGCTTCTTGTATACACAAGATTCGTCTGCGTTCTTGATGAAACCAAAGTCACTGACTGCTTCATCAAAACGTATATTCCAGCTCCTGGATGCCTGCTTCAATCCGTAGATTGACTTCTTTAGCTTGCATACCTTTTTAGCATTCTTTGGATCCTCAAAACCTTCAGGCTGTGTCATAAACACAGTTTCTGTTAAAATGCCGTTTAAGAAAGCAGTTTTGACATTCATCTTCCATATTTCGTAATCGTAATATGCAGCGATTGCTAACATTATCCGAATAGACTTTAGCATTGCAACTGGTGAAAAGGTTTCATCGTAATCCACACCGTGGACTTGCCTGTAACCTTTTGCAACCAATCTAGCTTTGAAAACTTCAAGTTTCCCATCCTTGTCCTTTTTCAGTTTGAAAACCCATTTGCTTCCAATGGCTTGGTAGCCATCTGGCAAATCGACCAAATCCCATACTTGGTTTTCAGACATGGAGTCTAATTCAGATTGCATGGCTTCTTGCCATTGCTTGGAGCTAGGGATCGTCATAGCTTGTTTGTAAGTCGCAGGTTCATCACTTTCAAGTAATAGAACGTCATAGCTCTCGTTCGTCAAAATACCTAAGTACCTTTCCGGTTGAGATCTATATCTTTGCGATCTACGCGGGGTAACATTTCTAGATTGACCATGATTCTCACCAGATTCTTCTAAAGATCTCTGAGTTTCATCCTGAATGTCATCTTGAGCATTCTCTAGAGTTTGTTGTTCGACTCGAATTTCTTCGAGGTCTACTTTTCTCCCACTTGTCATTTTGGAAATGTGATCTTTCTCCAAAAAGACACCATCTCGAGCAACAAACACCTTGTTCTCAGATGTATTGTAGAAGTAATACCCCTTTTTTTCCTTTGGATAGCCCACAAGGATACATTTGTCAGATTTTGGATGAAGTTTGTCTGAAATTAATCGTTTGACGTATACTTCACATCCCCAAATCTTAAGAAAAGACACATTTGGAGGCTTTCCAAACCATAATTCATATGGAGTCTTTTCGACAGCTTTAGACGGAGCTCTATTTATAGTGAGTGCAGCTGTATTTAGTGCATGTCCCCAAAATTCTAATGGAAGTTTGGCCTGACCCATCATTGACCTGACCATGTCTAGCAAGGTTCTGTTCCTCCGTTCCAACACACCGTTCCATTGTGGTGTTCCAGGAGGAGTCAATTCTGATAGAATTCCACATTCTTTCAGATGGTCATCAAATTCATAGCTCAGATATTCACCGCCTCTGTCAGACCGCAGTGCCTTAATCTTCTTGCCTAATTGATTCTCTACTTCACTCTGAAATTCCTTGAATTTGTCAAAGGATTCAGACTTATGCTTCATTAGGTAGACATAACCATATCTACTGAAGTCATCAGTGAAAGTGATAAAGTAGCTGAAACCACCTCTAGCATTTGTACTCATTGGTCCACATACATCTGTATGGATTAAACCCAATAGTTCATTTACTCTTTCTCCAACTTTAGAGAAAGGTTGCTTTGTCATTTTGCCAAGTAAACATGATTCGCATTTACCATAATCCTCTAAGTCAAATGGTTTTAGAATTCCTTCCTTTTGAAGTCTTTCTAAGCGTTTCAAGTTTATATGGCCTAATCGACAATGCCACAGATAGGTGAGATCTGAATCATCCTTTTTGGCCTTTTTGGTATTTATGTTATATACTTGTTTGTCGTGATCTAATAAATAAAGTCCATTGACTAATCTAGCAGATCCATAAAACATCTCTTTAAAATAAAACGAACAACTATTGTCTTTTATTAAAAAGGAAAATCCCTTAGCATCTAAGCAAGAAACTGAAATGATGTTTTTAGTAAGACTTGGAATATGGAAACACTCTTCCAGTTCCAAAACTAGCCCGGAGGGTAACGGCAAATAATAAGTTCCTACAGCTAATGCAGCAATCCGTGCTCCATTTCCCACTCGTAGGTCGACTTCACCCTTGCTTAACTTTCTACTTCTTCTTAGTCCCTGTGGATTGGAACATAAGTGTGAGCCACAACCTGTATCTAATACCCAAGAAGTTGAATTAGCAAGTATACAGTCTATAACGAAAATACCTGAAGATGGAACGACTGTTCCGTTCTTCTGATCTTCCTTTAGCTTTGGACATTCTCTTTTGTAATGGCCTATTCCATCAAAATAAAGACAGCTTGATGTGGACTTGTCCTGCTTTGATTTAGCATCGCCCTTGGACTTTCCACTTTTCTTGAACGGTCTGCTTCTAGCCTTGAGTAAATCTTTGGCTTCACAGTCCAGTATTATTTCAGCCTTTCTGACAAGGTGAACAAATTCTGCAACTGTTTCTTCTCTTGGTTCACTTAGGTATAGTTGCTTGAAGCGACCAAACCCACTGTGTAGTGAATTGAGCAAGATAGAGACTGCCATCCTTTCGCTTATTGGTGTTCCTAGTAAACTTAGGCGATCAAAGTATGAACGCATAAGATCCACATGGAACCTTAGTGGGACGCCTACCCTCTGTTTAGTGCGAAGGAGCTGAACATGTGTTTCTTGGACTTCCATCCTATAACACCTGTTGGGAGAACTAACCTTTAGACCAGACATTGATTCAATCAACTCATGGACGTTCAGGTCCCTGTCCTCCGTGCTTCCACGGCAGATATCCCTCAGATTCTTGATGAGCGTAAAAGGTTCATAGGCTACAAACCTTCTAGCCCAATCATCAGGGATATTGTTCAGCATGAGACTCATAACCTTTTTGAGATCCGCATCCCAGGCGTAAAATCTCTCAGGGGTCATGTCTCTGGCATAGTAGCTTGGCATGGGATTGGTCAGTACAAACTCAAGTCCATTGAGTATGACTATTTCAACTAGCTTAGCTTCCCATTCAAGAAAATTTGCTAGGTTCAGCTTGACCATAAGCTCAGAATCCATGATGATGTTTTGATTGTTGTTTGCCATAGTTAAAACTACAATTGAAAAGAATAAACAAATAAATAACCATTCACAGTTTCTCTTAATAAACTTAAATTCTAGCATACATACATAATTCAATGTTCATTAAGCATTTTATTCAAGTTATGTGTTCCGGCAGGTGTGAATAAAATGATTCCAAGATCCTAAAATCATTGAAGAACTAAGCACAGTTTGTCGACTTAATCCTAAAACATCTTAGGTAAGCAAAAGCCTTTTGCTAATAGTCTAGAAACTATTCTTGGTTGATAGGTACGTCTAAGAACTTATTAGGTAAACCTATCGATTTTGCCACGATATAAAAGGACTCCTTACTTATATCGTTGAGTTTCACCAAAACTAACATGTACTCACAATTATTTGTGTACCTTGCCCCTTTAGGACCAATAAGTAACACCTCGCTGAGCGAAAACTATTACTAGATTGATGTAAAGGATATCCAAGCAAGTGTATATTTTGGCATGGCACCTTTTAACTCAATTTTTAAGTTTGGAACTTAAGGCTCTTACTATGTTGGTTAGATTTTAAGTGAACTAAAATCCTTAATCATGCAACATAATCAAGCTTTTGATCTCATGCATTTTAAGACATATTTAAAAGCAATAAATTGTTAGGTTATGATACATATGATATTACATAAATCATGCGGAAACAACCATTAACCCAGGATTACATATTATTTACACATAATCATATAGCATAATTTAGATGCATACTCTTTGTTGCGTGCCCTCCCTAGCTGCGCCCGAACCGAGCAAGAACAAGTCTTTAGGACTCCAAGTGTCGTCCCTCCGTAGATAGTCCACAGCACGTCCGGATCCGCCTTAAGATTGACCAACTAGAATCGCCCTTAAGGTACTAGAATTTTCGGCACTTTTGAGCAAGATGTGTGGCTGAATTTTTCTCTCAAAAACTCACTTTGAATACTTTGAAAAACTCGTTATAAATTGTGAACCCAGGCCACATATTTATAGGGTTATGGAAAGGGAATTGGAATCCTATTCAGATACAAATTAATTAAACCTAGAATCCTACAAGAACTCTAATTTAATTAATTTATCAAATAGAATTAGGAATTTAATCATTAACCGAACTCTGCACGTTTTAGGAAACGTGCACGAACACAAACACTTACGCACACACACACGGCAGCCTCGATGGGCCGCCCATGCGTGCGTGCGAGCAGCAGCCCACGCAGCGAGGCATGCGTGAGCCACAAGCCCACGCAAGCATCCGCGCGCGCTGCGCGCGCTGTGCGCGCTGCCACGGCCTGCTGGGCCTGGCCTTGCGCTGGGCCTGGCGTGGCTGTTTGTGTGGCGCGCTTGGCTTGCTGGGCGATGGCCTGGCTTCGTGCTGGGCCCTCGTCCGGCAGGCCTCGTCCGATGCTTATTCGTACGATACGCTTCCGATTAAATTTCCGATTCCGGAATTCATTTCCGATACGAACAATATTTAACATTTCCGATTCCGGAATTAATTTCCGTTTCGAACAAATATTTAATATTTCCGTTTCCGGAATTATTTTCCGATTCCGGTAATATTTCCGATTCTGACAATATTTCCGTTTCCGGCAATATTTCCGATTCTGGTAATATTTCCATTTCCGATAATATTTTCCGATACGTACCATGTTTCCGTTTCCGGCAACATCTACGACTTGGATAATATTTATATTTCCGATACGATCCATATTTCCGTTTCCGGTAATATCATCGTTTCCGGAGTATTCATTTCTTGCCTGTGACGATCTCAGCTCCCACTGAAACCAAGATCCGTCGATTCCGAATATCCATAGATAGAGTATTTAATGCCATTAAATACTTGATCCGTTTACGTACTATTTGTGTGACCCTACGGGTTCAGTCAAGAGTAAGCTGTGGATTAATATCATTAATTCCACTTCAACTGAAGCGGCCTCTAGCTAGGCATTCAGCTCACTTGATCTCACTGAATTATTAACTTGTTAATTAATACTGAACCGGATTTATTAGACTTAACATAGAATGCATACTTGGACCAAGGGCATTATTTCCTTCAGTCTCCCACTTGTCCTTAGGGACAAGTGTGCATTTCCTAATTCCTTTGTCGCTCGATGCTTGCTCTTGAACATAAGGTAAGAGTTGTCATCCTTATTATGTCCAGAGGTGTTCCTCGGTTTCAGAGTTCAACTGATCAAATAAACAGATAATCATAGCCTATGATTCATCCGAGCACGGCCATGCATTTCACAGTTTCTAGCTCTCCGAGTGGCCTTGTACAACTTTTAAGCATCTCATCCCGAATTATGGGAGGACAATCCCAATCTTGCGATCTTGAGATTAGACTTCGTTTGATAGGTGATTACCTGAGCGTTGCCTTTATAGCCTCCTTTTACGGTGCGACGGTTGGTCAACGTCAAAGCAACCAGTTCTCAAACAAGTAATCTCAAATCACTCAGGTATTGAGGATTTAGTGTCTAATAATTTAATGAAATTTACTTATGACAGATTTTCATCTCTTACAGTAAAGTTTCATAGGTCTTGTCCGATACTAGTCTTCCCAAAGTAAGTATCTATGCAAATGATTATAACATTGCCATGTCCACATAGTTCAAGAAAAAGAACTACTAGTCATCTTGCATTCTAATCGTCTAACGTTTTCTATGCGTCCAATTTTACAGAAAACTCCGACTAGGGACCATTTTCAACCTTTGACATTCAAGTTCACTTGATAGACATTTCTTAGTCACAGGACTGGTCCTGACAGTCTATCTTGAATATATCGTCAAATTGAAGGGACTCAGCATTTAATAAACCACAAATTAAATGGAAAAATGAATTTTTTTCATTTATTGTGAATGATTAACCAAAAATGTTTTACAAAGATTTAAACTCTAAAACTTTAAAACATTAAACATAGACATCAAAGCCATTCTCCAATATGCTTGATTCCCATAGCTGCAGTGTGCGAGTTGTGCTTCGCCTGCGGCAGAGGTTTAGTTAATGGATCTGATATGTTGTCATCAGTTCCAATTTTGCTTATCTCGACTTCTTTTCTTTCAACGAACTCTCGTAGAAGGTGAAATCTACGAAGTACATGCTTGACTCTCTGGTGGTGTCTAGGCTCTTTTGCCTGTGCAATAGCTCCGTTATTGTCACAATACAGGGCTATTGGTCCTTTAATGAAGGGGACTACACCAAGTTCACCTATGAACTTCCTTAGCCATATAGCTTCCTTTGCTGCTTCATGTGCAGCAATGTACTCCGCTTCAGTTGTAGAATCCGCAATGGTGCTTTGCTTAGCACTTTTCCAGCTTACTGCTCCTCCGTTGAGGCAGAAGACAAACCCAGATTGTGATCTGAAATCATCTTTGTCGGTTTGGAAACTTGCGTCCGTATAGCCTTTAACAATTAATTCATCATCTCCACCATAGACCAGGAAGTCATCTTTGTGCCTTTTCAGGTACTTCAGAATATTCTTGGCAGCAGTCCAATGCGCCTCTCCTGGGTCTGACTGGTATCTGCTCGTAGCACTGAGTGCGTACGCAACATCCGGGCGTGTACATATCATAGCATACATTATTGAACCAATCAATGATGCATATGGAATCCCATTCATTCGTCTACGCTCATCAAGTGTTTTTGGGCACTGAGTCTTGCTTAGAGTCATTCCATGAGACATGGGTAGGTAGCCTCGCTTGGAGTCCGCCATCTTGAACCTATCAAGCACCTTATTGATATAAGTGCTTTGACTAAGTCCAATCATCCTTTTAGATCTATCTCTGTAAATCTTGATGCCCAATATGTACTGTGCTTCTCCTAGATCCTTCATCGAAAAACATTTCCCAAGCCAAATCTTGACAGAGTTCAACATAGGAATGTCATTTCCGATAAGTAATATGTCGTCGACATATAATACTAGGAAAGCAATTTTGCTCCCACTGACCTTCTTGTATACACAAGATTCGTCTGCGTTCTTGATGAAACCAAAGTCACTGACTGCTTCATCAAAACGTATATTCCAGCTCCTGGATGCCTGCTTCAATCCGTAGATTGACTTCTTTAGCTTGCATACCTTTTTAGCATTCTTTGGATCCTCAAAACCTTCAGGCTGTGTCATAAACACAGTTTCTGTTAAAACGCCGTTTAAGAAAGCAGTTTTGACATCCATCTGCCATATTTCGTAATCGTAATATGCAGCGATTGCTAACATTATCCGAATAGACTTTAGCATTGCAACTGGTGAAAAGGTTTCATCGTAATCCACACCGTGGACTTGCCTGTAACCTTTTGCAACCAATCTAGCTTTGAAAACTTCAAGTTTCCCATCCTTGTCCTTTTTCAGTTTGAAAACCCATTTGCTTCCAATGGCTTGATAGCCATCTGGCAAATCGACCAAATCCCATACTTGGTTTTCAGACATGGAGTCTAATTCAGATTGCATGGCTTCTTGCCATTGCTTGGAGCTAGGGCTCGTCATAGCTTGTTTGTAAGTCGCAGGTTCATCACTTTCAAGTAATAGAACGTCATAGCTCTCGTTCGTCAAAATACCTAAGTACCTTTCCGGTTGAGATCTATATCTTTGCGATCTACGCGGGGTAACATTTCTAGATTGACCATGATTCTCACCAGATTCTTCTAAAGATCTCTGAGTTTCATCCTGAATGTCATCTTGAGCATTCTCTAGAGTTTGTTGTTCGACTCGAATTTCTTCGAGGTCTACTTTTCTCCCACTTGTCATTTTGGAAATGTGATCCTTCTCCAAAAAGACACCATCTCGAGCAACAAACACCTTGTTCTCAGATGTATTGTAGAAGTAATACCCCTTTGTTTCCTTTGGATAGCCCACAAGGATACATTTGTCAGATTTTGGATGAAGTTTGTCTGAAATTAATCGTTTGACGTATACTTCACATCCCCAAATCTTAAGAAAAGACACATTTGGAGGCTTTCCAAACCATAATTCGTATGGAGTCTTTTCGACAGCTTTAGACGGAGCTCTATTTATAGTGAGTGCAGCTGTATTTAGTGCATGTCCCCAAAATTCTAATGGAAGTTCGGCCTGACCCATCATTGACCTGACCATGTCTAGCAAGGTTCTGTTCCTCCGTTCCGACACACCGTTCCATTGTGGTGTTCCAGGAGGAGTCAACTCTGATAGAATTCCACATTCTTTCAGATGGTCATCAAATTCATAGCTCAGATATTCACCGCCTCTATCAGACCGCAGTGCCTTAATCTTCTTGCCTAATTGATTCTCTACTTCACTCTGAAATTCCTTGAATTTGTCAAAGGATTCAGACTTATGCTTCATTAGGTAGACATAACCATACCTACTGAAGTCATCAGTGAAAGTGATAAAGTAGCTGAAACCACCTCTAGCATTTGTACTCATTGGTCCACATACATCTGTATGGATTAAACCCAATAGTTCATTTGCTCTTTCTCCAACTTTAGAGAAAGGTTGCTTTGTCATTTTGCCAAGTAAACATGATTCGCATTTACCATAATCCTCTAAGTCAAATGGTTCTAGAATTCCTTCCTTTTGAAGTCTTTCTAAGCGTTTCAAGTTTATATGGCCTAATCGACAATGCCACAGATAGGTGAGATCTGAATCATTCTTTTTGGCCTTTTTGGTATTTATGTTATATACTTGTTTGTCGTGATCTAATAAATAAAGTCCATTGACTAATCTAGCAGATCCATAAAACATCTCTTTAAAATAAAACGAACAACTATTGTCTTTTATTAAAAAGGAAAATCCCTTAGCATCTAAGCAAGAAACTGAAATGATGTTTTTAGTAAGACTTGGAACATGGAAACATTCTTCCAGTTCCAAAACTAGCCCAGAGGGCAACGACAAATAGTAAGTTCCTACAGCTAATGCAGCAATCCGTGCTCCATTTCCCACTCGTAGGTCGACTTCACCCTTGCTTAACTTTCTACTTCTTCTTAGTCCCTGTGGATTGGAACATAAGTGTGAGCCACAACCTGTATCTAATACCCAAGAAGTTGAATTAGCAAGTATACAGTCTATAACGAAAATACCTGAAGATGGAACGACTGTTCCGTTCTTCTGATCTTCCTTTAGCTTCAAGCAATCTCTCTTCCAATGCCCCTTCTTCTTGCAGTAGAAGCATTCGGATTCAGAAGTGGGTTGACTGACCTTCCTCTTTGCAGATTTGGCGCCAGTTTGCTTAGTTGGGCTGGCCTTGTTGCCACCTTTCTTAGCATTCCTCTTCTTTCCAGATTTCTTGAACTTGCCCCCACGCACCATAAGCACATCCTGCTTATCACTTTTGAGCGTCTTTTCAGCGGTCTTCAGCATACCGTGAAGCTCAGTGAGCGTTTTGTCCAGACTATTCATACTGTAGTTCAGTTTGAACTGATCATACCCGCTATGAAGAGAATGGAGGATGGTGTCTATAGCCATTTCCTGAGAAAATTGCTGATCCAGCCGACTCATATTCTCAATGAGTCCAATCATTTTGAGAACATGTGGACTTACGGGCTCGCCTTTCTTAAGTTTGGTCTCAAGAATTTGCCTATGAGTCTCGAATCTTTCGACTCGAGCCAGATCTTGGAACATGTTCTTCAACTCACTGATGATTGTGAAAGCATCTGAGTTGATGAACGTTTTCTGCAGATCCGCACTCATGGTGGTGAGCATTAGACATTTCACATCCTTGTTGGCATCAATCCAACGATTGAGGGCTGCCTGAGTGACCCCGTCGCCTGCAGCTTCGGGCATCGCCTCATCTAGGACATACTCCTTTTCTTCCTGCATAAGAACTATTTGCAAGTTCCTTTGCCAGTCAAGGAAGTTTTTCCCGTTCAACTTCTCCTTTTCGAGAATTGATCGAATGTTGAATGAATTGTTGTTTGCCATATTAAAAACTACAATTGAAAAGAATAAACAAATAAATAACCATTCACAGTTTCTCTTAATAAACTTAAATTCTAGCATACATGCATAATTCAATGTTTATTAAGCATTTTATTCAAATTATGTGTTCCGGCAGGTGTGAATAAAATGATTCCAAGATCCTAAAATCATTGAAGAACTAAGCACAGTTTGTCGACTTAATCCTAGAACATCTTAGGTAAGCAAAAGCCTTTTGCTAATAGTCTAGAAACTATTCTTGGTTGATAGGTACGTCTAAGAACTTATTAGGTAAACCTATCGAATTTGCCACGACATAAAAGGACTCCTTACTTATATCGTTGAGTTTCACCAAAACTAACATGTACTCACAATTATTTGTGTACCTTGCCCCTTTAGGACCAATAAGTAACACCTCGCTGAGCGAAAACTATTACTAGATTGATGTAAAGGATATCCAAGCAAGTGTATATTTTGGCATGGCACCTTTTAACTCAATTTTTAAGTTTGGAACTTAAGGCTCTTACTATGTTGGTTAGATTTTAAGTGAACTAAAATCCTTAATCATGCAACATAATCAAGCTTTTGATCTCATGCATTTTAAGACATATTTAAAAGCAATAAATAACTTAAAACATGCATAAGATATTTGTGATCTAGTATGGCCCGACTTCATCTTGAAGCTTTGACTTCAAAGTCCGTCTTGAAAATCTCCGTGGGAGGCACCATTTTCTTCAAATAGGATAAGCTATAACTAATTACAACTATTTGATGGTTCGCAGACCATATTTGAATTGAAAAATAACTTTGGTACTTTAGACCAATTACATTCAAATTAATGGTACGCAGACCATATTTTCTATCCTATTTGGGCCATACTAGTCACTTCATAACCTGCAAAACAGTACATATACAATATATACCATTCACCCATTCATTATCATGAATGGCCCACTTAGCTGGTTAGTAAAACACATTATGCATCACGTAAATATTTGCAGCAATTAATCAAGGGCACCAATAATCTACCAATTATTCAGTCCTTATTAATTCTAATCAAGTTGTTTTAACCTTAAGGATTTGTAGACCTAATCAAGAGTTTATGACTAAAATACGCTCCCACTTAAACCAATAAATTCATATGCTTTACTAATTTTTAACATAAAAATGTATTTCTAGTCTAACCGGAAACATACAAATTTAATTAAAATTTAAAGCTCATATAAATTTATAATTGAATCCAAAAAGTTTAATTTAATTTCAGTCGTTATTTAAATTAATTCATGACTTTAATTTTAGTAAAATAATTAGAATAAATAACATTTATTATAATTACAATATTCAAAATTAAAATCCAAGAAAATAATTTAAATTATTAATTTTAAAATTCATAAAAATTACGTGAACTGAAATTTTCAAATTAAGCATTCAAAACGATCTAATCGTAACGCAAACACCCTACGCATTGCACGCCCATGGGCCGCACGCACACAGCCATCGCTGGCCATGTGCGCGCAGCCCATGCGCTCGTCGCATAGCTGCTGCATCTCCATCGCAAGCCATCGCACGCTGTGGTGCTTGCTGGGCGCGCGCCAGCGCTCGTCGCACGCGAGCCATCGCTCGCAGTGCGCGCGAGCCATCGCTCGCTGGGCGCGCGACATCGCTCGCTGGGCGCGCGACATCGCTCGCTGTGCGCGCGAGCAACGCTGGGCGCAGCGCTCGTGGCACGCGAGCTTGCGCTCGCTGCGCGCGAGGCTGCGCGCTCATGCGCGAGGCAGTGCGCGTTGTGGCGCAGCTCGCTTGCTGCCCACACGCGACTGCCTTGGCTCGCCCTTCGCCCATGCCCATTCATCCATTGCTCGTGGCCCACGACACAAGGCAGGGCTGCTGCCTTGTGCTCGTGCACTACGCCCTTGCTCATTGCATTCGTGCCGCACGGGCGACGAGCTCCCTTGCTCGTCGTCGCATGCCCGCATTATACAACACCCCTTAAGGGTAACACGAAGCGTCCATTGCTTTGTGCGTGCAAGTTATATGAACGAATCGCATAAAAAATTTAAAATTTATAAAATTAATGACAAATTAATAAATATTATTAATTTCATAATTTTAGGGCGAAAAAATCGAAAATTTATTATCCAATTGATTTCCGATTGTTATGGATTCAAGTCTAGGTCATAAAAATTTAAAATTTATCATAAATTTACAATTTTTATGGTGGTTTTTAATCATAGGTTTCTAATTAATTACAATTAATTATGAAAATCAAATTAATTCTAAATTATTCTAATTTTCAACAAATTAATCATAATTACAAATTAGATTGCATAATTAACAAGACTAGGCATTCAAACTTGTTAAACATATGCAGTAGGTCAATCAAAAATTCAAGATTTATCAACAAGAATCGCAAATATTTAATTTAACATCTTAAATTTACGAAATTTTTGCATTCGAAAAACTAAAACCTTCGAAAAGTCATAGTTAGGCTTCGAATTTGAGAATTCTGGGTTCGGCAGAAAAGTACTATTTTTGTCAAAATTTTAGAATGCCTTTTACATGCGGAATTGACACAAAAATCACTCGATTTGGATGAGTAACGAAGAAACTGCCGAAAAACTGCGTACGTATAATTAAATAAACGCAATTTGCAATTAATTAACAATTACGAAAATTAATCACCCCTTTTAATTCTTGCAAATTTGTAATATTTAACCATGTTTATGCAATTTAGATTATGAAAATAATAAGGGGCTCGTGATACCACTGTTAGGTTATGATACATATGATATTACATAAATCATGCGGAAACAACCATTAACCCAGGATTACATATTATTTACACATAATCATATAGCATAATTTAGATGCATACTCTTTGTTGCGTGCCCTCCCTAGCTGCGCCCGAACCGAGCAAGAACAAGTCTTTAGGACTCCAAGTGTCGTCCCTCCGTAGATAGTCCACAGCACGTCCGGATCCGCCTTAAGATTGACCAACTAGAATCGCCCTTAAGGTACTAGAATTTTCGGCACTTTTGAGCAAGATGTTTGGCTGAATTTTTCTCTCAAAAACTCACTTTGAATACTTTGAAAAACTCGTTATAAATTGTGAACCCAGGCCACATATTTATAGGGTTATGGAAAGGGAATTGGAATCCTATTCAGATACAAATTAATTAAACCTAGAATCCTACAAGAACTCTAATTTAATTAATTTATCAAATAGAATTAGGAATTTAATCATTAACCGAACTCTGCACGTTTTAGGAAACGTGCACGAACACAAACACTTACTCACACACACACGGCAGCCTCGATGGGCCGCCCATGCGTGCGTGCGAGCAGCAGCCCACGCAGCGAGGCCTGCGCGAGCCACAAGCCCACGCAAGCATCCGCGCGCGCTGCGCGCGCTGTGCGCGCTGCGTGCGCTGTGCGCGCTGCCACGGCCTGCTGGGCCTGGCCTTGCGCTGGGCCTGGCGTGGCTGTTTGTGTGGCGCGCTTGGCTTGCTGGGCGATGGCCTGGCTTCGTGCTGGGCCCTCGTCCGGCAGGCCTCGTCCGATGCTTATTCGTACGATACGCTTCAGATTAAATTTCCGATTCCGGAATTCATTTCCGATACGAACAATATTTAACATTTCCGATTCCGGAATTAATTTCCGTTTCGAACAAATATTTAATATTTCCGTTTCCGGAATTATTTTACGATTCCGGTAATATTTCCGATTCTGATAATATTTCCGTTTCCGGCAATATTTCCGATTCTGGTAATATTTCCATTTCCGATAATATTTTCCGATACGTACCATGTTTCCGTTTCCGGCAACATCTACGACTTGGATAATATTTATATTTCCGATACGATCCATATTTCCGTTTCCGGTAATATCATCGTTTCCGGAGTATTCATTTCTTGCCTGTGACGATCTCAGCTCCCACTGAAACCAAGATCCGTCGATTCCGAATATCCATAGATAGAGTATTTAATGCCATTAAATACTTGATCCGTTTACGTACTATTTGTGTGACCCTACGGGTTCAGTCAAGAGTAAGCTGTGGATTAATATCATTAATTCCACTTGAAATGAAGCGGCCTCTAGCTAGGCATTCAGCTCACTTGATCTCACTGAATTATTAACTTGTTAATTAATACTGAACCGCATTTATTAGACTTAACATAGAATGCATACTTGGACCAAGGGCATTATTTCCTTCATAAATAACTTAAAACATGCATATGATAAATGTGATCTAGTATGGCCCGACTTCATCTTGAAGCTTTAACTTCAAAGTCCGTCTTGAAAATCTCCGTGGGAGGCACCATTTTCTTAAAATAGGATAAGCTATAATTAAAAACTAATTACAACTATTTGATGGTACGCAGACCATATTTGAATTGAAAAACAACTTTGGTACTTTAGACCAATTACATTCAAATTAATGGTACGCAGACCATATTTTCTATCCTATTTGGGCCATACTAGTCACTTCATAACGTGCAAAACAGTACATATACAATATATACCATTCACCCATTCATTATCATGAATGGCCCACATAGCTGGTTAGTAAAACACATTATGCATCACATAAACATTTGCACAATTAATCACACCAATAATCTACAAATTATTCAGTCCTTATTAATTCTAATCAAGTTGTTTTAACCTTAAGGATTTGTAGACCTAATCAAGAGTTTATGACTAAAAAGGGATCCCACTTAAACCAATAAATTCATATGCTTTACTAATTTTAAACATAAAAATGTATTTCTAGTCTAGCCGGAAACATACAAATTTAATTAAAATTTAAAGCTCATATAAATTTATAATTGAATCCAAAAAGTTTAATTTAATTTCAGTCGTATTTAAATTAATTCATGATTTTAATTTTAGTAAAATAATTAGAATAAATAAAATTTATTATAATTACAATATTCAAAATTAAAATCCAAGAAATTAATTTAAATTATTAATTTTAAAAGTAATTAAAATTACGTAAACTGAAAATTTCAAATTAAAATTTCAAAACGATCTAATCGTAACGCAAGAATCCCACGCAACGCACGCCCATGGGCCACACGCACACAGCCATCACTGGCCATGTGCGCGCAGCCCATGCGCTGCGTCGCACCGCTGCTGCTCACCATCGCAAGGCATCACGCGAGCTGGTGCTCGCTGCGCGCGCCAGCGCTCCACGCAACAAGCATGCTGCCGCAGCCCATCGCTGGGCGCAGCGCTCGTCGCACGTCGCAACAAGCAAGCTGCTTGCCATCGCTGGGCGCAGCGCTCGTCGCACGTCGCAACAAGCACGCTGCACGCCATCGCTGGGCGCAGCGCTTGTCGCACGAACAATAGCTCTCGAGCGATCGATGCTGGGCGTAGCAATCGTGGCACGCGAGCTTGCGCTCGCTGCGCGCGAGGCTCCGCACGCTTGCGCGAGGCAGTGCGCGCTGTCGCGCAGCTCGCTTGCTGCCCACACGCGACTGCTCGTGCCTTGCTCTCGCCCTCGCCCATTCGCCCATTGCACACAGCCCACGACACAAGGCAGGGCTGCTGCCTTGTGCTCGGGCACCATGGCCTTGCTCATTGCATTCGTACCGCATGGGCGACGAGCTCCCTTGCTCGTCGTCACATGCCCGCACTATACAACACCCCTTAAGGGTAACACGTAGCGTCCATTGCTTTGTGCGTGCAAGTTATATGAGCGAATCGCATAAAAATTAAAATTTATATTCAAAATTAATGACAAATTAATAAATAATATTAATTTCATAATTTTAGGGCGAAAAATCGAAAATTTATTATTTAATTGATTTCCGATTAAATGGATTCATGTCTAGGTCATAAAAATTTAAAATTTAACATATATTTACAATTTTTAAGGTGGTTTTTAATCATAGGTATCTAATTAAATTATAACTAATTATGAAAATCAAATTAATTCTAAATTATTCCAATTTTCAACAAATTAATCATAATTACAAATTATATTGCATAATTAACAAGGCTAGGCATTCAAACTTGTTAAACATATACAGTAGGTCAATCAAAAATTCAAGATTTATCAACAAGAATCGCAAATATTTAATTTAACATCTTAAATTTACGAAATTTTGCATTCGAAAAACTAAAACCTCCGAAAAGTCATAGTTAGGCTTCGAATTTGAGAATTCTGGGTTCGGCCGAAAAAATCTGTTTTTGTCAAAATTTTAGAATGCCTTTTACATGCGGAATTGACACAAAAATCACTCGATTTGGATGAGTAACGAAGAAACTGCCGAAAAACTGCGTACGTATAATTAAATAAACGCAATTTGCAATTAATTAACAATTACGAAAATTAATCACCCCTTTTAATTCTTGCAAATTTGTAATATTTAACCATGTTCATGCAATTTAGATTATGAAAATAATAAGAGGCTCTGATACCACTGTTAGGTTATGATACATATGACAATACATAAATCATGCGGAAAAACCATAAAGCCAGGAAAGCATATTATTTACACATAATCATTTAGCATAGTTTAGATGCATACACTTTGTTGCGTGCCTTCCCTAGCTGCGCCCGAACCGAACAAGAACAAGTCTTTAGGACTCCAAGTGTCGTCCCTCCGTAGATAGTCCACAGCACGTCCGGATCCGCCTTAAGCTTGACCAACTAGGATCGCCCTTAAGGTACTTAGAATTTTCGGCTAGTATAGGCAATTGTATGACTGAATTTTTGCTCTCAAAAATCACTTTGAATACTTGAATACTCTATACAAAATAATGACCCTAGGCCTTTATTTATAGAGGTATGGAAAGGGAATCGTTATCCTATTAGGATACGAATTAATTAAACTAGAATTCTAATAGAATTCTTATTTAATTAATTCATCCTTTTAGGTTTAGGAATTTAATCATATGTCGAAACCTGATAACTTTAGGATTCGTATAGCTCACAAACACACACACACGCACGCACAGCAGCCCACGAGGGGCGCCATGCGCGCGCGCGCAGCCCGCGAGCTCGCAGCCCATTGCCACGAGGCCCACACGCTGCCGCAGCGTTGGCGCGCGCTGGGCCTGCCTTGCGGTGGGCCTGGCGCAGCCTTGGCTGGTGCGTTGTGGCGCGCTGGCTTGCTGGGCGATGGCCCGGCTTCGTGCTGGGCCTTCGTCTGGAAGGCCTCGTCCGATGCTAATTCGTACGATACGCTTCCGATTAATTTCCCGATTCCGGAATTCATTTCCGATACGAACAATATTTAATATTTCCGATTCCGGAATTAATTTCCGTTTCGAACAAATATTTAATATTTCCGTTGCCGGAATTATTTTCCGATTCCGATAATATTTCCGAGTCTGACAATATTTCCGTTTCCGGCAATATTTCCGATTCAGGCAATATTTCCATTTCCGATAATATTTTCCGATACGTACCATGTTTCTTATTCCGGCGACATCTACGACTTGGATAATATTTATATTTCCGATACGATCCATATTTCCGTTTCCGACAATATCATCGTTTCCGGAGCATTCATTTCTTGCATGTGACGATCTCAGCTCCCACTTAAACCAAGATCCGTCGATTCCGAATATCCATAGATGGAGTATTTAATGCCATTAAATACTTGATCCGTTTACGTACTATTTGTGTGACCCTACGGGTTCAGTCAAGAGTAAGCTGTGGATTAATATCATTAATTCTACTTGAACTGAAGCGGCCTCTAGCTAGGCATTCAGCTCACTTGATCTCACTGAATTATTAACTTGTTAATTAATACTGAACCGCATTTATTAGACTTAACATAGAATGCATACTTGGACCAAGGGCATTATTTCCTTCAATATTGGGCATCAAGATCTATAGGGATAGATCTAAGAGGATGATTGGACTAAGCCAAAGCACTTATATTGACAAAGTGCTAGCTAGGTTCAATATGATGGAAGCCAAGAGAGGCCATCTACCCATGTCACATGGCACATATCTAAGCAAGAATTAGTGTCCCAAAACATCTGATGAGCGTAGAAAGATGAGTGGAATTCCATACGCTTCGGCTATTGGATCCATCATGTATGCTATGATTTGTACAAGGCCGGATATTTCGTTCGCACTCAGTGCAACGAGCAGGTACTAGTCAGAACCAGGTGAGGCGCATTGGACTGCTGCTAAGAACATCCTAAAATACCTGAAAAGGACTAAGGATCAGTTTCTGGTTTATGGTGGTACAGATGAGTTGATTGTTAAGGGCTATACGGACGCAAGCTTTCAAACCGACAGAGATGATTTCTGATCACAGTCTGGGTTTGTGTTCTGCCTCAACGGCGGAGCAGTAAGCTGGAAAAGTGCTAAGCAAAGCACTATTGCAGATTCTACAACTGAAGTCGAGTACATTGCTGCCTCAGAAGCAGCAAAGGAAGCTGTTTGGATTCGGAAGTTCATCAGAGAACTTGGGGTTGTCCCCTCCATTACAGGACCAGTGGCTTTGTATTGCGACAATAGCGGAGCCAATGCCCAGGCAAAGGAGCCTAGGAGCCACCAGAAGTCCAAGCACGTACTGCGGCGGTTTCAAATACTTTGAGAGATCGTTGAAAGAAAGGAAATAGAGATTTACAAGGTTAGAACTGACAACAACGTCGCAGATCCATTGACTAAACCGTTGCCACAAGTGAAACACAACGCACATGTAGGAACCATGGGAATCAAGCATGTTGGAGAATGGCTTTGATTTTCTAAGTATTGTTTTAGAACATCTGTTAGATCTATGTTTAAAACAATTGGTTTAACCATTTCATATTTATGAAATTTATTATTTCATATTCATTTAATTGTGGTTTAGTATTAAATGATAAGTCCATGTGATTCAAATCATTCAAATGGGATGTCAAGATGGATTCTTCGACAAAGAAACACCCATAAGTGAACTTGAATATTGAAGTCACAAAGGATCCCTAATCCAGGTCATTGAAAGGTGGACGACCAATGACTAATAAAGATTAGATTGCAAGTAGATTACTTAGTTCTGTTTCTTGAACTAGAGTGACTGGATGTCAGAATCTTTTGCATAGATACTTATTGGATCTTGTATCGGATTGACATGAGAACACTGTAAGAGATTAAAGTCATGTCATAGGTACCCATTAATGGTGATTAGAAACCGTTCCTCAGAACATGAGCGATTATGTCTGCTCGTTTGAGAATTAGTTCGCTTTGATGCTCGCTAAACTTTGCACCGTAAAAGGTGGCTATAAAAGCAATTATTGGGCGTACTATGAATCAAAGTGAGTGTTCATAGATTGCAAGAATGGATTGTCCTCCTATCTTTGATAGGATATGGTGTTGTTGTGTAACAAGCCCTCTCGAAGAGTTAGATACTGTAAAATGCATGGCCGTGCTCAGAATGGTTAAGGCTTAACCTTCTGCAAAAGTTTAACAGTTGAGCTCTGTAATCCGAGAAACACTTCTGGACCTAATAAGGATGGCTTGGATCTTACCTTATGTTCAGTAAGTAACACTAAGTGACAAAGGAATGTGAATGCACACTTGTCTGAATGACAAGTGGGAGACTAAAGGAAATATGTCCTTCACCCAAGGTGCATTAAGTCTAATACCAAGGTTCAGATTAATTGCAAACAATTAATTCAGTGAGATCAAGTAATCGGAACAGCTAGCTGGAGCAATGCTTCCGATCAGTGAGTTCTAATGAATATTAAGCTCACAGCTTACTCTTGACTGAACCTACATGGTCACACCAATGACACGTAACAGATCACCAGATTAAATGAATCGGAAATTCATTTAATAGCTTTTCGGGAATTAGTTGGAAAATGTATTGTACGATACGACCTTGCATCGGAATCGTATATCGTATTGCGAATATTCGTAAGCTGAGCGACACGAATACATCGTATCGTACGACGGTGATTCATCGTATACGAAACGATAAATAATATCCGGAACGATATTAAGTCGCGACTACGAGGAGCAGCCCACGAGCCGAGTGTGCGAAGCACTCAAGGCCCATGGGCGCTGGGCACGCAAGCAAGGCCGCAACAACACGGCAGCGCTGGCCCATGGTCGAGCGAGCTGCGCGTGTGTGCGCACGGGCCGAAGCAACGACACAACAACAGCAGCGCGGCCCATGGCCCAGCTCGTTGTGCTCGTGTGCGCGGGCTTGTTGGCCGGCCTTGCCCCTTGTGGCTTGGTCGTTTAGTAAGGTTATGTTAATAACCTTCTAACCCAATTTTCCAACACAACAATTCAGTCATACTCAAAACCCCAGAGACACAGAGAACCCTAATTCTCTCTGTGCCTCCAAAGTGATTTCTTCCCAAAAGCAAAGTATCTTGATCGATTGTCTACGCTACGATAATCAAGACGGATCTGATCGTGTCGGTGAACCAAGTAGAGGAACGACAAGTGGAGTTCTAAGTTCGTGTTAGTTGACAATTTGTGGAAAACACGCTTTAAACGTAAGTATGCTTAATCTGTGCTTTATACATGCTTCCTGGCTTTGGGGATTGTTTCCGCACATGTTATTATGTTTAATTGTATTCCCCTACATCTTATATATCTATAAGATTCATGTACCTTTATGAAACTAAAATACTTATTAGTTTCCCTAAAATACAGTTCTAATTCCTAATTGTTGGCTTAAATCCATACTTAGATTTCATAAGCTAGAATTCATTTCAAGAGTTATTTGGATCCACAAATCCTATGACATGACATGTACATAGTTTCTTCCAACATTTGATTGAGGAATACATTTTATCATCCAATTGCTACATGTACCAATATGCAATCATTACTTGCATTATAGACTTGAGCATTACGATTATGCATGAGGTTTCAACACAATCCACGCCGTGTATTTGCTTGTAACCTTTAGCAACCAATCTAGCTTTGTGTGACAACAAAATTTCATGTTTTGGTGGTTTTTATCTTTAACCAATTTGCAACCAATGGGTGTGAAACCATTCTCACAAATCAACAACATTTTAATTTTGTCATCAAAACACTAAGACTGTTTCATGGCCTCTAACCATTTAAAACATTGAGTCTATATATGGCTTCTAACCATTTTAGGGAATCTGGGTTCGTCATAGCTTTACAAGTCACAAACTCACTAATCTCTGTGATAATATTTTGAATGTAAGTTGTAGGTTTCTTCACTATGTAATAGAAGAATCTCATAGCTTCAGTGACCTGAACTCTATGCCTACTTGGGTATAGTTCATCAAACAATAGAATATCAATAGCCACTCTAAAATCCCTTTGAATATTCTATTCTGCTTGAAGTACTTGTAAAGTTTTCTAAGAGATATATATTCTTTAAAGCCACTTCTAAAGTCCTTAAAGAATAAGCGTTTGAATTTCCAAAAGAACTTCTAAAATCCTCCTGAATGTCAAAGGTTAGTGGAACTCAAATCAAGAGATTGATTTGAACCTAGTAAAGTTCTTTAATCCTAAAGAGTTGTTTGTTTTAATCAAGCATACATGACTCAACCCGTAAATGACCATTTCATTTAAATAAACAAATAAAATATTGTTTCAGTTTTTTCTTGAATGTGAGTCTTTCTATGTTTGAAACAGAAAGTTAGGTATGCCTATTATGGAACAAAATAGCCATTAAGTTCTAGCCTTGAAAGGACTTAAAACAAACTAGATGACCCTACAACTAAGGTAGCATTTCCATGCTTCATTTTCCACTTGTAGGTCATTAGTGTAGCCTAGCTTCCATCGTTTGAGTTATTATAGAAGTAAGAACCTCAAGCGGTATATGATACCTAGAAAGTTTGATTACTAGGTCATTTCTCTTTAAACATAAACTTATAGGTTGAAACGGAATTGTAAATTCCTTTTACTTGATCCTTGTTTTCCTATTTCTTGTACCCTTTCTTATAGTCTTAAGAATTGGCTTCTCAAGTCTTGACTTTTATATTTTGTTAGACATGTCCAATGTCATTTCAACAAATCTCATACCATTTTATTCGTGTTGAACATTTCCTTCAACTAGATGATCTCACCAGAAGCTTCTAAAGTTCTCTAAGCGTCGATCTATTCGAATGTCTAGTAGCTAGACTCATTCGTGAATTAAATGGACAAATATATTAGGTTGTTAACCATTGGTAAAGTTAAGTGTTAAACTCAACGCTTTATGATCTCAAAACTACATTGTATTTTGAATTCACAAGCACCAATCGGTTTTCCATTCGACTTTGACACTCAAAACAACCATAAAAGTCGTTATAAGAAAGTACATTTTTAAATTCCTCATTTTCTCATTTCCGTGAATCGTTCTTGGATTAACTACCAATCGAGGAAATTTATTATTACCTTTCTAAAAGAATTTATTGCAGTGGATGATATTTAATTATAAACAATAATTAAAACATACATTGAAACATGCAAAGTCTAAACATTTATCATGAGTAATAACTTGAAAAGAAAACATGCAATTTAAACAAGTCATTGGCATTTTATTCGAAATATTTAGTTCCGGCAGGTGTGAATAAAATGATTCCAAGACCCCAAAATCCTTGAAAAATTTAGAACGGATTTTCAAAAATATTTTAGGAAAGCAAATCCGTTGCTAATAGTCTAGACATTATTCTTGGTTAATAGGTACAGCTAAGTACTCATTAGGAAAACCTATCTCATTCGCCACGATATAAAAGGATTCCTTACTTATATCATTGAGTTCAACCAAAATCAACATGTACTCACAACTAATGTGCACCTTACCCCAATAAAATCAAGAAATAACACCTCGCTTTGGCGGAAAAATATTACTTGCTTGACATAAAGGTAAGAAGTAAGTGTTATTTTGGAATGGCACCTTTTAACTCAATTTTGCAGTTTGAAACTTAAGGCTCTTACTATGTTGGTTAGATTTTAAGTGAACTAAAATTATTAATCATGCAACATAATCTAACCATAATCTCATGCATAATATCAAGAAAAATTTAAAGCAATAAATATCTTAAAACATGCATAAGATTAATTGGGATCTAGTGTGGCTCGTCTTCATCTTGAAGCTTCAACTTCAAACTCAGTCTTAAAAATGGATTGGAAACTTCGTTCTTGAATTTCACCATGGGAGGATCTATTTTCATCAAATAGGATTTACAATTATTAAAATAATTACAACAAATTGATGGTACGCAGACCATATTTAAATGAAAGCTATGGGGGATTAGACCATATTTTACATTCAAAGTTAATGGTACGCAGACCATATTTTCTATCCTATTTAGTACATATTGGTCACTTTCGGCAACCTGCAAAACAATATATTTGAAATATATCATTCACCCATTCATTTATCAATGAATGACCCACTTAGAAAGTTAGCAGAAAAATATGCATCACATAAATATTTGCAACAACTAATCAAGGCTCAAGAATCTGTAAATTATTTGACCTTATTAGTTCTAATCAAGTTATTAACCTTAAAAGAATAAGGACCTAATCAAGAGTTTAACCATTATGAATAAAAGCTCCCACTCAAACCAAAAATTATATGCTTTACTAATTTTAAACATAAAATGTATTTCCTAGTCCAACCGGAAACTACAAATTTAATTAAAATTTAAAGCTCATACAAAAATCATTGTAAATACATTAAATAAGTTTTAGTTGATTAAAATTAATTAATTATAATTTTACCAAGGTTTTAATTTTATTAAATAACTAGTATTAGAGGCTCGTGATACCACTTTACGGTTATGAACAATATAATGCATGCGGAAAAACCAGAAAGCCTAAATTAATTACCACGTAATCAATGCATAATTTAGTATACATACTATGTGATGCGTGCCTTCCCTAGCTGCTCTCAAACCGAACAAGAACAAGTATAAAGTTTCATATGTCGCCCCTCCGTAGAGAGTCCAAAACACGTTCGGATCCACCTTAGGTTCAACCAACTAGGATATAGTCTAAGGTTCTATGCACTCGGGAACTCACAATAAGTGATAGGTAAATTATTAAATTCGATTGAATTCAATGTGTGTAGTTAGTTATAAATATATGATCATGGATCACATATTTATAGGGGAGGAATAGACTAGTCTTATCCTACTAGGATTAGATTTACTAAACCCCTTAGGATTCTAGTTAATCTTAACCTCTTAGTATTTAGAAATAATCAACCACTATTAGATTTATCCTAAAACTCTAGTTTACGTAGGATTAGGAAAACGGTTAGCTTGAGGCACAATTTACTTGCCGTGCAAGTAGACTTGGCGCCCAAGACAACAAGCGCACAAGGTTGGGCCACGCGTGGCGCCAACCCCACGCTGCTGCTGCTTGTCGCCCACGCTACCCTTGCAGCCCATGCTAGGCTATGGGCCTGGCACTGGCGTTGGGCCTTGCGCTCGGTGCTTGGCCTCGTGCTCGGTGTTGGCGCAAGGCCTTGTGCCTGGCGCTGGCCTGTCGAGCTATGCGGATTATGCTCATCGAGCGATGGGTTGGCTCGCTTGTTGGCCTATCGCTCGTTGTGCTTCCGATTCGTATTCCGATTCCGAAATTTATTTCGAACAATATTTCCGTTTCCGATAATATTTCCGATTTCGATAATATTTCCGATTTCGGCAATATTTCTGTTTCCGACAATATTTCCGATTCCGGCAATATTTCTATTTCCGTTAATATTTTCAGAAACGAACCTTATTTCCAGTTCTAGAAATATCTTCGACTTCGATAATATTTATATTTCCGTTGTGACCCATATTTTCGTTTATGGCAATATCTTCATTCCGGAAAATATTCTTTCTTTGCCTTTTGATGATTTCAGCTTCCATTGGAACCAAGATCCATCATTCCCGAATGTCCGTAAATAGAGTATTTACTGAATATCATATTCACCTAAATACTTGATCCATTCACGTACTATTTGTGTGACCCTACGGGTTCAGTCAGGAGTAAGATGTGAATTAATATTATTAATTCCACTTGAATTGAAGCGACCTCTAGATAGGTATTAGATCATTTGATCTCACTGAATTATTAACTTGTTAATTAATACTGAACCACATTTATTAGACTTAACATTAAATGCATTAAATGCAAACTTGGACCAAGGGCATTATTTCCTTCAATAAGAAGTAATATAACTCTTGTAAGTTATAGTTACTGATAAATTAAAATTGGGAGTATTAGCCAAGAATCGATATCAAATTTCATCTACATTTTTTTTGGAAAATAATTTCATCTACATTATTATCCTTGTAAGTGTTTTTTTTAAGTCGGGAAAAACTATTCTGTACTTAATTAAATTCAATAACTCGGGGCTCGTTCGGTATCATTGTCAGTTTCCAGTTTTTGGTCTTTTGGTTATAAAATTCATGTGATTTAGATTGAATCATGAACTAAAAAATAGTCATACTTATAGTAATCATGTTTATTTAGAAATCTGACAACAAAAAACGACAAGCTACTTTTGTGGTTTTCCTATTTTGGTTTTTAGTTTTGTAAATAAAAGAAAACTGGAAACAAAAAAGGATACCGAACGGAGCCTCAATTAGTCAATTTTCAACAAAATACAAAGACTTTTCTTGAGTACGAAAAGGGTATTGTTTATTCGTACGAACTGTTATTGATGATTCGTACGAACTTTATACTTATTGTTTAAAATTTTAAGGCTTATATAAAATACTACTTCTTTCTTATGAATATTAAAGAGTACTATTTTTTATAGTAACTTTTTTCATTTACAATTATCTAAAGCTAAAAGAAATTGAAGTTAGAAAAAACATTGCAAGTTTTATTTTTCTGGTTAAGAAAAAAAATTATTTGCTATAAAATACTCAATATATGACTTTCTAGCTTAATGTACCATTTGTAGTATAAGATTTTCTTATAATCAGAGAATTACAAATTCACTCTTTGAATAATCAATTAACAACTCTATAGTTTTCAACAAAATGGTGAGTATTAGGATTTTAGGTGAGCATGATGTGAGTCTAATTAAGGATAATGTGTAAAAATAAGGAGAGTCTTATGTGAGTCTAAATAATAAAAAAATAGGTTAAAGTAAGTAGAAAATTTGTGGCAGAGTCTGAAGTTGAAGGTTGAGTTAGAGAAATAAACTCACCCTTCACAAAATGGCTTTTAACGGCTAGTAAAGCTCGTTTCATTAGTTTATGTTTATGTCGGGTAAGGAGCAAGGAGTAAGAACGGTTAAATGCCTTAGCTATTAGTGTATTTGACTTTAGTTTGTGTGTTTATTTGCAAACTCCGTTTAAATTAATGCATGTAGCCTATATCAAAAAGTGAATAAAAATAACACGATTTTTTTCCCCACTAGATAAGAAGAAGGGACCCTATTAAGGCAACACTTATTACAAGTTAATCAGTCAACTATGCATGTTCTCGTTTGAGCCACTCTCAAACATTTTGCAGTTTGTGACCTCCAAGTTACAAGCTAACGTCGGTAATGTTAAACTACCTAGTACGTACGTATTCCTGCGAAAAAAAAAGAGCAAACCACATCCTCCACGGAAGACCTTCGGAACTTGTTATAGTAGTTCATTCCTCTCTGTATAAATCGCTTCCAAATGCATTGTGTGAGGCATATTCCCATTAAGGTCATTGTCATAGCCTTAGTTTTGCAACAAGAACTTAGAATCACCTCAAAACCATGCTCACTAAAAGCTAACCTATGGAAGAATATAATTACAACAAGGATATACCTCTGGATTAGGTATGGACACATATATTATAATGAACTTTTTTAATTTTTATTCTTTCGGTTGTATCTAGATATAGTCCAAAAATGTATCAGTCTTACAATGATTCTAAAAGCATACTAGATAAAACGACGTCGTTTCTTAGTAAAAGAAACACATGTCTAACAAAAGCAACAAGTATATAAACTTCTTCCCGACGTCATTCACTATAACAGACCCATTTCTCTCTCTCCTTTACCTCAACCATTTTCTCTCTCTTCAAACCCTATTTTCTCTCACCATTTTCTAGGTGTGTTCAAAAATACCTGACCCGTTGACCCGCTGACCAGGTTCATATTAACCGGGTAATTTACTGTTTTTTGGGATCTTATCGGTCGGGTACCCGACCCGCTAAAATTGCAGAGTTCGCGGGTCGGGTCATGGGTCAGTGATTGGTTCAACCGGGTACCCGTATACCCGTTAATTTGTTTTTTTCATTTTAATATCAGCAGTTGCTTTCCAACCCTGTCTTCAATAGGGTCTACCACTTATCATCTCCGTCGTTCGTTCCCAATATCCCAACTTTTCATCTCTATTCTCTCTCATCCCAAACCTCCAAATTTCTCAGATCTTAGTTCCTGAGATGTGAAATATACATTTCTCACTTGAATCTAAGAGATTATATGGCGATCTATGCTTTGTATGGGATTTGAAATTAGGATGTTGCTGGATGTGTTGTTTTCTTCAATCCATGGAGATGAATCACCTTGAGTTTTGGGGTGGGTATGTATTGCTTTCATGTTGGCTAGCTGCTGGCTTGTTCTTTGTGTTAGTTCCCAACATTGAAAAATGTTGCAAAATGGAGTTACTGGAGTTGCTTATCAAATCACATTTGCAATACTACAGGATTTCTCGTCATACTAATATTCACAAATCAGATTTATTTTTCAAATTTGACATGTAATTAGACATTAAACTATACTTCATTTGTTTTTCATTCAGTTATATCAAATTTAGGTTCTTCTTTACTTAAAATTGCTGATTTTTTAATAAGCATATTGCGATTACTCGAACAGATCTTGTACTAACATGAGAATCCTTTCTTTAATTTTTGTGCAAGTATTAAGCTATTAAAGGCTGATACTTTTTTTTTTTTTTTAGATTCATATGAAAGGCTGATACTAAAGTAGGTACTGCTCAAATTTCGGGTACCCTATTACCCGAGTCGGGTCATGGGCCGCTTTTTCAACTACCCGGAAAAGCGGGTACCCGGTTTTTCGGGTACCCGGATATGAACACCCCTACCAATTTCTCCCTCATCGGAACCTCCACTTTCTCTCTCATTAAACTACTGATTTCTCTCAACAAACAACATATTCTCTATTTAAACCTCCAATTTTATTGTCATTTAACGAAACCCAGTGAAATTATGCAGAATCCTACAAATAGTAACGAATTTGCAACTTGAATAAACCTAAAAAATAATTTTGCGTGACAAACTATAACTTAATAGCTATAATTCTGCAAATAAACGAAGAACGAAGCAAAAGTAAGTATAATCACAACATTTTCTTTGCATTACGTAACATTTATTGGCAAAAAAATCAATGTTCAAACTAATATAGGTAGATGTTCATTTTTGTAAACAACAATTTTATGCTGCGATTTTATATCTATCAACATGCATGTTTAATTTATAAAGTTCGATGTTCAGAATTGTATAATAAACAACATTTTCTTTGCACTACGTAATTTTTTTCGCAAAAAAAATATAATGTTCAAATTAATATATGTAGATGTTCATTTTTGTAAACAACAATTTTATGTTGCGATTTTAGAGCTATCATCATGCATATTTAATTTATAAATTTCGATGTTTGGAATTGTAGAATGAACATTTTCTTTGCAGTGCGCAATTTTTTTCGCAAAAATATAATGTTCAAATTAATATCTGCAGACGTTCATTTTTTTGAACAACAATTATGTTGCGTTTCTTGATCTATCACCAGGCATATTTAATTTAGAAAGTCCGATGTTCAAATTTGTAGAATGAACAACATTTTCTTTGCACCGCGTAAATTATTTCGCAACAAATATAATGTTCAAATTAATATATGTAGATGTTCATTTTTGTGAACAACAATTTTGTGATGCGATTTTAGATCTATCACCATGCATGTTTAATTTATATAGTTTGAGGTTCAGAATTGTAGAATGAAATTAGGTGATAAATCACTGTAATTAATTTTATAATGTAATTTTACAAAAATATTATATATTTTTTTCGCAAAAATAACACTATTTTTCTAATTTAAACTTTGATACAACTGAAGAAGATGATGCTGGAAATAATGAGAGTATTGATGTGGATCTCAAACCTTTACAGAAATTACCAAATAAATTGAACTAAACCGGAATATAGTGCTGTTTTAATTTATGTTCGCTATTATAAAGTTTATGTTCACAATTTATAAACTAATGTTCATGTTTATATGATAGAGAATAGGCAGTTGAATTTCATAACTTGAAATTTGGTAACATATTCATTTTAAAGAATCATGATAATCATAATAATAAATAAGTATACTTATGTTCGATTCTGCTTTTGTAAATTTAGAATCATTATAGTGATTTGTACGGAGTATTATGTTTGAATCAATTGTGATAAAATTGTTTTTATAATGTACATGTATATTTCCTGAATGTATTTACAAAATTATTTTCTTAAAGAATCATCTGAATATTATTCTTAGTTATCTTCAATTTTAAAAACTCAATGTTAAGTTTTAGAAGTTCAAAGTTCATATCATCCTATTCAACAGTTCAATGTTTATTACCAGAATATGTTGTTTTTTTTATTATAATTTATGTTCACTATTAAAATAGTATATGCTCATTTAAAAAAAAAAACTAATGTTCATTTTTTTATATATTACTAACTAATATAATTTGAAAATTGGTAAAATATTCATTTTAAAAAGTCATGATGTTCATAAATAAGTACTCCCTCCGTTCTTAAATATTAGTCCCCTTTTGGCTTTTTCAACCGTTTCAACTCAACATTCAAACGTAAATATATCTAAATACGTACGTTAAAGAAATATAAAAATTTGATATTGTTAAACTACACATTTAGACGAACAAAACAAATCTTACACGAATATATTTTGAAATACGTATTGGAAAGAAATTAGAAGATTCTCTTCAATTGTGAATAGTGTCAAGATTCCAAAAGGGACTAATAATCAAGAACATAGAGAGTATGTATATGTTTTATTTTGGTTTTGTAAATTTAAATTATTGTTAAAATATTTATAACCTAATCAAATGTGATGAAAATGTGTTAATACATGTTTATTTCCTAAATATTTACAGAATTAGTTTCCAAAAAAATCACATATTATTCTTGGTTATGTTTGATGAGAGACATTTATGTCGCTCTAAACCTTTATTTTCGTATTATTTTATTTTATTTTTCTTCTTTTTTCACCTTTTATTCTATGATTTTACTTACATTTTAGTTTTAATTAATTTCGTAGTGGCTTTTGGTTTAATTCGTTTTTCCTTAGTTTTTATTTTGTTTTTATTTGATTTTATAGGATTTCGGATAGAGTAGAAAATGGAAATAAAGTCCAAGTGCAAATGCAGAATAATGCGCCCGCACCTGGTCTTGGTGCGCGCACACGAATTGGTGCCAAGTTGCAGGAACTTTTCAAAAACGCCAAATCGAGCTTTCTAGGTCGGTGCGCCCGCACCCATTCTGGCCGCACCCTCACAAAAATGAGCAGAGTAGCAGGAACTTTTTGAAAATGCAAAACTGGCATTTCTTGAACAGTGCGCCCGCATTTCTTTTCGTGCGCCCGCACCAGCCTCCGTAGCTGAGTTTTGATATTGCCATTGATCCTCACTGCGCCCCAGCGCCTCAGAGGCGCGCGCCCGCACCGAAGATGTAACTTTGAATTTCCAGTTTTCTCTCACTCATCGGTGCGCCCACACCCGATTTTGGTGTGCCCTTAAAGACCCTTATTTATGCGCTCGCACCGACGTTCGGAATTCGATTTTTTTAGTTATTTTGTTCTTTTTTAGGAAAGAGTATAAATACTCCTTTCCCCCTAATTTTTTGGGGATCCTATTATTGTTCTTATTTTCCAGATTTTAGAAGTTTTAGGGAGAGACACACTTGTCTAGCTTTATTGCTTTGATAATCGAACTCAAGTGTAGAATCTTTTGAACCTTCAAGTAATTTCTTTCCTCTTTCATCTTTTCATTCTCATTATTGTTCTTCCTTTATTTCTTTTCATTATTGTTTTTTGAATTTGTTATTGCTTTTCATTTTCATTGAGTTTTAAAATTCCAAGTTTTTCCAATTCAATTAGCATGATTAGTTTCCTAATTCCAACTCTTAGCTTAATTTCTATTTCCATGTCTTGTGAGTAGTTCCATGCTAGGGGTAGGGGTGATGCTTAGGAAGTATTTGGGGATTTAGAATTGAATTGATGATGATTTGTGATTAAACTTGATGTGTTGGATAGGATTTCCATGTTTAGCTTGAATAGTAGTTGCAAATGCTATGATGGTTAATTGATTGGAGTGTCCATTTCTAATTTGTCAAGAGATTGAGAATTGGTGAGAACATATGAGTGAACTTGTTGTTTCATGAATCTTGCTAGTTTTGTAGTGACACGAGAGCGTGCTATTGGAATTAGTTTGACATTGTGTTCTAACCGAGAGGCTTTGAACGCTAAATTATTCGGTTTTCCCCCTTGACTTTATGTCCTTGCATTGCCGATCATAGTCGTATTCTATTCGCTTTTCCCATTGAAACCGAGTTGATCCCTAATTCCCCTAGCTTATTCCTTATTGATTGACTTGTTAATTACTATAATCCAATTCACATCCCTATTCTAATCTAGCTTGATTTTGTTAGACTCATTCTCACTATTCTCTTGGGACGATCCCGAACTTGCCACTATAATCAATATAGTCGGTTAGTTAGGTGTTCTTATAAATTTTGTTTGATTAGGTGGTATTCGTATAACGACACGAAAAACGCTTGTAAAAATGGCGTCGTTGCCGGGGAACGGTTGTTAGTTTTCAATTTAGCGTTTATTATTGAGTCTAGTTTTACCATTTTAATTCTTGGTGTTACTTGTGATAGTCATTGCTAACGTGTTTACCTAGTTGTTGCATGCACAATCGAGGCCGTACTCGCCATAGACCTCTCTTTCCTCTAGATAACGAGTTAGAGAGGACCTTAAGGGGTTTACGAAGGATTCGAACTCGTTCTTCTAGCAACAATCAGTTTGCCGCTTTAAGAGTGAGTCCTCCCGACCTAGCCCCTTCAAATCCTACGAGTCCCACTAGTTCCATTAGTGAAGACATGGCGCAACCGGTCAAAAGTTTGGGTATTCTGGGGGCCTTCGAAGCCACAAGAGGCATCGAACCCCCAACCAAAAATGCCAACAACTTCGAAATCCAGCCGGCTTTGATTACTCTTATGCAAAGCCACCCCTTTTGTGGAAAGGCTAATTAGCCACCTCATGAACATCTTAAGAAATTTGAACACTATTGAGACACGATCAAGCACCATGGTGTTACTTCTGAATATGTTCGGCTTAAGTTGTTCCGGTTTTCTTTGCTTGGGAGAGCAAGTGATTGGCTTGACAAGGAGGTCAAGACAAACTCTCTTAAGACGTGGAATAAGGTTACAAGTGCTTTTCTAAGAAAATTTTACTTCCAAGGAAAGACCGCCGAGTATAGGCATAAGATCCAATCATTTGAGCAAAAGCGAGATGATTCACTGTTTGAGGCATGGGATTAGTTCAAGGAATATCAAAGGGAGTGTCCACATCATGGCATCCAAAAGTGGATCCTTCTTCATACATTCTAAGACTAGTCTTGATGCGGGAGCGGGAGGTCCGATTATGAACAAGACAGAGGGTCGAATAGAGGAGATCATAGAAGATGTGGTCTAAAATTACCAAGCATAGCATGTGGGGACAAGGAACTACGAGGGTAGAGGTCATGAAGATGACGGAAGGGGGTCGACTTATGCATTAGAATAAGCTAACATCATTGAGAGGCTCACTTCCCGTCTTGAGAAACTTGAAAATGCTCCCTCTCAACCGCCGTCTCCATCGACAATTCTTTCACCATTGGCTACCCTTCTAACCAAAGGGAGGGCAAGGTTAGTTCCTACAATACTATGCCTCCTAATAACTCTTTTTGTGATGTTTGTGGTGGGAATGATCATCTCCCTAATATGTGAAGGAAATAATGCCCTTGGTCCAAGTATGCATTCTATGTTAAGTCTAATAAATGCGGTTCAGTATTAATTAACAAATTAATAATTCAGTGAGATCAAGTGAGCTGAATGCCTAGCTAGAGGCCGCTTCAGTTCAAGTGGAATTAATAATATTAATCCACATCTTACTCTTGACTGAACCCGTAGGGTCACACAAATAGTACGTAAACGGATCAAGTATTTAATGGCATTAGATACTCCATCTACGGATATTCGGAATCGACGGATCTTGGTTTCAGTGGGAGCTGAGATCGTCACAGGCAAGAAATGAATACTCCGGAAACGATGATATTGCCGGAAACGGAAATATGGATCGTATCGGAAATATAAATATTATCCAAGTCGTAGATGTTGCCGGAAACGGAAACATGGTACGTATCGGAAAATATTATCGGAAATGGAAATATTACCAGAATCGGAAATATTGCCGGAAACGGAAATATTGTCAGAATCGGAAATATTATCGGAATCGGAAAATAATTCCGGAAACGGAAATATTAAATTTTTGTTCGAAACGGAAATTGATTCCGGAATCGGAAATATTAAATATTGTTCGTATCGGAAATGAATTCCGGAACCGGGAATTTAATCGGAAGCGTATCGTACGAATTAGCATCGGACGAGGCCTGCCGGACGAAGGCCCAGCACAAAGTCGGGCCATCGCCCAGCAAGCCAAACGCGCGCCCAGCCAAGGCAGCGCCCAGGCCCACCGCAAGGCAGGCCCAGCGCGCGCCTAAGGCCATGGGCCTCGCTGCGTGGGCTGCTGCTCGCACGCACGCATGGACGGCCCTCGTGGCTGCCGTGTGTGTGTCTGAGTTTGTGTTCATGCACGATTCCTAAAACTATTAGAATTAGTATATGATTAAATTCCTATTCCTAAAAGGATAAATTAATTGTATCCTACTAGGATTCCAATTCCCTTTCCATAACTCTATAAATACGTGCCTAGGGTCACATATTTTGTGAGATTAATTGAAGTATTCAAAGTGAGTTTTGAGAGAAAAATTCAGCCATATTTCTTACCTAAGAGTGCCGAAAATTCTAGTACCTTAAGGGCGATTCTAGTTGGTCAATCTTAAGGCGGATCCGGACGTGCTGTGGACTATCTACGGAGGGACGACACTTGGAGTCCTAAAGACTTGTTCTTGTTCGGTTCGGGCGCAGCTAGGGAAGGCACGCAACAAAGAGTATGCATCTAAATTATGCTATATGATTATGTGTAAATAATATGTATTCCTGGCTTAATGGTTTTTTCCGCATGATTTATGAATTGTCATATGTATCATAACCTAACAGTGGTATCACGAGCCCCTTATTATTTTCATAATCTAAATTGCATGAACATGGTTAAATATTACAAATTTGCATGAATTAAAAGGGGTGATTAATTTTCGTAATTGTTAATTAATTGCAAATTGCGTTTATTTAATTATACGTACGCAGTTTTTCGGCAGTTTCTTAGTTACTCATCCAAATCGAGTGATTTTTGTGTCAATTCCGCATGTAAAAGGCATTCTAAAATTTTGACAAAAAAATATTATTTTTCTGCCGAACCCAGCATTCTCAAATTCGAAGCCTAACTATGACTTTTCGAAGGTTTTAGTTCTTCGAATGCAAAATTTCGTAAATTTAAGATGTTAAATTAAATATTTGCGATTCTTGTTGATAAATCTTGAATTTTTGATTGACCTACTGTATATGTTTAACAAGTTTGAATGCCTAGCCTTGTTAATTATGCAATCTAATTTGTAATTATGATTAATTTGTTGAAAATTAGAATAATTTAGAATTAATTTGATTTTCATAATTAATTATAATTTAATTAGAAACCTATGATTAAAAACCACCAAAAAAATTGTAAATTTATGATAAATTTTAAATTTTTATGACCTAGGCTTGAATCCATAATAATCGGAAATCAATTGAATAATAAATTTTCGATTTTTCGCCCTAAAATTATGAAATTAATATTATTTATTAATTTGTCATTAATTTTAAATATAAATTTTAAATTTTTTATGCGATTCGTTCATATAACTTGCACGCACAAAGCAATGGACCCTTCGTGTTACCCTTAAGGGGTGTTGTATAGTGCGGGCATGCGACGACGAACAAGGGAGCTCGTCGCCCGTGCGGCACGAATGCAATGAGCAAGGCATGGTGCACGAGCACAAGGCAGCAGCCCTGCCTTGTGTCGTGGGCCACGAGCTATGAACAAATGGGCATGGGCGAAAGGCAAGCCAAGGCAGTCGCGTGTGGGCAGCAAGCGAGCTGCGCCACGACGCGCACTGCCTCGCGCAAGCGCGCGCGCAACGAGCGCAAGCTCGCGTGCCACGAGCGCTGCGCCCAGCGTTGATCGCGCGGAATTGCTCGCGCACAGCGAGCGATGGCTCGCGTGCACAGCGAGCGATGGCTCGCGCGCACAGCGAGCGATGGCTCGCGCGCACAGCGAGCAATGGCTCGCACGCACAGCGAGCGATGGAGCGCGCGCAGCGAGCGCTGGCGAGCGCGCACAGCGAGCGATGGCTCGCGTGCGTCGAGCGCTGGCGCGCGCGCAGCGAGCACCACAGCATGCGATGGCTTGCGATGGTAGATGCAGCAGCTATGCGACGAGTGCATGGGCTGCGCGCACATGGCCAGCGATGGCTGTGTGCGTGCGGCCCATGGGCGTGCGATGCGTAGGGTGTTTGCGTTACGATTAGATCGTTTTGAATGTTTAATTTGAAATTTTTCAGTTTACGTAATTTTAATTAATTTTAAAATTAATAATTTAAATTATTTTCTAGGATTTTAATTTTGAATATTGTAATTATAATAAATTTTATTTATTCTAATTATTTTACTAAAATTAAAATCATGAATTAATTTAAATACGACTGAAATTAAATTAAACTTTTGGATTCAATTATAAATTTATATGAGCTTTAAATTTTAATTAAATTTGTATGTTTCCGGTTAGACTTGAAATACATTTTTATGTTTAAAATTAGTAAAGCATATGAATTTATTGGTTTGAGTGGGAGCCCTTTTAGTCATAAAACTCTTGATTAGGTCTACAAATCCTTAAGGTTAAAACAACTTGATTAGAATTAATAAGGACTGAATAATTGGTAGATTATTGGTGCCCTTGATTAATTGCTGCAAATGTTTACGTGATGCATAATGTGTTTTACTAACCAGCTATGTGGGCCATTCATGATAATGAATGGGTGAATGGTATATATTGTATATGTACTGTTTTGCAGGTTATGAAGTGACTAGTATGGCCCAAATAGGATAGAAAATATGGTCTGCGTACCATTAATTTGAATGTAATTGGTCTAAAGTACCAAAGTTATTTTTCAATTCAAATATGGTCTGCGCACCATCAAATAGTTGTAATTAGTTATAGCTTATCCTATTTGAAGAAAATGGTGCCTCCCACGGAGATTTTCAAGACGGACTTTGAAGTCAAAGCTTCAAGATGAAGTCGGGCCATACTAGATCACATTTATCTTATGCATGCTTTAAGTTATTTATTGCTTTAAATATGTCTTAATTATGCATAAGATTGTGGCTTGATTATGTTGCATGATTAAGGATTTTAGTTCACTTAAAATCTAACCAACATAGTAAGAGCCTTAAGTTCCAAACTTAAAAATTGAGTTAAAAGGTGCCATGCCAAAATATACACTTGCTTGGATATCCTTTACATCAATCTAGTAATAGTTTTCGCTCAGCGAGGTGTTACTTATTGGTCCTAAAGGGGCAAGGTACACAAATAATTGTGAGTACATGTTAGTTTTGGTGAAACTCAACGATATAAGTAAGGAGTCCTTTTATGTCGTGGCAAAATCGATAGGTTTACCTAATAAGTTCTTAGACGTACCTATCAACCAAGAATAGTTTCTAGACTATTAGCAAAAGGCTTTTGCTTACCTAAGATGTTCTAGGATTAAGTCGACAAACTGTGCTTAGTTCTTCAATGATTTTAGGATCTTGGAATCATTTTATTCACACCTGCCGGAACAATAAAATCGAATAAAATGCTAATAACTTGTTTGAATTGCATGGTTGCTTTAATTTCAAGTTATTATTCATGATAAATGTTTAGACTTTGCATGCTCCAATGTATGTTTTAATTATTGTTTATAATTAAATATCTTGCACTGCAATAAATCCTTTTAGAAAGGTAACAGTAAATTTCCTCGATTGGTAGTGAATCCAAGAACGATTCACGGAAATGAGAGAAAATGAGCAATTTAAAATGTACGTTTCTTTTAGCGACTTTTATGGTTGTTTTCGAATATCAAAATCGAATGGCAAACCAATTGGTGCTTGTGAATTCAAAATACACTGTAGTTTTGAGATCATAAAGCATTGAGTTTCATACGCTCAGCTTTACCAATGGTTAACAACCTAATATCTTTGTCCATTTAATTCTCGAATGAGTCTAGTCCCTAGACATTCGAATAGATCGATGCTTAGAGAACTTTAGAAGCTTCTAGTAAGATCATCTAGTTGAAACAAAATATTCAACATAAATTAAAATGGTAAAGAACCTTGTTGGTGACATTGGACATGTCTAACAAAGTATAAAAGTCAACACTAAAGAATTCAATTCTTAAGACTATAAGAAAGGGTACAAGAAATAGGAAAACGAGGAACAAATGAAAGGAATTTACGATTCCGTTTCTACCTATAAGTTTATGTTTAAAGAGAAGTGACCTAGAAATCAAACTTCCTTGGTATCATATACCGCTTGAGGTTCTTACTTCGGTAATAACTCAAACAATGGAAGCTAGGATACACTAATGACCTACAAGTGGGAAATGAAGCATGGCGATGCTACATTAGTTGTAGGGTCATCTAGTTTGTTTTAAGTCCTTTCAAAGGCTGGAACTTAATGGCTATTTTGTTCCATAATCAGCATACCTAAATTTCTGCTTCAAACACAGAAAGACTCACATTCAGAAGAACAAAAACAATGGTTGTTTGTTTGTTTATTTGAATGAAATGGTCAATTACAGGTTGAGTCAATATGCTTGATTAAAACAAACAACTCTTTAAAGAACTTTACTAGGTTCAAATCAAACCCTTGATTTGAGTTCCATTAATCTTTGGCATTGTTGCTTAGACCATATCAACAAGTTAACATTCATAAGCTCTATTTTGATGGACTTTTTGAAAGTTGGTTGATTTCTAGATCAACTTAAGACAAGCTAGTCTTACTTGTTGAAAGTAACAAAGAATATGAACTATTGTTAGAACGCCTAGACGTAGAGTTCAAAGCTAAAGAAAGATTTTATGACTTTATTATTTCACATGGATTTGAGTGAATATAGGTTTATTTACTCAAATGTGATATAAGTTGAATCTGTTTGGCTAGTTCAAAGATTCAGAAGTATAAAATCCACTTGGCAAGAAATCATAAAGATCTAGGTTAGATCATGTTGATGATTACTTGAGACCAAATATGATCATCAATGATTGTGTGTTGTAATTTCACAATCTAGGTCCATAAGATATGGCATATCTTAGTTGGAATAATCGAAGTCAATTAGTACTTGATTCGATCAATGATGAATCATAAAGAATTTTCCTATAATTTCTAAAACAAAATGCTCAACTACCACCAAACTAAACCAAATTCGTCAAAGCTATTGAAAAGTAATTTCAGAATATCTTTTCGATAATATATATCTAGAGAGTTGCTAAACTCAGTGGGAGCTTAGTGTTTGTTATTCAACAAACTAAGGCCCAAGTATAGATATATGTTTCATTGTGATTTATTCAAATGAGACACAAGGGTATTGTTTCTACCACGAATTTTTGAGAACATAATGTGTGTTTGCTCGAAATAATGTCCTTTTGGAGATTCGTTTCCAAAATGACAAGTGGGAGAAAATAGACCTCGAAAGTCTTCGAGGCGAACAACAAACATAAACGGACATTCCGGAGGCTTTTCGAAGTGGTTCAGAAAACCCGAACTTATTCTTTAAGGACTTTAGAAGTGGCTTTAAAGAATAGACATCTCTTAGAAGACTTTACAAGTGCTTCAAGGAGAATAGAATATTCAAAGGACTCTCAAAGTGCCTGTTGATATTCTATTGTTTGATGTTCTATACCCAAGTAGGCATAGAGTTCAAGTCACTGGAACTATGAGATTCTTCTATTAGATAGTAAAGAAACATAGAGTTTTGGTCAATGAAACTATGAGATTCTTCTATTAGATAGTGAAGAAACCTACAACTTACAGGCAAACTATTATCATGTAGATTAATGAGTTTGTGACTTGTAAGAAAGCTATGACGAAACCCAGATTCCCTAAAATGGTTAGAGGCCATATATAGACTCAAATGTTTTAAATGGTTAGAGGCCATAAAACATACTCAATGTTTTGATGACAAAATTGAAATTTTGTTGATTTGCAAGAATAGTTTCACACCTATTGGTTGCAAGTTTGTTTTAAGGATAAAAACCATCAAACATGAAATTGTGTTCACACACAAAGCGAGATTAGTTGCTAAAGGTTACAAGCAAATTCATGGTGTGAATTGTGTTGAAACCTCATGCATAATCGTAATGCTCAAGTCTATAATTCAAGCAATGATTGCATATTGGTACATATAGCAATTGGATGACAAAACGTATTCCTCAATCAAATGTTGGAATAAACTATGTACATGGTATGTCATAGGATTTTTGGATCCAAATAAATGCTTGAAAGAGAAAGCTAGCTTATAAAATCTAAGTACAGATTTAAGCAAGCAATTGGGGATTGGAATTATATTTTAATGAAGCTAATAAGTATTTTAGTTTCATAAAATATACATGATTCTTATAGATATATAAGAAGTTTAGTGGGAGTACATAAAAACTTAATTGGTCCTATGTGTATCACACACATATCTCTCTATTGTAAAATAACATTCAAATGCTAATGACTTAGATTTGAGATTATTCATCAATGATGGACCATGGCGAAACTTAGTACATACTGGGTATTAAGATCTATTTACAAAGATCTTATGATATTGTAATGGCATTTACTAAATCAAACACGAAAGTCTCCATTGGAGATATTCGACCCATGTGAATAAATCTAAGTAAAGAATGTTTGAACTATGTATAAGCATTTACTAAGTTAAACATCCGAGGATCTAAGTAAGATTCTTAACCTATATGTCAAAGAATTTAGCTGGATTTAGTATCTACTGAAACTAGATGAGTTAAAGTTACATGAATAGAATTCAATTGGGAATTATTCTGCAAAAGAATTTATCATGTATGATATAATATGAGGATCGCCAAAAACGTATCGTATGACTTTAGGGATGACGAACATATACCAATCTCTATTGATCTAAGTGAAGATCAACTAGATTGAGATCAAGAATACTTATGATACTTGAAAAGGTACATAGGAATAGTTCTTGATTCAAGGAAACAAAGATATGCTAAATATTGATGCTACACGCATAAACACTGGCAAAGGATCAAGCAAGACCCTTTGGAGTTAACCATTGATAAGGACGAGCTATAGAGCATCGTGTTTTGAAAATGGCAACATGGGTTGGAGACCAAGAGTTGTTGCGTGGGAAATTAAAATAATAATTTCTATGTTCTAAGATATAGTTGGAGAGTCTTCCACATATCTATGAACTGCTTGGATAGGTAAATCCAAACAAAGCATCACTAGCAACCTATACAGTTGAAGTAAAAGTGATTATTGCCTAAAAAGCAATAAAACAGGGTTGTTTAAAGTTCTTCACTGAACTTGGGTAGATCACCTATCTGCTGGCTTGATGGTTCTTCATTGAAAAATGCGTAGAACCACTCTTGAAGCAAGAAAAACGTCTGCTAACTTGATGGTTCTTCATTGCAAAATGAGTAAAACCACCATCGAAGTAAGAAAGACTAGATCACATAATAAACAAACTCGAAAAGATCTTATCATCATATCTCGAAGAACATTCGATGAAAAGGATATTAAGATTGGCAAAGCATGATAACTAAACCTATGCAACAAGTGAGAAGCAACACTCACGTTGTAGCACTGGAAATCAAGCATAGCTTTGAATTCCATGAAATGTTTTAAAGATGGGTTAGAGGCCCATGGTTGTAAAACATTGGGGTTGAACATTTATCATATATGAAATGTATTTTCATATTCCATTTAATCTTGGTTTAGTATTAAATGATGAGTCCCTTCAAATTTGACGAAATATTCAAGATAGACTGTCAGGACCAGTCCTGTGACTAAGAAATGTCTATCAAGTGAACTTGAATGTCAAAGGTTGAAAATGGTCCCTAGTCGGAGTTTTCTATAAAATTGGACGCATAGAAAACGTTAGACGATTAGAATGCAAGATGACTAGTAGTTCTGTTTCTTGAACTATGTGGACATGGCAATGTCATAATCATTTGCATAGATACTTACTTTGGGAAGACTAGTATCGGACAAGACCTATGAAACTTTACTGTAAGAGATGAAAATCTGTCATAAGTAAATTTCATTAAATTATTAGACACTAAATCCTCAATACCTGAGTGATTTGAGATTACTTGTTTGAGAACTGGTTGCTTTGACGTTGACCAACCGTCGCACCGTAAAAGGAGGCTATAAAGGCAACGCTCTGGTAATCACCTATCAAATGAAGTCTAATCTCAAGATCGCAAGATTGGGATTGTCCTCCCATAAATCAGGATGAGATGCTTAAAAGTTGTACAAGGCCACTCGGAGAGCTAGAAACTGTGAAATGCATGGCCGTGCTCGGATGAATCATAGGCTATGATTATCTGTTTATTTGATCAGTTGAACTTTCAAACCGAGGAACACCTCTGGACATAATAAGGATGACAACTCTTACCTTATGTTCAAGAGCAAGCATCAAGCGACAAAGGAATTAGGAAATGCACACTTGTCCCTAAGGACAAGTGGGAGACTGAAGGAAATAATGCCCTTGGTCCAAGTATGCATTCTATGTTAAGTCTAATAAATGCGGTTCAGTATTAATTAACAAGTTAATAATTCAGTGAGATCAAGTGAGCTGAATGCCTAGCTAGAGGCCGCTTCAGTTCAAGTGGAATTAATAATATTAATCCACAGCTTACTCTTGACTGAACCCGTAGGGTCACACAAATAGTACGTAAACGGATCAAGTATTTAATGGCATTAGATACTCCATCTATGGATATTTGGAATCGACGGATCTTGGTTTCAGTGGGAGCTGAGATCGTCACAGGCAAGAAATGAATACTCCGGAAACGATGATATTGCCGGAAACGGAAATATGGATCGTATCGGAAATATAAATATTATCCAAGTCGTAGATGTTGCCGGAAACGGAAACATGGTACGTATCGGAAAATATTATCGGAAATGGAAATATTACTAGAATCGAAAATATTGCCGGAAACGGAAATATTGTCAGAATCGGAAATATTATCGGAATCGGAAAATAATTCCGGAAACGGAAATATTAAATATTTGTTCGAAACGGAAATTGATTCCGGAATCGGAAATATTAAATATTGTTCGTATCGGAAATGAATTCCGGAACCGGGAATTTAATCGGAAGCGTATCGTACGAATTAGCATCGGACGAGGCCTGCCGGACGAAGGCCCAGCACAAAGTCGGGCCATCGCCCAGCAAGCCAAACGCGCGCCCAACCAAGGCAGCCCCCAGGCCCACCGCAAGGCAGGCCCAGCGCGCGCCTAAGGCCATGGGCCTCGCTGCGTGGGCTGCTGCTCGCACGTACGCATGGGCGGCCCTCGTGGCTGCCGTGTGTGTGTGTGAGTTTGTGTTCATGCACGATTCCTAAAACTATTAGAATTAGTATATGATTAAATTCCTATTCCTAAAAGGATAAATTAATTAATTAGAGTTCTTATAGGATTCTAAGTTTAATTAATTTGTATCCTACTAGGATTCCAATTCCCTTTCCATAACTCTATAAATACGTGCCTAGGGTCACATATTTTGTGAGATTAATTGAAGTATTCAAAGTGAGTTTTGAGAGAAAAATTCAGCCATATTTCTTACCTAAGAGTGCCGAAAATTCTAGTACCTTAAGGGCGATTCTAGTTGGTCAATCTTAAGGCGGATCCGGACGTGCTGTGGACTATCTACGGAGGGACGACACTTGGAGTCCTAAAGACTTGTTCTTGTTCGGTTCGGGCGCAGCTAGGGAAGGCACGCAACAAAGAGTATGCATCTAAATTATGCTATATGATTATGTGTAAATAATATGTATTCCTGGCTTAATGGTTTTTTCCGCATGATTTATGAATTGTCATATGTATCATAACCTAACAATATGTGTCATTTATTGCAAAATGTGCCATATGTTGAACATGACCCTTCTTATGACAATGACTTTGATGTTGAGTATGTTAATGCCTTGAATGTAAGGACTAGGTATGATGGACCCCCAAATCCTAATTTCAATAGGCAACAAGGTCCTAGAGGTCCCCATATTAATGCTTACCAAGGTACTTCCTACCAAGGCCAAGGCCAAGGAGGAGGGTTTGATTACCAAAATCGGGGTAACTATAGGGGACAAGGATATAAAATCCAAGCCCCCTATTGTTAGGTTATGATACATATGACAATTCATAAATCATGCGGAAAAACCATAAAGCCAGGAAAGCATATTATTTACACATAATCATTTAGCATAGAATAGATGCATACATGTTGTAGCGTGCCTTCAATAGCTGCGCCCGAACCGAACAAGAACAAGTCTTTAGGACTCCAAATGTCGTCCCTCCGTAGATAGTCCACAGTACGTCCGGATCCGCCTCAAGTTAGACCAACTAGAATCGCCCTTAAGGTTACTAGGAATTTCGGCTCTTATTGCAAGTGTATGGCTGATTTATATTTCAAAAACTTACCCTTTGAATACTTTTTTTTCGTCACTATAAATAATGACCCTAGGCACTTATTTATAGAGGTATGGAAAAGGAACTGGAATCCTATTAGGATACTAATTAATTTAATTAGAATCCTGCTAGGACTCTATTTAAATAAACTTTATCTAATAGGTTTAGGATTTAATCTTTTATCGAATCCCGATAGCTTTAGGATTCGCACACGAGCATCGCACGAGCACCGTACACCCGCGCAGGCCTTGCGGCCCACGCTGAGCGCACAACGCTCGGCCCATGCTACTGTCCGCGCGCGCCCATGGCTTCGGCTGGGCCTGGCTTGCGCTGGGCCTGGTCGAGGCTTTGGCGTGTGTTGGTGATGCGTGTGGCTTGCTGGGCGATGGCCTGGCTTCGTGCTGGGCCTTCGTCTAGCTAGCCTCATCCGATGCTAATTCGTATGATACGCATCCGATTAAATTCCCGATTTCGGAATTCATTTCCGATACGAACACTATTTAATATTTCCGATTCCGGAATTAATTTCCGTTTCGAACAAATATTTAATATTTCTGTTTCCGGAATTATTTTCCGATTCCGATAATATTTCCGTTTCCGGCAATATTTCCGTTTCCGGCAATATTTCCGATTCCGGCAATATTTCCATTTCCGATAATATTTTCCGATACCATGTTTCCGTTTCCGGCAACATCTACGACTTGGATAATATTTATATTTCCGATACGATCCATATTTGCGTTTCCGGCAATATCATCGTTTCCGGAGTATTCATTTCTTGCTTGTGACGATCTCAGCTCCCACTGAAACCAAGATCCGTCGATTCCGAATATCCATAGATAGAGTATTTAATGCCATTAAATACTTGATCCGTTTACGTACTATTTGTGTGACCCTACGGGTTCAGTCAAGAGTAAGCTGTGGATTAATATCATTAATTCCACTTGAACTGAAGCGGCCTCTAGCTAGGCATTCAGCTCACTTGATCTCACTGAATTATTAACTTGTTAATTAATACTGAACCGCATTTATTAGACTTAACATAGAATGCATACTTGGACCAAGGGCATTATTTCCTTCAGTCTCCCACTTGTCCTTAGGGACAAGTGTGCATTTCCTAATTCCTTTGTCGCTTGATGCTTGCTCTTGAACATAAGGTAAGAGTTTTCATCCTTATTATGTCCAGAGGTGTTTCTCGGTTTCAGAGTTCAACTGATCAAATAAACAGATAATCATAGCCTATTATTCATCTGAGCACGGCCATGCATTTCACAGTTTCTAGCTCTCCGAGTGGCCTTATACAACTTTTAAGCATCTCATCCCGATTTATGGGAGGACAATCCCAATCTTGCGATCTTGAGATTAGACTTCGTTTGATAGGTGATTACCTGAGCGTTGCCTTTATAGCCTCCTTTTACGGTGCGACGGTGCGACGGTTGGTCAACGTCAAAGCAACCAGTTCTCAAACAAGTAATCTCAAATCACTCAGGTATTGAGGATTTAGTGTCTAATAATTTTAATGAAATTTACTTATGACAGATTTTCATCTCTTACAGTAAAGTTTCATAGGCCTTGTCCGATACTAGTCTTCCCAAAGTAAGTATCTATGCAAATGATTATGACATTGCCATGTCCACATAGTTCAAGAAACAGAACTACTAGTCATCTTGCATTCTAATCGTCTAACGTTTTCTATGCGTCCAATTTTATAGAAAACTCCGACTAGGGACCATTTTCAACCTATGACATTCAAGTTCACTTGATAGACATTTCTTAGTCACAGGACTGGTCCTGACAGTCTATCTTGAATATATCGCCAAATTGAAGGGACTCATCATTTAATACTAAACCAAGATTAAATGGAATATGAAAATACATTTCATATATGATAAATGTTCAACCCCAATGTTTTACAACCATGGGCCTTAAACCCATCTTTAAAACAGTTCATGGAATTTCAAAGCTATGTTTGATTTCCAGTGCTACAATGTGAGTGTTGCTTCTCACTTGTTGCATAGGTTTAGTTATCATGCTTTGCCAATCTTAATATCCTTTTCATCGAATGATTTTCGAGATATGATGATAAGATCTTTTGAGTTTGTTTATTATGTGATCTAGTCTTACTTACTTAAATAGTGGTCCTACGCATTTTGCAATGAAGAACCATCTAGTTAGCAGACATGTGATCCACCCAAGTTCAATGAAGAACTCTTTAATATAAACAACTCTATTTTATTGCTTCTTAGGCAATAAGTACTTTTACTTCAACTGTTTAGGTTGCTAGTGATGCTTTGTTTGGATTTGCTTATCCAAGCAGTTCACAGATATGTGGAAGACTTTCCACCTGTATCTTAGAACATAGAAATTAATATTTTAATTTCCCACGCAACAACTCATGGTCTTCAATCCATGTTGCCATTTCAAAACACGATGCTCTTTAGCTCGTCCTTGTCAATGGTTAACTCCAAAGGGTCTTGCTTGATCCTTTGCCAGTGTTTATGCGTGTAGCATCAATATTTAGCATATCTTTATTTCCTTGAATCAAGAACTATTCCTATGTACCTTTTCAAGTACCATAAGTATTCTTGATCTCAATCTAGTTGATCTTCACTTAGATCAATAGAGATTGGTATATGTTCGTCATGCCTAAAGTCATACGATACGTTTTTGGCGATCCTCATATTATATCATACATGATAAATTCTTTTGCAGAATAATTCCCAATTGAATTCTATTCATGTAACTTTAGCTCATTCAATTTCAGTAGATACTGAATCCAGCTAAATTCTTTGATATATAATATAGGTTAAGAATCTCACTTAGATCCTTTGATGTTTAACTTAGTAAATGCTTATACATAGTTCAAACATTCATTACTTAGATTTATTCACATGGGTCGAATATCTCCAATGGAGTCTTTCGTGTTTGATTTAGTAAATTCCATTACTTAATCCAAAACATTAATATAAGATCTTTGTAAATATATCTTAATACCCAGTATGTACTAAGTTCCGCCATGGTCCATCATTCATGAATAATCTCAAATCTAAGTCATTAGCATTTGAATGTTATTTCACAATAGAGAGATATGTGTGTGATACACATAGGACCAATTAAGTTTTATGTACTCCCACTAAACTTCTTATATATCTATAAGAATCATGTACATTTTATGAAACTAAAATACTTATTAGCTTCACTAAAATATAGTTATAATTCCCAATTGCTTGCTTAAATCTATACTTAGATTTTATAAACTAGCTTTTTTTTTCAAGCATTTATTCGGATCCACAAATCCTATGACATACCATGTACATAGTTTCTTCCAACATTTGAATGAGGAAGATGTTTTGTCATCCAATTGCCATATGTACCAATATGCAATCATTGCTTGAATTATAGACTTAAGCACTACGATTTTGCATGAGGTTTCAACACAATCCACATTGTGAATTTGCTTGTAACCTTTAGCAACTAAACTAGCTTTGTGTGTGAACACAATTTCATGTTTGATGGTTTTTATCCTTAAAACAAACTTGAACACAATTTCATGTTTGATGGTTTTTATCCTTAAAAAAAACTTGCAACCAATAGGTGTGAAACTATTCTTGCAAATCAACAAAATTTCAATTTTGTCATCAAAACATTGAGTATGTTTTATGGCCTCTAACCATTTAAAACATTTGAGTTTATATATGGCCTCTAACCATTTTAGGGAATCTGGGTTTCGTCATAGCTTTCTTACAGGTCACAAACTCATTAATCTATATGATAATAGTTTGACTGTAAGTTGTAGGTTTCTTCACTATCTAATAGAAGAATTGCATAGTTTCAGTGACCTGAACTCCATGTTTCTTCACTATCTAATAGAAGAATCTCATAGTTTCAGTGATTTGAATTCTATGCCTACTTGGGTATAGAACATCAAACAATAGAATATCAATAGCCACTTGAAAGTCCTTTGAATATTCTGTTCTCCTTGAAGCACTTGTAAAGTCTTCTAAGAGATGTCTATTCTTTAAAGCCACTTCTAAAGTCCTTAAAGAATAAGTTCGGATTTTCTGAAGCACTTCGAAAAGCCTCCTGAATGTCCGTTTATGTTTGTTGTTCGCCTCGAAAACTTTCGAGGTCTATTTTCTCCCACTTGTCATTTTGGAATCGAATCTCCAAAAGGACATTATTTCGAGCAAACAAACATTATGTTCTCAAAAATTCGTGGTAGAAACAATACCCTTATGTCTCATTTGAATAAATCACAATGAAACATATATCTATACTTGGGCCTTAGTTTGTTGAATAACAAACACTAAGCTCCCACTGAGTCTAGGAACTCTTTAGATATATTATGAAAAGATATTCTGAAATTACTTTTCAATAGCTTTGACGAATTTGGTTTAGTTTGGTGGTAGTTGAGCATTTTGTTTTAGAAATTATAGGAAAAGTCTTTATGATTCATCATTGATCGAATCAAGTACTAATTGACTTCGATCATTCCAACGTAGATATGCCATATCTTATGGAGCTAGATTGTGAAATTACAACACACAATCATTGATGATCATATTTGGTCTCAAGTAATCATCAACATGATCTAACCTAGATCTTTATGATTTCTTGCTAAGTGGATTTTATACTTCTGAATCTTTGAACTAGCCAAACAGATTCAACTTATATCACATTTGAGTAAATAAACCTATATTCACTCAAATCCATGTGAAATAATAAAGTCATAAAATCTTTCTTTAGCTTTGAACTCTATCGTCTAGGCGTTCTAACAATAGTTCATATCTTTTGTTACTTTCAACAAGTAAGACTAGTTGTCTTAAATTTATCTAGAAATCAATCAACTTTCAAAAGTCCATCAAAATAGAGCTTTTGAATGTTAACTTGTTGATATGGTCTAAGCAACAATGCCAAAGATTAGTGGAACTCAAATCAAGAGGTTGATTTGAACCTAGTAAAGTTTTATTGTTAAAGAGTTGTTTGTTTTAATCAAGCATATTGACTCAACCCGTAATTGACCATTTCATTCAAATAAACAAACAAACATTGTTTTTGTTTTCTTGAATGTGAGTCTTTCTGTGTTTGAAACAGAAATTTAGGTATGCTGATTATGGAACAAACTAACCATTAAGTTCCAGCCTTTGAAAGGACTTAAAACAAACTAGATGACCCTACAACTAATGTAGCATTGTCATGCTTCATTTCCCACTTGTAGGTCATTAGTGTATCCTAGCTTCCATTGTTTGAGTTATTACCGAAGTAAGAACCTCAAGCGGTATATGATACCAAGGAAGTTTGATTGCTAGGTCACTGTTCTTTAACCATTTACTTTTAGGTAGAAACGGAATTGTAAATTCCTTTCATTTGTTCCTTGTTTTCCTATTTCTTATACCCTTTCTTATAGTTTTAAGAATTGAATTCTCTAGTGTTGACTTTTATACTTTGTTAGACATGTCCAATGTCACCAACAAGGTTCTTTACCATTTTAATTTATGTTGAATATTTTGTTTCAACTAGATGATCTTACTAGAAGCTTCTAAAGTTCTCTAAGCATCGATCTATTCGAATGTCTAGGGACTAGACTCATTCGAGAATTAAATGGAAAAAAGATTTTAGGTTGTTAACCATTGGTAAAGCTGAGCGTTTAAACTCAATGCTTTATGATCTCAAAACTACATTGTATTTTGAATTCACAAGCACCAATTGGTTTGCCATTCGATTTTGATATTCGAAAACAACCATAAAAGTCGCTAAAAGAAACGTACATTTTAAATTGCTCATTTTCTCTCATTTCCGTGAATCGTTCTTGGATTCACTACCAATCGAGGAAATTTACTGTTACCTTTCTAAAAGGATTTACTGCAGTGCAAGATATTTAATTATAAACAATAATTAAAACATACATTGAAGCAGGCAAAGTCTAAACATTTATCATGAGTAATAACTTGAAAATTAAAGCAATCATGCAATTTCAACAAGTTATTAGCATTTTATTCGAATTTATTGTTCCGGCAGGTGTGAATAAAATGATTCCAAGATCCTAAAATCATTGAAGAACTAAGCACAGTTTGTCGACTTAATCCTAAAACATCTTAGGTAAGCAAAAGCCTTTTGCTAATAGTCTAGAAACTATTCTTGGTTGATAGGTACGTCTAAGAACTTATTAGGTAAACCTATCGATTTTGCCACGACATAAAAGGACTCCTTACTTATATCGTTCCCCTTCAGGACCAATAAGTAACACCTCGCTGAGCGAAAACTATTACTAGATTGATGTAAAGGATATCCAAGCAAGTGTATATTTTGGCATGGCACCTTTTAACTCAATTTTTAAGTTTGGAACTTAAGGCTCTTACTATGTTGGTTAGATTTTAAGTGAACTAAAATCCTTAATCATGCAACATAATCAAGCCACAATCTCATGCATAATTAAGACATATTTAAAGCAATAAATAACTTAAAGCATGCATAAGATAAATGTGATCTAGTATGGCCCGACTTCATCTTGAAGCTTTAACTTCAAAGTCCGTCTTGAAAATCTCCATGGGAGGAACCATTTTCTTCAAATAGGATAAGCTATAATTAAAACTAATTACAACTATTTGATGGTACGCAGACCATATTTGAATTGAAAAACAACTTTGGTACTTTAGACCAATTACATTCAAATTAATGGTACGCAGACCATATTTTCTATCCTATTTGGGCCATACTAGTCACTTCATAACCTGCAAAACAGTACATATACAATATATACCATTCACCCATTCATTATCATGAATGACCCACATAGCTGGTTAGTAAAACACGTTATGCATCACATAAACATTTGCAGCAATTAATCAAGGGCACCAATAATCTACAAATTATTCAGTCCTTATTAATTCTAATCAAGTTGTTTTAACCTTAAGGATTTGTAGACCTAATCAAGAGTATATGACTAAAAGGGCTCCCACTTAAACCAATAAATTCATATTCTTTACTAATTTTAAACATAAAAATGTATTTCTAGTCTAACCGGAAACATACAAATTTAATTAAAATTTAAAGCTCATATAAATTTATAATTTAATCCATAAATTTAATTTAATTTCAGTCGTATTTAAATTAATTCATAATTTTAATTTTAGTAAAATAATTAGAATAAATAAAATTTATTATAATTACAATATTCAAAATTAAAATCCAAGAAAATAATTTAAATTATTAATTTTAAAATTAATTAAAATTACGTAAACTGAAAATTTCAAATTAAAATTTCAAAACGATCTAATCGCAACGCAACAACCCCACGCAACGCACGCCCATGGGCCACACGCACGCAGCCATCGCTGGCCAGTGCGCGCAGCCCATGCGCTGCGTCGCATCTGCTGCTGCATTCCATCGCAAGGCATCAATCGAACACGCGAGCTGGTGCTCGCTGCGCGCGCCAGCGCTCGATGTACGCGAGCCATCGCTCGCTGCGCGCCTGCCTTTCCCGCACGCGAGCTTGCGCTCATCGCACGAGGCAGCAGTATGCGAGCTGGCGCACGCTGCGCGCGAGCCATCGACGCTGTGCGTAGCGCTCGTGGCACGCGAGCTTGCGCTCGCTGCGCGCGAGGCTCCGCATGCTTGCGCGAGGCAGTGCGCGCTGTGGCGCAGCACGCTTGCTGCCCACACGCGACTGCTCGTGCCTTGCTCTCGCCCCTGCCCATGCGCCCATTGCTCACAGCCCACGACACAAGGCAGGGCTGCTGCCTTGTGCTCGTGCACCATGCCCTTGCTCGCTGCATTCGTACCGCATGGGCGACGAGCTCCCTTGCTCGTCGTCGCATGCCCGCACTATACAACACCTCTTAAGGGTAACACGTAGCGTCCATTGCTTTATGCGTGCAAGTTATATGAGCGAATCGCATAAAAATTAAAAATTTATATTCAAAATTAATGACAAATTAATAAATAATATTAATTTCATAATTTTAGGGGGAAAAATCGAAAATTTATTATTTAATTGATTTCCGATTAACATGGATTCAAGTCTAGGTCATAAAAATTTAAAATTTAACACAAATTTACAATTTTTATGGTGGTTTTTAATCATAGGTATCTAATTAAATTATAACTAATTATGAAAATCAAATTAATTCTAAATTATTCCAATTTTCAACAAATTAATCATAATTACAAATTAGATTGCATAATTAACAAGGCTAGGCATTCAAACTTGTTAAACATATACAGTAGGTCAATCAAAAATTCAAGATTTATCAACAAGAATAGCAAATATTTAATTTAACATCTTAAATTTACGAAATTTTGCATTCGAAAAACTAAAACCTTCGAAAAGTCATAGTTAGGTTTCGAATTTGAGAATTCTGGGTTCGGCCGAAAAAGATTATTTTTGTCAAAATTTTAGAATGCCTTTTACATGCGGAATTGACACAAAAATCACTCGATTTGGATGAGTAACGAAGAAACCGCCGAAAAACTGCGTACGTATAATTAAATAAACGCAATTTGCAATTAATTAACAATTACGAAAATTAATCACCCCTTTTAATTCTTGCAAATTTGTAATATTTAACCATGTTCATGCAATTTAGATTATGAAAATAATAAGAGGCTCGTGATACCACTGTTAGGTTATGATACATATGACAATTCATAAATCATGCGGAAAAACCATAAAGCCAGGAAAGCATATTATTTACACATAATCATTTAGCATAGAATAGATGCATACATGTTGTAGCGTGCCTTCTCTAGCTGCGCCCGAACCGAACAAGAACAAGTCTTTAGGACTCCAAATATCGTCCCTCCGTAGATAGTCCACAGTACGTCCGGATCCGCCTAAAGTTAGACCAACTAGAATCGCCCATAAGGTTACTAGGAATTTCAGCTCTTATTGCAAGTGTATGGCTGATTTATATTTCAAAAAGTTACCCTTTGAATACTTTTTTTTCGTCACTGTAAATAATGACCCTAGGCACTTATTTATAGAGGTATGGAAAAGGAACTGGAATCCTATTAGGATACTAATTAATTTAATTAGAATCCTACTAGGACTCTATTTAAATAAACTTTATCTAATAGGTTTAGGATTTAATCTTTTATCGAATCCCGATAGCTTTAGGATTCGCACACGAGCATCGCACGAGCACCGTACACCCGCGCAGGCCTTGCGGCCCACGCTGAGCGCACATCGCTCGGCCCATGCTACTGTCCGTGCGCGCCCATGGCTTCGGCTGGGCCTGGCTTGCGCTGGGCCTGGTCGAGGCTTTGGCGTGTGTTGGTGATGCGTGTGGCTTGCTGGGCGATGGCCTGGCTTCGTGCTGGGCCTTCGTCTAGCTAGCCTCGTCCGATGCTAATTCGTACGATACGCTTCCGATTAAATTCCCGATTTCGGAATTCATTTCCGATACGAACAATATTTAATATTTCCGATTCCGGAATTAATTTCCGTTTTGAACAAATATTTAATATTTCTGTTTCCGGAATTATTTTCCGATTCCGATAATATTTCCGATTCTGACAATATTTCCGTTTCCGGCAATATTTCCGATTCCGGCAATATTTCCATTTCCGATAATATTTTCCGATACGTACCATGTTTCCGTTTCCGGCAACATCTACGACTTGGATAATATTTATATTTCCGATACGATCCATATTTGCGTTTCCGGCAATATCATCGTTTCCGGAGTATTCATTTCTTGCTTGTGACGATCTCAGCTCCCACTGAAACCAAGATCCGTCGATTCCGAATATCCATAGATAGAGTATTTAATGCCATTAAATACTTGATCCGTTTACGTACTATTTGTGTGACCCTACGGGTTCAGTCAAGAGTAAGCTGTGGATTAATATCATTAATTCCACTTGAACTGAAGCGGCCTCTAGCTAGGCATTCAGCTCACTTGATCTCACTGAATTATTAACTTGTTAATTAATACTGAACCGCATTTATTAGACTTAACATAGAATGCATACTTGGACCAAGGGCATTATTTCCTTCAGCTATGGCCAACTATATGGTTATGGTAATCAACCCCAATACAATCAAGGAAGTTATAGCCCAATCCACCAAGGTAGAGGGGGCTATAATTAAGGATATTGACATAATAGAGGAACCTCTAGTGGGGGTTATCAAGTGAATCCGGGAAATCAATATGAAAATTCTCAATATCCTCCTCCCGGATTCAATGGACCTAAACCTTATAGCACTTAATTTCCACCCACTTCACCCAGATCTCACCACTCCCCTCTCCCAAGTCTAATCTTGAAGCTCTTATGGAGTCGGGCGCAAGCTAAAAAGAATGTGGAATTTGAGGATGGTTCAAGCAATCCAATACTCATTTGAAGATGATTGAGACCCAACTTTCCCAACTTGCTAACACCATAAAAGAAAATCAAGTACACACAAATCTCCCACCCCAAGGTCAAGCCCCACTAAAGCAAATGTATGCCATAGTGACTAGGAGTGGGAAGACTTTAGGTGATGGTGTTAGTTCGAGTGATGTCTCGAAATCTATGGGGAAAGAATCACCAGGGTTGTTTAGTCTAAGGACGATGATATTGTGGAAGAGGAATCTTCCGTTGATGAAGTGAATGATGTTTTGAAGCCAACGAAGAGTACTCTTCTACCTCTACTCACTCCTAAGCTCCCATTTCCTCAAAGGTATACAAGACAGAATTTAGACCTTCAATTTTCAAAATTCCTTGATGTTCTTAGCAAGATGTATGTCTCATTGTCCTTAACCGAGGCACTTAAGCAAATTCCCAATTACTCTAGATTCATGAGAGAGATTTTTAGTGGCAAGAGGGATTGTGGGCCCAAGGAGACCGTGCAACTCACGGAGAATTATAGCGCCCTAATCCAAAGCCCATTTCCCTTAAACCTCAAAGATCCCGGGAGTTTTTCAATTCCTTGTAGCATTCAAACGCTCAAATTTGATAATGATTTTTGTGATTTGGGGGCAAGTGTGAGCATGATGCTGTTAGGTTATGACAAATGTAAAACATATATTTCATGCGGAAAAACCATAAAGCCAGGAATCCAAGTTAATTGCCACATAACCAATTAGCATAATTTAGGATATATACATGTGTAGCATGCCTTCGCTAGCTGCTCCCGAACCGACCAAGAACAAGTTTAGGACTCCAAGTGTCGTCCCTCCGTAGATAGTCCACAGTACGTTCGTGAAGGAAATATGTCCTTCAACCAAGGTGCATTTAGTCTAATACCAAGGTTTAGATTAATTGCGAACAATTAATTCAGTGAGATCAAGTAATCGGAACAGCTAGCTGGAGCAATGCTTCCGATCAGTGAGTTCTAATGAATATTAAGCTCACAACTTACTCTTGACTGAACCTACAAGGTCACACCAATGGCACGTAATAGATCACCGGAATAAATGAATCGGAAATTCATTTAATAGCTTTCCGGGAAATTAGTTCGGAAAAACATAATTATACGATTAAACAATGGATCGTGAAATCGTATATCGTATTGCGTATATTCGTAAGCTAGGCGAGACGAATAATCGTATCGTACGACATTGGATCGTCAAGTACGAAACGATAAATAAATTGTCGAAGGATAATTTAATCTTAATACGAAAGCAACCCACGAGCCGGAGCGCACAAGCGCAAGGCCCATGGGCGCAGCGTGCATGGCAATGCAGCGCTGGCCCATGAGCCTCGCTGCTGTGTGGCGCGCGCGGACAAGGCACAAAGCAAGCAGCTCGCGGCCCATGGCCCACGTTGTTGTGCGTGCATAAAGCCCCTCGTGGGCTTGCTGGCCGGCCAATGGCCTTAGTCCTTGGTCGGTTGGCTTGCTTATTATCTAGGTTATTCTAATAACCTAAACTTATGTTTTCCTAGCACACAATTCAGATTACACACAACCCTAGGAGAAAAGAGAAACCCTGATTCTCTCTTTGCCTCCATGGATGTGTTCTTCCCAAAAGCACAAACTCTTGAATGATTGTCTAAGCTACGATTATCAAGACGGATTTGATCGTGTCGGTGAACCAAGTAGATGAACGACTAGTGGAGTTCTTTGTTCGTGTTCGTCGACAGATTACTTGGGAAAATACGCTTCGAATGTAAGTTTGTTTAATTTGTGCTTTATACATGCTTCTTGGCTTTGGGGATTGTTTCCGCACATGTTATTATGTTTAACTGTATTCCCCTACAGTGGTATCATGAGCCTTATGTATTCAAAGCATATTTTAGCATGATTTATTGGTTTTTGCATCTGTAAAAAATTTGGAACTTTTTGTTGAATTTTCGGATTTATTATTAATTTTTGGATGAATTGCGTAATAAGGTCTGATTTCAAAAATATTCGCTTTTTCAATTTTTCAAACCCTAATCTGATTGAAAACGATTTTCTAAGAACAACTCATGAGAACGAAATCGCAAAAACATGCCTCGAAGTGTCCTTTTTTGGGCGTTTTTGTTAATTTTTAAATAAAAATTAAAAGTGTCGGACAGTAATTCAATTAAAAAGTCGACCTAAACTACTAGGAATTGCTTGAAATTTTGACACATTGTTTCTGGGTACTTTGTTGATCTATGGTAAAAATTTCAGAATTTTCCGAAAAGTATAAATCCTAATTTTGCCTTTCCCCAATTGGTAGAATTTAGAAACCTAATTGATTTTTTAAATAATTTAGGTATAATAATTCGGTTAATTGGGAAAGGGAATATAATTTCATGGGTCAGTGGCTAATTTTAAAAATTATTGAATTAAAATTTTGAATGGTTTCGTTAATTTTAATCGCACTTAAACCTAATTATTAAAATCTGAAATTTAAATGTTAAAGAACGATTTAAAGTTTGGATTTTATAATTTAAAAATTTCAAAATTTTTAAGTTGATTCTTTCGTTCTTAAGAATTTGAATAATGTTAGCCTTGATTTTATAATTATACGAAATTGGATTGTCGTTAAAGTTTATTAAATAGTTAAAAATCGTTGTTTTTCGAAAAAAAAATCGTAATTTTTTTTTGAAAATAACATTAATGCAAAGTTCGTGAAATTGAAATTTATTTTTTAATTAAGTTGGTCCGTAGGCACGAACCAAAGGCACGAACACGATGTGTGGTGGGCGTGTGGCTCGACGAGCCATGCGAGCTACCATGAGCAAGCCGAGTCGCAGTGACGCAGGCAGCAGCATGGATGTTGCGTGCCGCGCGCGCTGGGCGAGGATGAGGGGCGTGTGTGCTGCGCGCAAAGCAGGGCGCAAGGCCTTGCGATGGTGCAGCGATGCGCTGCGACGAGTAGAGCAAGGCACGCAGGGGCAGCAGCGATGCTGCGGGTACGTGTGCGATGGCTGCGATGGCTGCGGGCTATGCTCGTATGCCTCGTAGGCCATGCGATGGCTGCGGGCTATGCTCATGTGCCTCGTAGGCCACGCAATGCTACAATGGGCCGGGCGCAAGCCTAGCCCAAGTAAGCACATGACATTTTTTTAAAATTTGTTGGGCTTGACTTATTTGCATTAATTTGGGCTAACGGGATATTTAATTTATTATTTTATTTGCTTGGGCCGGGCCGCGAGTTTTAATTTAATATTTCATAATTAAATATCCGGAATAATTATTGGTTTGAGTGGGAGCCACTAAATGAAATTAAAATGATGTAATTATTTTAAATTATTTTCGTAGGTCGCATTATTTTAATTCAATTCGATTTTAATTAGAATAAAGTCTAAGGATTAATAATTTGGAAATTGATTAATCTTTTAGGACGCGTTTATGTGAACGTGGGTTTTAATTAATTCACGTAAATACTGTATATTTATATGGGCCATTCGTTTTAGCACAGGAATGGATGAATGCATAGAATATGTATATTTTATGTAATGCAGGTACTCCAAGTGACTAGTATGGCCATTTAGGATAGTTAAATACGGTCTGCGTACCGTTCTATCTTTGAATGTAAAGTTTAAAATATGGTCTGCGTACCATGGAAATTTTGATGTAATTTTATTATTTTCAAGTATTTCTAAGTTTAGAACTTTAAGCTAGCATTTGAACGAAGATTCAAGACGATGCCAAGCTAACAAGGAGGTGATAAAGATTGGATGCTTCAAGACAAGATGTTTTGGGCCATACTAGTTCACCATGTATTTATGCATTTTGATATATATATATATATATATATATATATATATATATATATATATATATATATATATATATATATATATATATATACATATATATATATATAATATATATATATATATATATATATATATATTATATATATATATATATATAATATATATATATATATATATATTATATATATATATATATATATATATTATGCTTGAATGTATGTATGTATGCTTTGCATGAATAGGTTGTTTCATATGACTCGATTAAATTAAGTTCACTAAATAATCGAACCAACATAGAAACAACTAGGTCCAAAGTAATATTGAGTTAAAAAGTTGCCTTCCAAATCAAGCACTTACAAAAATCTAGGGATCTAAGATAGTAGGTTTCCGCCAAAGCGAGGTGCTATTTTAGTAGACTTAGATGGTAAGGCGTCCCAAAGGAGCATGTTGATGGTGGTTTCAACTCAAACAACAATGGCATTATGTTGTGGCAATGGGATAAATTATGGTATTAGTTTATTAACAAAGAGTAATTTGGAGATTACTAGCAATAGGTTTTGCTTACCTAGAATCTTAAACTACATAAGACATGCCAAATCTGCTTAAGGATTTAGGACTTTTGGGTGTTAGGTTATGATACATATGATATTACATAAATCATGCGGAAACAACCATTAACCCAGGAATACATATTATTTACACATAATCATATAGCATAATTTAGATGCATACTCTTTGTTGCGTGCCTTCCCTAGCTGCGCCCGAACCGAACCAGAACAAGTCTTTAGGACTCCAAGTGTCGTCCCTCCGTAGATAGTCCACAGCACGTCCGGATCCGCCTTAAGATTGACCAACTAGAATCGCCCTTAAGGTACTAGAATTTTCGGCACTTTTGAGCAAGGAATGTGGCTGAATTTTTCTCTCAAAACTCACTTTGAATACTTGAATTAATCTCACAAAATATGTGACCCTAGGCACGTATTTATAGAGTTATGGAAAGGGAATTGTAATCCTAGTAGGACACGAATTAATTAAACTTAGAATCCTACAAGAACTCTAATTAATTAATTTATCCTTTTAGGAATAGGAATTTAATCATATACTAACTCTAATAGTTTTAGGAATCATGCATGAACACAAACTCACACACACACACACGGCAGCCACAAGGGCCGCCCATGCGCGTGCGTGCGAGCAGCAGCCCACGCAGCGAGGCCCACGCAGCCGAGGCCTTGGCGCGCGCTGGGCCTGCCTTGCGGTAGGCCTGGGCGCTGCCTTGGCTGGGCTTGTGGCGCGCGTTTGGCTTGCTGGGCGATGGCCCGGCTTCGTGCTGGGCCTTCGTCCGGCAAGCCTCGTCCGATGCTAATTCGTACGATACGCTTCCGATTAAATTCCCGGTTCCGGAATTCATTTCCGATACGAACAATATTTAATATTTCCGATTCCGGAATCAATTTCCGTTTCGAACAAATATTTAATATTTCCGTTTCCGGAATTATTTTTCGATTCCGATAATATTTCCGATTCTGACAATATTTCCGTTTCCGGCAATATTTCCGATTCTGGCAATATTTCCATTTCCGATAATATTTTCCGATACGTACCATGTTTCCGTTTCCGGCAACATCTACGACTTGGATAATATTTATATTTCCGATACGATCCATATTTCCGTTTCCGGCAATATCATCGTTTCCGGAGTATTCATTTCTTGCTTGTGACGATCTCAGCTCCCACTGAAACCAAGATCCGTCGATTCCGAATATCCATAGATAGAGTATCTAATGCCATTAGATACTTGATCCGTTTACGTACTATTTGTGTGACCCTACGGGTTCAGTAAAGAGTAAGCTGTGGATTAATATCATTAATTCCACTTGAACTGAAGCGGCCTCTAGCTAGGCATTCAGCTCACTTGATCTCACTGAATTATTAACTTGTTAATTAATACTGAACCGCATTTATTAGACTTAACATAGAATGCATACTTGGACCAAGGGCATTATTTCCTTCAGTCTCCCACTTGTCCTAAGGGACAAGTGTGCATTTCCTAATTCCTTTGTCGCTTGATGCTTGCTCTTGAACATAAGGTAAGAGTTGTCATCCTTATTATGTCCAGAGGTGTTCCTCGGTTTCAGAGTTCAACTGATCAAATAAACAGATAATCATAGCCTATGATTCATCCGAGCACGGCCATGCATTTCACAGTTTCTAGCTCTCCGAGTGGCCTTGTACAACTTTTAAGCATCTCATCCCGATTTATGGGAGGACAATCCCAATCTTGCGATCTTGAGATTAGACTTCGTTTGATAGGTGATTACCTGAGCGTTGCCTTTATAGCCTCCTTTTACGGTGCGACGGTTGGTCAACGTCAAAGCAACCAGTTCTCAAACAAGTAATCTCAAATCACTCAGGTATTGAGGATTTAGTGTCTAATAATTTAATGAAATTTACTTATGACAGATTTTCATCTCTTACAGTAAAGTTTCATAGGTCTTGTCCGATACTAGTCTTCCCAAAGTAAGTATCTATGCAAATGATTATGACATTGCCATGTCCACATAGTTCAAGCAACAGAACTACTAGTCATCTTGCATTCTAATCGTCTAACGTTTTCTATTCGTCCAATTTTATAGAAAACTCCGACTAGGGACCATTTTCAATCTTTGACATTCAAGTTCACTTGATAGACATTTCTTAGTCACAGGACTGGTCCTGACAGTCTATCTTGAATATATCGTCAAATTGAAGGGACTCATCATTTAATAAACCACAAATTAAATGGAAAAATGAATTCTTTTCATTTATTGTGAATGATTAACCAATAATGTTTTACAAAGATTTAAACTCTAAAGCTTTAAAACATTAAACAGAGATATCAAAGCCATTCTCCAATATGCTTGATTCCCATAGCTGCAGTGTGCGAGTTGTGCTTCGCCTGCGGCAGAGGTTTAGTTAATGGATCTGATATGTTGTCATCAGTTCCAATCTTGCTTATCTCGACTTCTTTTCTTTCAACGAACTCTCGTAGAAGGTGAAATCTACGAAGTACATGCTTGACTCTCTGGTGGTGTCTAGGCTCTTTTGCCTGTGCAATAGCTCCGTTAGTGTCACAATACAGGGCTATTGGTCCTTTAATGGAGGGGACTACACCAAGTTCACCTATGAACTTCCTTAGCCATATAGCTTCCTTTGCTGCTTCATGTGCAGCAATGTACTCCGCTTCAGTTGTAGAATCCGCAATGGTGCTTTGCTTAGCACTTTTCCAGCTTACTGCTCCTCCGTTGAGGCAGAAGACAAACCCAGACTGTGATCTGAAATCATCTTTGTCGGTTTGGAAACTTGCGTCCGTATAGCCTTTAACAATTAATTCATCATCTCCACCATAGATCAGGAAGTCATCTTTGTGCCTTTTCAGGTACTTCAGAATGTTCTTGGCAGCAGTCCAATGCGCCTCTCCTGGGTCTGACTGGTATCTGCTCGTAGCACTGAGTGCGTACGCAACATCCGGGCGTGTACATATCATAGCATACATTATTGAACCAATCAATGATGCATATGGAATCCCATTCATTCGTCTACGCTCATCAAGTGTTTTTGGGCACTGAGTCTTGCTTAGAGTCATTCCATGAGACATGGGTAGGTAGCCTCGCTTGGAGTCCGCCATCTTGAACCTATCAAGCACCTTATTGATATAAGTGCTTTGACTAAGTCCAATCATCTTTTTAGATCTATCTCTGTAAATCTTGATGCCCAATATGTACTGTGCTTCTCCTAGATCCTTCATCGAAAAACATTTCCCAAGCCAAATCTTGACAGAGTTCAACATAGGAATGTCATTTCCGATAAGTAATATGTCGTCGACATATAATACTAGGAAAGAAATTTTGCTCCCACTGACCTTCTTGTATACACAAGATTCGTCCGCGTTCTTGATAAAACCAAAGTCACTGACTGCTTCATCAAAACGTATATTCCAGCTCCTGGATGCCTGCTTCAATCCGTAGATTGATTTCTTTAGCTTGCATACCTTTTTAGCATTCTTTGGATCCTCAAAACCTTCAGGCTGTGTCATAAACACAGTTTCTGTTAAAACGCCGTTTAAGAAAGCAGTTTTGACATCCATCTGCCATATTTCGTAGTCGTAATATGCAGCGATTGCTAACATTATCCGAATAGACTTTAGCATTGCAACTGGTGAAAAGGTTTTATCGTAATCCACACCGTGGACTTGCCTGTAACCTTTTGCAACCAATCTAGCTTTGAAAACTTCAAGTTTCCCATCCTTGTCCTTTTTCAGTTTGAAAACCCATTTGCTTCCAATGGCTTGGTAGCCATCTGGCAAATCGACCAAATCCCATACTTGGTTTTCAGACATGGAGTCTAATTCAGATTGCATGGCTTCTTGCCATTGCTTGGAGCTAGGGCTCGTCATAGCTTGTTTGTAAGTCGCAGGTTCATCACTTTCAAGTAATAGAACGTCATAGCTCTCGTTCGTCAAAATACCTAAGTACCTTTCCGGTTGAGATCTATATCTCTACGCGGGGTAACATTTCTAGATTGACCATGATTCTCACCAGATTCTTCTAAAGATCTCTGAGTTTCATCCTGAATGTCATTTTGAGCATTCTCTAGAGTTTGTTGTTCGACTCGAATTTCTTCGAGGTCTACTTTTCTCCCACTTGTCATTTTGGAAATGTGATTCTTCTCCAAAAAGACACCATCTCGAGCAACAAACACCTTGTTCTCAGATGTATTGTAGAAGTAATACCCCTTTGTGTCCTTTGGGTAGCCCACAAGGATACATTTGTCAGATTTTGGATGAAGTTTGTCTGAAATTAATCGTTTGACGTATACTTCACATCCCCAAATCTTAGGAAAAGACACATTTGGAGGCTTTCCAAACCATAATTCGTATGGAGTCTTTTCGACAGCTTTAGACGGAGCTCTATTTATAGTGAGTGCAGCTGTATTTAGTGCATGTCCCCAAAATTCTAATGGAAGTTCGGCCTGACCCATCATTGACCTGACCATGTCTAGCAAGGTTCGGTTCCTCCGTTCCGACACACCGTTCCATTGTGGTGTTCCAGGAGGAGTCAATTCTGATAGAATTCCACATTCTTTCAGATGGTCATCAAATTCATAGCTCAGATATTCACCGCCTCTATCAGACCGCAGTGCCTTAATCTTCTTGCCTAATTGATTCTCTACTTCACTCTGAAATTCCTTGAATTTGTCAAAGGATTCAGACTTATGCTTCATTAGGTAGACATAACCATACCTACTGAAGTCATCAGTGAAAGTGATAAAGTAGCTGAAACCACCTCTAGCATTTGTACTCATTGGTCCACATACATCTGTATGGATTAAACCCAATAGTTCATTTGCTCTTTCTCCAACTTTAGAGAAAGGTTGCTTTGTCATTTTTCCAAGTAAACATGATTCGCATTTACCATAATCCTCTAAGTCAAATGGTTCTAGAATTCCTTCCTTTTGAAGTCTTTCTAAGCGTTTCAAGTTTATATGGCCCAATCGACAATGCCACAGATAGCTGAGATCTGAATCATCCTTTTTGGCCTTTTTGGTATTTATGTTATATACTTGTTTGTCGTGATCTAATAAATAAAGTCCATTGACTAATCTAGCAGATCCATAAAACATCTCTTTAAAATAAAACGAACAACTATTGTCTTTTATTAAAAAGGAAAATCCCTTAGCATCTAAGCAAGAAACTGAAATGATGTTTTTAGTAAGACTTGGAACATGGAAACATTCTTCCAGTTCCAAAACTAGCCCGGAGGGCAACGACAAAAAGTAAGTTCCTACAGCTAATGCAGCAATCCGTGCTCCATTTCCCACTCGTAGGTCGACTTCACCCTTGCTTAACTTTCTACTTCTTCTTAGTCCCTGTGGATTGGAACATAAGTGTGAGCCACAACCTGTATCTAATACCCAAGAAGTTGAATTAGCAAGTATACAGTCTATAACGAAAATACCTGAAGATGGAACGACTGTTCCGTTCTTCTGATCTTCCTTTAGCTTCAAGCAATCTCTCTTCCAATGCCCCTTCTTCTTGCAGTAGAAGCATTCGGATTCAGAAGTGGGTTGACTGACCTTCCTCTTTACAGATTTGGCGCCAGTTTGCTTAGTTGGGCTTGCCTTGTTGCCACCTTTCTTAGCATTCCTCTTCTTTCCAGATTTCTTGAACTTGCCCCCACGCACCATAAGCACATCCTGCTTATCACTTTTGAGCGTCTTTTCAGCGGTCTTCAGCATACCGTGAAGCTCAGTGAGCGTTTTGTCCAGACTATTCATACTGTAGTTCAGTTTGAACTGATCATACCCGCTATGAAGAGAATGGAGGATGGTGTCTATAGCCATTTCCTGAGAAAATTGCTGATCCAGCCGACTCATATTCTCAATGAGTCCAATCATTTTGAGAACATGTGAACTTACGGGCTCGCCCTTCTTAAGCTTGGTCTCAAGAATTTGCCTATGAGTCTCGAATCTTTCGACTCGAGCCAGATCTTGGAACATGTTCTTCAACTCACTGATGATTGTGAAAGCATCTGAGTTGATGAACGTTTTCTGCAGATCCGCACTCATGGTGGCGAGCATTAGACATTTCACATCCTTGTTGGCATCAATCCAACGATTGAGGGCTGCCTGAGTGACCCCGTCGCCTGCAGCTTCGGGCATCGCCTCATCTAGGACATACTCCTTTTCTTCCTGCATAAGAACTATTTGCAAGTTCCTTTGCCAGTCAAGGAAGTTTTTCCCGTTCAACTTCTCCTTTTCGAGAATTGATCGAATGTTGAATGAATTGTTGTTTGCCATATTAAAAACTACAATTGAAAAGAATAAACAAATAAATAACCATTCACAGTTTCTCTTAATAAACTTAAATTCTAGCATACATGCATAATTCAATGTTTATTAAGCATTTTATTCAAGTTATGTGTTCCGGCAGGTGTGAATAAAATGATTCCAAGATCCTAAAATCATTGAAGAACTAAGCACAGTTTGTCGACTTAATCCTAGAACATCTTAGGTAAGCAAAAGCCTTTTGCTAATAGTCTAGAAACTATTCTTGGTTGATAGGTACGTCTAAGAACTTATTAGGTAAACCTATCGATTTTGCCACGACATAAAAGGACTCCTTACTTATATCGTTGAGTTTCACCAAAACTAATATGTACTCACAATTATTTGTGTACCTTGCCCCTTTAGGACCAATAAGTAACACCTCGCTGAGCGAAAACTATTACTAGATTGATGTAAAGGATATCCAAGCAAGTGTATATTTTGGCATGACACCTTTTAACTCAATTTTTAAGTTTGGAACTTAAGGCTCTTACTATGTTGGTTAGATTTTAAGTGAACTAAAATCCTTAATCATGCAACATAATCAAGCTTTTGATCTCATGCATTTTAAGACATATTTAAAAGCAATAAATAACTTAAACATGCATAAGATAAATGTGATCTAGTATGGCCCGACTTCATCTTGAAGTTTTAACTTCAAAGTCCGTTCTTGAAAATCTCCGTGGGAGGCACCATTTTCTTCAAATAGGATAAGCTATAACTAATTACAACTATTTGATGGTACGCAGACCATATTTGAATTGAAAAATAACTTTGGTACTTTAGACCAATTACATTCAAATTAATGGTACGCAGACCATATTTTCTATCCTATTTGGGCCATACTAGTCACTTCATAACCTGCAAAACAGTACATATACAATATATACCATTCACCCATTCATTATCATGAATGGCCCACATAGCTGGTTAGTAAAACACATTATGCATCACGTAAACATTTGCAGCAATTAATCAAGGGCACCAATAATCTACCAATTATTGAGTCCTTATTAATTCTAATCAAGTTGTTTTAACCTTAAGGATTTGTAGACCTAATCAAGAGTTTTATGACTAAAAGGGCTCCCACTCAAACCAATAAATTCATATGCTTTACTAATTTTAAACATAAAAATGTATTTCAAGTCTAACCAGAAACATACAAATTTAATTAAAATTTAAAGCTCATATAAATTTATAATTGAATCCAAAAAGTTTAATTTAATTTCAGTTGTATTTAAATTAATTCATGATTTTAATTTTAGTAAAATAATTAGAATAAATAAAATTTATTATAATTACAATATTCAAAATTAAAATCCAAGAAAATAATTTAATTTATTAATTTTAAAATTAATTAAAATTACGTAAACTGAATTTTTTTTTTCAAATTTAAACATTCAAAACGATCTAATCGCAATGCAAACACCCTACGCATTGCACGCCCATGGGCCGCACGCACACAGCCATTGCTGGCCATGTGCGCGCAGCCCAAGCGCTCGTCGCATAGCTGCTGCATCTCCATCGCAAGCCATCGCACGCTGTGGTGCTCGCTGTGCGCGCGCCAGCGCTCGACGCATGCGAGCCATCGCTCGCAGTGCGCGCTCGCCAGCGCACGCTGCGCGCGCTCCATCGCTCGTGTGCGCGCGAGCCATTGCTCGCTGTGCGCGCGAGCCATCGCTAGCTGTGCGCGCGAGCCATCGCTCGCTGTGCGCGCGAGCCATCGCTCGCTGTGCGCGAGCAATTGCGCGCGTTCAACGCTGGGCGCAGCGCTCGTGGCACGCGAGCTTGCGCTCGCTGCGCGCGAGGCTGCGCGCGCTTGCGCGAGGCAGTGCGCGTCGTGGCGCAGCTCGCTTGCTGCCCACACGCGACTGCCTTGGCTTGCCTTTCGCCCATGCCCATTTGTTCATAGCTCGTGGCCCACGACACAAGGCAGGGCTGCTGCCTTGTGCTTGTGCACCACGCCCTTGCTCATTGCATTCGTGCCGCACGGGCGACGAGCTCCCTTGCTCGTCGTCGCATGCCCGCACTATACAACACCCCTTAAGGGTAACACGAAGCGTCCATTGCTTTGTGCGTGCAAGTTATATGAACGAATCGCATAAAAATTTAAAATTTATATTTAACATTAATGACAAATTAATAAATAATATTAATTTCATAATTTTAGGGCGAAAAATCGAAAATTTATTATCCAATTGATTTCCGATTATTATGGATTCAAGTCTAGGTCATAAAAATTTAAAATTTATTATAAATTTACAATTTTTATGGTGGTTTTTAATCATAGGTTTCTAATTAAATTATAATTAATTATGAAAATCAAATTAATTCTAAATTATTCTAATTTTCAACAAATTAATCATAATTACAAATTAGATTGCATAATTAACAAGGCTAGGCATTCAAACTTGTTAAACATATACAGTAGGTCAATCAAAAATTCAAGATTTATCAACAAGAATCGCAAATATTTAATTTAACATCTTAAATTTACGAAATTTTGCATTCGAAAAACTAAAACCTTCGAAAAGTCATAGTTAGGCTTCGAATTTGAGAATTCTGGGTTCGGCAGAAAATTTTATTTTTGTCAAAATTTTAGAATGCCTTTTACATGCGGAATTGACACAAAAATCACTCGATTTGGATGAGTAACGAAGAAACTGCCGAAAAACTGCGTACGTATAATTAAATAAACGCAATTTGCAATTAATTAACAATTACGAAAATTAATCACCCCTTTTAATTCTTGCAAATTTGTAATATTTAACCATGTTCATGCAATTTAGATTATGAAAATAATAAGGGGCTCGTGATACCACTGTTAGGTTATGATACATATGATATTACATAAATCATGCGGAAACAACCATTAACCCAGGAATACATATTATTTACACATAATCATATAGCATAATTTAGATGCATACTCTTTGTTGCGTGCCTTCCCTAGCTGCGCCCGAACCGAACAAGAACAAGTCTTTAGGACTCCAAGTGTCGTCCCTCCGTAGATAGTCCACAGCACGTCCGGATCCGCCTTAAGATTGACCAACTAGAATCACCCTTAAGGTACTAGAATTTTCGGCACTTTTGAGCAAGGAATGTGGCTGAATTTTTCTCTCAAAACTCACTTTGAATACTTAAATTAATCTCACAAAATATGTGACCCTAGGCACGTATTTATAGAGTTATGGAAAGGGAATTGTAATCCTAGTAGGACACGAATTAATTAAACTTAAAATCCTACAAGAACTCTAATTTATTAATTTATCCTTTTAGGAATAGGAATTTAATCATATACTAACTCTAATAGTTTTAGGAATCATGCATGAACACAAACTCACACACACACACACGGCAGCCACAAGGGCCGCCCATGCGCGTGCGTGCGAGCAGCAGCCCACGCAGCGAGGCCCACGCAGCCGAGGCCTTGGCGCGCGCTGGGCCTGCCTTGCGGTAGGCCTGGGCGCTGCCTTGGCTGGGCTTGTGGCGCGCGTTTGGCTTGCTGGGCGATGGCCCGGCTTCGTGCTGGGCCTTCGTCCGGCAGGCCTCGTCCGATGCTAATTCTTACGATACGCTTCCGATTAAATTCCCGGTTCCGGAATTCATTTCCGATACGAACAATATTTAATATTTCCGATTCCGGAATCAATTTCCGTTTCGAACAAATATTTAATATTTCCGTTTCCGGAATTATTTTCCGATTCCGATAATATTTCCGATTCTGACAATATTTCCGTTTCCGGCAATATTTCCGATTCTTGCAATATTTCCATTTCCGATAATATTTTCCGATACGTACCATGTTTCCGTTTCGGGCAACATCTACGACTTGGATAATATTTATATTTCCGATACGATCCATATTTCCGTTTCCGGCAATATCATCGTTTCCGGAGTATTCATTTCTTGCTTGTGACGATCTCAGCTCCCACTGAAACCAAGATCCGTCGATTCCGAATATCCATAGATAGAGTATCTAATGCCATTAGATACTTGATCCGTTTACGTACTATTTGTGTGACCCTACGGGTTCAGTCAAGAGTAAGCTGTGGATTAATATCATTAATTCCACTTGAACTGAAGCGGCCTCTAGCTAGGCATTCAGCTCACTTGATCTCACTGAATTATTAACTTGTTAATTAATACTGAACCGCATTTATTAGACTTAACATAGAATGCATACTTGGACCAAGGGCATTATTTCCTTCATTGGGGTCTTGGAATCGTTTCATTCATTTTTGGGCCATGTTTTTGCTGTTGCATGAATGAAATATTTAATAGCTTTAATGATTGCATGAATGCTTTTATTTCAAGTTATTAAGGTATGATAAATGTTTTCTTTGCTAGTTCATTTTGTAGAATCGTAAATCTTCAACTTTATTGCGTTCGGACAATAGAACTGCGATATTTCCTCGATCAATTGGTAACTATTTTTGAGAGCGATTCTCAAAGAAAAGGAGAGTGAGAGCGTATCTTGAATGCTATTTTCTTCTAGTGATCTTCATTGTTGTTTTCAAACTAGAATTTGAATGGTAGACCAATTGGACCTCATATATTCAGAATACTGGGTAGTTTTGGAATAATGAAGTATTGAGTTAAAGACTCATGTATAACAAATGGTTAACAACCAATTTTCTTTTGATTCAATGATGAATTAGACTCATTGGATGTTGTCATTCAAAGTGAACAAAAGAAAGGGACTTTGTAAGCGTAACAAAATAAGAAGATCAAGCAAAGAGTAAAATCTTTAGGAATATAAGAAAACGTGCTAGAAAGGATAGGAAAGGGGAACAAAAGAAATTAATTCAAGATTCAATTTCTACCTTGAAGTTTATGTTAAAGAGAAACGACTTAGCAAATAGACTCCTATGGTATTAGATTACCGCTTGAGGTTCTAACTCTTGTTAAGAACTCAAATTCCGGGAGCTAAGTCTGGTAATTGACCTACAAGTGGGAAATGAAGCAAAGTTGTGCTACATTAAATGTAAGGTCATCATGTTTGTTTTAAAGTCCTTCTAAAGGCTGGAATGTAATACCTCGTTTTTTTCTGTATTTTATAAATATATTTTATTATATTTAAAGTATTTTTATGGTTCTTAGAATTCAAAATGCATTTAAATGTTATTTAAATGTATTTTATTTAATTAGAATATTTATTAGTTTAATTATTACCAAACGAAGTTCCTATTTAATGTTGGGAATTTAATTGGGTTTCAAAAGTAAAACGATTTTAAATGAATCTAGCCCAATTCAATTCAAAGTTCAAGTCCAAACAAATTAAACAAGCCCATCCTATGTTTAATGAAGCCCGAAAGGAATCCTAAAGCCTAGCCCATCTTTGAGTTTCCTAAGCCTATAAATATAGGTGCTCACCCTCAAAATTGCTCCCTATTATTCATTAAACCTAAAAGTAAAACCCTAACCCTAAATTCTTCTTTCTTTCGTCGAACTTATGTTTGTCCGTTTTTCTCCTACTTCCGTCCGTTTTCAGAAAAAGATTTCTTCTTAAAAGTTGTAGATCTCGTAAAGGTCTTGAACTTTGCCTCAAGAATCGATCAATTCCGAGTTGTAGATTAAAAGTTATGAGGGTTCTAAAATCCTGCTGCAGTATTTCTTCTTTTCCTCTCTCTCTTTCTTTCGGCTCTCTTGTGCCCGTCTCCCTTGCCCCGCACTCAACCGAGCACCACTCCTCGTTGGTGCCTTGTGCCTCTCGCACAGCCCTCGTCCCTCACCCCTCTCTTCGTGCTGACTTCCTTGTGCCCTCGTGCACGCAACACCACCCACACCCCTTGCCTCTCGCTCTCCCTCGCGTCTCTCTCTCACAGCAACGTACGCGTGCTGCGTGCTGTTGCGTGATGTTGCGTGATGTTGTTGCTTGTCTCTGCGTGGCCTCGTGCCCAGCCATACTCACCCTCACTCGCACTCTCTCTCTTTTCTCTCGCTCGTGGCCACACGAGCCTCGCCCCTACTGCCTTGCTGTTGTCTGTGTCGCACCGCATGCACACACACGCACAACCGTGTGAGTTATGTGTGTGTGTGTGTTCTTGTTTGTTCATTCAATTCTTTCGCCCAATCACAATTAATTCGTGGTTGTTCCGTGCTATAGGCCGGATTGGTATAATTCTCTTCTTCCTTGCCTATTCTATTTCAATTCCGTATTTAAATTATATTATTATTACTATTATTGGTTTGATTAATTAAAATGCTGGGATCGGTTATGAACACCGAATTTTGAGGATTTGTATGTTTGAAGTATTGAAGAATGTTTTGATTTGAAATGTTATAATTTTCAGATTTGAAGTATATATTAAAGCTTCAATTTTTATTAGTTTTAATGGTTTTAATTACAAACTATGATTGGAGTGTTAATCTAAGCCTTATGGGCGATTGATTAGCATAATTGGATGATGAATTTAATATGATAATCAGTTATATTTTTCAGAATATTGTAAAGACTTAAAACGTCGACTTTGAATGGTTTTATACATTAAAATAAATTAATTTCATTCTAGGATTTTAAACAAATTATTGAGACTATTATTTTATTAATGAACGATTAAGTTCTAATTAATTCAAGTGTTTTAAAACTAAAAAAAGTTGCTGGAAATTTAGTTAACATGGATAATAATTAAGTTTCTCCATTGTGTTTATAGGAGTTGATTTCTAGTAAGTTGTGATTCGCACAGTGGCCCCCGTACTTAGGTATTCCAGGTACGTACAAATCTAGGGCGACGACACTTTTTGTCAAGGACATTACATGATTGTTGATGATGTGAATTATATTATGTGGATTCATATATGCTTTGGTGAACGATCATGTGGATTGATATTATTGGAATTGTTGAATTGTTGATTGAACAAGCATGTTGAGATTATTATGAGTATGGATATCATTGTCAATCATGTTGTTCAATATTTATGCATGTATGGTTTGTTTCACATGCAAGGGATGGATTATTTATTTGTATGCTATTGTACGGGATGTCTAGCATACTTTGAGCCAATTATTCGTATTTCGTTGTACTATTTATTTTACCACATGTGAAGGGTTAGCTCACGTAAGCCACCGCGCATGTAGGGTTCAGTTAGGAATATTTTGTATGAAATTAATTAGGATTTTTCGTGCAAGGGCACAACCCTCATGTTAATGGGCATGATGTGGAATCTCACTTTCGTGAGGAGGAACATGGTAGTAATTTCACAAGTGTCTTGCGTTGTTGATCACAAGTCCTAAGGCATTAAAATGAGATTGTTTTGGTTGTCATTTATTAATTGTATGTGCGTACGTTGTTGAGTCTTGAGTTCACCTCTAATAAAATATTAATAAACGTAAAGTGCAACCAGAACAAGCTTCAAAACTCTTGGAACGTATATACCTTGAGTATGAACAATGGGGGGAGTCTTGCCGGAAAGCTCGTACTCCTACTAATGATACAAGACGTTGTTTCATTTATATTATGCGCAGGAATTCCGTCGGTATGGCCCGACACTCGGTATGGCCCGATTTTATTATTTATTACTTGGTGTATGGTTGGCTCCCATCACCTTTCCTTTATGGAACTTTCTTTTGGCCCGTTCGAAGCTTATTCTAATTAAATTGTGAGTCAAGAGTCGAGTCAAGAGTCGAGTCTTGTATTCATGATTGGTTGTTAATTATTATATGGCTTTGGCATGTTGATTAGTACTTAGTGAGTGATGCATGTATTAGTTTTGTTTCACTCTATTCTTGTAAGTACTCAGCTTTTGCTGACTACATGCTTTGTGTGTTTCGATCATGGACTTTGCCTTAATGACCCTATGATGATCTATCATTTGCACTTGCATTGATGGGGAGTAGAATAATATAGCAGGTTGGTAGATCGGAATCATGTTGCTTGGGATGATCGAGAGAGTTGGATGTTTTCGTATTTTGAACTATTTAATTATACTTTAAGTATGTTTGAAATTGTTGAACTATTTATACTTTGGTTTTTGGGTCATTATGGTTCCAAATTGTAGGAGGCCTCGATATTGCATTAATTATGTTTTTAAAAGTAGTTGACATTAATTTCCGCTGCGTAATTCTGGTAATAGCCTTAACCGTTATCACGGTGGCGGTAATTCTTTAGTAATTCCTTTATTTTAAGTTGGAAAATGATTTTATAAAAGCACGGAATTATTAGGGTGTTACAAAGTGGTATACTAGAGCTTAGTTTCATTCCTTCTTTGTAGTAAGCAATACTACAAAGTGGTAATCGGAGACTAATGCAGAACTTTAGGATTTTTAAATATTATTTTCCTAAAGTCAAAACGTATTATTTTGAGTACTCAATAAATTAAAGGTCAAATATCAATAATTTTGGGTCGTTTGAAATAAGTTGAAAAGTTTGGATTATTATTTAATTTAATTAATTTTTCCGAAATTTTTTTTTTATTCGAAAATTTCGAATTAAATTCGAATTAATTTTATTATTTTCTGATTTTCTTTTATTTAAATATTCGAATTGTTTTAATTATTTATTTATTTATTTATTTATTTATTTATTTATTTATTTATTTATTTATTTATTTATTTATTTATTTATTTATTCGAATATTTTTCGAATTTTTTTTTTATAATTTTCGGATTTTTCTTTTATTATCCGAAATTTATTTATTTATTTAATTAATTAATATTTCTTATTAATTTTCGATTTTAATTTTAAAAATTTCAACTAAGTTAGGAGTTATTTCTTAATTAATTTCGAAAATTAATATTACTTTCAAGTGAGGAATGGGTAGATTAAGAAGGGCATATTAGTTTAAGTATGCATTTTATATGGTAATGTGATTTATTAATTGCCATGTATATGTTTTGACCATGTTTTATCTTGCTTTATGCGATTATTTGCATCGTATTTCATGTTGAGCATATACTTGTGCATTGAAATTGTCTGGCTCCACGAACTATTATTGTATCCTTTTTGGGTTGGAATTTTGTTGGGAACACGATTAGTGAGACTCTTAAGTGTATGTTTTTAGGACTTAAGAATGTTGCCTCCAAAGTTTTCCAATCTAGGACAGTTAGAGAACCTTGATAGTGAGACTCCATATGTGTATGTGAAGAAGATTGAGCTTGCATACAACTATTTTGGGACGCTTAAGAATTGCCACATTTGAGGAAAATTGATGTTATGACTGAGATGATTGTATATTGTTTACCCCATAGTACACCTTATATAGAGCTTAAGCATAAGTTCAGTTATATGCATTTTGAGAATGATACACCTAGTTGGAGGAAGTATTGTATTGTAGATGGTAGATGAAGGTATGATACTGAGGTTATGACTACTATCATTGAATTAGCAGAAAGGTGCTATGAAGATGGTATGATTACTATTGGATTAGGTCTAGGTGACATAGATGATGATGAGTATGAGATAGTGATGACGATGATGATGAGTATGAAATGGAAGAAAATGAGAAATTGAATGATGATGGTGAAGTTGTTGAGGTTGAAAATCCGAATCCAGTGGTTCATGAAACCACTATTGAGTTGTCTAGTGGCTTTGAAATAGAACCGAAAGCTAATAATAAGGTTAATAGAGTGTCACAACAGGATGATGAGGTTATAGATAAATATTATGATCGGGAAGACAACATGGATGATCCTAATGATCAAGAATTTACTCCATAACAATACAAAGAAAGAGATCATCGTCGTGATGACATTAGTCTTTAAAGCACTGTAATCCTTAGTTATTTATTTTGTTGATTAATAAAGTAGCAAAGCTACTATTTATGGTTATTAGCTCAATTATGGTTTGGAGAAATAAAAGCAATGTTATTGATGGATGTAAGGCCTTTTCATTGAAGTATTAATAAAAGCATCGAATTCCTTTTGTTATCTCTTGAGTTCAAATCTCGATTAAAAGTTTCATGGGTATCGCAAAGGGATTATGTGTTTTATTTCTCGAATTAATTATTAACTAAGTGCATCGTGGTTAGTTTCCACTTAGCTATGTGGTTCGAACAAGTCAAGGGGGTGGCTAGTAGGTGGCTCCACTTTCCCCATCAAGTTCAAAATTTTATGCATTGTTGCAAAGTAATTTGATTGGTTTGTTGGTCTGTAACCTTAGTGTTGTCCATGTCAAACCCAGTCATTAAAGTGAGTCTTGGATAAGCAAGGAATAGACAATGTTGTTAGGCAACTAGCCACAATACTTCAGAACCTAGCAACAGACTAGGCAAAATTCAATTAATGACCCTGCTAGGGGAATGTTCAAGATGGTAGTCCAGAATAATCTTCCTCTGTACCAAGGGGAGTCTGACCCAAATGTAATGGAGAACTGGCTTAGAAAGTTTGATAAATTGATGGTTGTTGTAAACTGTCCAGTGAATCTTATGGTTAATAATGTTGTGTATTATCTTATGGGAGAAACTGATTTGTGGTGGCAAAGGTGTGAGAACGCTTTGAGAGCTACACCTGGATTTGGATGGGAATCATTCAAAGATGCCTTAAGAACCAAATGTTACTAACCGTACTTGAAAAAGCAGAAAGCCCAAGAGTACATTGAGATAAAGATGGATGGGATGGTTGTGGCGGAATACTATTCCAAGTTATAGTATTTTCTAGACTTGCACCTGAAGTGGTGGCAACGGAGGAGCTTAGGGATCAAAGGTTTGAAAATGGATTGTCAAATGGATTCGTAGTTGTTACTATCTGGAGAGATCATTACTTCTCTAGATACCCTCTATATATAGAAAGGCCGCTCATCTGTATGGACTACAAGTGAGGAGGAACAAGATTGAAAGTGAAACTGGCAAAAAGAGAAAGGATGTTAGGAACCAGAGTTATTGAGGTACCCATAATTATACCAACTGGTAGTATAGTAAGTACCAAGATTCATAATAATGTGCCTTGACCATAGCCAAAACCATCTTCCTGTCTAACCTAATTGAAATTAAATTAGGAGAATTGGTTGGCCATATTCAAAGACAGAAGTGACTGCGAAAAGAAGAAGGTTGATTTGAGATCTAGCTCAAGTACAGTAGTACCTATCGTCGTTTTGGGTAAGCCTAGAAACATATGAATTATCACGGAAATTGGACTCGTGAAGCTAGTCAGTAAAGGGAACCCACTATTCTTATGCAATGTGAGAGACCTTAATAATAAAGTTAAGGATATACCTGAGGACATTGAAGTTGTGAATGAGTTTCTGGATGTGTTTCCGGAAGAGACCCCGGAAATGCCTCCCAATCGACCTATTGACTTTACTATAAACTTAGCTAGAACCTGAAAAATGCACCTATTTCGAAAGCTCCATATAGAATAACTCCAGAAGAAGTGAGTGGATTGAAGGGTAAATTGAAAGATTTGTTGGAGAAAATTTATATTAGACCAAGTGCATCACAACGGGGAGCACCAATTGTGTTTGTGAAAGAGAAGGATAAGAGTATGAGACATTATATAGACTACAAGGAAACCAATGAGGCCATAATTAAGAGCAAAGTGCCCTTTTGCGTAGGATAGCCACCTATTTTGACAATTTATGAAAGTATGAAATTTCTGGAAGATCGAATTGTGATCAGGTTATCATCAATTGAGAATTGCGGATAACGATATACCAAAGACTGCATTTAGGACAAGATATAGGCATTTCGAGTTCACTGCTATGCCATTTGGGTTGGCCAGTGCACCTACAATATTCATGGACTTGAAGAATCGTGTGTTCCATGCATTTATGGATAAGATTCTAGTGTTTTTATAGATGATATCTTGGTGTATTCGAAGAGCAATAAAGAGCATGTTGAACATTTTGGGTCTATGTTAAGTACACTTAGGGATAACCAATTCTATGCCAAATTATCAATTTGTGAATTCTGGATGGAGAATGTCACATTTTGGGGTATCTAGTGTCTAAAGAAGAAGTTGTAGTGAACTTTGCAAGATTAAGCTGTTAGGGAATTGTTAGGTTATGATACATATGACAATTCATAAATCATGCGGAAAAACCATTTAGCCAGGAATACATATTATTTACACATAATCATATAGCATAGTTTAGATGCATACTCTTTGTTGCGTGCCTTCCCTAGCTGCGCCCGAACCGAACAAGAACAAGTCTTTAGGACTCCAAGTGTCGTCCCTCCGTAGATAGTCCACAGCACGTCCGGATCCGCCTTAAGATTGACCAACTAGAATCGCCCTTAAGGTACTAAAAATTTCGGCACTTTTGAGCAAGGAATGTGTCTGAATTTTTCTCTCAAAAACTCACTTTGAATACTTGAAAAACTTGTTATAAATTGTGAACCCAGGCCACATATTTATAGGGGCATGGAAAGAGAATTGGAATCCTATTAGGATACGAATTAATTAAATTAGAATCCTAATGAAACTCTTATTTAATTAATTTATCAAATAGAATTAGGAATTTAATCATTAAACGAATCCTGTACGTTTTAGGTTTCGTATGTGAACACAAACACCCACGCACGCACAGCAGCCCACGAGGGGCGCCATGCGCGCGCGCGCACAGCCCGCGCATCGCAGCCCACGACTGCCGCAACCTTGGGCGCGCGCTGGGCCTGCCTTGCGGTGGGCCTGGCGCAGCCTTGGGCTGGCGTGTTGTGGCGCGCGTTTCCCTTGCTGGACGTGGGCCTGGTTTCGTGCTGGGCCTTCGTCTAGCAAGCTCGTCCGATGCTAATTCGTACGACGCGCTTCCGATTAATTTTCCGATTCCGGAATTCATTTCCGATACGAACAATATTTAACATTTCCGATTCCAGAATTAATTTCCGTTTCGAACAAATATTTAATATTTCCGTTTCCGGAATTATTTTCCGATTCCGATAATATTTCTGATTCAGACAATATTTCCGTTTCCGGCAATATTTCCGATTCCGGCAATATTTCTATTTCCAATAATATTTCCCGATATGTACCATGTTTCCGTTTCCGGCAACATCTACGATTTGGATAATATTTATATTTCCGATACGATCCATATTTCCGTTTCCGGCAATATCATCGTTTCCGGAATATTCATTTCTTGCCTGTGACGATCTCAGCTCCCACTGAAACCAAGATCCGTCGATTCCGAATATCCATAGATGGAGTATTTAATGCCATTAAATACTTGATCCGTTTACGTACTATTTGTGTGACCCTACGGGTTCAGTCAAGAGTAAGCTGTGAATTAATATCATTAATTCCACTTGAACTGAAGCGGCCTCTAGCTAGGCATTCAGCTCACTTGATCTCACTGAATTATTAACTTGTTAATTAATACTGAACCGCATTTATTAGACTTAACATTGAATGCATACTTTGACCAAGGGCATTATTTCCTTCAGTCTCCCACTTGTCCTTAGGGACAAGTGTGCATTTCCTAATTCCTTTGTCGCTCGATGCTTGCTCTTGAACATAAGGTAAGAGTTGTCATCCTTATTATGTCCAGAGGTGTTCCTCGGTTTCAGAGTTCAACTGATCAAATAAACAGATAATCATAGCCTCTGATTCATCAGAGCACGGCCATGCATTTTACAGTTTCTAGCTCTCCGAGTGGCCTTGTACAACTTTTAAGCATCTCATCCCGATTTATGGGAGGACAATCCCAATCTTGCGATCTTGAGATTAGACTTCGTTTGATAGGTGATTACCTGAGCGTTGCCTTTATAGCCTCCTTTTACTGTGCGACGGTTGGTCAACGTCAAAGTAACCAGTTCTCAAACAAGTAATCTCAAATCACTCAGGTATTGAGGATTTAGTGTCTAATAATTTTAATGAAATTTACTTATGACAGGTTTTCATCTCTTACAGTAAAGTTTCATAGGTCTTGTCCGATACTAGTCTTCACAAAGTAAGTATCTATGCAAATGATTATGACATTGCCATGTCCACATAGTTCAAGAAACAGAACTACTAGTCATCTTGCATTCTAATCGTCTAACGTTTTCTATGCGTCCAATTTTATAGAAAACTCCGACTAGGGACCATTTTCAACCTTTGACATTCAAGTTCACTTGATAGACATTTCTTAGTCACAGGACTGGTCCTGACAGTCTATCTTGAATATATCGTCAAATTGAAGGGACTCATCATTTAATAAACCACAAATTAAATGGAAAAATGAATTCTTTTCATTTATTGTGAATGATTAACCAATAATGTTCTACAAAGATTTAAACTCTAAAACTTTAAAACATTAAACAGGGTCATCAAAGCCATTCTCCAATATGCTTGATTCCCATAGCTGCAGTGTGCGAGTTGTGCTTCGCCTGCGGCAGAGGTTTAGTCAATGGATCTGATATGTTGTCATCAGTTCCAATTTTGCTTAACTCGACATCTTTTCTTTCAACGAACTCTCGTAGAAGGTGAAATCTACGAAGTACATGCTTGACTCTCTGGTGGTGTCTAGGCTCCTTTGCCTGTGCAATAGCTCCGTTATTATCGCAATACAGGGCTATTGGTCCTTTAATGGAGGGGACTACACCAAGTTCACCTATGAACTTCCTTAGCCATATAGCTTCCTTTGCTGCTTCATGTGCAGCAATGTACTCCGCTTCAGTTGTAGAATCCGCAATGGTGCTTTGCTTAGCACTTTTCTAGCTTACTGCTCCTCCGTTGAGGCAGAAGACAAACCCAGACTGTGATCTGAAATCATCTTTGTCGGTTTGGAAACTTGCGTCCATATAGCCTTTAACAATTAATTCATCATCTCCACCATAGACCAGGAAGTCATCTTTGTGCCTTTTCAGGTACTTCAGAATATTCTTGGCAGCAGTCCAATGCGCCTCTCCTGGGTCTGACTGGTATCTGCTCGTAGCACTGAGTGCGTACGCAACATCCGGGCGTGTACATATGATAGCATACATTATTGAACCAATCAATGATGCATATGGAATACCATTCATTCGTCTACGCTCATCAAGTGTTTTTGGGCACTGATTCTTGCTTAGAGTCATTCCATGAGACATGGGTAGGTAGCCTCGCTTGGAGTCCGCCATCTTGAACCTATCAAGCACCTTATTGATATAAGTGCTTTGACTAAGTCCAATCATCCTTTTAGATCTATCTCTGTAAATCTTGATGCCCAATATGTACTGTGCTTCTCCTAGATCTTTCATCGAAAAACATTTCCCAAGCCAAATCTTGACAGAGTTCAACATAGGAATGTCATTTCCGATAAGTAATATGTCGTCGACATATAATACTAGGAAAGAAATTTTGCTCCCACTGAACTTCTTGTATACACAAGATTCGTCTGCGTTCTTGATGAAACCAAAGTCACTGACTGCTTCATCAAAACGTATATTCCAGCTCCTGGATGCCTGCTTCAATCCGTAGATTGACTTCTTTAGCTTGCATACCTTTTTAGCATTCTTTAGATCCTCAAAACCTTCAGGCTGTGTCATAAACATAGTTTCATTTAAAACGCCGTTTAAGAAAACAGTTTTGACATCCATCTGCCATATTTCGTAATCGTAATATGCAGCGATTGCTAACATTATCCGAATAGACTTTAGCATTGCAACTGGTGAAAAGGTTTCATCGTAATCCACATCGTGGACTTGCCTGTAACCTTTTGCAACCAATCTAGCTTTGAAAACTTCAAGTTTCCCATCCTTGTCCTTTTTCAGTTTGAAAACCCATTTGCTTCCAATGGCTTGGTAGCCATCTGGCAAATCGACCAAATCCCATACTTGGTTTTCAGACATGGAGTCTAATTCAGATTGCATGGCTTCTTGCCATTGCTTGGAGCTAGGGCTCGTTATAGCTTGTTTGTAAGTCGCAGGTTCATCACTTTCAAGTAATAGAACGTCATAGCTCTCGTTCGTCAAAATACCTAAGTACCTTTCCGGTTGAGATCTATATCTTTGCGATCTACGCTGGGTAACATTTCTAGATTGACCATGATTCTCACCAGATTCTTCTAAAGATCTCTGAGTTTCATCCTGAATGTCATCTTGAGCATTCTCTAGAGTTTGTTGTTCGACTCGAATTTCTTTGAGGTCTACTTTTCTCCCACTTGTCATTTTGGAAATGTGATCTTTCTCCAAAAAGACACCATCTCGAGCAACAAATACCTTGTTCTCAGATGTATTGTAGAAGTAATACCCCTTTGTTTCCTTTGGATAGCCCACAAGGATACATTTGTCAGATTTTGGATGAAGTTTGTCTGAAATTAATCGTTTGACGTATACTTCACATCCCCAAATCTTAGAAAAAACACATTTGGAGGCTTTCCAAACCATAATTCGTATGGAGTCTTTTCGACAGCTTTAGACGGAGCTCTATTTATAGTGAGTGCAGCTGTATTTAGTGCATGTCCCCAAAATTCTAATGGAAGTTTGGCCTGACTCATCATTGACCTGACCATGTCTAGCAAGGTTCTGTTCCTCCGTTCTGACATACCGTTCCATTGTGGTGTTCCAGGAGGAGTCAATTCTGATAGAATTCCACATTCTTTCAGATGGTCATCAAATTCATAGCTCAGATATTCACCGCCTCTATCAGACCGCAGTGCCTTAATCTTCTTGCCTAATTGATTCTCTACTTCACTCTGAAATTCCTTGAATTTGTCAAAGGATTCAGACTTATGCTTCATTAGGTAGACATAACCATATCTACTGAAGTCATCAGTGAAAGTGATAAAGTAGCTGAAACCACCTCTAGCATTTGTACTCATTGGTCCACATACATCTGTATGGATTAAACCCAATAGTTTATTTGCTCTTTCTCCAACTTTAGAGAAAGGTTGCTTTGTCATTTTTCCAAGTAAACATGATTCGCATTTACCATAATCCTCTAAGTCAAATGGTTCTAGAATTCCTTCCTTTTGAAGTCTTTCTAAGCGTTTCAAGTTTATATGGCCTAATCGACAATGCCACAGATAGGTGAGATCTGAATCATCCTTTTTGGCCTTTTTGGTATTTATGTTATATATTTGTTTGTCGTGATCTAATAAATAAAGTCCATTGACTAATCTAGCAGATCCATAAAACATCTCTTTAAAATAAAACGAACAATTATTGTCTTTTATTAAAAAGGAAAATCCCTTAGCATCTAAGCAAGAAACTGAAATGATGTTTTTAGTAAGACTTGGAACATGGAAACATTCTTCCAGTTCCAAAACTAGCCCAGAGGGCAACGACAAATAGTAAGTTCCTACAGCTAATGCAGCAATCCGTGCTCCATTTCCCACTCGTAGGTCGACTTCACCCTTGCTTAACTTTCTACTTCTTCTTAGTCCCTGTGGATTGGAACATAAGTGTGAGCCACAACCTGTATCTAATACCCAAGAAGTTGAATTAGCAAGTATACAGTCTATAACGAAAATACCTGAAGATGGAACGACTGTTCCGTTCTTCTGATCTTCCTTTAGCTTTGGACATTCTCTTTTGTAATTCCAACGACAATCCAATTTCGTAAAATATTAAATCAAAGGGATAACAATATTCAAACTTTTATGAACGAACGAGTCAACATTAAAATTTGAACTTTTAATTAATAAAATCCGAAGCTTTAAATCGTTCTTTAACATTTAAATTTCAGATTTTTATTAATTTGGTTTAAGTGCGATTAAAATTAACGAAACCATTCAAAATTTTAATCCAATAATTCTTAAAATTTTAACCACTGACCCATGAAATTATATCCCCTTTCCCAATTAACCGAATTATTAAACCAAAATTAATTAAAATTCAATTAGTGTTTCAAATTTTACGAATTGGGGAAAGGCAAAATTAGGGTTAATACTTATCGAAAAAATCTGAAACTTTTACCATAGATCAGGATTATACCCTGAAACATTGTGTCAAAATTTCTGGCTATTCTGTGTAGTTTAGGTTGACCTTTTAATTGAATTACTGTTCGACACTTTTAATTTTTAATGAAAAATTAACAAAAACGCCTAAAAACCGACACTTCGAGGCCTGTTTTTGCAATTCCGTTCACATGAGTTGATCTTAGAAAATCTTTTTCAATAAAATTAGGGTTTTAAAACTCGAAAAAACGAACATTTTTTATTTCGGACCTGATTATTACGCAATTCATCCAATAATTCGTAAAAATTCCGAAAAATCAATAAAAAATTCCAAATTATTCGACAGATGCAAAAACAATAATAATCATGATAATTCATGCTTTGAATACATAAGGCTCATGATACCACTGTAGGGGAATACAGTTAAACATAATAACATGTGCGGAAACAATCCCCAAAGCCAGGAAACATGTATAAAGCACAGATTAAGCAAACTTACATTCGAAGCGTGTTTTCCACAATAATATGTCAAAGAACACGAACAAAGAACTCCACTTGTCGTTCCTCTACTTGATTCACCGACATGTTCAGATCCGTCTTGATAATCGTAGCTTAGACAATCATTCAAGAGTTTGTGCTTTTGGGAAGAACACATCCATGGAGGCTGAGAGAGAATTAGGGTTTCTCTCTCCTCCTTAGGGTTTGATGTGTGTGGCTGAATTGTGTATTAGGTTAGGAAAACTTGTGTACAATAATATTATAACCCCTTAGGTTATAATACTATCCGGCCAAGCCACAAGGGCAAGAACCGGACGGCAAGCCCATACGCGCTCACCACACAGGCGCTGGGCCTTGGGCCGCGCTGTGTGCGCTGCTGCTTCTACTCCTCACATGCGCGCGTGCCCAGCCAAGGCATGGGCCTTGCGCGCTGGCTCGCTGCTACGCCCAGTGGGCCTTGCGCGCTTGCGCGCCTTGGCTCGTTGGGCTGGCAGCGTTGCCTCCTCGTATCCGCGATTAATATGTTTCCGAAATATTATTTATCGTTTCGTATACGACGAATCACCGTCGTACGATACGATTTATTCGTTTCGCCTAGCTTACGAATATTCGCGATACGATATACGATTCCGATGCAGGGTCGTATCGTATAATACGTTTTCTAACTAATCCCGAAAAGCTATTAAATGAATTTCCGATCCATTTAATCCGGTGATTTGTTACATGCCATTGGTGTGACCTTGTAGGTTCAGTCAAGAGTAAGTTGTGAGCTTAATATTCATTAGGACTCACTGATCGGAAGCATTGCTCCAGCTAGTTGTTCCGATCACTTGATCTCACTGAATTAATTGTTCGCAATTAATCTGAACCTTGGTATTAGACTTAATGCACCTTGGTTGAAGGACATATTTCCTTCACTTTATACATGCTTCCTGGCTTTGGGGATTGTTTCCGCACATGTTATTATATTTAACTGTAATCCCCTACAGTTCGGATCCGCCTTAGATTCAATTAACTAGAATTTAGCCTAAGGTATTATGTTATTCGTTTATAATTATTTGGCAAATTATTAAGCTTAGTTTTTAACTTAAAACTATATGAATACTTTTAATTGATTTATATAAATTGTGATTGGCATCACTATTTATAGGGTAGGATTATCGGAACTAGAAACCTACTAGGATTCAATTTATCTAATTCAATTAGAATTAGACTTAAATTAAATCTATTAATTTTAGTGTTTATCTTAACAACTAATTTCTAGTAGTTTCGGGAAAATAGTCTAATCGGATAAATCCTAAATGCCTAAGGATTCGAAACATGCACGAACACAACAACACGCACGAACAGCCCACAAGGGGCCTGCCTGCGCGCGCGGTGGTTTGGCTCGGCCCAGCGCTGGTACGCGGCCCACGAAGGGCGCGCCAGCCTGCTGGCCTCGCCCAGCTTGCTGGGCCTAACCTTGCTTCATTGCTCGGATGGGCCTTGCTTGCTTGGCGGGCTGCTGCTCGCCTGCTGTGCTTGCGCGGGCTTCGCTAGGTGCGGGCCTAGCTGCATACTGGGCCTTGCGTCTAGCAAGCTCGTCCGATATTTATTTCGTACGTCGCGCTTCCGATTTATTTTCCGATTCCGGAATTCATTTCCGATTCAAACAATATTTAATATTTCCGATTCCGGAATTAATTTCCGTTTCGAACAAATATTTAATATTTCCGATTCTGGAATTTATTTCCGATTCCGGCAATGTTTTCGTTTCCCGCAATATTTCCGATTCCGGCAATATTTCCATTTCCGATAATATTTCCCGATACGTACCATGTTTCCGTTTCCGGCAACATCTACGACTTGGATAATATTTATATTTCCGATACGATCCATATTTCTGTTTCCGGCAATATCATCGTTTCCGGAGTATTCATAATTTGCCTTTTGACGATTTCAGCTCCCACTGGAACCAAGATCCGTCTTTTCCAAATATCCATAAATGGAGTATTTAATTCACTTAAATACTTGATCCGTTTACGTACTATTTGTGTGACCCTACGGGTTCAGTCAAGAGTAAGCTGTGGATTAATATTATTAATTCCACTTGAACTGAAGCGGCCTCTAGCTAGGCATACAGTTCACTTGATCTCACTGAATTATTAACTTTCATAATTAATTAATACTGAATCTCATTTATTAGACTTAGCGTTGAATACATACTTGGACCAAGGGCATTATTTCCTTCAGTCTCCCACTATTCCTTAGGGACAAGTGTGCATTGCCTAATTCCTTTGTCGGTTGATGCTTGCTCATGAACATAAGGTAAGAGTTGTCATCCTTATTATGTCCAGAGGTATTTCTCGGTTTCATAGTTCAACTGATCAAATAAACAGATAATCATAGCCTATGATTCATCTGAGCACGACCATGCATTTTACAGTTTCTAGCTCTCCGAGTGGCCTTGTACAACTTTCAGCATCTCATCCCGATTTATGGGAGGACAATCCCAATCTTGCGATCTTGAGATTAGACTTCGTTTGGTAGGTGATTACCCGAGCGTTTCCGTTATAGCCTCCTTTTACGGTGCAACGGTTGACAACGTCAAAGTAACCAGTTCTCAAACAAGTAATCTCAAATCACTCAGGTATTGAGGATTAGTGTCTAATAATTTTAATGAAATTTACTTATGACAGATTTTCATCTCTTACAGTAAAGTTTCATAGGTCTGTCCGATACTAGTCTTCTCAAGGTAAGTATCTATGCAAATGATTGCGACATTGCCATGTCCACATAGTTCTAGAAACATAACCACTAGTCATCTTGCATTCTAGTCGTCTAGATTTTCTATGCGTCCATCTTTATAGAAAACTCCGACCAGGGAGCATTTTCAACTTTTGACATTCAAGTTCACTTGATAGACATTTCTTAGTCACAGCACTGGTCCTGACAGTCTATCTTGAATATATCGTCAAATTGAAGGGACTCATCATTTAATAAGCCACAAATTAAATGGAAAAATAAATTCTATTCATTTATATGAATGGTTAAATAATAACGTTTTACAAAGTATTAAACTCTAAAACTTCCAAACATTAAACAAGGACATCAAAGCCATTCTCCAACATGCTTGATTCCCATAGCTGCAGTGTGCGAGTTGTGCTTCGCTTGCGGCAGAGGTTTAGTTAATGGATCTGAGATTGTTGGTCCTAGGTTTTGGTTGATGACACACACATATACTGCAAACTTCCTGATTGTGGTTGCTAATGACTTTAGACAGGTAAGTGCCTAAGTTCCTAGGAGGATAGGAACTTGGAACAGATGTTGAAGTTCCTGATATGCACTTGGAACAACTATTGGAGTTCCTGAGCTGGAAGCAGTACAAGCTGGAGTTTCAAAGTCAGAAAAGGAGCAACACATATTACTAATCGAGTGTTCATCATAGTCACAAGAAAAGCTGCAGACTCATGGCTACGAGTTCCTATATAAACATAAGAGGAACTCATAAATGTTCCTGAGCTGGAACAAGTGAAGCTTCAAAGTTGAATGCCTCACCAAAGGAAAGACATATATGTCTAGGTAGTTTATCTCACTTAGATTATATGTAATATATTAATATGTTAAGTGGTATATAAGGAACTAGAGGAACTTGGATTACTTAGCTGTTTTTGTCTAAATATCTGGCAATGCGTTTTAAGGAAAATGTTTTTAAATAAAATATCTCTTTGTGTTTAATAAAAATCAGATTCTTATTATATTTTGTTAATTAAATAAAAACAATTTTTATCTTCCTAAAACTTCTCCTAAATATTTTGATAAAATAAATTAAAGTTTTTAAGAAAACAAAAGTGGTTGACTTAGTCTTAAACACGTCCAGCAGTTGAGGAAGTTGAGTGGGAAGTGGTCTTCCCTTGTTCCTCAAGTCTAGGGACGTGACAAACAAAGTGTCAGTTGTTGGTAGTTGAGTTTTTGAAGGAAACAAACCCTAAGGATAAAACTCTATATAAGGCCACGAAGTTTTCTGAAACAAATACACAAACATTCCTAGAGCTTTGCATTTCCTAAAACGTTTTAAAGAGTTTTCTGAAAACGAGTTTGTGTCCTAGTTTAATCCAAGTTCCTAAAGGTCTTTATATATATACTTAAGCTTATTAATATCTAGAGTTCTTGAAAACAAAACTGTATTTCAGATTAGAAAGGATAGAGTTATCCTGTAAAGCCTTAGAGTGTAAGTCTGAGAGAAAGAGAAGAAAAGAGAGTTGTAATCCGAGTAGGTTACTGTGAGGAACTCGAGTTTCAGAGGAACTCGAGTCAGAGAGTTATTGTAATCGAGACATTACTATAATATAAAGGAATTCTCTTCTTGATTAGTGTCAAGAAGTTTTCTAAATCATTGCTTTTCACTATCTTAATACTCAGTTCCTTTAATATTTCTAAGTCCCGCAAGAAACTCTCTTAAAGTTCGAAATACAATTCACCCCCCCCCCCTCTTATGTGTGTTCCTACTGGAATATCAATTGGTATCAGAGCCAGTACTCACTATAATCGCAGGAAACCCTGTTTGAGTCAAGTTCCTGATAGTATGAACTCACAAGAGAAACTGGAAGAAGGTTACTCTACACAAAGGCCACCTATGTTCAATGGAAAATTCTACTCATGCTGGAAGAACAGGATGGAGATATTCATCAAAGCTGAAAACTACCAAGTGTGGCGTGTGATAGAAGTTGGAGACTTTGAGGTAACAAAAACCAACGCAGAAAACGAGGTAGTTCCTAAACCAATATCTGAATTTGCAAAAGAGGATTTTGAAAAATATGAGATAAATGCTATGGCTGTTAAAATCTTACATTGTGGGCTTGGACCCCATGAACACAACAGGGTCATGGGGTGCAAGAATGCAAAACAGATTTGGGATTTACTACAAGTAACCCACGAAGGAACTAATGAAGTTAAGCGTTCCAAAGTTGATCTTTTGATGTCTAAATACGAAAGATTTGAAATGCTTCCAAAAGAAACTATTCAAGAGATGTTCACTAGATTTACTAACATAACTAATGAATTAGTTTCTCTTGGTAGAATCATTCCCACTGATGAACAGGTAAGAAAAATACTAAGGAGCATGCCACAAGATCGATGATCGTTGGAGAACAAAGGTCACTGCACTATTTAAGACCAAGGACTTCACAAAGTTCAACATTGAACAACTTGCTGGTTCCTTGATGACACATGAATTACATCTTGGAGCTGCTGTTCCTGAGAGCTCCAGAAACCGAGGACTTGCTCTAAAAGCTGAGGAACTTGACAAATCTGAGCCAGATGAGGAAGAAGATGCCATGCTGGTTAGAAGAATGAGAAAGCTCTATAGGAACTTCAAACCAGGCAACCAGAAAGGAAGGAACTTTGCAAGGAAAACTATCAGTTCCAAAACTGAGCAAGGCTGTTTCAAATGTGGAGAAGCTGATCATCAAATCCGTGAATTCCCTCTGTGGGAAATCGACAAAGCCAAAGGAAAAAGAAAGGAACACGCCAAGGAACGCTACAATAAGTCTACCTTCAACAAGCCAAACTTCAAAAAGGCTATGATAGCTGCATGGGGCGAAGCAACAGATTAAGAAGATGATGAGGAACAGCCTAATGAAGAAACTGCAAATCTTTGCCTAATGGCAAGGGCAGATGGAACTGAACAAGTTCCACCAGAAGAAGTAAGTTCCTCCACCCTTCAGTGTCTTTCAAAGTCGAAGCTAATTGAATTGTTTCTAGAAACTCTAGATGATTATAAAAAGCTAAGTATATTAAAAGCCCAAAGTGATAGAGCCCTGGAACTCAGTAAAGACCATATGAGTTATCTAAACAATGTTAGATCAGATGTTCAAAGTAGGTTCTTTGAATTGCTAGATAGGAATTCCACCATAAATGAATCATTCGAGAAAGTTAGGAATGAAAACATCCTTCTTCAAGTGGAACTCAGTCAATATAAGATGTTTAACCTAAGTCTAGACCCCACAAAATCCTTAGAAATTAACATGGGAATTTTCAATGTCGACCTAGAAAGATTAAACAAACACCTGATCACCACAAAGGAATAGAAAGAGAAACTAGAAAGGGAACTAGCCATGGCCAGGGCCCAGAAACAACCACCTAAGGTTCCTCCCAAGTGGATTGAGAATGCTCAATCCAAGAGAACAGAAGGTTTAGTTTTTAGCCACAAAACTGGTCATAAGAAACGATATGTGGAACTCCCTAGTGTAAAAGTCTGTTTCTCATGTGGAAGTAGAAATCATGTAAGTACTGAATGTTCCAAGATGAAGGAACAGGACCAAAAGAACATGAATTATGTTAAGCAAAAATGGGTTAAGAAGACAGATATTGTGGTTGAAAAGGAACTCGAGGAAAACCGAGTTCCTGTAACTAACCATTGATTTCTTTACAGGTTCTAGTGAGAGGGAACAGCTCGTGGTACCTCGACAGCGGGTGTTCCAAACGCATGACAGGTGACAAATCTAAATTTATCTCACTAGAAGCCTACAATGGAGGAACTGTGACCTTCGGAGACAACATGAAAGGAGAAATTGTTGGAATTGGAAAAGTTGGAAGGTCAAGTTCCCATGCCATTGAAATTGTATTTTTAGTCGAGGGTTTGATGCACAGTCTGCTATGTATTTCTCAATTTTGCGACAAAGGGAACTCTGTAAGTTTTACTTCGGAAAATTGCCAAATTATTAACAATAACACTGGGAAGGTTATTTTGGAAGGAACTCGCAAAGGGAACACATACTCTGTGGACCTCAATACGGTTCCCAGGAATAACTTAACCTGTCACAGTGCCATTGAAGAAGATCCACTACTATGGCATAGGAGGTTTGGACATCCTAGTTTCTCACTGCTCGACAAACTAAGATCAAAGGAACTGGTTCAAGGACTCCCCTCAATCAAGTTCCTAAATGATAAAGTTTGTGATGCATGTGCAAAAGGCAAGCATGTTCGAAGTTCCTTTAAACCTAAGAAATTGGTAAGCACAACAAAGCCATTGGAACTTATCCACATGGACTTGTGTGGACCAATGCGAATTCAAAGTAGAAGTGGAAAAAGATATGTTTTAGTTATTGTTGATGATTATTCTCGCTTTACTTGGGTCATTTTTCTAACAAGCAAAGATGAAACATTTGATGAGTTTGTTACTTTTTCAAAGAAAAATTAGAAAACAACAGGCCATCAATTGATTCACATAAGATCTGATCATAGAACAGAGTTTGAAAACTACAAATTCGATGAACACTGCAAGGAACAAGGTATGGATCACAATTTCTCAGCTCCCAGAACTCCACAACAAAATGGAGTGGTTGAGAGAAAAAACAAAATCTTAGAGGACATGGCAAGAACCATGTTAATAGCTAGTTCCTTGCGCATGAACTTCTGGGCTGACGCAGTTAATACAGCTTGTTATATTGTTAATAGAGTTATGATTCGAGCAATCCTAAACAAAACTCCCTATGAACTGTTAAAAGGTATAAAACCCAATATCTCTTACTTTAGAGCTTTTGGTAGTAAATGTTTTGTTCACAACAATGGCAAAAGGAACTTGGGGAAGTTTGATGAAAGAAGCGATGAGGCTGTGTTCCTAGGATATGCTTTAAACAGCAAAGCTTACAGAGTCTATAACAAAAGGTCAATGTGTGTTGAGGAGAGTGTACATATAATATTTGATGAATCTAACAAAAATGATGTAGTACAGGAACATGAACACTTTGAAATTGGGTTGTCTCGTGCTGTAGACAATGATGAAGAGTTCCAACAAAATAAACAAACAGCCAGAGGAACTGCTCAACAAAATCAAGAAGTTCTTGTACAAGAGGAACAGGAAGAAATCCAAGAAAATCCAGAAACCACTCCAGAACCTGAGGAACTCCACACTGATCTACAAGGAACTCAAGTCACAGAAGGAACTGAGGAAAACGCCACAACACCAGCAGCTCAGTTTCATCCCAGACCTTAGAAACATCACAAATCTCATCCAATGAAACTCATTCTGAGTGATATTAGAAAAGGAACTCAGACAAGGTCACAGTTGAGGCACTTCTGTGCATTTAACGCGTTCCTCTCCATATTTGAGCCAAGAAATCACATTAAGGCTCTGGAAGATGCTGACTGGATTATAGCCATGCAAGAAGAATTAAATGAATTCAAAAGAAACAAAGTATGGCACTTGGAACCCAAACCAAAACACCAGAACGTAATAGGACGGAAGTGGGTGTTCCGGAACAAGAAAGATGAGCATGCTACAATCATAAGGAACAAGGCAAGGTTAGTGGTCAAAGGCTACAACCAACAGGAAGGTATTGACTTCGAAGAAACTTTTGCACCTGTTGCTAGATTAGAAGCCATTAGAATTTTAATTGCTTTTGCTGCCTTTATGGGTTTTAAACTTTATCAAATGGATGTTAAATGTGCTTTCTTAAATGGTTTCTTAGAAGAGGATGTCTATGTGGAACAACCTCCTGGTTTTGAAAATCCCGAATTTCCAAATCATATTTACAAACTAGATAAAGCTCTCTATGGATTAAAACAAGCCCCTAGGTCTTGGTATGAGAGATTATCAAAGTTCCTTCTACAAAATGATTTCAAAAGAGGTAGAATAGATAAAACCTTATTTCTAAAATCTAGAGGAACTGACCTATTAGTAGTTCAAATCTATGTTGATGATATATTGTTTGGAGCAACTAATGAGAACTTGTGCAAGGATTATGCAAACTTAATGAGCAGTGAATTCGAAATGAGCACGAGGGGGGAACTCAACGTTTTCCTTGGTTTGCAAATCAAACAAACTGAGGAAGGAATCACGATACACCAACAAAAGTATGTGAAGGAACTCCTAAAGAAATACGAGCTAGAATCAGCCAAAGTGAATCATACCCCTATGGGAACAGCTACCAGATTAGACACTGATCCAAATGGAAAAAGTGTAAATCAAACAAAGTATAGAGGTATGATTGGATCACTATGATACTTAACAGCTAGTAGACCTGACATTTCTTTTAGTGTAGGATTATGTGCAAGGTTTCAATCAAATCCAAAGGAGTCCCACTTAACTTCTGTAAAAAGGATACTAAGATATCTCAAAGGAACTGATGACCTATGTCTATTCTATCCAAGAAGTGGATCATTTGAATTAAAAGGATATGTTGATGCTGATTATGCAGGCGACTTAGTAAATAGAAAAAGCACATCAGGTATGGTACAGTTCCTAGGTCCATGCATGGTTTCTTGGGGTTCCAAGAAACAGAACACTGTTGCTCTATCCACAGCTGAAGCTGAGTACGTAGCTGCTGCAGCTTGTTGCTCACAAATACTATGGATAAAACAACAGTTAAGAGACTTTGGTATTATCTATGATTGTGTTCCTATATATTGTGATAACACAAGTGCTATTTGTATTTCAAAAGATCCGGTTCATCATTCCCGGGTCAAACACATCCACATTAGACACCATTTTCTTAAAGATAATGTTGAGAAAGGATTAATTAAATTAGATTTTTGCCAAACTGATCACCAAATTGCTGACATTTTGACTAAGCCTTTAAACAGGGAGAAACATGAGAAAATGAGGATGGAACTCGGAATGATCAAGCTAAGATAATTGTAAATTGAAGTTCCTCTAAGACAAAGACAAAAACTATGGTACATATAGACTATTACAAACACAAAATCTTTTGTGCAAACATAGTTGAAGCTTACCATTGTGGCAGACAGACTCACACTACAAATGTGCTAGGTAAGCAGTTCCTTTCAAACCGGTTAATTCTAAGATGCAAAATTAGGCAAGTCAAAACCAAGTCAAACAAATTTTATTTTTATTTTTTCTTTTAATTTTTTTTAACAAACTTTTAAAATTCAAAATCAAATACCCATATTCAAAGAATTTTTGGGACGGTTCCATTGGCAATAAATAGGAGAAACTCTTCACTTCCCACATTCATCCCACACAACTCTTTTTTTTTCACACTCACACGCTTTCTCCACTGACACCACCTCTCCCCCTAGCTACCTATAAAAGCTCTTCACCATGGTTCTCACCAGCAACAACACCGATCTCACTTCCCTCAAACGAAAAAGAAATCCATCTTCTCCAGTTCCCATGGATACCTCACCCATGCAATCACCAATTCCCCTCCGATCTCACAACCCCATACTCACAATCACTCAGGGGGAACCAATCGACACTGACATTGAAATGAAATCCCCAATCTCAAACCCTAGATCCTCCACAAGAAAATCCAAAAAGCGTCGGGTAGAAACTTCTGGTGAACAACTTGAGGAAGCAAAGGAACTACAGGAGAGTGCTCAAACTCAGGGGGAACGAATGAGTTCCAAGAAACTCTCTGCAAAGAAAAACAATCTGGTCGAAGGGTTTGCAATTAATTCTGAAGGAAATAATGCCCTTGGTCCAAGTATGCATTCTATGTTAAGTCTAATAAATGCGGTTCAGTATTAATTAACAAGTTAATAATTCAGTGAGATCAAGTGAGCTGAATGCCTAGCTAGAGGCCGCTTCAGTTCAAGTGGAATTAATGATATTAATCCACAACTTACTCTTGACTGAACCCGTAGGGTCACACAAATAGTACGTAAACGGATCAAGTATTTAATGGCATTAAATACTCTATCTATGGATATTCGGAATCGACGGAACTTGGTTTCAGTGGGAGCTGAGATCGTCACAAGCAAGAAATGAATACTCCGGAAGCAATGATATTGCCGGAAACGGAAATATGGATCGTATCGGAAATATAAATATTATCCAAGTCGTAGATGTTGCCGGAAACGGAAACATGGTACGTATCGGAAAATATTATCGGAAATGGAAATATTGCCGGAATCGGAAATATTGCCGGAAACGGAAATATTGTCAGAATCGGAAATATTATCGGAATCGGAAAATAATTCCGGAAACGGAAATATTAAATATTTGTTCGAAACGGAATTTAAATTCCGGAATCGAAAATATTAAATATTGTTCGTATCAGAAATGAATTCCGGAACCGGGAATTTAATCGGAAGCGTATCGTACGAATAAGCATCGGACGAGGCCTGCCGGACGAGGGCCCAGCACGAAGCCAGGCCATCGCCGAGCAAGCCAAGCGCGCCACACGAACAGCCAAGGCCACGCCAGGCCCAGCGCAAGGCCAGGCCCAGCAGGCCATGGCAGCGCGCGCAGCGCGCGCAGCAATGGGCTGCGAGCTGTGTTGCTGCTCGCGTGGGCCGAGCGGCCGTGTTGGCTGTGCGCGGGCATGGCCTGCACGCTCGTGGGTCATGCTCGTGTAAAGTTTGTGTTCACATACGAAACCTAAATTGTATAGGATTTGTTTGATGATCAAATTCCTAATCCTAAAAGGATAAAATTAATTAGTTAGAGTCCTACTAGGATTCTAGTTTAACTAATTAGTATCCTAATAGGATTCCAGTTCCTTTTCCATACCTCTATAAATAAGGGCCTAGGGTCATTATTTGCAGGAACGATTGAAGTATTCAAAGGGTAAGTTTTTGAAAGAAAATTCAGCCACACTCTTGCACAATAATAGCCGAAAATTCCTAAGCACCTTAAGGGCGATTCTAGTTGGTCAATCTTGAGACGGATCCGGACGTACTGTGGACTATCTACGGAGGGACGACACTTGGAGTCCTAAAGACTTGTTCTTGTTCGGTTCGGGCGCAGCTAGGGAAGGCACGCTACAACATGTATGCATCAATTCTATGCTAAATGATTATGTGAATATAATATGCTATCCTGGCTTTATGGTTTTTCCGCATGATTTATGAATTGTCATATGTATCATAACCTAACAGTGGTATCACGAGTCTCTTATTATTTTCATAATCTAAATTGCATAAACATGGTTAAATATTACAAATTTGCAAGAATTAAAAGGGGTGATTAATTTTCGTAATTATTAATTAATTGCAAATTGCGTTTATTTAATTATACGTACGCAGTTTTTCGGCAGTTTCTTCGTTACTCATCCAAATCGAGTGATTGTTGTGTCAATTCCGCATGTAAAAGGCATTCTAAAATTTTGACAAAAATAGTAATTTTCGGCCGAACCCAGAATTCTCAAATTCGAAGCCTAACTATGACTTTTCGGAGGTTTTAGTTTTTCGAATGCAAAATTTTGTAAATTTAAGATGTTAAATTAAATATTTGCGATTCTTGTTGATAAATCTTGAATTTTTGATTGACCTACTGTATATGTTTAACAAGTTTGAATGCCTAGCCTTGTTAATTATGCAATCTAATTTGTAATTATGATTAATTTGTTGAAAATTGGAATAATTTAGAATTAATTTGATTTTCATAATTGGTTATAATTTAATTAGATACCTATGATTAAAAACCACCATAAAAATTGTAAATTTATGTTAAATTTTAAATTTTATGACCTAGACTTGAATCCATGTTAATCGGAAATCAATTAAATAATAAATTTTCGATTTTTCGCCCTAAAATTATGAAATTAATATTATTTATTAATTTGTCATTAATTTTGAATTTAAATTTTTAATTTTTTATGCGATTCGCTCATATAACTTGCACGCACAAAGCAATGGAGGCTACGTGTTACCCTTAAGGGGTGTTGTATAGTGCGGGCATGCGACGACGAGCAAGGGAGCTCGTCGCCCATGCGGTACGAATGCAGCGAGCAAGGGCATGGTGCACGAGCACAAGGAAGCAGCCCTGCCTTGTGTCGTGGGCTGTGTGCGATGGGCGCATGGGCAAGGGCGAGAGCAAGGCACGAGCAGTCGCGTGTGGGAAACAAGCGAGCTGCGCCACAGCGCGCACTGCCTCGCGCAAGCGTGCGACGAGCGCTGCGCCCAGCGATGGTGAGCAGCGTGCTTGTTGCGACGAGCGCTGGCGCTGCGCCCAGCGATGGTGAGCAGCGTGCGCGTGCGACGAGCGCCTGCGCCCAGCGATGGTGAGCAGCGTGCTTGTTGCGACGAGCGCTGGCGCGCGCCTAGGAATGGTGAGCAGCAGCGATGCGACACAGCGCATGGGCTGCGCGCACATGGCCAGCGATGGCTGTGTGCGTGTGGCCCATGGCTATGCGTTGCGTGGGGTTGTTGCGTTGCGATTAGATCGTTTTGAAATTTTAATTTGAAATTTTCAGTTTACGTAATTTTAATTAATTTTAAAATTAATAATTTAAATTATTTTCTTGGATTTTAATTTTGAATATTGTAATTATAATAAATTTTATTTATTCTAATTATTTTACTAAAATTAAAATCATGAATTAATTTAAATACGACTGAAATTAAATTAAATTTATGGATTCAATTATAAATTTAAATTAAATTTGTATGTTTCCGGTTAGACTAGAAATACATTTTTATGTTTAAAATTAGTAAAGCATATGAATTTATTGGTTTAAGTGGGAGCCCTTTTTAGTCATAAACTCTTGATTAGGTCTACAAATCCTTATGGTTAAAACAACTTGATTAGAATTAATAAGGACTGAATAATTTGTAGATTATTGGTGCCCTTGATTAATTGCTGCAAATGTTTATGTGATGCATAATGTGTTTTACTAACCAGTTATGTGGGCCATTCATGATAATGAATGGGTGAATGGTATATATTGTATATGTACTGTTTTGCAGGTTATGAAGTGACTAGTATGGCCCAAATAGGATAGAAAATATGGTCTTCGTACCATTAATTTGAATGTAATTGGTCTAAAGTACCAAAATTGTTTTTCAATTCAAATATGGTCTGCGTACCATCAGATAGTTGTAATTAGTTTTAATTATAAGCTTATCCTATTTGATGAAAATGGTGCCTCCCACGGAGATTTTCGAGACGGACTTTGAAGTTGAAGCTTCAAGATGAAGTCGGGCCATACTAGATCACATTTATCTTATGCATGTTTTAAGTTATTTATTGCTTTTAAATATGTCTTAAAATGCATGAGATCAAAGCTTGATTATGTTGCATGATTAAGGATTTTAGTTCACTTAAAATCTAACCAACATAGTAAGAGCCTTAAGTTCAAACTTAAAAATTGAGTTAAAAGGTGCCATGCCAAAATATACACTTGCTTGGATATCCTTTACATCAATCTCATAATAGTTTTCGCTCAGCGAGGTGTTACTTATTGGTCCTAAAGGGGCAAGGTACACAAATAATTGTGAGTACATGTTAGTTTTGGTGAAACTCAACGATATAAGTAAGCAGTCCTTTTATGTCGTGGCAAAATCGATAGGTTTACCTAATAAGTTCTTAGACGTGCCTATCAACCAAGAATAGTTTCTAGACTATTAGCAAAAGGTTTTTTCTTACCTAAAATGTTTTAGGATTGAGTCGACAAACTGTGCTTAATTCTTCAATGGTTTTAGGATCTTGGAATCATTTTATTCACACCTGCCGGAACAATAAATTCGAATAAAATGTAATAACATGTTTGAATTGCATGATTGCTTTAATTTTCAAGTTATTATTCATGATAAATGTTTAGACTTTGCATGCTTCAATGTATGTTTTAATTATTGTTTATAATTAAATATCTTGCACTGCGGTAAATCCTTTTAGAAAGGTAACAGTAAATTTCCTCGATTGGTAATGAATCCAAGAACGATTCACGGAAATGAGAGAAAATGAGCAATTTAAAATGTACGTTTCTTATATCGACTTTTATGGTTGTTTTCGAATATCAAAATCGAATGGCAAACCAATTGGTGCTTGTGAATTCAAAATACAATGTAGTTTTGAGATCATAAAGCATTGAGTTTAAACGCTCAGCCTTACCAATGGTTAACAACCTAATATCTTTGTCCATTTATTTCTCGAATGAGTCTAGTCCCTAGACATTCGAATAGATTGATGCTTAGAGAACTTTAGAAGCTTCTGGTAAGATCATCTAGTTGAAACAGAATATTCAACATAAATAAAATGGTAAGAACTCTGTTGGAATGACATCGGACATGTCTAAACAAAGTATAAAAGTCAACACTGTAGAATTCAATTCTTAAGACTATAAGAAAGGGTACAAGAAATAGGAAAACAAGGAACAAATGAAAGGAATTTACGATTCCGTTTCTACCTTAAAGTTTATGTTTAAAGAAAAGTGACCTAGCAATCAAACTTCCTTGGTATCATATACCGCTTGAGGTTCTTACTTCGGTAATAACTCAAACAATGGAAGCTAGGCTACACTAATGACCTACAAGTGGGAAATGAAGCATGGCAATGCTACATTAGTTGTAGGGTCATCTGGTTTGTTTTAAGTCCTTTCAAAGGCTGGAACTTAATGGCTATTTTGTTCCATAATCAGCATACCTAAATTTCTGTTTTCAAACACAGAAAGACTCACATTCAGAAGAACAAAAACAATGTTTGTTTGTTTGAATGACATTGTCATTTACGGGTTGAGTCAATATGCTTGATTAAAACAAACAAATCTTTAACAATAAAACTTTACTAGGTTCAAATAAATCTCTTGATTTGAGTTCCACTAACCTTTAGCATTGTTGCTTAGACCATATCAACAAGTTAAATTCAAAAGCTCTATTTTGATGGACTTTTGAAAGTTCATTGATTTCTAAATCAATTTAAGACAACTAGTCTTACTTGTTGAAAGTAACAAAAGATATGAACTATTGTTGGAACGCCTAGACAATAGAGTTCAAAGCTAAAGAAAGGTTTTATGACTTTATTATTTCACATGGTTTTGAGTTCATATTGGTTTATTTACTCAATGTGATATAAGTTTGAATCTGTTTGGCTAGTTCAAAGATTCAGAAGTATAAAATCCACTTGGCAAGGAATCATAAAGATCTAGGTCAGATCATGTTGATGATTACTTGAGTCTAGAATGATCATCAATGATTGTGTGTTGCAAATTCACGATCTAGCTCCATAAGATATGGCATATCTAAGTTGGAATGATCGAAGTCAATTAGTACTTGATTCGATCAATGATGAATCATTAAGACTTTTCCTATAATTTCTAAAAACAAAATGCTCAACTACCACCAAACTAAACCAAATTCGTCAAAGCTATTGAAAAGTAATTTCATAATATCTTTTCATAATATATCTAAGAGTTCCTAGACTCGGTGGGAGCTTAGTTCTTGTCATTCGACAAACTAAGGCCCAAGTATAGATATGTGTTTCATTGTGATTTATTCAAATGAGACACAAGGGTATTGTTTCTACCACGAATTTTTGAGAACATAATGTTTGTTTGCTCGAAATAATGTCCTTTTGGAGATTCGTTTCCAAAATGACAAGTGGGAGAAAATAGACCTCGAAAGTCTTCGAGGCGAACAACAAACATAAACGGACATTCAGGAGGCTTTTCGAAGTTCTTTAGAAAACCCGAACATGTATTCTTTAAGGACTTTAGAAGTGGCTTTAAAGAATAAGACATCTCTTAGAAGACTTTACAAGTGCTTCAAGGAGAACAAAATATTCAAAGAACTTTCAAGTGGCTATTGATATTCTATTGTTTGATATTCTATACCCAAGTAGGCATAGAGTTCAAGTCACTGAAACTATGAGATTATTCTATTAGATAGTGAAGAAACCTACAACTTGCAGTCAAACTATTATCATATAGATTAATGAGTTTGTGACCTGTAAGAAAGCTATGACGAAACCCAAATTCCCTAAAATGGTTAGAGGCCATATATAGACTCAAATGTTTTAATGGTTAGAGGCCATAAAACATACTCAATGTTTTGATGACAAAATTGAAATTTTGTTGATTTGCAAGAATAGTTTCACACCTATTGGTTGCAAGTTTGTTTTAAGGATAAAAACCATCAAACATGAAATTGTGTTCACACACAAAGCTAGATTAGTTGCTAAAGGTTACAAGCAAATTCATGACATGGATTGTGTTGAAACCTCATGCATAATCGTAATGCTCAAGTCTATAAATCAAGCAATGATTGCATATTGGTACATATGGCAATTGGATGACAAAACATATTCCTCAATCAAATGTTGGAAGAAAACTATGTACATGGCATGTCATAGGATTTGTGGATCCAAATAATACTTGAAATGAATGCCATCTTATGAAATCTAAGTACAGATTTAAGCAAGCAATTGGGAATTGGAATTGTATTTTAGTGAAGCTAATAAGTATTTTAGTTTCATAAATTGTACATGATTCTTATAGATATATAAGAAGTTTAGTGGGAGTACGTAAAACTTAATTGGTCCTATGTGTATCACACACATATCTCTCTATTGTGAAATAACATTCAAATGCTAATAACTTAGAATTGAAATTATTCATCAATGATGGACCAAGGCGAAACTTAGTACATACTGGGTATTAAGATCTATTTACAAAGATCTTATAATATTGTTTTGGATTAAGTAATGGCATTTACTAAATCAAACACGAAATACTCATTGGAGATATTCGACCCATATGAATAAATCTAAGTAAAGAATGTTTGAACTATGTATAAGCATTTACTAAGTTAAACATCAAAGGATCTAAGTGAGATTCTTAACCTATATTATATGTCAAAGAATTTAGCTGGATTCAGTATCTACTGAAATTGATTGAGCTAAAGTTACATGAATAGAATTCAATTGGGAATTATTCTGCAAAAGAATTTATCATGTATGATATAATATGAGGATCGCCAAAAACGTATCGTATGACTTTAGGCATGACGAACATATACCAATCTCTATTGATCTAAGTGAAGATCAACTAGATTGAAATCAAGAAAAACTTATGGTACTTGAAAAGGTACATAGGAATAGTTCTTGATTCAAGGAAATAAAGATATGCTAAATATTGATGCTACACGCATAAACACTGGCAAAGGATCAAGCAAGACCCTTTGGAGTTAACCATTGATAAGGACGAGCTATAGAGCATCGTGTTTTGAAATGGCAACATGGATTGGAGACCATGAGTTGTTGCGTGGGAAATTAAATATTAATTTCTATGTTCTAAGATACAGCTGGAAAGTCTTCCACGTATCTGTGAACTGCCTGGATAAGTAAATCCAACCAAAGCATCACTAGCAACCTATACAGTTGAAGTAAAAGTAATTATTGCCTAAGAAGCAATGAAACAGGGTTGTTTAAGTTAAAGAGTTCTTCACTGAACTTGTGTAGATCACATGTCTGCTGACTTGATGGTTCTTCATTGCAAAATGCGTAGAACCACTCTTGTAGCTAGAAAGAATAGATCACAAACTAAACACACTCAAAAGATATTATCATCTTATCTCGAAAAAGACATTCGATGAAAAAGATATTAAGATTGGCAAAGCATGATAACTAAACCTATGCAACAAGTGAGAAGCAACACTCACATTGTAGCACTGGAAATCAAGCGTAGCTTTGAATTTCATGAACTGTTTTAAAGATGGGTTTGAGGCCCATGGTTGTAAAACATTGGGGTTGAACATTTATCATATATGAAATGTATTTTCATATTCCATTTAATCTTTATTTAGTATTAAATGATGAGTCCCTTCAAATTTGACGAAATATTCAAGATAGACTGTCAGGACTAGTCCTGTGACTAAGAAATGTCTATCAAGTGAACTTGAATGTCAAAGGTTGAAAATGGTCCCTAGTCGGAGTTTTCTATAAAATTGGACGAATAGAAAATGTTAGACGACTAGAATGCAAGATGATGTAGTTCTGTTTCTTGAACTATGTGGACATGGCAATGTCATAATCATTTGCACAGATACTTACTTTGGGAAGACTAGTATCGGACAGACCTATGAAACTTTACTGTAAGAGATAAAAATCTGTCATAAGTAAATTTCATTAAATTATTAGACACTAAATCCTCAATACCTGAGTGATTTGAGATTACTTGTTTGAGAACTGGTTGCTTTGATGTTGACCAACCGTCGCACCGTAAAAGGAGGCTATAAAGGCAACGCTCAGGTAATCACCTATCAAACGAAGTCTAATCTCAAGATCGCAAGATTGGGATTGTCCTCCCATAAATCGGGATGAGATGCTTAAAAGTTGTACAAGGCCACTCGGAGAGCTAGAAACTGTGAAATGCATGGCCGTGCTCGGATGAATCATAGGCTATGATTATCTGTTTATTTGATCAGTTGAACTCTGAAACCGAGGAACACCTCTGGACATAATAAGGATGACAACTCTTACCTTATGTTCAAGAGCAAGCATCGAGCGACAAAGGAATTAGGAAATGCACACTTGTCCCTAAGGACAAGTGGGAGACTGAAGGAAATAATGCCCTTGGTCCAAGTATGCATTCTATGTTAAGTCTTATAAATGCGGTTCAGTATTAATTAACAAGTTAATAATTCAGTGAGATCAAGTGAGCTGAATGCCTAGCTAGAGGCCGCTTCAGTTCAAGTGGAATTAATGATATTAATCCACAGCTTACTCTTGACTGAACCCGTAGGGTCACACAAATAGTACGTAAACGGATCAAGTATTTAATGGCATTAAATACTCCATCTATGAATATTCGGAACCGACGGATCTTGGTTTCAGTGGGAGCTAAGATCGTCACAGGCAAGAAATGAATACTCCGGAAACGATGATATTGCCGGAAACGGAAATATGGATCGTATCGGAAATATAAATATTATCCAAGTCGTAGATGTTGCCGGAAACGGAAACATGGTACGTATCGGAAAATATTATCGGAAATGGAAATATTGCCGGAATCGGAAATATTGCCGGAAACGGAAATATTGTCAGAATCGGAAATATTACCGGAATCGGAAAATAATTCCGGAAACGGAAATATTAAATATTTGTTCGAAACGGAAATTAATTCCGGAATCGGAAATATTAAATATTGTTCGTATCGGAAATGAATTCCGGAATCGGAAAATTTAATCGGAAGCGCATCGTACGAATAAGCATCGGACGAGGCCTGCCGGACGAGGCCCAGCACGAAGCCAGGCCATCGCCCAGCAAGCCAAGCGCGCCGCACAAACAGCCACGCCAGGCCCAGCGCAAGGCCAGGCCCAGCAGGCTGCGCAGCGCGCACAGCGCGCGCGGGCGCTGCGTGGGCTGCTGCTCGCGGGCACGCATGGGGGCCCATCGTGGCTGCCGTGCGTGTGTGTGCAAGTGTTTGTGTTCGTGCACGTTTCCTAAAACATGCAGAGTTCGGTTAATGATTAAATTCCTAATTCTATTTGATAAATTAATTAAATTAGAGTTCTTGTAGGATTCTAGGTTTAATTAATTTGTATCTGAATAGGATTTCGATTCCCTTTCCATACCCCTATAAATATGAGGCTAGGGCTCACAATTTATAACGAGTTTCAAAGTATTCAAAAAGTGAGTTTTTGAGAGAAAACTAAAACACACATCTTGCTCATAAAAGTGCCGAAATTTTCTAGTACCTTAAGGGCGATTCTAGTTGGTCAATCTTAAGGCGGATCCGGACGTGCTGTGGACTATCTACGGAGGGACGACACTTGGAGTCCTAAAGACTTGTTCTTGTTCGGTTCGGGCGCAGCTAGGGAGGGCACGCAACAAAGAGTATGCATCTAAATTATGTTATATGATTATGTGTAAATAATATGTTGTCCTGGGTTAATGGTTGTTTCCGCATGATCTATGTAATGTCATATGTATCATAACCTAACAGATTTATGTATTGTCATATGTATCATAACCTAACAAATTCAACTTGGTGTGAAGCTACGAAGTTCAATGAGTTGATGGAGATCCTCGAACACCAAAAATGGGTAAGCCTGTTGAGTAACTATGCCAAATAACCTTTAATTCCAGAAGCTATGAAAGAATTTTGCAAAAACTTTACTTGTGTTGATAATGTATGTTCAAGTAAAGTGAATGGAACTCGCATCGAATTTGATGCCTCTTATCTGGAACAGCTGTTTGGTACACCCAATAGGGGTTCTGATATGTGGTTGAAGGGTCAAATAACAGTGACAATTGATAATGTAGATGAGCATGATATTGTTGGTTCCATCGGAGGAAATTCCAAAGTTTCCACCTCCACAAAACACAATTGTTTCTCTCCCTTTCAAAAATTATTATTCAATATTGTGTGGAGAGGTATAGTTCCTCGAATTCGGAAGAGAAACATAGCTAGTCTGTTTGATGCATGCCTCATGTATTGCCTTGAAAGAAAAATTCCCATAAACTTTCCAGCAATCATGATCAAACATCTCTCCACCTCTATCCCCAAATACAAAATCCCATACTCTTCCCTTCTCACTGAAATCTTCAAAAGCTTCTCAGTTGACCTCAGTCCCTACTATGTCATTCCTCTAAAATCGACCCAAATCCTACAACTTGAAATGCTCAATCTGTTAAACCTAAAGGTGGTTCAAGGGAAAGTCATTAGGGCTGGCAAAGAAGAGAAAAAGGATGAAGAAGATCAAGAGGGCATCGAAGTTAAAGAAGAAGAAGAGGAGGAACTCGATCACTTGGAGGTGACTTTGTCTTGAGTTCCTAAAGGGAAAAGAAAGAGTGTAGGATCCCAAGGGAAAAGGAAAAGCATGAGGGTGGCTATGCAAGAAAACAAGAAGAGAGGGCCTATCTTTATGGAAATTAATGAGGAAGAGGAGGTCAAGGAGATGCCCATAGAGGAGGATGTTGTTCCCATCAAACAGGAGGAACTGCCTGAAGCTGCTGTGCCAAGGACCAGGACACCTAAATCCTCCAAGAAATCCAAATCTCGTCGTGTTCCATCTGCACAGGAATATGTTCAAGATCATGGGGGTGCCTGGAACACAAAAGACGACCAGATATTGGAGCTCAAGGCAACAGTTGCTCGTCTGGTGGAACTACAAGAGAGAACAGACCACAGGATCGGTACAATGCAAGCTCACATTGGTGCCTTGGTTGACAGTGTCAAGACTCTTCAAACCAATCTACAAAACTACTCAGATCAAGCCAATGCCACTCGTGCCACCATTCTCACCAAAATCAACAATCTGGAATCCTTTGAAGAGACAGTGGTCGTAGAAACAGCTGGTTCTGGTTCGCCATCCCATGCCTAATCCACCTCTCCTATGTTCTTTTTCCATGGAACAATTTTTTTTTTCTTTTGGTCTGTATAAATTTTAAAACTTGGGTATTTGTTCCATCTTATCTTGACTTGCTTAATTAGTGTCTTTGTGTTTTCTATTCTTGATTATTACTGCTTGCTCTGTAATTTGTTGTGTGAGTTAGTCTAACACTTTGAGGCTAGCTTAACTTGCCAAACGTTGATCGTGGGGTACTGTGTTTGGAATGGCTATATTTCGTGCTATGCTTTTTGTTAATTTCAACAGGGGGAAGTCAAGGTGCAAACTTCCAAGGTAAAATCAATCCAGTTCCTGATTCACCTTCTTGTGTACTCTCTGTAAGTATTTTTTTCTCTTTAATTTTTTTTATTTTTTTGTTCAATTGTAGTCTTCATAAGTTCCTGGTTATGTTTACTCTCATTGTAAAAAGTTTGCAAGTGTTGTCATCACCAAAAAGGGGGAATATTGTTGTTCCTAGGTTTTGGTTGATGACACATACATATACTGCAAACTTCCTCATTGTGGTCGCTAATGACTTTAGACAGGTAAGTTCCTAAGTTCCTAGGAGGATATGAACTTGGAACAGATGTTGAAGTTCCTGATATGCACTTGGAACAGCTACTGGAGTTCCTGAGCTAGTAGCAGTACATGCTGGAGTTTCAAAGTCACAAAAGGAGCAACACATATTACTAATCGAGTGTTCATCATAGTCACAAGAAAAGCTGCAGACTCATGGCTACGAGTTCCTATATAAACATAAGAGGAACTCAAAAATGTTCCTGAGCTGGAACAAGTGAAGCTTCAAAGTTGAATGCCTCACCAAAGGAAAGACATGTATGTCTAGGTAGTTTATCTAACTTAGGTTATATGTAATATATTAATATGTTAAGTGGTATATCAGGAACTACAGGAATTTGGATTACTTAGCTGTTTTTGTCTAAATATCTGGCAATGCGTTTTAAGGAAAATGTTTTTAAATAAAATATCTCTTTGTGTTTATTAAAAATCAGATTCTTATTATATTTTGTTAATTAAATAAAAACAGTTTTTATCTTCCTAAAACTTCTCCTATATATTTTGATAAAATAAATTAACGTTTTTAAGAAAACAAAAGTGGTTGACTTAGTCTTAAACACGTCCAGCTGTTGAGGAAGTTGAGTGGGAAGTGGTCTTCCCTTGTTCCTCAAGTGTAGGGACGTGACAAACAAAGTGTCAGTTGTTGGCAGTTGAGTTTTTGAAGGAAACAAACCCTAAGGACAAAACTTTATATAAGGCCACGAAGTTTTCTGAAACAAATACACAAAAATTCCTAGAGCTTTGCATTTCCTAAAACGTTTTAAAGAGTTTTCTGAAAACGAGTTTGTGTCCTAGTTTAATCCAAGTTCCTAAAGGTCTTTATATATATACTTAAGCTTATTAATATCTAGAGTTCTTGAAAACAAAACTGTATTTCAGATTAGAAAGGATAGAGTTTTCCTGTAAAGACTTAGAGTGTAAGTCTGAGAGAAAGAGAAGAAAAGCGAGTTGTAATCAGAGTAGGTTACTGTGAGGAACTCGAGTTTGAGAGGAACTCGAGTCAGAGATTTATTATAATCGAGGCATTACTATAATATAAAGGAATTCTCTTCTTGATTAGTGTCAAGAAGTTTTCTAAATCATTGCTTTTCACTGTCTTAATACTCAATTCCTTTAATATTTCTAAGTTCTGCAAGAAACTCTCTTAAAGTTCGAAATAAAATTCACCCCCCCTCTTGTGTGTGTTCCTACTGGAATATCAGAGATATTGTCGTCAGTTCCAATCTTGCTTATCTCGACTTTTTTTTCTTTCAACGAACTTTCGTAGAAGGTGAAATCTACGAAGTACATGCTTGACTCTCTGGTGGTGTCTAAGCTCCTTTTCCTGTGCAATAGCTCCATTATTATCACAATACAGAGCTATTGGTCCTTTAATGGATGGTACTTCACCAAGTTCACCTATGAAATTCCTTAGCCAAATAGCTTCCTTTGCTGCTTCATGTGCATCAATGTACTCCGCTTCAGTTGTAGAATCCGCAATGGTGCTTTGCTTAACACTTTTCCAGCTTACTGCACCTCCGTTGAGGCAGAAGACAAACCCAGACTTTGATCCGAAATCATCCTTGTCGGTTTGGAAACTTGCGTCCATATAGCCTTTAACAATTAATTCATCATCTCCACCATAGACCAGGAAATCATATTCTTGGCAGCAATCCAATGTGCCTCTCCTGGGTCTGACTGGTATCTGCTCGTAGCATTGAGTGCTTACGCAACATCCAAGCGTGTACATATCATATCATACATTATTGAACCAATCAATGATGCATATGGAATCCTACTCATTCGTCTACGCTCATCCAGTGTTTTTGGGCATTGAGTCTAGCTTAGAGTCATTCCATGAGACATGGGTAGGTAGCCTCGCTTGAAGTCTGCCATATTGAACCTTTCAAGCACCTTATTGATATAAGTGCTTTGAATAAGTCCAATCATCCTTTTATATCTATCTCTGTAAATCTTGATGCCTAGTATGTATTGTGCTTCTCCTAGATCCTTCATCGAAAAACATTTCCCAAGCCAAATCTTGACACAGTTCAACATAGGAATGTCATTTCCGATAAGTAATATGTCCTCGACATATAATACTAGAAAAGCAATTTTGCTCCCACTGACCTTCTTGTATACACAAGATTCGTCTGCGTTCTTGACGAAGCCAAAGTCACTGACTGCTTCATCAAAATGTATGTTCCAGCTCCTTGATGCCTGCTTTGATCCGTAGATGGATTTCTTAAGCTTGCATACCTTTTTAGAATTCTTTGGATCCTCAAAACCCTCAGGTTGTGTCATAAACACAGTTTCTGTTAAAACGCCGTTTAAGAAGGCGGTTTTGACATCCATCTGCCACATTTCGTAATCGTAATATGCAGCGATTGCTAACATTATCCGAAAAGACTTTAGCATTGCAACTGGTGAAAAGGTTTCATCGTAATCCACACCGTGGACTTCCCTATAACCTTTTGCAACCAATCTAGCTTTGAAAACTTCTAGTTTCCAATCCTTGTCCTTTTCAGTTCGAAAACCCATTTGCTTCCTATGGCTTGGTAGCCATCTGGCAAATCGACCAAATCCCAAACTTGGTTTTCAGACATGGAGTCTAATTCAGATTGCATGGCTCCTTGCCATTGCTTGGAGCTAGGGATCGTCATAGCTTGTTTTTAAGTCGCAGATTCATCACTTTCAAGTAATAGAACTTCATAGCTCTCGTTCGTTAAAATACCTAAGTACCTTTCCGGTTGAGACATATATCTCTGCGATCTACGCGGGGTTACATTTCTAGATGGTCCTTGATTCTCACCAGATTCTTCTAAAGATCTCTGAGTTTCATCCTGAATGTCATCTTGAGAATTCTCTAGAGTTTGTTGTTCGACTCGAATTTCTTCGAGGTCTACTTTTCTCCCACTTGTCATTTTGGAAATGTGATCTCTTTCCAAAAAGATACCATCTCGAGCAACAAACACCTTGTTCTTAATTAGATGTATTGTAGAAGTAATACCCCTCTGTTTCCTTTGGATAGCCCACAAGGATACATTTGTCAGATTTTAGTTGAAGTTTGTCTGAAATTAATCGTTTGACGTATACTTCACAACCCCAAATCTTAAGAAAAGACACATTTGGAGGCTTTCCAAACCATAACTCATATGGAGTCTTTTTGACAGCTTTAGACGGAGCTCTATTTATAGTGAGTGCTGTTAGGTTATGATACATATGACAATTCATAAATCTTGCGGAAAAACCATAAAGCCAGGAAAGCATATTATTTACACATAATCATTTAGCATAGAATAGATGCATACATGTTGTAGCGTGCCTTCCCTAGCTGCGCCCGAACCGAACAAGAACAAGTCTTTAGGACTACAAATGTCGTCCCTCCGTAGATAGTCCACAGTACGTCCGGATTCACCTCAAGTTAGACCAACTAGAATCGCCCTTAAGGTGCTTAGGAATTTCGGTTATTATTGCAAGTGTATGGCTGATTTTATTTCAAAAACTTACCCTTTGAATACTTCAATCGTGCCCATAAATTGTGACCCTAGGCACCTATTTATAGGAGTATGGAAAAGGAATTGTAATCCTACTAGGATGTGGATTTGCTAGTTAGAACTTTATTAGGACTCTAAATAACAAGACCAATCTAATAGGATTAGGATTTTAATCTTTGCACAAATCCTAATAGGATTAGGATTTCCCGCACAAGCATTGCACAAGCCGTGCACCCGCGGAAGCCTTGCGGCCCACGTCAGGCGCAGAGCCCACGCTGCTGTGCTGTCGCGCGCGCGCGCCCTTGGCTGGGCCTAGCCTTGCGCTGGGCCTGGTCGAGGCGTGCGTTGGTGCGTGCGGCTCGCTGGGCGATGGCCTGGCTTCGTGCTGGGCCTTCGCTAGCGGGCCTCGTCCGATGCTAATTTGTACGATACGCTTCCGATTAAATTCCCGATTCCGGAATTCATTTCCGATACGAACAATATTTAATATTTTCGATTCCGGAATTAATTTCCGTTTCGAACAAATATTTAATATTTCCGTTTCCGGAATTATTTTCCGATTCCGATAATATTTCCGATTCTGACAATATTTCCGTTTCCGGCAATATTTCCGATTCCGGCAATATTTCCATTTCCGATAATATTTTCCGATACGTACCATGTTTCCGTTTACGGCAACATCTACGACTTGGATAATATTTATATTTCCGATACGATCCATATTTCCGTTTCCGGCAATATCATCGTTTCCGGAGTATTCATTTCTTGCTTGTGACGATCTCAGCTCCCACTGAAACCATGATCTGTCGGTTCCGAATATCCATAGATATAGTATTTAATGCCATTAAATACTTGATCCGTTAACGTACTATTTGTGTGACCCTACGCGTTCAGTCAAGAGTAAGCTGTGGATTAATATAATTAATTCCACTTGAACTGAAGCGGCCTCTAGCTAGGCATTCAGCTCATTTGATCTCACTGAATTATTAACTTGTTAATTAATACTGAACCGCATTTATTAGACTTAACATAGAATGCATACTTGAACCAAGGGCATTATTTCCTTCAGTCTCCCACTTGTCCTTAGGGACAAGTGTGCATTTCCCAATTCCTTTGTCGCTCGATGCTTGCTCTTGAACATAAGGTAAGAGTTGTCATCCTTATTATGTCCAGAGGTGTTTCTCGGTTTCAGAGTTCAACTGATCAAATAAACAGATAATCATAGCCTATGATTCATCCGAGCACGGCCATGCATTTCACAGTTTCTAGCTCTCCGAGTGGCCTTGTACAACTTTTAAGCATCTCATCCCGATTTATGGGAGGACAATCTCTAATCTTGCGATCTTGAGATTAGACTTCGTTTGATAAATGATTACCTGAGCATTGCCTTTATAGCCTCCTTTTACGGTGCGACGGTTGGTCAACGTCAAAGCAACCAGTTCTCAAACAAGTAATCTCAAATCACTCAGGTATTGAGGATTTAGTGTCTAATAATTTTAATGAAATTTACTTATGACAGATTTTCATCTCTTACAGTAAAGTTTCATAGGTCTGTCCGATACTAGTCTTCCCAAAGTAAGTATCTATGCAAATGATTATGACATTGCCATGTCCACATAGTTCAAGAAACAGAACTACTAGTCATCTTGCTTTCTAGTCGTCTAACGTTTTCTATGCGTCCAATTTTATAGAAAACTCCGACCAGGGACCATTTTCAACCTTTGACATTCAAGTTCACTTGATAGACATCTCTTAGTCACAAGACTGGTCCTGACAGTCTATCTTGAATATATCGTCAAATTGAAGGGACTCATCATTTAATAAACCACAAATTAAATGGAAAAATGAATTCTATTCATTTATTGTAAATGATTAACCAATAATGTTTTACAAAGATTTAAACTCTAAAGCTTTAAAACATTAAACAAGGATATCAAAGCCATTCTCCAATATGCTTGATTCCCATAGCTGCAGTGTGCGAGTTGTGCTTCTCCTGCGGCAGAGGTTTAGTCAATGGATCTGATATGTTGTCATCAGTTCCAATCTTGCTTATCTCGACTTCTTTTCTTTCAACGAACTCTCGTAGAAGGTGAAATCTACGAAGTACATGCTTGACTCTCTGGTGGTGTCTAGGCTCCTTTGCCTCTGCAATAGCTCCGTTATTATCACAATACAGTGCTATTGGTCCTTTAATGGAGGGGACTACACCAAGTTCGCCTATGAACTTCCTTAGCCATATAGCTTCCTTTGCTGCTTCATGTGCAGCAATGTACTCCGCTTCAGTTGTAGAATCCGCAATGGTGCTTTGCTTAGCACTTTTCCAGCTTACTGCACCTCCGTTGAGGCAGAAGACAAACCCAGACTGTGATCTGAAATAATCTTTGTCGGTTTGGAAACTTGCGTCCGTATAGCCTTTAACAATTAATTCATCATCTCCACCATAGACCAGGAAGTCATCTTTGTGCCTTTTCAGGTACTTCAGAATATTCTTGGCAGCAGTCCAATGCGCCTCTCCTGGGTCTGACTGGTATCTGCTCGTAGCACTAAGTGCTTACGCAACATCCGGGCGTGTACACATCATAGCATACATTATTGAACCAATCAATGATGCATATGGAATCCCATTCATTCGTCTACGCTCATCAAGTGTTTTTGGGAACTGAGTCTTGCTTAGAGTTATTCCATGAGACATGGGTAGGTAGCCTCGCTTGGAGTCTGCCATCTTGAACCTATCAAGCACCTTATTGATATAAGTGCTTTGACTAAGTCCAATCATCTTTTTAGATCTATCTCTGTAAATCTTGATGCCCAATATGTATTGTGCTTCTCCTAGATCCTTCATCGAAAAACATTTCCCAAGCCAAATCTTGACAGAGTTCAACATAGGAATGTCATTTCCGATAAGTAATATGTCGTCGACATACAACACTAGGAAAGAAATGTTGCTCCCACTGACCTTCTTGTATACACAAGATTCGTCTGCGTTCTTGATGAAACCAAAGTCACTGACTGCTTCATCAAAACGTATATTCCAGCTCCTGGATGCCTACTTCAATCCGTAGATTGATTTCTTTAGCTTGCATACCTTTTTAGCATTCCTTGGATCCTCAAAACCTTCAGGTTGTGTCATAAACACAGTTTCTGTTAAAACGCCGTTTAAGAAAGCAGTTTTGACATCCATCTGCCATATTTCGTAATCGTAATATGCAGCGATTGCTAACATTATCCGAATAGACTTTAGCATTGCAACTGGTGAAAAGGTTTCATCGTAATCCACACCGTGGACTTGCCTGTAACCTTTTGCAACCAATCTAGCTTTGAAAACTTCAAGTTTCCCATCCTTGTCCTTTTTCAGTTTGAAAACCCATTTGCTTCCAATGGCTTGGTAGCCATCTGGGAAATCGACCAAATCCCATACTTGGTTTTTCAGACATGGAGTCTAATTCAGATTGCATGGCTTCTTGCCATTGCTTGGAGCTAGGGCTCGTCATAGCTTGTTTGTAAGTCGCAGGTTCATCACTTTCAAGTAATAGAACATCATAGCTCTCGTTCGTCAAAATACCTAAGTACCTTTCCGGTTGAGATCTATATCTTTGCGATCTACGCGGGGTAACATTTCTAGATTGACCATGATTCTCACCAGATAATTCTAAATATCTCTGAGTTTCATCCTGAATGTCATCTTGAGCATTCTCTAGAGTTTGTTGTTCGACTCGAATTTCTTCGAGGTCTACTTTTCTCACACTTGTCATTTTGGAAATGTGATCTTTCTCCAAAAAGACACCATCTCGAGCAACAAACACCTTGTTCTCAGATGTATTGTAGAAGTAATACCCCTTTGTTTCCTTTGGATAGCCCACAAGGATACATTTGTCAGATTTTGGATGAAGTTTGTCTGAAATTAATCGTTTGACGTATACTTCACATCCACAAATCTTAAGAAAAGACACATTTGGAGGCTTTCCAAACCATAACTCATATGGAGTCTTTTCGACAGCTTTAGACGGAGCTCTATTTATAGTGAGTGCAGCTGTATTTAGTGCATGTCCCAAAATTCTAATGGAAGTTCGGCCTGACCCATCATTGACCTGACCATGTCTAGCAAGGTTCTGTACCTCCGTTCCGACACACCGTTCCATTGTGGTGTTCCAGGAGGAGTCAATTCTGATAGAATTCCACATTCTTTCAGATGGTCATCAAATTCATAGCTCAGATATTCACCGCCTCTATCAGACCGCAGTGCCTTAATCTTCTTGCCTAACTAATTCTCTACTTCACTCTGAAATTCCTTGAATTTGTCAAAGGATTCAGACTTATGCTTCATTAGGTAGACATAACCATATCTACTGAAGTCATCAGTGAAAGTGATAAAGTAGCTGAAACCACCTCTAGCATTTGTACTCATTGGTCCACATACATCTGTATGGATTAAACCAATAGTTCATTTGCTCTTTCTCCAACTTTAGAGAAAGGTTGCTTTGTCATTTTGCCAAGTAAACATGATTCGCATTTACCATAATCCTCTAAGTCAAATGGTTCTAGAATTCCTTCCTTTTGAAGTCTTTCTAAGCGTTTCAAGTTTATATGGCCAAATCGACAATGCCACAGATAGGTGAGATCTGAATCATCCCTTTTGGCCCTTTTAGTATTTATGTTATAAACTTGTTTGTCGTGATCTAATAAATAAAGTCCATTGACTAATCTAGCAGATCCATAAAACATCTCTTTAAAATAAAACGAACAACTATTGTCTTTTATTAAAAAGGAAAATCCCTTAGCATCTAAGCAAGAAACTGAAATGATGTTTTTAGTAAGACTTGGAACATGGAAACATTCTTCCAGTTCCAAAACTAGCCCGGAGGGCAACGACAAATAATAAGTTCCTACATCTAATGCAGCAATCCGTGCTCCATTTCCCACTCGTAGGTCGACTTCACCCTTGCTTAACTTTCTACTTCTTCTTAGTCCCTGTGGACTGGAACATAAGTGTGAGCCACAACCTGTATTTAATACCCAAGAAGTTGAATTAGCAAGTATACAGTCTATAACGAAAATACCTGAAGATGGAACGACTGTTCCGTTCTTCTGATCTTCCTTTAGTTTCAAGCAATCTCTCTTCCAATGCCCCTTCTTCTTGCAGTAGAAGCATTCGGATTCAGAAGTGGGTTGACTGACCTTCCTCTTTTCAGACTTGGCGCCAGTTTTCTTAGTTGGGCTGGCCTTGTTGCCACCTTTCTTAGCATTCCTCTTCTTTCCAGATTTCTTGAACTTGCCCCCACCCACCATAAGCACATCTTGCTTATCACTTTTGAGCGTCTTTTCAGCGGTTTTCAGCATACCGTGAAGCTCAGTGAGTGTTTTGTCCAGACTATTCATACTGTAGTTCAGTTTAAACTGATCATACCCGTTATGAAGAGAATGGAGGATGGTGTCTACAGCCATTTCCTGAGAGAATTGCTGATCCAGCCGACTCATATTCTCAATGAGTCCAATCATTTTGAGAACATGTGGACTTACGGGCTCGCCTTTCTTAAGCTTGGTCTCAAGAATTTGCCTATGAGTCTCGAATCTTTCGACTCGAGCCAGATCTTGGAACATGTTCTTCAACTCACTGATGATTGTGAAAGCATCTGAGTTGATGAACGTTTTCTGCAGATCTGCACTCATGGTGGCGAGCATTAGACATTTCACATCCTTGTTGGCATCAATCCAACGATTGAGGGCTGCCTGAGTGACCCCGTCGCCTGCGGCTTCGGGCATCGCCTCTTCCAGGACATACTCCTTTTCTTCCTGCATAAGAACTATTTGCAAGTTCCTTTGCCAGTCAAGGAAGTTTTTCCCGCTCAACTTCTCCTTTTCGAGAATTGATCGAATGTTGAATGAATTGTTGTTTGCCATAATTTAAACTACAATTGAAAAGAATAAACAAATAAATAACCATTCACAGTTTCTCTTAATAAACTTAAATTCTAGCATACATGCATAATTTAATGTTCATTAAGCATTTTATTCAGGGTTATGTGTTCCGGCAGGTGTGAATAAAATGATTCCAAGATCCTAAAATCATTGAAGAATTAAGCACAGTTTGTCGACTTAATTCTAAAACATTTTAGGTAAGCAAAAGCCTTTTACTAATAGTCTAGAAACTATTCTTGGTTGATAGGTACGTCAAAAAACTTATTAGGTAAACCTATCGATTTTGCCACGACATAAAAGGACTCCTTACTTATATCGTTGAGTTTCACCAAAACTAACATGTACTCACAATTATTTGTGTACCTTGCCCCTTTAGGACCAATAAGTAACACCTCGCTGAGCGAAAACTATTACTAGATTGATGTAAAGGATATCCAAGCAAGTGTATATTTTGGCATGGAACCTTTTAACTCAATTTTTAAGTTTGGAACTTAAGGCTCTTACTATGTTGGTTAGATTTTAAGTGAACTAAAATCCTTAATCATGCAACATAATCAAGCTTTGATCTCATGCATATTTAAGACATATTTAAAAGCAATAAATAACTTAAAACATGCATAAGATAAATGTGATCTAGTATGGCCCGACTTCATCTTGAAGCTTCAACTTCAAAGTCCGTCTTGAAAATCTCCGTGGGAGGCACCATTTTCTTCAAATAGGATAAGCTATAATTAAACTAATTACAACTATTTGATGGTACGCAGACCATATTTGAATTGAAAAACAATTTTGGTACTTTAGACCAATTACATTCAAATTAATGGTACGCAGACCATATTTACTATCCTATTTGGGCCATAATAGTCACTTCATAACCTGCAAAACAGTACATATACAATATATACCATTCACCCATTCATTATCATGAATGGCCCACATAGGTGGTTAGTAAAACACATTGCATCACATAAACATTTGCAGCAATTAATTAAGGGCACCAATAATCTACAAATTATTTAGTCCTTATTAATTCTAATCAAGTTGTTTTAACCTTAAGGATTCGTAGACCTAATCAAGAGTTTATGACTAAAAGGGCTCCCACTTAAACCAATAAATTCATATGCTTTACTAATTTTAAACATAAAAATGTATTTCTAGTCTAACCGGAAACATACAAATTTAATTAAAATTTAAAGCTCATATAAATTTATAATTCAATCCGCTTATTTAATTTATTTTTCAGTCGTATTTAAATTAATTCATGATTTTAATTTTAGTAAAATAATTAGAATAAATAAAATTTATTATAATTATAATATTCAAAATTAAAATCCCAGAAAACAATTTAAATTATTAATTTTAAAATTAATTAAAATTAGGAAAACTGAAAATTTCAAATTAAAATTTTAAAAAGATCTAATCGTAACGCAACAACCCCACGCAACGCACAGCCATGGGCCACACGCACACAGCCATCGTTGGCCATGTGCGCGCAGCCCATGCGCTGCGTCGCATCGCTGCTGCTCACCATCGCAAGGCGCGCGCCAGCGCTCGTCGCAACAAGCACGCTGCTCACCATCGCTGGGCGCAGCGCTCGTCGCACGCGAGCTTGCGCTCGCTGCGCGCGAGGCAGTGCGCGCTGTGGCGCAGCTCGCTTGCTGCCCACACGCGACTGCTCGTGCCTTGCTCTCGCCCTTGCCCATGCGCCCATTGCACACAGCCCACGACACAAGGCAGCGCTGCTGCCTTGTGCTCGTGCACCATGCCCTTGCTCGCTGCATTCGTACCGCATGGGCGACGAGCTCCCTTGCTCGTCGTCGCATGCCCGCACTATACAACACCCCTTAAGGGTAACACGTAGCGTCCATTGCTTTGTGCGTGCAAGTTATATGAGCGAATCGCATAAAAATTAAAAATTTATTTTCAAAATTAATGACAAATTAATAAATCATATTAATTTCATAATTTTAGGGCGAAAAAATCGAAAATTTATTAATTTATTGATTTCCGATTAACATGGATTCAAGTCTAGGTCATAAAAATTTAAAATTTAACATAAATTTACAATTTTTATGGTGGTTTTTAATCATAGGTATCTAATTAAAGTATAACTAATTATGAAAATCAAATTAATTCTAAATTATTCCAATTTTCAACAAATTAATCATAATTACAAATTAGATTGCATAATTAACAAGGCTAGGCATTCAAACTTGTTAAACATATACATTAGGTCAATCAAAAATTCAAGATTTATCAACAAGAATCGCAAATATTTAATTTAACATCTTAAATTTACGAAATCTTGCGTTCGAAAAACTAAAACCTCCGAAAAGTCATAGTTAGGCTTCGTATTTGAGAATTCTGGGTTCGGCCGAAAATTTGGATGAGTAACAAAGAAACTGCCGAAAAACTGCCTTTTACATGCGGAATTGACACAAAAATCACTCGATTTGGATGAGTAACGAAGAAACTGCCGAAAAACTGCGTACGTATAATTAAATAAACGCAATTTTTAATTAATTAACAATTACGAAAATTAATCACCCCTTTTAATTCTTGCAAATTTGTAATATTTAACCAAGTTCATGCAATATAGATTATGAAAATAATAAGAGGCTCGTGATACCACTGTTAGGTTATGATATATATGACAATTCATAAATCATGCGGAAAAACCATAAAGCCAGGAAAGCATATTATTTACACATAATCATTTAGCATAGAATAGATGCATACATGTTGTAGCGTGCCTTCCCTAGCTGCGCCCGAACCGAACAAGAACAAGTCTTTAGAACTCCAAATGTCCTCCCTCGGTAGATAGTCCACAGTACGTCCGGATCCGCCTCAAGTTAGACCAACTAGAATCGCCCATAAGGTGCTTAGGAATTTCGGTTATTATTGCAAGTGTATGGCTGATTTTATTTCAAAAACTTACCCTTTGAATACTTCAATCGTGCCCATAAATTGTGACCCTAGGCACCTATTTATAGGAGTATGGAAAAGGAATTGTAATCCTACTAGGATGTGGATTTGCTAGTTAGAACTTTATTAGGACTCTAAGTAACAAGACCAATCTAATAAGATTAGGATTTTAATCTTTGCACAAATCATAATAGGATTAGGATTTCCCGCACAAGTATTGCACAAGCCGTGCACCCGCGCAAGCCTTGCGGCCCACGTCAGGCGCACATCCCACGCTGCTGTGCTGTCGCGCGCGCGCGCCCTTGGCTGGGCCTGGCCTTGCGCTGGGCCTGGTCGAGGCGTGCGTTGGTGCGTGCGGCTCGCTGGGCGATGGCCTGGCTTCGTGCTGGGCCTACGTCTAGCGGGCCTCGTCTGATGCTAATTCGTACGATACACTTCCGATTAAATTCCCGATTCAGGAATTCATTTCCGATACGAACAATATTTATTATTTTCGATTCCGGAATTAATTTCCGTTTCGAACAAATATTTAATATTTTCGTTTCCGGAATTATTTTCCGATTCCGATAATATTTCCGATTCTGACAATATTTCCGTTTCCGGCAATATTTCCGATTCCGGCAATATTTCCATTTCCGATAATATTTTCCGATACGTACCATGTTTCTGTTTCCGGGAACATCTACGACTTGGATAATATTTATATTTCCGATACGATCCATATTTCCGTTTCCGGCAATATCATCGTTTCTGGAGTATTCATTTCTTGCTTGTGACGATCTCAGCTCCCACTGAAACCAAGATCTGTCGGTTCCGAATATCCATAGATATAGTATTTAATGCCATTAAATACTTGATCCGTTTACGTACTATTTTTGTGACCCTACGGGTTCAGTCAAGAGTAAGCTGTGGATTAATATCATTAATTCCACTTGAACTGAAGCGGCCTCTAGCTAGGCATTCAGCTTACTTGATCTCACTGAATTATTAACTTGTTAATTAATACTGAACCGCATTTATTAGACTTAACATAGAATGCATACTTGGACCAAGGGCATTATTTCCTTCAAGTGCAGCTTCATTTGGTGCATGTCCCCAAAGTTCTATTGGAAGTTCAACCTGACCCATCATTGATCTAACCATGTCTAGCAAGGTTCTATTCCTCCATTCTGACACACCGTTCCATTGAGGTGTTCCAGGAGGAGACAATTCCGATAGAATTCCACATTCTTTCAGATGGTCATCAAATTCATAGCTCAGATATTCACCGCCTCTATCAGACCGCAGTGCCTTAATCTTCTTGCCTAACTAATTCTCTACTTCACTCTGAAATCCCTTGAATTTGTCAAAGGATTCAGACTTATGCTTCATTATGTAGACATAACCATATCTACTGAAGTAACCAGTGAAAGTGATAAAGTAGCTGAAACCACCTCTAGCATTTGTACTCATTGGTCGACATACATCTGTATGGATTAAACCCAATGGATCAGTTGCTCTTTCTCCAACTTTAGAGAAAGGTTGCTTTGTCATTTTGCCAAGTAAACATGATTCGCACTTACCATAATCCTCTAAGTCAAATGGTTCTAGAATTCCTTCCTTTTGAAGTCTTTCTATGCTCTTCATGCTAATATAGCCTAATCGACAATGCCATAGATAGGTGAGATCTGAATCATCCTTTTTGGCCTTTTTGGTATTTATGTTATAAAGTTGTTTGTCGTGATCTAATAAATAAAGTCCATTGACTAATCTAGCAGCAGGCCCGGTGGTGGCCCTTTGCATCCTGGTCAACAGCACAGGGCCACCAAAAAAACAAGGGCCCATTTTTTTAGCCCAACATACATATTTAAAAAAGAAAAAAAATTGAATATGCTCCTAATCAGTCGGCTATTCACCAACGCAATTCCCCACGCTTAATTTCCTTGACTCACGCTCATTCCAATATTCTTCTTCCATTCAATCTCCATTATCAAGATACATCTCCCTAAATTACTAATTCTTTCCGATATTATTCTGAATTGCCAATTTCAATAATCTATTTAATTTCAATCCTTCCATATTCCCAACAATTTACATTAAACACACTTAGATTTCGACGGAAGAATCAAAAACTCATCTGAATTTTCACATCGTATATTCAATTCGACCAACTAACCAAAAAATCAGATTGGGTATTTTTCTTTCTCCGATTTATTATTACAATTTGGCAATTCCAAATTTCAATTGATAATTTGGATCCTCTATTTTCTTAGAATTGGAAAGGAGTGAGATTTAGGGATTTTTTTAAGATGAAGAACAAGAATTGCAGAGGCAAAGGTATCGAATTTATTAATTATCAGTTCATGAAATTACATTTTTTCTTCTTAATTTCATTCTTTTATGGTTGTAATTTCCTGTTAATTACAATTTTTATGGTTGTAAATTACAATTTTTTTCTTTTGTTTTCGTGCTTATCTCACAAAAAGATTGGATTTTTTAAGCTATTTTTATTTCCTGTTACTTACAATTTTACAATTTTTTTCTTAATTTAGTTCATTTCTTAATTTCGTGCTTATCAAACATAATTATCGTCTTATGAATTATTTATTTTTAATGTTTTAGTTTTCTATTATTTTTGTTGTTGTAATTTCGATTTATCGCTTCGTATTAATTCAATTTTTTTGAAGCTAAAGATTAGGAGCACTGGAGCAAGCAGTCAGGTTGCGTCGTTCCATATTTTACTTTCAATTGCATATTATTATTATGTGTTTTATTGTTTCTTTAAATAATTGTTGGGTTGTATTGGGACTTTATTTGAATGTTAAATAAATTTATTTTATGTTTTTTGTTTAAATTTGTAGGAATAAAATTTTAATACTTGTAGAATAATATTTTGATTATCGCACTTTTTTTTTCAATGTTAGGGGCCCATTTTGAAGATTTGGTTAAGATTAGAACAGGGCCTCCTAAATGATTAAGACGACCCTGTCCAGCAGATCCATAAAACATCTCTTTAAAATAAAACGAGCAACTATTGTCTTTTATTAAAAAGGAAAATCCCTTAGCATCTAAGCAAGAAACAGAAATGATGTTTTTAGTAAGACTTGGAACATGAAAACACTCTTCCAGTTCCAAAACTAGCCCAGAGGGAAACGACAAATAATAAGTCCCTACAGCTAATGCAGCAATCCGTGCTCCATTTCCCACTCATAGGTCGACTTCACCCTTGCTTAACCTTCAACTTCTTCTTAATTAGTCCCTGCGAATTGGAACATAAGTGTGAGCCACAACCTGTATCTAATACCCAAGAAGTTGAATTAGCAAGTATATAGTCTATAACGAAAATACCTGAAGATGGAACGATTGTTCCGTTCTTCTGATCTTCCTTAAGCTTTGGACATTCTCTCTTGTAATGGCCAATTCCATCACAATAAAGACAGCTTGATGTGGACTTGTCCTGCTTTGTCTTCTTTCTTGACTCAACATTGCCCTTGGACTTTCCACCTTTCTTGAAGGGTCTCCCTTTAGCCTTGAGTAAATCCTTGGCTTCACAGTCAAGTATTATCCTAGCCTTTTGGACCAGGTGAACAAACTCTGCGACTGTTTCTTCTCTTGGTTCACTCATGTATAGTTGCTTAAAGAGACCAAACCCATTGTGGAGTGAATTGAGCAAGATAGATACTGCCATCCTTTCACTTATTGGTGTTCCTAGCAGACTTAGGCGATCAAAATATGAAAGCATAAGGTCTACATGGAACCTTAGTGGAACACCAACCCTTTCTTTAGTGCGAAAATTTTTTAGGTTCAGCTTGACCATAACCTCAGAACCCATGATGATGTTTTGATTGTTGTTTTCCATAGTTAAAACTACAATTGAAAAAGAATAAAAAAATAAATAACCATTCGCAATTTCTCTTAATAAACTTAAATTCTAGCATACATGCATAATTTATTATTTATTAAACATTTTATTCAAGTTATGTGTTCCTGCAGGTGTGAATAAAATGATTCCAAGACCCTTAAATCATTGAAGAATTAAGCACATTATGTATTTAGACTCAATTCTAAAATATTTTAGGTAATCAAAGCCTTGCTAATAGTCTAGAAACTACTCCTGGTTGATAGGTACGTTTAAGCCTTGCTATCGTTGAGTTTCACTAAAACTAACATGTACTCACAATTATTTGTGTACCTTACCCCTTTAGGATCAAAAAGTAACACCTCTCTATGGAGGAAAACTATTACTAAGATTGAAGTAAAGGTTATCCAAGTAAGTGTTATTTTGTCATGGCACCTTTTAACTCAATTTTTTTTAAAGTTTGGAACTTAAGGCTCTTACTATGTTGGTTAGATTTTAAGTGAACTAAAATCCGTAATCATGCAACATAATCAAGCCACAATCTCATGCATAATTAAGACATTTTTAAAGCAATAAATAACTTAGAGCATGCATAAGATATAAATGTGATCTAGTATGACCCGACTTCATCTTGAAGCTTCAACTTCAAACTCCGTCTTGAAAATGGATTGGAAACTCCGTCTTGAATTTCACCATGGGAGGCGAAATTTTCTTCAAATAGGATAAGCTATAATTGAAACTAATTACAACTATTTGATGGTACGCAGACCATATTTAAAGCAATAAAACTTTGGTACTTTAGACCAATTTTACATTCAAATTAATGGTACGCATACCATATTTTCTATCCTATTTTGGGCGATACTATTCACTTTTCATAACCTGTAAAACAGTACATTTACAATATACCATTCACCCATTCATTTATCAATGAATGGCCCCCATAGCTGGTTAGTAGAACATATTATGTGTAACACCCTAATAATTCCTTGCTTTTATAAAACCATTTTCCGACTTAAAATAAAGGAATAACTAAAGTATTACCGCCACCGTGATAACGGTTAAGGCTATTACCAGAATTACGCAGCGGAATTTAATGTCAACTAACTTTTCAAAAACATAAATAATAAATTATCGAGGCCTACTACAAATTGGAACCATGACGGCCCAAAAACCAAAGTAATAAAAGTTCAACGAATTCAAGCATAATTAAAGTATCAATAAAATAGTTTCAAAGTACGAAAGCATGCACTCTCTCAATCATCCCAAGTGATTTCGATCTACCAACCTGCTATATTATTCTACTCCCCATCAATGCAAATGCAAATGATAGATCATAATAGGGTCATTAAGGCAAAGGCCATGACCAAAAGACACAAAGCACGTAGTCAGCAAAAGCTGAGTACTTACAAGAATAGAGTGAAACAAAAATATAAACATTGATCACTCACCAAGTACTAACCAACATGCAAAAGCCATTTAATAATAACAAGTAAATCATGAATACAAGACTCGACGCTTGACTCGACTCTTGACTCACAATTTCATTAGAATAAGCTTCGAACGGGCCAAAAGAATACTCCATAAAGGAAGGGTGATGGGAGCCAACCATACACCAAATAATAAATAATAATATCGGGCCATACCGAGTGTCGGGCCATACCGACGGAATTCCTGCGCATAATATGAATGAAAAAATGTCTTGTATCATTAGTAGGAGATTAAGCTTTCCGGCAAGTCTCCCCCCACTGTTCATACTCAAGGTATATACGTTCCAAGAGTTTTGAAGCTTGTTCTGGTTGCACTTTACGTTTATTAATATTTTATTAAAGGCGAACTCAAGACTCAACAACATACACACATACAATTAATAAACAACAACCAAAACAATCTTATTTTAATGCTTTAGGACTTGTGATCAACAAAGCAAGACATTGTGAAATTACTACCAGGTTCCTCCTCACAAAAGTGAGACTCCACATCATGCCCATTAACATGAGGGTTGTGCCCTTGCACGACAAATCCTAATTCATTTCATGTAATATTCCCAACTGAACCCTACATGTGCGGTGGCTTACGTGAGCTAACCCTTCACATGTGGTAAAAATAAGTAGTACAACATGGTACGAATAATTGGATCAAAAGTATGCTATACATCCCATACAATAGCATAATAATAAATAATCCATCCCTTCCATGTGAAAACAACCCATACATGCATAAATATTGAACAACATGATGGATAATGAACACTAGTGGAAAAAACCCCTATTGTAGCCCCCTTGTTGAGGGGGGCATACATAAGCGCGCCTCAATAACCACTTAGTCAACGCGGGTCAAACATTTTACTAACAGGTTGAGGGGGGCTTTTCTGGTGTTCGCTTCTATAGAGGTTGTTGAAGGGGGCTTTTAATTGCCCCCCTCAATAGACAATAGCTAAAGGGGCGGGCTTTTGTTTGTTCTCTTCAACAGGGCTTCACAACATTTAATTCAATTAAAACTTCTCACCGCCAAACCTTCTCACCCTAAACCTTCTATTCCAACGCAACGGATTGAAGGCGATCGAGTTCGCAGCTCTCCTCACCGCGCGGCTCCACCGCCACCATCACCACCACCACCTTCCTCACCGCGCGGCTCCACCACCACCATCTGAAGGCGAGTTGCCCCCGACCGTCGTCTTTCCTACCACCGCGCGACTCTGTTTCACATAATCTGTCAAGGTTAGTTTCTAAGACCATGAATTCCAGTATTTACTGCTTGAGTGCGACCTATAAATTGGGGTTTTGGCCGAGTCTAATGGAAAGAAGTTGAAGATGAAATGATGATGAGTACATAAATCTTAGGTCTATGTTGTTTTTTCAATCTTCTTTTTGTAGATTTGGGTTGTTTCACTTTCATTCATTCAGGTTAGATACACAGCATATAGTTCCCTTAATTTGCAAAGTTCAACTAATTATACCAGAGAACAGGGAATATGACCTGTTTCATTAAATGTACAAATCCCTTAATGTTTGAGTTGATTCATGTACATCATATGTTTCCCTTGATTTCTCTTTTGTTTATAAGGATAAGCTACCAACGTAGAAAGAATTATTGATCAAATCAATGAGATTCTAGTACCCTGTTGTTACCTTTCATGTTGTAATCAAACCGATTATGACGTGATTCCACGACTGTTATAGTGACTATACACAGAGCTGATTAACCTACCAAAGCAAACCATGTTGCCCTGAAAGCAAATCTAGATTAACAGACCAACTTGAAGATTACTGAGCACGCCCAAGGTTAAATAAATCTGTCTCAAATCCGATGAATATAATGTCTCTTATCCTGATGATTGTTTTGAGAGGTACAACTGTACAAGAACTGATGAATTGGACAATATTTTTTGCACCTCAAAGTTAGACATCTGACGGTATTAATAGTATTTTTAATTATCCCCTTTCAATGTTTCAGACAGTTTCCCTTCAATTAGTTGAGAGCATAATGAGTTGATTAGCAGAGAATTTAGGCTAATGTTCTAATATTGGATGAATTCACAAAATAGGGTTTGATATTTGTGGTTTTTCTAGTTCAATTGTTAGTTTATAATTGATTCTTTTTTGTTTTTGTTCTGGCCGGGGCTGGGGATGGGGTGGATGCGGTCTTTTTTTATTACTGCTTTTTTTGTATGATGAGATGATGGTACTCAATATGATAATAATGCTAAAATTGGGCAAAAATCTATCTTTATGTATTATATTACCGTAAATAAACAAAGTTTATGAGTTAAAAATGAAAAAAAAAAGATGGATCATTCTGCTCAATATGGGTGAAATCCATCTTTATGCATAACATCTGGAACAATCCAGTAAAATAAATAATCACATATATGTTTGAATATAGAAATTAAAGTCAAATCCTGTATTAAATTTGTCTTGGGTTAATTATTTCGTAACTAATTTAAAACCTAAACATGAGCATCGCTGGGATCTATTGATTGAGTTCTGGAGGATGGTTTTTACAGATATTTTATCTTTGGATAAGATTGCATCATTAGAGAACAAAGATCTTATGCCAAGCTAGTTTATACTTAAATCGATTTTAGTTTATTCCTATGAAATCTTATGTGAAGCTAATAAATGTTAATGTTGACACATATTCCTGTTTTGTTTGTTTTTAAAATTGAGATGAGGTCTTACCATTTTTCTGATGTATTGTTCTTGTGTCAAAATTAAGAATTTGTGGCTTAATTTATCTAATTTTGTGTAAAACCATGTGTTATTAGAAATGAGTCGTCGTTGGATGTACGGTGACCATACTACGGTGGAATACTTGAGTGGGGTTGAGGAGTTCCTTAGATGTGCTTTAGCACACCAACGGAGTACGAAAGCCGCAAAGATCTATTGTCCATGCCGTGATTGTAACAATGTAAGGCGGTTAGCTGATATTGATGAAATTGAGGATCACTTATTTCGTCGTGGGTTTAAGCAAGATTACCATGTCTGGTTTTGGCATGGTGAGAAAATACTTGATCGTCCAAGTTCTAGTGTGAATGAATTTGATGTTCTGGCAGAGAGTGATGAGAGTGATGAGAGTGATTCTGATATTTCTGAGAATAATGAGATGGATGATGATGAGTAAGAAGATAATGAAATAAATGAAATGATGGATGCGGTGAAACATGACTTGAATGAATGAACTCACATACTCGGGCAGGTATTAAAGGCTGCTGAGACGCCTTTGTACCCTGGGTGTACAAAATTCAAATTGTTAGAATGTGTGGCATCACTTTCCAACTTGAAAGCGGAGAGTGGTTGGACCGAAGAAAGTTTCACGAAATTATTGAAACGACTAGGTCTTTGGTTTCCTGATGGCAATGACATTCCCACCTCTGCCTATTATGCCAACAAATTGACGAATCCCTTAGGCTTAGAGGCCGTCAAGATAGATGCTTGCCCAAATGATTGTATTCTTTACAGAAAAGAGTATGAAAATTTGGATAAGTGTCCAACGTGTTCTATGTCGCGTTACAAGCGTAAAGGGGCCAATTCAGCTAAGAAGGGACCGCCCGCCAAGGTATTGTGGTATCTTCCGATCATACCTAGGTTTGAGCGCTTGTTCTCTGTAAAGAAGAATGCTAAGTATCTGAGGTGGCATGCGGAAGAGAGGAAGAAAGATGAATTCATTAGACATCCGGCTGATTCTCCTCAATGGAGAACTATTGATAAGAAGTATCCTGAATTTGGCAAGGAGGTTAGAAATCTAAGACTTGCTCTATGTACAGATGGGATGAATCCATACGGCTCTCTAAGTAGTCAGCATAGCACTTGGCCGGTTCTTCTTGCAATTTACAATCTTCCTCCATGGTTGTGTATGAAACGCAAGTATATCATGTTGTCACTCCTAATCTCAGGGCCTAAGCAGCCAGGACATGACATAGATGTGTATCTCGCTCCACTCATAGATGATTTGAAATTGTTGTGGAATGAAGGTGTTCCAATGTTCGATGCTTACACCAACTCAAACTTTACATTGCGGGCAATGGTTTTCTGTACCATAAATGATTTTCCGGCCTATGGAAACTTGTCTGGGTACAAAACCAAAGGACAACAAGCATGCCCTATATGTGAAGAGGACATGAATCCCACACGGTTGGATCATTTCAGGAAAAATATCTACCCAGATTTCAGGAAGCACCTTAGTCGATATCATCCTTATCGTAAGAAGAAGAAGGAATTTAATGGGTTCACCGAGGAAGAAGTAGCTCGTACACCTTTGACATGATCACAAGTTTATGAACGTATCAAAAATGTTGAAACCAAACACGGTAAGTGCTTCAAGTCCAAGTCTATAAAGGGTGTTTTATGGAAGAAAGTGTCTCCATTATGGGATCTTCCCTACTGGAAAGATTTGTCAGTTAGGCATTGTCTCGATGTAATGCACATTGAGAAAAATGTGTGCGATGCTATCATCGGGACTTTGCTAAACATACCATGAAAGACCAAGGATAATGAGAATGTGCGGAAATATATGAAAAAGAAGAATATTCGACCAGATTTGTGGCATGTTAAAAAAAAGGATGGTACAAAGACCTTTCTGCCTCCAGCGTGTTACACAATGTCGAGAAAGGAGAAGAAGAAGTTTTGTGAGTGCTTACATGGCATTAAGGTTCCCTCGGGATATTCGTCGAATGTTAAGCGCCTAGTGTCTCTCTCGGACCTTAGGTTGATTGGTATGAAGTCTCATGATTGTCATGCACTGATTAATGTATTTTTGCCGATTGCACTTCGTGGGATATTGCCGAAACACGTGAGACATGTTATAACAAAACTTTGTTTGTTTTTCAATTCCATTTGTGCTAAGGTGATTGATCCGGAGACTTTGGATGCTTTGCACAATGATGTTGTTGAAACTCTATGTCGATTTGAAATGTATTTTCCGCCTTCTTTCTTTGATATAATGGTGCATTTGATTGTCCATTTAGTTCGCGAAGTCAAGTTATGTGGTCCGGTGTTCTTAAGATGGATGTATCCTTTTGAGAGATTTTTTAAGACTTTAAAGGACAAAGCAAGGAATCCGGCTAATCCAGAGGGTAGTATCATTCGGGGAGTCCTTAAAGAAGAGATTTCTGGATATCTAGCTGAGTTTTTGTCAAGCCTTGAACCAATAGGACTTCCAAAATCTCGACATATTGGTAGGCTCGCAGGGGAGGGAGTAATTGGTAAAAATGTGATATCTCCTCCATCGGAGAGGAAGAAGAAGGCACATCTTTGTGTGTTGCAGCATCTTACAGAGGTTCATCCTTATTTAGAAAAACATCTGCTTGAATTGCAACATTGTAATCCTAAGTTTAAGGAAAGAGCGTTGATGCGGGAACATAATCGTACATTTGTTGAATGGTTTAAGAAGGAAGTTGGCAAGAAACAAGACCATGATGTTTCTGATACGATCAAGTGGTTATCTCGAGGTCCTCGACTATGTGTTCGATCTTTTGAAGGATATGATATCAATGGGTTCACATTCTACACTAGAAGGCAAGATGAAAAGAGTGTAGTGCAAAATAGTGGAGTAAAGGTTGTTGCATCATCTAGGGTCTATGCAAGCGCTAAGGATAAAAGGCCGGTTGATTCAACACAATCATATTATGTTGTTATCGAAGAAATATGGGAGCCTTATTATACTTATTTTGTGATCCCTGTTTTTCGGTGTCAGTGGGCTAACAACCACAATGGTGTAAAGCAAGATGAAATTTTCCCGGGTTTAACCTTGGTGAACTTTGATCGACTAAGTGACAGTGACGAGCCATTCATTCTAGCATCACTAGCTAAGCAAGTTTTTTATGTGGTTGACAATATTGATCCTGGATGGCGTGTTGTTACCCAAGGAAAAAGACATATTTTGGGTATTGATAATGTTGTAGATGAAGATGCGTATGATGAGTATGATGACACACCTCCGTTACCAATGGTTGTTCAACCATTGCCAGAAGAGGAGGATGCAAATAATACTAATCATATGCGTACAGATCATACGGAAGAAATATGGGTTACAAATCGTAATTGAAACATACATGTGTAAGTTCGGGCTTCACTTCTGATGCATTGTTGAAGTTTTCGACTTTGTTCTTTCTATTCATAGCTGACAGCCTGTGCGCCTAGGAATTTGATTTGAACTCTAGTTGTTCTTTGATTTCATATTGTTTTGGTAAATTGGTCTTTTTTTGGCAAATAAAAACTGTTATTAGGATAAACATTATAAACAAACAACATTGTCATTGGATAACAAAATCTAGTATGCTATTTCTTTTGCCCTCACATATGGATACATGGTAGGTGTCAGTTATATGTCAGATTATGATTTCACTCCCAACTGACAATAAATTCTGTCATATGATGCAGATCCTGCAGAACTTTCCACTACTGTTTTAGGGATTGGTAATAACTATTAGTTGGGACAAGTTTTCTTCTTCACACTCAAGCTGTGCTTTCTTCGCAAACCTGGAGGACTATACAGTGTAAATAAATCTGTTACCCCACCTTTTACACAAGGTAATCCTTCTTTTACTTTTACCTATTATAGTGTGATCACTTTTACTGAAACATGGGTGCAGTGACATTTGATGTGTTTTGCAAAAGTACAAAGATGATTTGGTCTATGTTAATGTTTATCCTAATCATTTTATTTTGGATAGGGATTTGTTGTTACTTCTGTGAAAGCATTTTTTTATTATATGATTTAATTGTTGTTAGTATTGAGGTTGCGCAACCCCCACCTCAAAGATAAATGGAAACAACATTACTCCGTATTATGTTTTTTAGCAATAATTTTTCAGATACATTTTGAAAACTTTGATTTGAAACCATTAACTCTATACAAATATATCGTCTTTTCCTGAATTCCAAGGTAAAGAAATTTGATAGTGTTTAATATGGCCTGCAGTTTTGCTTTGCTTTGAGAAATCTTCTTGATTGAAGCAAAGTGTTTTCATGAATACAGAGTATTTCTTAAGCTGAAAGCCGTATCGCCTTCATAGTGGCTTGATCAAGCTTCAGAGTAACTCTTAGTCCTTTATCTTCTTTTCTTTTGAGTAGGGATGGGTTTAAATATTTAAATACCATGATAAACACAGAGTAGCAACGGTAATGAATTAACTCGTATGTGATTTATAAACAAAGTATCATGCCACTGTCTATGATCATGATCATGGTAGTATTAGTTAGTTACTTAGTTGGTGTTATTCATTGAACTTTTAAGCTCAAACAAGCTGTAATCTGTTAGTTTGTATAACTATTATTTCAGTACTAACAATGCTTTCTGTTAGATAATTTAGTGGCAGATGGTAACAAAGTGATAGTGGTAGATGGTTCAGTACTAACATACGCCATGCCATCTGCCACTATCACTATTTTCTCTTGGATTAGTTGAAGTTGTTCTTCAAGGATTCTTGGGATGTAGTGGGGGTTATATGATAAATTAAGACCCGTTATATGGAATTAAGACCTTTATCTGGAATATTGACTGTAAAATTGAGATCAACTGTCCTTTTTTGTTGGAAACAACCGTCCTGTAAAATTAAGATCGTAAAAAACACTCATTTCTTTAAACGTTGCCACACTATCTGTCAGCGTATTGCCGTATGGCGTGTTCAATCTTACTTTAGACCAACTTCTTTTGCTTGTTGCCATTAGGTACTGGTAGTGTCTTGAGGTGCGTCTATCATTTGGCCTAGAAAATAGTTTGTGATAGATCGTTTCTGTTTGGTCGCATTTAAAATGCCCTACTCTAAGGATGGAATGCAGCTTTTGCAACCTGCTCGGGATAAATCAATTGTAGTTAGGCTCAGCTGGGATTTTGGGGGCAATTGACCTAAATCAAATCAAATACTTGTAAGGCAACTGGTACTAGTCTACAACAGCTTGAGGTAGCTGCTTGGATCTCAGCTGCTTGGATCCCTTAAACAGATTTCCCTCAAATCATTGTTGAACAAGGAACTTTTGGTCTATAATTGAATAAACATCCAGATGTAATGTTTTCGTTTTCATTCTGTTAGTGATATTTTGTGGCACCTTAGTCTTCATATATTTATTTCAGAAAATTTCCTTCTTGGAACGTATGTTTTACTTACGAGTTACAATTACAACTACTACCTGAAATTTTGAGTTCTTCTCTGAAACCCTATTTTATTTTTTGGAAATAGTTCTAACTACTTTAGCAGTGTTAAGTTCTGTTACTTGATATTCAGCTCCCGTTTTTAATGAGGAGACCAGCGAGATAGATTGTGGCACTCTTGTTTGATCTTTCAAAAGTACAAATAGCTATAAGTACTTCTGTTATTTTATTTTGAATTATCTGTTACTAGAGAATGAAAGCAGTTGAGTTGGGTTAGAGCTTTTGTTTCTTTTACCTCCTTTCTCACTTATCCTCTGAGGTATATAAATGGGTTCTCTGAAATCCATTGGATATGCAGACGTCTTGTGGAACTCCCGAGTCTTGAATCTTGATATCTAACTTGCCATCACCCTATCCAAGCATACAACCCACCTCTATTTTAATTAATACCCCTGTCATATTTTGTAAATCATCTTAATTCATTCACGTATTAAAAAAACGGAGGTGTGTGCCAAAAGTTCAAAACAATATCTCTTGGTTGTGTATACTTGAATCTTGTTTCTGCTATTTCCAGTTTGACCAAACATTGGTTGAGGTACATGGAAGTGATGAAACACAAGCGGTTAGCGAGAGTCTTTACTTATAGCTAATAGCCTAATAGCCTTGCAATGGGAACTCTTTTAGCCACTATCAATCCAAGAGAACCAGTCAGTTTTTTGAAGTTCAGTAGTGTTACTTTGATTTTAACTCAGTAGTGAACCAGTTTGCTGCAGGGTCAGGTGTTCAGGCTGGGGCTGTTGTTTTTAAAAGTCCAAATCATGGATTACTAGTTGTTTTCCTAACCAACCAGTGGGTTATGCTTATATGAAGCTGACTAGCTGGCAATAATAACATTGAGAACACAGCATTTGCTTACTTCTAATCAGTTTTGTGCACTAAACTCGATTACTTTTCAACGGAGTTGTGCAGATCAGTGCGCAGAACTGGTCTGTTCTGATCAGTTCTGTGCACTGATCTGCACAGCTCAGATCAGTTCTGTGCATATAGTGCACAGTTTTGTTTTATTAAAACTGAAAACTGATTTCAGTTTTGATTTTATTTTTTAAAAAACTGTTTCACTTTTACGTACAGTCGTACACTCTATCCATATGGAGAGTCTTAAGCTCTATAAGTTGTAATCATGCATTAAATTTCTACTAAGTATTGTTCCCTTTACTAAGTATTGCTCTCTTTTCTTTGTTGCAGGACCGTAGCTAGCATGGATGATCATCGTGATAATGAAATACAGGGAATTGATGGAGCTAGTCATCCTACGGGGGAATCACAAGGTACCAACACTAGTAAAAAGACCAAATTCCATGGTCCGTCAAAAGGAGTTTAAGCCAAAAAGCCCATGTATCTTCAGTATAATCAATATGGAATCCCCGATGGAGAATACGGGAAGCAAGTTGGGTCTTGTGCTGCTAGAATTAACATTAATGTGAAAGAATATTCAACGTTAGATGAACACACAAAGAAAGGGTTTTGGGAGGAGACCAAGGTAAACATTGAATAAAAACTTGATTTGTATTCTCCTAGATTATCTATTTGTGTAGCATACGTTTCTAACAATCTCTTATCCATAAAATTAACAGCTTATGTTCCACATTATTGATGATCCGGCTAAAAGGAGAGAAAAATATTTTCATATGTGTGTGGCGAAACGCTTTGGAGCTTTCAAGTCCCGGTTAACGCGGCGTTGGATAACTAAGAAAGAAAAAATGCCGAAACATCAGACAAATGACATGCCTTGGGACATCTACCATCAAATCACAGAGGATGATTGGAAAACATTTGTGATGGAACGAAACAAGCCGGAGATGTTGGTAATAATGAATTTACTTTGCTAGATATTTTTTTATATAATTATATGATTAGTTTGTTGTTGCCATCTTTAATTGTTCGACATGTTCTTTATGTGTTTTTTGACAGGTTCGTAGAGAAAAAGCAAGTAAAAGTGCATTACAAAACAAGCACCCACATCGCACAGGCCAAAAGGGTTATGTTAGAAAGAGACCAGAGTGGATAAATGATGGGCGACTACCGCCAGAGGCAGCTTTAACCCTCTCAAGTGGCTCCTCCTCAGTGACCTCATCACTCACCACAGCGCCAGATAGATTTAAGAAGTTTAGATCAGTAGAGTGGATCTTGGCTCATCAAGTTAAAAACAAAGAGGGAAAGTGGGAAGTTAACCCGAATGATAAGGAAGCCGTAAATATTGCTAAGATGGTTGTAAGTGCATATAAAATTTTACGTTCTATATCCTTTTCTTTGCTTCTCCTTTTCATCATGTATACCATCTAATTTTTACTTTCCTAATTCTTATAGTTGGAGTACATAGAAGAAGAGGGAAAAGGAAATATTTCTTTCACCCAGGGAGAAAATGCCCTCACCAAGGCTATGGGAAAAAAGGATCACCGTGGGCGTGTCAAGGCAACAGGTGGAGTTAATGTCGGTTACAAAGTTGCTTTCGGTCCAATAGACCAAAGTAGTAGATGTGGCCATATTGAACCATCACTGGAGGCAGTCGAATCAATCAGAGCTTCGATGAGAAGGGAGTTTGAAGATCAATTAGAGAGAAAGGTGGCGGAGGCCCTCCAAAAGCAACTAGCCACATTGAAAGCAACCAGTCAACTAAACACCCGTGCACTCGTAACCTCTTGTCCGAGTTCATCGCAGCAACCACGCGAGTTGAAGGTATATATTCTCTATAGTGCATACACTCAAAACACCCCTAGCTAGGTTTTTAATATTGTACTTTGTAGTGATTTCTGAAATTTTGTAAATTTATTTGTGAAGGCCATAACTCCCTGTCGTCTTGCCCTTGAGGATAAAGTTTTGGGTAACAAATTGATAGTGGCAGATGGTATGGCGTACCCATTGGATGGTTCGTTGCACCAACACTTTAGATCGATGAAGCCTAGTCATTATAAGGTCCAAGTTGATTGTATTTACGACGGACATGATGATGACACTCTTCCGGTACCTACTGGAGATGGATTCAATAACTTAGGCAGGGCTCTTGCTAGTTTTGTGCAATGGCCAATTCACTTGGTGATTTTCGAAGAAGACGAGGTACAAATTTTTTATTATTAATTGTCATTCATTGCGTTATGCATCTTTTTATTTATTATTGCTATTTGCCTACCTCTGTTTAGAATTAGATTCAGAGCCTTGAACTCCTTTGGTTTCTACCTCTGTTTAGGACTCTACTCCACGCCCAACAAAGAAGTCCAGGAGTAAAATTTGTGAAGAGGTGGTTGGTAGCTCCAAAGAGAAGAAAAACGAATTAATTGTCAAAGAGAAGACAACAGAATTAGTTGTCAAAGATAAGACAACAACATTAGCGGCCAAAGAGAAGGCAACACTTGATTTAGGGTCCAAAGAGAAGACAACACTGAAGTTAACGACCAAGGTAAACCATATGCTTCCCTCTCCCCTGTGCTTCAACACTGAAATCAAAACTGAAATTTTCATGCTAGCTTAACATTATTAATTGTTACAGGAAAATTCATGCTCAAATAAGTTGGAGTCGAAATCGAAATCTAAGAACTCTAAGAAATCCAAAGAGATGGTAGGTAGTTGTGATCGTAAAACTGAAGAATCGGCGGCCAAAAGTAAGAAGCAAACTTTGGCAGACAACACAATTCAAGGTCTTGGCCCATCATGCAATTATTTGAAGTTTATCATCACTACGGTGCCCGGTGAAGTATATAAAAATACTTCAATCTCATTGCCCGCTTCGGTTTGGCATTATGACGAAGATCGAAAAACTTATGTACTTGAGGTTGACGTTGAAGAGTTCCTTAGAGGGGCCTGCCTCAACATTTCAGTGATCCAAGTCTATATGATGTAAACTTTTCCGTCGATATTTTTATTGTTGGTTTTGTCAACTATAATAGTTTTTGAAATTTTTGCATTATACATTTACTTTGTAGGTGTTTACTCCACGAGCACACCTTTGCATTTGACAACTCTCAGATTGGGTTTGTTTGTCCCGAGGCGATGTCAAACTCTAGATGCAAGGCCAACCCTCATGTTGTATCAATGTATTTGAAAGTAGTTTTCGATGCTGAAATTGAAAAGGAGAAGAAGGGTGATTCTAACATTACCAAGTGGTTTTTGATCCCATACCATTAAGAGTAAGTGTTAGAGATTGATCGATATTTGGTAAATAGCTATGTTATTGTTATTTTCATGCGTAAGGTTGCAATAACATTTATATATGATGCAGAAATCATTGGATTTTGTACGTGTTAGACCTACGTAGAGGTTGTGCATATATTTTCGACTCTGCGAAAGGTTCCAAACGAGAAAATAATGTATGGGGAATCTTGTGTTTGTAAGTTACTTTCATTTCTTTTTAAGTTATTTCTTTTCGTGCCGAATCAGATTCATGAAGTTTTACTCAACTTCCAGGGCATACCAAGTGTACAAGTTTAATAATGGAATTTGTCCAAATAGAGCGACTACGCAGGGGTTGAAAGGCTACCCTATAAAGGTATCATGCTTACTAATTAGCTTTACTTTTTTTGGCTAACTACTTGGATATATAATTTATGATTTGTTTCCAAATCAGTGTGCTCTACAAGTCGGCGCCCGCGAGTGTGGCTATTACGTTATGAAGTTCATGCATGAAATAGTCACGTTACACCATAACTCCGATGAGCGGTTAGATATTGTTCGTTCTTTTACCATATGTTAGTTGAACTACTAATACTAGTACTTGTACGTAGTAGAATTCTTAATTTACAAGTAGCATTACTTATCATGTTACTTAATTATTTCAGGCTTACACTCCAAGAAATGCGCCTTATACCGATGAGGAAATAGATGTGGTTCGTGAGCAATGGGCTAAGTTTTTTACAACCGAGTATTTATTTACTTAGGTTGTTTAGACACAAAGATGGAAGCGTTTATATCTTCATGGATTTGGTAAAGTTCTTTAATTTTTCCATAATTACAAGTCTGCTGGATTTGCTAATTTATTGCTTTAAATATTAATCTGCTGGTCTTGCTGCTACTGTGAATCTGTTGATGTGTATGAATGTTATGCTATTAATGACTGCTGCAATTCTTCTGTGTGTTTCTCCTATGTTTGCTTCTGTTGCTGCTCTGTATGTAATCATTTCGCCTATTTGGGAAATTCTTCAAAGCTTGAACCAGCTTGCTGCTGCCCGTTTTAACAACTATGTTATCCACCTGATATTGCCTAGCATAAGTTAAGCCCTTCAATACTGCTAATGCCTCAGTTTGCAGTTTACTATGAGTGTAAATACATTCACTTCCTTCATGGGTGGTCCCTTGTTCACGAACAAGAAGCCAACCAACAGCAGCTCTATCATTCTTTATTCTCTTGCTTGCTTTCCATGCACCATCAACTAGAAGTATATCTGATTGTATATTGCTTTGACCTGTCAAACAGACTCTTTGATTCCCCACTCTATGATTCTGTTCTTCTTGTCTTGTGCTGCTTCCCTGTGTATACTTTTTCCTTACAGTATTATCTGCATATAGTTTGCTTTCCTGAGTTGTTCACCAATTAATGATTTGGTCTTGAAGTTACTAAAGAAAGAAAAGAAGCAACAACTGAACAAATGACCTGAATCTATATTGTATAAAGCAGTTCAGTTCATGTGTACCTGTAGGTTCAAAATTCGCAGAAGCAACAACTGAACAAATGACCTGTATACCTGTAGGTTCAAAATTCGCAAAGCTGAACAAATGATCCTGAATCTATATTGTATAAAGCTAGATTACTTAGACTGTATACATGTAGCTTCAAAATATCTTTAATTGCCTACTCCAACTCCATCTTAAACAAAATCCTCATACAAACTGATGATAAAGATAGTGCTAATAGAAGTGGAGAAAATTAATGTGTGTCCTGGTTAATATTTGGAATTGTTTCACTTAAACGTCTGTCACTTTCTAGGAATCAGCAGATCGACAATATGTTTATTTAACCTGGCGGTGTTAGTTCCTGAGACATGGATGATTATCAGGAATTTCCATGAAATCCAAGCATACATCTGTGCATCTAAAAATATAGACACTTATTCTGATTTTAGCATTAAGAACTAAGTGAAAGAACACAATTTAGAGCTAAAATGACATTTCCCCTCCCAACTTTGAACTAAACAACCTAAGGATTCATTTGATTCTTATTACATGACTAATATGCATTATTTTAACTTTCTAAAACTCATTCGAATCTATTTATGCACATTTAAGGCTCATTAGGTCGTTATAGGTCATGTTTAGAACTAAAGAACCTAAGGACTCATTTGATTCTTATTACATGATTAATATGCATTAGATCTGTCTAAATTAGAGTTGTTTCACCAACTAATCTTGGTTTGACAGGCATCAGCTTTCCCGGACACTTGAATGCTCACAGAGCAATTAGAAGTACACGTTTATTTGCATGGTTTTCAACAACGTACTTAATTATCTCTATAGTCTACAACTATATCTTTTAATTTTATGCTTCAGTGGAATGTAAAGATAATATCGTGAGTGTAAACTTTGGTACTCATATATATTTTCCTTCCATGCAACTTGCAGGCTAGGGATCGAGTCGATTGGAAGAAAGTCAACACGACCTTAATTAAGGTTTGTAATGCATGATCTAAAGGGACCTAGCTAAGTGGCTGGATTAGAGAAATTTGTTAGATTAGCTCTCTAGCCTTTTGTCTTTAGTTGTTAATATTAGTTGTAATTTGTTAGACTAGCTAGGTGTTTAAAAATTGTAAACGTACGTACTATATATACGCTTTGCTCTGTTGGGTTAATATAAATGAAGTTAATGTAATGATTTATTTATCAAAGATAAGCAGATTCATACCTTTGCTATTTTGGTGTTGATTGGGTACAGGTTTCAATACTCAATGGAGTATATATCTAGACGTGGTTATTGCCACCTATTTTATATTTTAAAAGAATTTGGAAAAAAAAAATTAATGTTGTTGAAGGGGGCTTTTAATGTACGCCTCAATAACATATGAATTTATGGCGCCAATGTACAGGTATTGGCGCAAAAATATAGGTCTGTTGAGGGGGGCATTTAGGAAGTGAGCCTCAACAGAGGTGGCTGTTGAGGCGGGCTTCTGTAAAGCCCCCCACAACAGGTCCTTATTTTTCTCTTTGGTTTAGGGCTGTTGAGGCGGGCTTTTAAAAGCCCCCCACAACAGATGACCTGTTGAGGCGAACAAAGCCAGCCTCAACAGATCACTGAGCTGTTGAAGCTACGTCTGTCGCAGCGGGCCTTGTTCGCCTCAATAAACCCAAAATGCCCCCCTCAACAGGTGTTTTTTCCACTAGTGGAAATTCATACTCATACTAATCAAACATGCTTGTTCAACCAATAATTCAATAAATCCAACATAATAATTCACATGATCGTTCACCAAGATACACATGAATCCACATAATATAATTCACATCAACAACAATCATGTAATCCTCTTGACAAATGGTGTGGTCGCCCTAGACTTGTACGTACCTTGAATACCTAAGCGTAGGGGCCACTTTGCAATAACGAGCACTCACTTAGAAATCACCTACTATCATCAAAATAATGAAACTTAAATTATTTCCATGTTCATTAAATTTCCAGCAACTTTATAAAATCTTAAACCTTGTTTAAACTTTAGAATTCAATTGTTCTTTAATAAAATAATCGTCTCAATTTGCAAAACTAATCCCTAGTATGAAAACATACTTTTTCCGCCTTTAAAATCAACACTTTAGACCTTTTTATAAATCTGAAAATATAATTGATTATCATAATTAAAATCATCACCTAATTATGCTAATCAATTGACTCATTAGGTCTAGGTTAAAACCCTACCTTGAAAATCCCAATAAAACCAATTTAACATCATGAAAATCAATTATTTATTAAATAAACGAATCTGAAAATTCATGCTTTAATAATTAAAACAAGCCTTATGAATCACAACACATCAATTCTCAAAGTACGATGTTCATAACCGATTCCCAGCATTTTAATCATTCAAAACAATAATAATATATATAATTTAAAATACGGAATTGAAATAAAATAGTTTAAGGAAATTAGGATTATACCAATCCGGCCTATAGCACGGAACAACCACGAATTAATGTGATTGGGCGAAAGAATTGAACACACGAACAAAAACAACACACACACACACGTTTTGTGTGTGCGCGCGCGAGCGGTATTGAAGTTAAGGCACAGCAGCAGCAGCTGGCGCGCGGGACAAGAGGGCAAGGGCGCGAGGGCGCTGGGCGCGCGATGAGAGCGAGAGAGCGAGTGTTGGGCGCGAGCACGAGGCACGCAGTAGCAGCAATAGCAGCAATAGCAGCAGCAACACGCGCACAGCAGCACGCAAGGGAAGGCGGGCTGTGCGGTGCGCGAGTGGGAGTGGGCGAGAGCAAGGGGCAAGCGACGAGCGAGCACGAAGGCACGCAGCACTCGAAGGCCGAGTGTGGTGTTGGGCGTGCGGGGCTGCCGAGCAAGAGAGAGAGGAGAGGGAGAAGGAGTGTGGGGCAAGAAAAGCAAAAGAGGGTTTATGAAAAATAGAAGGATCATTTAATGAGGGTAGTCCTATTTATAGGCTCCCAATTTCTAATGGGCTAGACTTAGGAAATTAGTATTAGGCTTAGGGAATTAAATGATTTGGCTAGCTTAGAGCTTAGAATTAATTCTTTTGATTGGGCTCGTTTAATAAAACGAATTGGAGTTTTCATTAAAAACCCAAACCTTTTAAAATTACTTGCGACCCATTAAATTTCCCGAATCAAAAATTAAATTCGTTTCGTAATTAATTAAAATAATAAATATTCTAATTAATTGAAATACATTTAAATAATATTTAAATGCGAAATAAATTCCAAAAATCGTAAAATGCTTTATAAATATAATAAAATATATTTATATATATTATGAAAATACGAGGTATTACATTATGCATCACATAAATATTTGCAGCAATTAATCAAGGCTTCCAATAATCTACAAATTATTCAATCCTTATTAAATCTAATCGAGTTGTTTTAACCTTAAAGGAATGTAGACCTAATAAAAAGTTTATGACTAAAACGCTCCCACTAAAACCAAGAAATTTACATGCTTTACTAATTTTAAACATAAAATTGTATTTTCTAGTCCAACCTGAAACTTACAAATTTAATTAAAATTTAAAGCTCATATAAATTATTACTATTTAAATCCTTTAATTTATTTTCAGTTTATTAAATTTATTAATTTAAATTTAATCAAGGTTTTATTTTTAGTAAAATAATTAGTATAAAGAAAATTTATAATAATTAAATTATTCAAAATTAAATTCCGAGAAAAAATTAAATTACGAATTTTAAATTTAATTAAAAATGTTTTCCAACCGAAAATCAAAATTAATATAAAAACGAACCAATCGGGCCAAGACAAGGCCATGGGCTCGCGCCCATGCCTCGTCGAGTCCAACTAGTAGCAGCGCCCAATGGGCTGCCACTCGAATGATCGTACCACAAAGCCTGAGCGACCACGCGCAAACGCAACAAGACGAGCAAGCCACGCTTGCGCGCAGCCCACTCACCTACTGTCGAGGCAACGCTGCTGGACGAGCCAGCCATCGCTGCCCGCGCGCGCAATGCGTTGTGCTCGATGCCTTGCCCTCTCGCCCATCCCGCCCACTGCTCGCAGCACTGGGCGCTAGGCAGGGCTGCTGCCTTGCGCGCACGTGCCACGCCCTTGCTCGTTGCATTCGTATCGCATGGGCGACGAGCTCCCTTGCTCGTAGTCGCATGCCCGCACTATACAACACCCCTTAAGGGTAACACTTTGCGTCCATTGCTTCGTGCGTGCAAGATTCGTGAACGGATTTTATAAAAAATCAAAACTTTTATTATTTAAATTTATCGACGAATTAATAAATCATATTAATTTCATAAATTTTGGGCGAAAAATCGAAAATTTATTATTCAAATTAATTTCCGATTATATTTATTTTCATGGATTCAAATCTAGGTCATAAAATTTTAAAACTTTTCAATTTTAACAAATTTTATGGTGGTTTTTAAATCATAGGTTCCTAATTAAATTGCTAGTTAATTATGAAAATCAAATCAAATTCTAAATTATTCGAATTTCAAGAAATTAATTACAATTACAAATTAGGTTGTATAATTAACAAGCTTAGGCATTAAAATTGTTAAACATATACAGTAGGCCAATCATAGATTCAAGATTTACAAACAAGAATCGCAAATACTTAATTTAACATCCTAAAAATTATAAATTTTGCGTTCGGAAAACTAAAACCACCGAAACGTCATAGTTAGGCTTCGAATTTGGGAATTCTGGGTTCGGCATCAAATCTTAGATTTTAGTCAAAATTTTAAAACTTCGTTTACATGCGAAATTCACTATAAAATTATATGATTCAGACCATTATTGACTAAACTGGCGAAAATCCTACGAACATATAATTAAATAATCGCACGAATTTGCAATTAATTACAAAAATCGAAATTAATCACCCCTTTAATTCTTTGCAAATTTATAAAATTTAACCATGTTAACTATAATTGATTATGGAATTAATTAGAGGCTCGTGATACCACTGTTAGGTTATGACAAATATAAAACATATATTTCATGCGGAAAAACCATAAAGCCAGGAATCCAAATTAATTGCCACATAACCAATTAGCATAATTTAGGATACATACATGTGTAGCGTGCCTTCCCTAGCTGCTCCCAAACCGAACAAGAACAAGTTTAGGATTCCAAGTGTCGTCCCTCCGTAGATAGTCCACAGCACCTTCGGATCTGCCTTAGATTCAATTAACTAGAATTTAGCCTAAGGTATTATGTTATTCGTTTATAATTATTTGGCAAATTATTAAGCTCAGTTTTTAACTTAAACCTATATGAATACTTTTAATTGATGTATATAAATTGTGATTGCCATCACCTTTTTATAGGGTAGGATTATCGGAACTAGAAACCTACTAGGATTCAATTTATCTAATTCAATTAGAATTAGACTTAAATTAAATCTATTAATTTTTTAGTGTTTAGCTTAACAACTAATTTCTAGTAGTTTCAGGAAAATAGTCTAATCGGATAAATCCTAAATGCCTAAGGATTCGAAACATGTACGAACACAACAACACGCACAAACAGCCCACAAGGGGCCTGCCCGCGCGCGCGGTGGGTTGGCTTGGCCCAGCGCTGGTACGTGGCCCACGAAGGGCGCGCCAGCCTGCTGGCCTCGCCGAGCTTGCTGGGCCTAGCCTTGCTTCCTTGCTCGGCTAGGCCTTGCTTGCTTGGCGGGTTGCTGCTCGCTGCTGTGCTTGCGCGGGCTTTGCTAGGCGCGGGCCTAGCTTCGTGCTGGGCCTTGCGTCTAGCAAGCTCGTCCGATGTTTATTTCGTACGTGGCGCTTCCGATTTATTTTCCTATCCCGGAATTCATTTCCGATTCGAACAATATTAATATTTAATATTTTCGATTCCGGAATTAATTTCCGTTTCGAACAAATATTTAATATTTCCGATTCCGGCAATATTTCCATTTCCGGTAATATTTTCCGATACGTACCATGTTTCCGTTTCCGGCAACATCTACGACTTGGATAATATTTATATTTCCGATACGACCCATATTTCCGTTTCCGGCAATATCATCGTTTCCGGAGTATTCAGAATTTGCCTTTTGACGATTTCAGCTCCCAATGGAACCGAGATCTGTTGATTCCGAATATCCATAAATGGAGTATTTAATTCACTTAAATACTTGATCCGTTCACGTACTATTTGTGTGACCCTACGGGTTCAGTCAAGAGTAAGTTGTGGATTAATATTATTAATTCCACTTGAACTGAAGCGGCCCCTAGCTAGGCATACAGTTCACTTGATCTCACTGAATTATTAACTTGTATAATTAATTAATACTGAACCGCATTTATTAGACTTGGCATTGAATGCATACTTGGACCAAGGGCATTATTTCCTTCACATGCCATACAAGATCTATGAGAGGCTTAATCTAGGTGATCTCTCCCCTACTTCTATGTCATTGCAACTAGCCGATCGTTCGGTTATGTATCCTTTGAGTAGGGTTGAGGATGTCCCCCTCGTTATCGGCAAGCTTACCTTTCTTGTTGATTTCTTAGTCTTGGACATTGATGAGGATGCCCACACCCCTATTATTTTAGGGAGGCCATTCTTGGCCGCCAAGGGCGCCCTTATTGATGTTCAAGGCGGGCTTATCACCTTGAAGGTGGGGGGCACCATGGCAAGTTTTAAGCTTCCTCAAGGTGAAGGATATTTTTCAAACATGTCAAGTTGCATGAAAGTCGATACTATTGCTTGCATTGTTGCTAACCCTTCGAACGACTTTTATGTTTCTAAGTGTGGTATTGAGCTTGGTAGGTCCCATCCTAATGAAAGGAAGTTCATGTGATCCCCAAGGTGTTGGGAGATACTTTTGAAGATGTCACCACCATTCCCGAGATATTTGGGGTGAAATTAGATGATGGTGTTAAGGCCACACCTTCCAAAGTGATGCATAAACCGGGCAAGAAGGCCAAGAAGGCCAAGAGAGCCACGGAGAAGTTTAGTGGAGGTTGGCTTGGTTGCGTCACAATGTGTGGTGGCGTTGATAAAGTGTTTGTGCCCAAAGGGGCTAAGGAAAGTTTCTTGACAAGTGATGATCCAAAACAGAGTGCATATGACCCCCCATGAATTTGGGGGGCACCGTCAAGCTAGTGACGTTAAAAGAGCGCTTCCGGGAGGTAACTCGTGTATTGGTGTTATTTCTCTCCTCCCCCCATGAATTTTGGGGGAAGTCGTCAAGCTAGTAACGTTAAAGAAGCGCTACTCGGGAGGCAACCCGTGTTTCTAACCTATCCTTATTTTTATTTTTACTATTTCATTGTGCTACTAACTTTTCTTTTTTGTTGTTTTAGTGTGTTGGTAAACTGCGGGATTATTCGAACTTTGACTCAGGTGCACCCGCACCTCAAGTGGAGCGCCCGCACCATCAAAGAATACCTACATTTTGGGGTGTTTTTGAAACAACAAAAAAGGGGACTTTTTAGAATGGTGCGCCCGCACCCACAGGGGCCGCGCCCGCACCCTCACAGAAGACCTTCTGAAAACATTCTGATTTCAAGAAAAATAGGGTTTATGTGCATGTGCGCCCGCGGCAGAAATTAGTGGTCCGCCCGCACCTACATAGTGGTTGTGCGCGCGCGGCGAGTTTGGTGCGCCCGCACCCGATCAATTTTTTTGTATTTCTGGAAATTTACCCCCCGACTTTCACATCATCACTCATCCTCTCTCTCACAAAAAAAAAACCCAAAACCCCCAAACCTCTCCTCCTTTTCGGTCCTTTCCATCCTCAATCACTCATTTTTCCACCATTTCTCCTCAAATAAAACACAAATTCAACTTTTCTTCATCTCCATTACACAAATTCACCATCTATTTTCACAGAAATCACCTCTCCACCCATATTTTTAGATTTTTACAAAGTTATGGTTTGAAACCCAAATTTCACAAATTCTTCATTTTGGGATTCTTGGAGCATTTGGGAGCTTAGTATTGTTCTTGGGGTCGTTTGATCATCACTTCCACTCTTGGATTGGTATGTTTCATCTCCTCTATTTGATTTTCGCTCTTGTTCTTGGATTTTCATTTATTGAATTTGGTGGTTGAATTTGTGGGTAATTGTGGTTGTTGTGCATTTTTGGTGATTTTGTTGGTCTTGTTGGTTTAGTTGTTGTTACTATTGGCGTTGTTAGGTGATTGATTACTTAGGTGGAATTGTAGTGTGATTTTTTTGGATTTTTGGATTGTTGGAGTGGGGATTGTTGTGGTTGTTGGTTTTGTGGAGATTGGGGTGGAATTTTTGAGTTCTTTTTAGTGTCACTTTGTGCAATAATGTTTGGAACAAAGAAGTCAAAGCCTTCCAAGGCACCCTTCGGGTCGAGGAGAAGGGTGGTTAGCCCACCCGACATTGATACTTTGGGAATTGAATTTGATGAGCAAGTTTCGTGGGATTATTCCTTGACTTAAAGATCGTACAATCCGTCCCACGAGGTTCTATGATGCCAAGGAGGTTGAGAAGTTGGGAATTAGGCTGGAGGTTGGGTATTTGCTCCGGAGTCTAGGGTGGGAGTGTTTCATGACTATGTGGGACGATACTTATAGGGCCTTGACCTTGGAATGCATCTCTTAGGCCCGCATGAATGTTGTGGATGATGAGCCCCAATTAACATTTCAAGTATTTGGGGACTCCCACACCCTATCGGAGGACCAAATCAGTGATATCTTTGGTTTCCCCAAGGAGAATGTTTATGCTCACCATTTGGATCTCTACGCTTCTTGCTCGGATTATAGTGAGCAAACATGGCAAAATTGTTTGGCGGGCTTGCCGGTCTTTGCTACTAACTCCTCCAAAGCCAGCTCCTACATCCACCCGGCAATGAGATATGTCTCCCGCCTCCTTGTATTTTCTATGTTCTCAAAGCATAGTGCGGGGGCTCTGTCAACCTTGGAGTTGGGAGCTTTATGGTTGGCCCATCATGGGGGCCGGAAGGGCTACCTTAACTTTGGGTCCTTGCTCACGCACCGGATCGTTGACCCAAGAAATGGGCGGCCCGTAAGTGGTGACATCCTCCTTGGGGGGATGCTCACCTTGATCGTTAAGGGGCTCAATAAGGACTATGAGTAAGCATTGTTGGCATTGCCTCCCGCGGGGGATACTAGTATCTCCGTGGACGAGCTCAAAGGATACAAGTGGGTGCACCGGACCGACAACCCGGCAAAATTCATTTGGTGTGTTGACCTAGTGAGGAGGAGTGGTTCCTTCTCTCAAAGCCCACCATCACCAAAGTGACGCCCAACAACGACAGTGCTTGGCTCATGCCAAAGGTCGCCTTCTCGGATTTCGTTCGTGCCAAGCCGGCTGTTAAGCGGAAAGCCCGCCATACCTTTCCCATTGATACTCCGCCGGCTCTTATTCCCCTCTAAGAGGGTGGTACGTCTTCTTCATCTCCTTTCTTTTATTTTAATATCTTGCAAGCCACTCTTTCGGCTCTCTTGCAAGGGAAAACTGATGAGCGGCATTTATGTCGCTCTAGGCTAAGATTTTATAGAGTTTTATTATGCTTTTTTGATAGTTTTATATAGTTTTGCTGCATTTTTATTCCCTTTTTCCATCTTTGAGCTTTTCAGGTAATAATGTTGAAAATGATGGAAAATAGCTGAGATTTGCTCGAGCAGGTCCAGTGCGATCGCACGGAATTTACGTGCGCTCGCACGGGTCTACAAAGTTGGCTCCAAAGTCAAGGCAGTGTGTGCGCTCGTGCCCCGAATGTGTGTGTTCGCACGAATCCGCAAAAAGGAGGCAGGAACTCCAAGGCAATGGGTGCGCTCGTGCCCCAAATGTGTGTATTGGCACGAATCCGTAAAAAGGAGGCAGGAACTCCAAGGGATGTAGCACGTTCGCACCGCAGAAGCGTGCGCTCGCACGGAATTTCCGTGTGCTCGCACGGATTTCCTGTGCGAGCACATGAGGATTTTCTGAGAATTAGCAAAGTTACAGCCGTGCGATCGCACGGTTTTTGGGCACGTTCGCACGGCACGAAGGAGAAGAATCGTCGCAGGGCCCGTTCGCATAGATGCACAGCACGATCGCACCAATGCGATCGCACCTGGGTCTGCCCGTTCGCACGGCTGCGCGGAATTCAGTTTTCGAGTTTAAATCTCTTATTTTTGGGGTTTAGTATAAATAGGATTTTGATTATTTTCAATTTACGCTTTCATTTTCAGAAATACATTTTAGAGGTTTTGTGATTTTGTTCTTCAATCTAGAGAGAGAAACTCTTTAATTCCAAGCATCAATTCAGTAATTTTCTTCAACTCTTCTCTTCTTTATGCGATTGAATTCTTAGTTCTTTAATTCTTGCACTTGCTTAGTTGATAATTGTTTTTGTAATTCCTCAATACCTTGAGTTCTTGATTTCAATTTTGCTTGTTACTTTGATTTTCAGTTTTTGATTTGATTGTGCAATTGAGTTTCCAATTCTCTACTTCTTCTCCTTTAATTTCATGTCAGCTAGTTTTGAACTAATGGATAGCTTGATTGTTAGGATGATTAGTGAGTAGTTTTAGGTTAGGGAAAGGGGAGAAACTAGGGGATGAATTAGGGGAAATAGATTATTGATTGTTGGTTGATTCATGTGATTAAATAAGATTTGATGATAGGAAATCCATGCTAGTTGAGTGGTAGTTGCAAATGCTATTCGATTAGATTTCCGTGGAACCATAGGATAGGTTTGGCAAGGCATTGTGGGCCTATCTTGTGTTGATCAAATGGAGGTACCTATTATATGCTAGTTAGTTTAGTCTAGGATTAGGCGAAAGCTCTTCCGTGGATTAGACGCTTAGCGTTCCCTATCCGAGAGGTGGCGGGTTCGTCTTTAGATGTCATTTGCCTAATCACCATTTCGTTGCATGATCACCATTGCTAAATAGTTGAATTGATTTCCCCCGGTTGGCTATCCCCGACTCCCTAACGTTTCCCTTTCTTGATTTAATTTTACATAGTTCTTTATTTGTTTTTAGACTCTTAAAAAGTGACAATTCAAAACAAATCTTTGATCGAACTAGATTGACTTCCAACTCAATAATTCACCGTTTCTTTGGGACTATGTCAGTCATGGTTCAGCGACTGAGTTTTCAGCGACGGGTGGCGAGGAAGCGAGGAAAGACACTCACCGGCGAGGAGAGTGACGGCGGATCCGAGCAAGCTGAGTTCGACGGCGGCGCAGGACCGGGCAAGCTCTGAGTTCGACGACGACGGAGGGAATTGAAAACTGAGGGAAGAGTTGAGCGCGGGGAACTCCAAAGTTTTGAGAGAGACATTTTGGTTAAATGAAATCATTAATCAACAATAATATTATTGCAGCAAATAAATTTTGTTACACGGACTTATTGCAGGGTACAATGACATGTACGCTGCAACAGTATCTAGCTATTGCAGGGGGCTTTTAATATGTACGCTGCAAAAAAACTCTTTTGCAGGGGGCATTTAATTTGTACGCTGCAATAACCCTTTAAAGGGTTTGACCCGCGTTGACCTACTGCTTGTTGAAGCGTATTAATACATGTACGCTGCAACAAGGGGGCTGCAACAGGGGTTTTTTCTACTAGTGCTAGGAATGATAACCCTAACAATCCTAATTTTGCTAGGCAACTTAGAGGGCCCTCCATGTATGGTCCCCACCAAGGTTATGGCCAAGGAAGTGGGTATGATAACCAAGGCCGAGGTGGCTATAGAGCACAAGGCTATCAAAGCCAAGTGCCCTACGGTCAATCTCAAGGTTTTGGCAATCAAGGCCAATATAACCAAGGGGGTTATAATCCCAACCATCAAGGTGGAGGGGGTTATAACTACTCTTATGGGCAATTTAGGGGTGCCTCAAGTGGGGGTTATCCTTTGAACTCGGGAGTTCCTTATGGTGCTTCTCATCTGCCACCTCCCGGATTCAATGGACCGAGGACCTTTGGCAACCAATATCAATCTAACCCAAGTGGTTATGGCGTTGCACCTCCACCACTCCCGCCTCTCAAGTCGAATCTTGAGGTTCTCATGGAGTCGTTTGTGGGGGCGCAACTCAAGAAGAACATTGAGTTTGAGGATGGATTCAAACAATCCAACACTCAATTGAAGGTGATTGAAAACCAATTAGCTCAACTTGCTAGTACCGTTAGGGAACATCATGTGCTTACTATTCTTCCACCCCAAAGTCATGCTCCAAGGCAAATGAATGCTATAGTGACAAGGAGTGGAAAAATCCTTGATGATGTTCCTAGAGCTAATAAGGTCTCTAAACCCAATGGGGAAGATCAAGAGGGAGTCATTGAGTCGAGTGACAATGATGTGGTAGAAGAGGAGCCTCCCATTAATGATAAGGGTGATACTACCACCCCCAAGGTGGCAACTCTTCTACCTCTCCCCACTCCTAAACTTCCCTACCCCCAAAGATTCATAAGACACAAGTTGGATGTGCAATTCGCAAAATTTCTTGAGGTCCTTCGGAAATTGCATATCACTCTCCCCTTTACGGATGCGCTAAAACAAATGCCTACCTACTCACGATTCCTTAAGGAAATCTTGAGTGGGAAGCGAAATTGTGACGTAAAGGAGACGGTGAATCTCACCGAAAATTGTAGTGCTATTATTCTTAACAAAATGCCACCCAAACTCAAAGACCCGGGTAGTTTTTCTATCCCTTGTGCTATCAAGGAGCTTGAAATAAGCAACTCCTTGTGTGATTTGGGGGCTAGTGTTATTCTAATGTCTTATTCGGTGTTCTCCAAGCTTGAAGTTGGTGATCTTGTCCCAACCAACATTACATTGCAACTTGCCGACCGTTCGGTCAAATATCCTATCGGCAAGATTGATGATGTACCTTTGAGAGTTGGTGGATTTGTGATCCCCGTTGATTTTGTGGTCCTAGACATTGATGAGGACGTGCATGTCCCTATTATTCTAGGCCGCCCATTCTTAGCCACGGCGGGGGCTATAATTGATGTCAAGCAAGGGAACATTACCTTGAAAGTAGGGATGAATAGCTTGTTCTTTGACTTGAATAAAACCATGAGCTACCCTAGCTCTACCAATGAGAAATGTTTCTTGGTAGACTCTTTTGATCCTTTGGTGCATGACATGCATGAGCATTTGCTCACCACTAACGATCCACTTGAGTTTTCTCTTTTGAATAGAGATGGCTTAGGTGATCAAGGGGTTGAAGCGGCTAAATACAAGAGACTAATGGATTCCACCCCACCTTGTGATCAATCGGAGCAATGCTTGCTCGTGCTTGATGGAAGGAAAGCTTTGGATGATCATGCCCCCCAAATTGGTAAGGAAGCTCCCAAGGTAGAGCTAAAACCTCTACCTTCGAGCTTAAGGTACGTCTTTCTTGGTCTAAATTCTTCTTACCCCGTCATTATCAATTCGTCTTTGGATGACGAGCAAGTGCTCAAGCTCATTAATGTTTTGAAACGTCATCAAGGGGCTTTGGGCTACACCATTGGTGATTTGAAGGGTGTTAGCCCAACCCTTTGCATGCATCATATCTAGCTTGAGGACAATGTTGTCCCACATCGTGAGAGGCAAAGAAAACTTAACCCACCTATGGGAGAGGTGGTTAAGAAGGAAATCATGAAGCTTTTGGCAGCCGGGGTTATCTATCCTATCTCGAATAGCCGATGGGTATCCCCGGTCCATGTGGTTCCAAAAAAAGGGGGGATGACGGTAGTCAAGAATTCACATGGGGAGCTTATTTCCACCTGAACGGTAACCGGGTGGCGCATGTGTATCGACTATCATCAACTCAACCTCTCTACCAAAAAGGATCACTTTCCCCTCCCATTCATTGACCAAATGCTTGAGCGTCTAACCAAGCACAAGTACTTTAGTTATCTTGATGGTTATTCCGGATTCTTTCAAATCCCAATTAATCCGGAAGACCAAGAGAAAACTACTTTCACTTGTCCCTATGGAACGTTTGCTTATAGGCGGATGCCATTCGAGCTTTGTAATGCTCTCGGAACGTTCCAAAGGTGTATGATGAGCATTTTTGGTGATATGCTTGAAGAAGAGATGGAGGTGTTCATGGATGACTTCTCGGTGGGAGGATCCACCTATGACGAATGCCTCATCAATCTTGGGAAGTGTCTTGCAAGGTGTGAAAAGGTCAACTTGGTTCTCAATTGGGAAAAGTGCCACTTCATGGTGGAGGAAGGAATTGTTCTAGGGCACAAGGTGTCTCATCGTGGGATTGAGGTTGATCAAGCAAAAATCGAAGTGATAGAGAAGTTACCTCCCCCGGTAAATATTAAGGGGATCCGGTCCTTTCTTGGGCATGCCGGCTTCTATAGGCGGTTCATTAAGGATTTTTCTTTGATCGCCCGGCCTCTCACCAACCTCCTCCAAAAGGAATGTGACTTTTATTTTGACTCCGCATGTCTCAAAGCCTTTGACACCATCAAGAATGCTCTCATCTCTACCCCTATAGTTCAAGCTCCGGATTGGTCTCTACCTTTTGAGTTAATGTGTGATGCAAGTGATCTCTCTGTTGGGGGAGTCCTTGGTCAAAGGAAAGACAAGAAGCTTCATGTGATCTATTATATGTCTAAAACCCTCAACCAAGCACAAGCAAATTACACCACGACCGAGAATGAATTTCTCGCCATTGTGCATGCTTTTGAAAAGTTTAGGACTTATTTGGTAGGGTCAAAGACAATTGTCAAGGCTTGTGATCGTTGCCAACGGACGGGGAATATTTCCAAACGTCATGAGATGCCGCAAAATCCAATCTTAGAATTAGAGGTGTTCGATGTATGGGGCATTGATTTCATGGGCCCTTTCCCCTCTTCTTCTGGGAACCTCTACATCCTTGTTGCGGTTGATTATGTCTCCAAGTGGGCGGGGGCCATTGCTTCGCCTACCAATGATCACAAAGTGGTTCTCAACCTCTTCAAAAAGATCATTTTTCCGCATTTTGGGGTTCCTAGGGCTGTGATTAGTGATGGCGGATCCCATTTCGCCCATGGAAAATTCAAGGCCCTCTTGCAGAAATATGGGGTTCATCATAAGGTTGGTGTTGGTTATCATCCCCAAACTAGTGGCCAAGTGGAAGTTACTAATCGTGAAATCAAGTCTATTCTTGAAAAGTCGGTTGCCAAGAACCGCAAGGATTGGTCCATCAAGCTTGATGACGCCTTATGGGCGTATAGAACGGCTTTCAAAACGCCTATAGGAATGACTCCTTACAAGCTTGTCTATGGCAAGAATTGCCACTTGCCGGTGGAACTTGAGCACAAGGCTATGTGGGCCATCAAAACCCTGAATTTCGAATTGACTAGTGCGGGAGAGAGGCGCTTGCTTGACCTTCATGAGTTGGAGGAACTCCGCATGAATGCTTATGACTCGGCGAGCATCTACAAGGCCCGGTCTAAACAATATCATGATGCTCGGATCGAGAAGAGAGAGTTCAAGGAGGGAGAGAAGGTCCTCCTTTATAACTCGCGGTTGAAGTTGTTTCCGGGTAAACTCAAGTCCCGGTGGAGCGGTCCTTTCATTGTTGTTCGGGTTTTCCCGCACAGTACTATTGAGATCCAGAATGATAGTACGGCTCCTTTCAAGGTGAATGGTCATCTCCTCAAGCATTATTACTTAGGCGATCCCATTGGTTCCATTGCTTCCATAGATCTCCATGACCCCCCATGAATTTGGGGGGATTCGTCAAGCTAATGACGTTAAACGAGCGCTACCGGGAGGCACCCCGCGGTTTTTGAGCATTGTTTTGGTATGATTCTTTGCGGTGGGTTCTCACTTTCCACCTTGTGCCTTGTCCGTCCATTTTTGTTGAGTTTGTTCGGGTTTTCACGGTTCTTTGCGGGACTTGCTCCCACGATACTTCCGGTAACATCCTTCCAACTCTTATGCATTCTTTAGGGGACGGGCATACATCATGTTGGGGAATTTGGTTGGATGGGTAGTTGTGCCCCTCCTTTCTTAGTTTTAGGCCTTGAGGACATGGCCTAATTCTGGCTTGAGGGGAGTTTTGTTTGTGGATGCCTACTTGTTGATGCTCATTGCTTTGAAATCATACCATTACATGCTTGTTTCTTTGTTTTTAGTTTGATTTAGCTTGATTTTTAGTTTCTCTTCTTTTTCTTTGTGTTTTTTTCTTTTTGTTTCCTTTTTGGTGTGTTTTCTTATTTTCTTCCTTTTCTTTTTGTTTTGATTTCTTTTTCGTCAAGGCAAGTTTTTCTAGGTTTTCTTAGGCAATATTCTTGATTGGGGCATATAAAATTGGAACTTGTAGATTAGAATGCTTTTATTCCTAGTTGGTAGATTTTTACACGGTTCTTAATGTCTTGGGTCGAGTCTAGGATTTGGTGTCAAGAAAGTTGGTTGAACTTTGGGTAGCATGCGTCATGAACTCTTGGCTTGTGGTAAGATGGTGTTGAATTCTCTAGTGATTTGAAGCCGGCGAGAATGGTATTTGCTCCCTTGTGAGATTCATGTTCAAAAATAATCCCAAACACATATATATTCATTGAGTGGCATGGATCCTTAGCATTGACTTTCTTGTCTCCCGAGTTTGACCTTTTCCTTCCCGAGACCGCGACCGAACTACTTTAGGGGACGATAGAGGCATTTCTTTCGGTGACTATTTTTCTTTTTAGTTTAGAACTTTATTTTCTATTTTTCTCATATGTTTTTGTTTGCACTTGCCCCATTGCTAGCCATTTGAGCCTTGACCCTTCATTTCTTATGAGCACAATACAAATCTAATAGCCTTTGTTTTGTTTTCACCCTTAGAAGTGATAGTGAAGCTTAGAGTTATGATGCTTGATGTTTTGGATTGAATATGCAAAGTTGAGGAATGAATGTTGTTTGGTGTGAATGGCAAAGTTTTGGAAGAATGTGGTACATAGTGAATAATTGATGCAAAAAGCAAAAAATATAGAATTAAATTTTGAAAAAGCCAAAAATAGAGAAAAACAAGGCATGAAAAGTTTCATTTGAAACGCAAAAAAAGAGGAAAATCAAATCAAGAAAAAAATGCAAAAAGAGTTGTAATTTAGAATTGTTGTTGAATAAGCTTGGGGGTACCCCAAATAAGTGGTATGAGTTTGTATTTGGTTCGTTTTGCTTGAGTTGAGTTCTCATTGCGCTTCACTTTAGGTATGAGCACCAAATTGCCAAATTTATTCCACACCTTACCCCTAGCCTACGTTACGCCCTAAAAGCCCTCTTGACCCTTTAGAGTTGAGTCATTGTCGGTGGAGGGAGGATTTGGTCAAGCTTAAGAAACAAGGTTGTCATGCTAAGATGTCGGGTAGCCTAATATTGATTTTCTGGCGCCTTCGCGGTGTCTTGAGACGCTATTCTCAAAGGTGAATAAGATCTAGAGTTTTGACGTGGTATGCCCGGATGTAGGGGATTGACTAGTGTTTGCCCTTAGTTCGCTTTGCTTGATGCTCGAATCTTTCACTCGATTTAGGACATTAGTTAGCGTGTACTCATTTATTTGATTAGTAATATTAGTGTTCTTCTATACTTGTTCCATAATAAAGCCCCCATCTTGGATTTCGTAGTTTAATTTCTTTTTTCTCTTTTCTTTTCTTCTTTTCTTTCTTTCTTTTCTTGGTTTGAGTTTTCCATTTTTAGTCTTGCCTTGATTAGATTTGCTAGATTTCGATTTTGGTAAATTTTTAGAACTTGATAGGTTGCTCATTTTTCCCTAGTTGAGTTTTGTTTGCTAGACACTAGCAAACGCTTAGCTTGGGGGAGTTTGATGAGCGGCATTTATGTCGCTCTAGGATAGGATTTTATAGAGTTTTATTATGCTTTTTTGATAGTTTTATATAGTTTTGCTGCATTTTTATTCCCTTTTTCCATCTTTGAGCTTTTCAGGTAATAATGTTGAAAATGATGGAAAATAGATGAGATTTGCTCGAGCAGGTCCAGTGCGATCGCACGGAATTTACGTGCGCTCGCACGGGTCTACAAAGTTGGCTCCAAAGTCAAGGTAGTGTGTGCGCTCGTGCCCCGAATGTGTGTGTTCGCAGGAATCCGCAAAAAGGAGGCAGGAACTCCAAGGCAATGGGTGCGCTCGTGCCCCAAATGTGTGTGTTCGCACGAATCCGCAAAAAGGAGGCAGGAACTCCAAGGGATGTAGCCCGTTCGCACCGCAGAAGCGTGCGCTCGCACGGAATTTTCGTGTGCTCGCACGAATTTCTTATGCGAGCAAATGAGGATTTTCTAAGAATTAGCAAAGTTACAGCCGTGCGATCGCACGGTTGTTGGGCACGTTCGCACGGCACGAAGGAGAAGAATCGTCGCAGGGCCCGTTCGCATAGATGCACAGCACGATCGCACCGATGCGATCGCACCTTGGTCTGCCCGTTCGCACGGCTGCGCGGGATTCAGTTTTCGAGTTTAAATCTCTTATTTTTGGGGTTTAGTATAAATAGGATTTTGATTATTTTCAATTTACGCTTTCATTTTCAGAAATACATTTTAGAGGTTTTGTGATTTTGTTCTTCAATCTAGAGAGAGAAACTCTTTAATTCCAAGCATCAATTCAGTAATTTTCTTCAACTCTTCTCTTCTTTATGCAATTGAATTCTTAGTTCTTTAATTCTTGCACTTGCTTAGTTGATAATTGTTTTTGCAATTCCTCAATACCTTGAGTTCTTGATTTCAATTTTGCTTGTTACTTTGATTTGATTCTGCAATTGAGTTTCCAATTCTCTACTTCTTCTCCTTTAATTTCATGTTAGCTAGTTTTGAACTAATGGATAGCTTGATTGTTAGGATGATTAGTGAGTAGTTTTAGGTTAGGGAAAGGGGAGAAACTAGGGGATGAATTAGGGGAAATAGATTATTGATTGTTGGTTGATTCATGTGATTAAATAAGATTTGATGATAGGAAATCCATGCTAGTTGAGTGGTAGTTGCAAATGCTATTCGATTAGATTTCCGTTGAACCATAGGATAGGTTTGGCAAGGCATTGTGGGCCTATCTTGTGTTGATCAAATGGCGGTACCTATTATATGTTAGTTAGTTTAGTCTAGGATTAGGCGAAAGCTCTTCCGTGGATTAGACGCTTATCGTTCCATATCCGAGAGGTGGCGGGTTCGTCTTTAGATGCCATTTGCCTAATCACCATTTCGTTGCATGATCACCATTGCTAAATAGTTGAATTGATTTCCCCCGGTTGGCTATCCCCGACTCCCTAACGTTTCCCTTTCTTGATTTAATTTTACATAGTTCTTTATTTGTTTTTAGACTCTTAAAAAGTGACAATTCAAAACAAATCTTTGATCGAACTAGATTGACTTCCAACTCAATAATTCACCGTTTCTTTGGGACGATCCCTTTGCTTACCGCTTGCCGGTAGTTGAGGTGGCTTCCTATGATCCGTCCTTTTATGATAGGCAGGTGTACGACTTCCACGTGGACAAAGGGGATTTTGAGCTTTATGTCAATTATCCCTACCATCCACCCCAACAAGGGCCCGTCCCTAGTCGGAATAAGTAGCATACTCCCACCTTTCCTTATTGGACCGGACCCTCCCAACCCAATTTCACTCCCCCTACGTTCTCTCCTTATATATGATTATACCAAAATGGGAGGGGAGTGACTATTGTGGTGACCCTATGTACCCCACGGCGATGCAGGATGAGCGGCCTAGTGATTGGCCCGTGGGTTACACCGGTGGGTGGCCCAAGATTTACACATGGGGTTGGGACGGTCCTAGAGTAGAGCCTCCCCAAGGCATGCATCCCCTAGATCCCAATTATTCATCCCCCCCTTATACCGATACCTCGGGTCCCGATGTGGACCCCACCTTCAATTCCACTCCTTTCACGACGAGGCGGAAATTGCCTACCGCCGCCAAAAGGATGAGGAGTGGAGAGAGCGGGCTCGAAAGGGCAAGGGAACCGCCCCGAGTGGCACTTAGGTGCCATTCCACTTCTCCCCCATCATTTTATTGTGATGGTATGTTTTTCATTAGCTTGGGGGAGAGGTGAGCCATAGGGACTAGGCTTGTTTTGATTGTCTATGATTATTGCTAGCTTGGGGGAGGTTGTTGGTTGATGTACCATTTCTTTTGGTTTATGGATTCTTGCCCACATTGTGTGGGATTGTGTATATTTGATGGATTCTTGCTACTTTACATTGTTTTGGCCGAGGTGGCCTTGTCTACTAGCTTTGTTTGCTTTTTGAGTATATTGGTCTCACGCTTACTTCATGTGGATCTCATATAGTCCACCTTTGTCGTGCTCGGTATTTTTTATAGTGGGTTGGTTGTTATTTCAGTTCTTTGTGGGGCTTGGTCCCACGACACTTCCGGTAATATCTTTCTCACTCTTTGCATCCTTGTGGGATTGGGCATACTTCATGATGAAGGAAATAATGCCCTTGGTCCAAGTATGCATTCAATGTTAAGTCTAATAAATGCGGTTCAGTATTAATTAACAAGTTAATAATTCAGTGAGATCAAGTGAGCTGAATGCCTAGCTAGAGGCCGCTTCAGTTCAAGTGGAATTAATGATATTAATCCACAGCTTACTCTTGACTGAACCCGTAGGGTCACACAAATAGTACGTAAACGGATCAAGTATTTAATGGCATTAAATACTCCATCTATGGATATTCGGAATCGACGGATCTTGGTTTCAGTGGGAGCTGAGATCGTCACAGGCAAGAAATGAATACTCCGGAAACGATGATATTGCCGGAAACGGAAATATGGATCGTATCGGAAATATAAATATTATCCAAGTCGTAGATGTTGCCGGAAACGGAAACATGGTACGTATCGGAAAATATTATCGGAAATAGAAATATTGCCGGAATCGGAAATATTGCCGGAAACGGAAATATTGTCTGAATCGGAAATATTATCGGAATCGGAAAATAATTCCGGAAACGGAAATATTAAATATTTGTTCGAAACGTAAATTAATTCCGGAATCGGAAATATTAAATATTGTTCGTATCGGAAATGAATTCCGGAATCGAGAATTTAATCGGAAGCGCATCGTACGAATTAGCATCGGACGAGGCTTGCCAGACGAAGGCCCAGCACAAAAGCCGGGCCATCGCCCAGCAAGCCAAGCGCAACAACCACACGCCAAGCATGCGACCAGGCCCAGCGCAAAAGCCAGGCCCAGCCGAAGTTTGGGCGCGCGCGCGGGGCTGCGACGAGTGGGCTGGCGCTGTGCGTGGGCCGCAAGGCCTGCGTGCGGTGCTAGCGTATTACTCGAAGTGTGTTACTCGAATCCTAAAGCGTATATAATTCGTTTAATGATTAAATTCCTAATCCTAAAAGATAAATTAATTAAATAAGAGTTCCACTAGGATTCTAATTTAATTAATTCGTATCCTAGTAGGATTCCAATTCTCTTTCCATACCCCTATAAATATGTGGCCTGGGTTCACAATTTATAACGAGTTTTCAAGTATTCAAAGTGAGTTTTTGAGAGAAAAATTCAGTCACATACCTTGCCTAAAAGTGCCGAAATTATTAGTACCTTAAGGGCGATTCTAGTTGGTCAATCTTAAGGCGGATCCGGACGTGCTGTGGACTATCTACGGAGGGACGACACTTGGAGTCCTAAAGACTTGTTCTTGTTCGGTTCGGGCGCAGCTAGGGAAGGCACGCAACAAAGAGTATGCGTCTAGACTATGCTATATGATTATGTGTAAATAATATGTATTCCTGGCTTAATGGTTGTTTCCGCATGATTTATGAATTGTCATATGTATCATAACCAAACAGTGGTATCACGAGCCTCTTATTATTTTCATAATCTAAATTGCATGAACATGGTTAAATATTACAAATTTGCAAGAATTAAAAGGGGTGATTAATTTTCGTAATTGTTAATTAATTGCAAATTGCGTTTATTTAATTATATGTACGCAGTTTTTCGGCAGTTTCTTCGTTACTCATCCAAATCGAGTGATTTTTGTATCAATTCCGCATGTAAAAGGCATTCTAAAGTTTTGACAAAAATAAAATTTTCTGCCGAACCCAGAATTCTCAAATTCGAAGCCTAACTATGACTTTTCGAAGGTTTTAGTTTTTCGAATGCAAAATTTCGTAAATTTAAGATGTTAAATTAAATATTTGCGATTCTTGTTGATAAATCTTGAATTTTTGATTGACCTACTGTATATGTTTAACAAGTTTGAATGCCTAGCCTTGTTAATTATGCAATCTAATTTGTAATTATGATTAATTTGTTGAAAATTAGAATAATTTAGAATTAATTTGATTTTCATAATTAATTATAATTTAATTAGATACCTATGATTAAAAACCACCATAAAAATTGTAAATTTATGATAAATTTTAAATTTTTATGACCTAGACTTGAATCCATGTTAATCGGAAATCAATTGAATAATAAATTATCGATTTTTCGCCCTAAAATTATGAAAGTAATATTAATTTATTAATTTGTCATTAATTTTAAATATAAATTTTTTAAATTTTATGCGATTCGTTCATATAACTTGCACGCACAAAGCAATGGACGCTACGTGTTACCCTTAAGGGGTGTTGTATAGTGCGGGCATGTGACGACGAGCAAGGGAGCTCGTCGCCCATGCGGCACGAATGCAATGAGCAAGGGCATGGTGCACGAGCACAAGGCAGCAGCCCTGCCTTGTGTCGTGGGCTATGAGCAATGGACGAATGGGCATGGGCGAAGGCAAGGCACGGCAGTCACGTGTGGGCAGCAAGCGAGCTGCGCCACAACGCGCACTGCCTCGCGCAAGCGCGCGCAGCCTCGCGCGCAGCGAGCGCAAGCTCGCGTTCCACGAGTGCTGCGCCCAGCGTCGATGCCGCGCGCAGCGAGCGCTGGCTCGCACCAAGCGAGCGATGGCTCGCACCAAGCGAGCGCTAGCGAGCGCGCACAGCATGCGCTGGCGAGTGCACGAAGCGAGCGCTGGCCCGCGCGCAGCGAGCACATGCTCGCGTGCATCGAGCGCTGGCGCGCGCGCAGCGAGCACCAGCTCGCGCGATGGCTGGCGAAGGGTAGAAGCAGCAGCTATGCGACGCAGCGCATGGGCTGCGCGCACATGGCCAGCGATGGCTGTGTGCGTGTGGCCCATGGGCGTGTGATGCGTGAGGTGTTTGCGTTGCGATTAGATCGTTTTGAAATTTTAATTTGAAATTTTCAGTTTACGTAATTTTAATTAATTTTAAAATTAATAATTTAAATTATTTTCTTGGATTTTAATTTTGAATATTGTAATTATAATAAATTTTATTTATTCTAATTATTTTACTAAAATTAAAATCATGAATTAATTTAAATACGACTGAAATTAAATTAAACTTTTTGGATTCAATTATAAATTTATATGAGCTTTAAATTTTAATTAAATTTGTATGTTTCCGGTTAGACTAGAAATACATTTTTATGTTTAAAATTAGTAAAGCATATGAATTTATTGGTTTAAGTGGGAGCCCTTTTAGTCATAAACTCTTGATTAGGTCTACAAATCCTTAAGGTTAAAACAACTTGATTAGAATTAATAAGGACTGAATAATTGGTAGATTATTGGTGCCCTTGATTAATTGCTGCAAATGTTTACGTGATGCATAATGTGTTTTACTAACCAGCTATGTGGGCCATTCATGATAATGAATGGGTGAATGGTATATATTGTATATGTACTGTTTTGCAGGTTATGAAGTGACTAGTATGGCCCAAATAGATAGAAAATATGGTCTGCGTACCATTAATTTGAATGTAATTGGTCTAAAGTACCAAAGTCGTTTTTCAATTCAAATATGGTCTGCGTATCATCAAATAGTTGTAATTAGTTTTAATTATAGCTTATCCTATTTGAAGAAAATGGTGCCTCCCACGGAGATTTTCAAGACGGACTTTGAAGTTAAAGCTTCAAGATGAAGTCGGGCCATACTAGATCACATTTATCTTATGCATGTTTTAAGTTATTTATTGCTTTAAATATGTCTTAATTATGCATGAGATTGCGGCTTGATTATGTTGCATGATTAAGGATTTTAGTTCACTTAAAATCTAACCAACATAGTAAGAGCCTTAAGTTCCAAACTTAAAAATTGAGTTAAAAGGTGCCATGCCAAAATATACACTTGCTTGGATATCCTTTACATCAATCTAGTAATAGTTTTCGCTCAGCGAGGTGTTACTTATTGGTCCTAAAGGGGCAAGGTACAAAAATAATTGTGAGTACATGTTAGTTTTGGTGAAACTCAACGATATAAGTAAGGAGTCCTTTTATGTCGTGGCAAAATCGATAGGTTTACCTAATAAGTTATTAGACGTACCTATCAACCAAGAATAGTTTCTAGACTATTAGCAAAAGGCTTTTGCTTACCTAAGATATTTTAGGATTAAGTCGACAAACTGTGCTTAGTTCTTCAATGATTTTAGGATCTTGGAATCATTTTATTCACACCTGCCGGAACACATAACTTGAATAAAATGCTTAATAAACATTGAATTATGCATGTATGCTAGAATTTAAGTTTATTAAGAGAAACTGTGAATGGTTATTTATTTGTTTATTCTTTTCAATTGTAGTTTTTAATATGGCAAACAACAATTCATTCAACATTCGATCAATTCTCGAAAAGGAGAAGTTAAACGGGAAAAACTTCCTTGACTGGCAAAGGAACTTGCAAATAGTTCTTATGCAGGAAGAAAAGGAGTATGTCCTAGAAGAGGCGATGCCCGAAGCCGCAGGCGACGGGGTCACTCAGGCAGCCCTCAATCGTTGGATTGAAGCCAACAAGGATGTGAAATGTCTAATGCTCGCCACCATGAGTGCGGATCTGCAGAAAACGTTCATCAACTCAGATGCTTTCACAATCATCAGTGAGTTGAAGAACATGTTCCAAGATCTGGCTCGAGTCGAAAGATTCGAGACTCATAGGCAAATTCTTGAGACCAAACTTAAGAAAGGCGAGCCCGTAAGTCCACATGTTCTCAAAATGATTGGACTCATTGAGAATATGAGTCGGCTGGATCAGCAATTTTCTCAGGAAATGGCTATAGACACCATCCTCCATTCTCTTCATAGCGGGTATGATCAGTTCAAACTGAACTACAGTATGAATAGTCTGGACAAAACGCTCACTCGGCTTCACGGTATGCTGAAGACCGCTGAAAAGACGCTCAAAAGTGATAAGCAGGATGTGCTTATGGTGCGTGGGGGCAAGTTCAAGAAATCTGGAAAGAAGAGGAATGCTAAGAAAGGTGGCAACAAGGCCAGCCCAACTAAGCAAACTGGCGCCAAATCTGTAAAGAGGAAGGTCAGTCAACCCACTTCTGAATCCGAATGCTTCTACTGCAAGAAGAAGGGGCATTGGAAGAGAGATTGCTTGAAGCTAAAGGAAGATCAGAAGAACGGAACAGTCGTTCCATCTTCAGGTATTTTCGTTATAGACTGTATACTTGCTAATTCAACTTCTTGGGTATTAGATACAGGTTGTGGCTCACACTTATGTTCCAATCCACAGGGACTAAGAAGAAGTAGAAAGTTAAGCAAGGGTGAAGTCGACCTACGAGTGGGAAATGGAGCACGGATTGCTGCATTAGCTGTAGGAACTTACTATTTGTCGTTGCCCTCCGGGCTAGTTTTGGAACTGGAAGAATGTTTCCATGTTCCAAGTCTTACTAAAAACATCATTTCAGTTTCTTGCTTAGATGCTAAGGGATTTTCCTTTTTAATAAAAGACAATAGTTGTTCGTTTTATTTTAAAGAGATGTTTTATGGATCTGCTAGATTAGTCAATGGACTTTATTTATTAGATCACGACAAACAAGTATATAACATAAATACCAAAAAGGCCAAAAAGGATGATTCAGATCTCACTTATCTGTGGCATTGTCGATTAGGCCATATAAACTTGAAACGCTTAGAAAGACTTCAAAAGGAAGGAATTCTAGAACCATTTGACTTAGAGGATTATGGTAAATGCGAATCATGTTTACTTGGCAAAATGACAAAGCAACCTTTCTCTAAAGTTGGAGAAAGAGCAAATGAACTATTGGGTTTAATCCATACAGATGTATGTGGACCAATGAGTACAAATGCTAGAGGTGGTTTCAGCTACTTTATCACTTTCACTGATGACTTCAGTAGATATGGTTATGTCTACCTAATGAAGCATAAGTCTGAATCCTTTGACAAATTCAAGGAATTTCAGAGTGAAGTAGAGAATCAATTAGGCAAGAAGATTAAGGCACTGCGGTCTGATAGAGGCGGTGAATATCTGAGCTATGAATTTGATGACCATCTGAAAGAATGTGGAATTCTATCAGAATTGACTCCTCCTGGAACACCACAATGGAACGGTGTGTCGGAACGGAGGAACAGAACCTTGCTAGACATGGTCAGGTCAATGATGGGTCAGGCCAAACTTCCATTAGAATTTTGGGGACATGCACTAAATACAGCTGCACTCACTATAAATAGAGCTCCGTCTAAAGCTGTCGAAAAGACTCCATACGAATTATGGTTTGGAAAGCCTCCAAATGTGTCTTTTCTGAAGATTTGGGGATGTGAAGTATACGTCAAACGATTAATTTCAGACAAACTTCATCCAAAATCTGACAAATGTATCCTTGTGGGCTATCCAAAGGAAACAAAGGGGTATTACTTCTACAATACATCTGAGAACAAGGTGTTTGTTGCTCGAGATGGTGTCTTTTTGGAGAAAGATCACATTTCCAAAATGACAAGTGGGAGAAAAGTAGACCTCGAAGAAATTCGAGTCGAACAACAAACTCTAGAGAATGCTCAAGATGATATTCAGGATTTAGAAGAATCTGGTGAGAATCATGGTCAAACTAGAAATGTTACCCCGCGTAGATCACAAAGATATAGATCTCAACCGGAAAGGTATTTAGGTATTTTGACGAACGAGAGCTATGACGTTCTATTACTTGAAAGTGATGAACCTGCGACTTACAAACAAGCTATGACGAGCCCTAGCTCCAAGCAATGGCAAGAAGCCATGCAATCTGAATTAGACTCCATGTCTGAAAACCAAGTATGGGATTTGGTCGATTTGCCAGATGGCTACCAAGCCATTGGAAACAAATGGGTTTTCAAACTGAAAAAGGACAAGGATGGGAAACTTGAAGTTTTCAAAGCTAGATTGGTTGCAAAAGGTTACAGGCAAGTCCACGGTGTGGATTACGATGAAACCTTTTCACCAGTTGCAATGCTAAAGTCTATTCGGATAATGTTAGCAATCGCTGCATATTACGATTACGAAATATGGCAGATGGATGTCAAAACTGCTTTCTTAAACGGCGTTTTAACAGAAACTGTGTTTATGACACAACCTGAAGGTTTTGAGGATCCAAAGAATGCTAAAAAGGTATGCAAGCTAAAGAAGTCAATCTACGGATTGAAACAGGCATCCAGGAGCTGGAATATACGTTTTGATGAAGCAGTCAGTGACTTTGGTTTCATCAAGAACGTAGACGAATCTTGTGTATACAAGAAGGTCAGTGGGAGCAAAATTGCTTTCCTAGTATTATATGTCGACTACATATTACTTATCGGAAATGACATTCCTATGTTGAACTCTGTCAAGATTTGGCTTGGGAAATGTTTTTCGATGAAAGATCAAGGAGAAGCACAGTACATATTGGGCATCAAGATTTACAGAGATAGATCTAAAAAGATGATTGGACTTAGTCAAAGCACTTATATCAATAAGGTGCTTGATAGGTTCAAGATGGCGGACTCCAAGCGAGGCTACCTACCCATGTCTCATGGAATGACTCTAAGCAAGACTCAGTGCCCAAAAACACTTGATGAGCGTAGACGAATGAATGGGATTCCATATGCATCATTGATTGGTTCAATAATGTATGCTATGATATGTACACGCCCGGATGTTGCGTACGCACTCAGTGCTACGAGCAGATACCAGTCAGACCCAGGAGAGGCGCATTGGACTGCTGCCAAGAATATTCTGAAGTACCTGAAAAGGCACAAAGATGACTTCCTGGTCTATGGTGGAGATGATGAATTAATTTTTAAAGGCTATACGGATGCAAGTTTCCAAACCGACAAAGATAATTTCAGATAACAGTCTGGGTTTGCCTTCTGCCTCAACGGAGGTGCAGTAAGCTGGAAAAGTGCTAAGCAAAGCACCATTGCAGATTCTACAACTGAAGCGAAGTACATTGTTGCATATGAAGTAGCAAAGGAAGCTATATGGCTAAGGAAGTTCATAGGTGAACTTGGTGTAGTCCCCTCCCTTAAAGGACCAATAGCCCTATATTGTGATAATAACGGAGCTATTGCACAGGCAAAGGAGCCTAGACACCACCAAAGAGTCAAGCATGTACTTCGTAGATTTCACCTTCTACGAGAGTTCGTTGAAAGAAAAGAAGTCGAGACAAGCAAGATTGGAACTGATGACAACATATCAGATCCATTGACTAAACCTCTGCCGCAGGCGAAGCACAACTCGCACAGTGCAGCTATGGGAATCAAGCATATTGGAGAATGGCTTTGATGTCCTTGTTTAATGTTTTAAAATTTTAGAGTTTAATACTTTGTAAAACATTATTGGTTAATCATTCACAATAAATGAAAGAATTCATTTTTCCATTTAATTTGTGGTTTATTAAATGATGAGTCCCTTCAATTTGACGATATATTCAAGATAGACTGTCAGGACCAGTCCTGTGACTAAGAAATGTCTATCAAGTGAACTTGAATGTCAAAGGTTGAAAATGGTCCCTAGTCGGAGTTTTCTATAAAATTGGACGCATAGAAAACGTTAGACGACTAGAATGCAAGATGACTAGTAGTTCTGTTTCTTGAACTATGTGGACATGACAATGTCATAATCATTTGCATAGATACTTACTTTGGGAAGACTAGTATCGGACAAGACCTATGAAACTTTACTGTAAGAGATGAAAATCTGTCATAAGTAAATTTCATTAAAATTATTAGACACTAAATCCTCAATACCTGAGTGATTTGAGATTACTTGTTTTGACGTTGCTTTGACGTTGACCAACCGTCGCACCGTAAAAGGAGGCTATAAAGGCAACGCTCGGGTAATCACCTATCAAACGAAGTCTAATCTCAAGATCACAAGATTGGGATTGTCCTCCCATAAATCGGGATGAGATGCTTAAAAGTTGTACAAGGCCACTCGGAGAGCTAGAAACTGTGAAATGCATGGCCGTGCTCGGATGAATCATAGGCTATGATTATCTGTTTATTTGATCAGTTGAACTCTGAAACCGAGGAACACCTCTAGACATAATAAGGATGACAACTCTTACCTTATGTTCAAGAGCAAGCATGGAGCGACAAAGGAATTAGGAAATGCACACTTGTCCCTAAGGACAAGTGGGAGACTGAAGGAAATAATGCCCTTGGTCCAAGTATGCATTCAATGTTAAGTCTAATAAATGCGGTTTAGTATTAATTAACAAGTTAATAATTCAGTGAGATCAAGTGAGCTGAATGCCTAGCTAGAGGCCGCTTCAGTTCAAGTGGAATTAATGATATTAATCCACAGCTTACTCTTGACTGAACCCGTAGGGTCACACAAATAGTACGTAAACGGATCAAGTATTTAATGGCATTAAATACTCCATCTATGGATATTCGGAATCGACGGATCTTGGTTTCAGTGGGAGCTGAGATCGTCACAGGCAAGAAATGAATACTCCGGAAACGATGATATTGCCGGAAACGGAAATATGGATCGTATCGGAAATATAAATATTATCCAAGTCGTAGATGTTGCCGGAAACGGAAACATGGTACGTATCGGAAAATATTATCGGAAATAGAAATATTGCCGGAATCGGAAATATTGCCGGAAACGGAAATATTGTCTGAATCGGAAATATTATCGGAATCGGAAAATAATTCCGGAAACGGAAATATTAAATATTTGTTCGAAACGGAAATTAATTCCGGTATCGGAAATATTAAATATTGTTCGTATCGGAAATGAATTCCGGAATCGAGAATTTAATCGGAAGCGCATCGTACGAATTAGCATCGGACGAGGCCTGCCAGACGAAGGCCCAGCACAAAAGCCGGGCCATCGCCCAGCAAGCCAAGCGCAACAACCACACGCCAAGCATGCGACCAGGCCCAGCGCAAAAGCCAGGCCCAGCCGAAGCTTGGGCGCGCGCGCGGGGCTGCGACGAGTGGGCTGGCGCTTTGCGTGGGCCGCAAGGCCTGCGTGCGGTGCTAGCGTATTACTCGAAGTGTGTTACTCGAATCCTAAAGCGTATAGAATTCGTTTAATGATTAAATTCCTAATCCTAAAAGATAAATTAATTAAATAAGAGTTCCACTAGGATTCTAATTTAATTAATTCGTATCCTAGTAGGATTCCAATTCTCTTTCCATACCCCTATAAATATGTGGCCTGGGTTCACAATTTATAACGAGTTTTCAAGTATTCAAAGTGAGTTTTTGAGAGAAAAATTCAGTCACATACCTTGCCTAAAAGTGCCGAAATTATTAGTACCTTAAGGGCGATTCTAGTTGGTCAATCTTAAGGCGGATCCGGACGTGCTGTGGACTATCTACGGAGGGACGACACTTGGAGTCCTAAAGACTTGTTCTTGTTCGGTTCGGGCGCAGCTATGGAAGGCACGCAACAAAGAGTATGCTTCTAGACTATGCTATATGATTATGTGTAAATAATATGTATTCCTGGCTTAATGGTTGTTTCCGCATGATTTATGAATTGTCATATGTATCATAACCTAACACATGATTGGGACATTGGTTGGATGGTTCGTTGTGCCTCCCCTTGTTTTTTTTAAGCCTTGTGGACACGGCCTATTTCAAGCTTGGGGGAATGGACTTGATGTTTGATTGGTATGATGCCTCTATATGAATAAATGCGTGATGTTGTGAATATTTCTTGATTTTCTTGATTGATTTTCTTTATTTTCTTTGATTTTCGTTAGTTTTCTTTATTTATTTCGTTTTCTTTCCTTTATTTTTTCTTTTATATCTTTGAAAATTCAAAAATCCAAAAATATTTTTCTTTTCCTTTTAGTCAACGCAAGTCTTTTCTAGCTTTCTAGGTTTAGTTCTTGATTCGGGCATAATAATATTGGAACTTGTAGGTTTGAATACTCCTATTCCTAGTTGGTAGAGGTGTGCACGGTTTTTGATGTCTAGGTTCGAGTCTAGGATTTGAATGCAAAGGTAGTTGGTAGAACTATGGAGAGCATAATTCTTGAACTCTTGGTTTGTGGTAAGACGGTGTCTCTCTCTAGTGATTTGAAACCGAGAGGATAGTATTTGCTATCTATGTCTGAGGATTTTGATTTTTCTAGCCTATTTCTCAAACACATTGAATGAGTGGCATGGATCCTCGGTATCGACTCTCTTATAACTTGACAATTATCTTTCCCGAGACCGCGACCGAGCTACTTTAGGGGAAGATAAAGGCATTTCTTTCGGTGACTATTTTCCTTTTATAGTTTAGGACATCATTTTTTTTTCTCTTGTTCTTTGTTTGCATTTTCCCCTTTGCTAGCCATTTGAGCCTTGTCCCTTCATTTCTTACTAGCTCATTACAAGCCAATAGCCTTTGTTTTGTTTTCACCCTTAGAAATGATAGTGAAGCTTGGTGTTGTTGTGCTATATGTTGTGATTGAATATGCAAATTCGAGATGAATGATGGGAGTTGATTTGAAATGGAAAGTATGGGGAAACCCCTTGTATATGTTGAATAAAAGCAAAAGAAAAAATATAGGGGGAAAAAAGCCAAAAATAGAGAAAACAAGGCAATTAAAAAAGTTTCACTTGAAACACAAAAAAATGAGAAAAATGAAGCAAGAAAAGTTCAAAAAGAAGTTTAGTTTGATTTTATTTGTTGAATAAGCTTGGGGAGCCCCAAATAAGTGGTATGATTTGGTTTTGGTCTAATTGCTTGAGTTAAGTTCATTTGATGCTTCACTTTAGGTTTCAGCTCCAAATCCCAAATTTTCCTACACCCTTCACCCTAGCCTAACATTACACCCCAAAAGTCCTTTTCCTAGAGAGCTGGGTCATTGTTGGTGGAGGGAGGACATTGTCAAGCCTATGGAGCGTTCTTTTCTCTCTTGAAATTATATTCTTTTTCGGCACCTTCGCGGTGTCACGAGAAGCTATCTTTGAGGGTGGATTTGAAACTAGAGAGTGGACGCGGTAAGAATAGTTGTGGGGGATAGAAGAGTGTAAACTTCATAGTTCTCTACGCTTTGCATTTGAATATTTCACTCGAACCTTGGACATTGATTAGCGTGCACTCATTTATTGGCTTAGAAATATTTGCATCCTCTTTGACTTGTTCCATAATAAAAGCTCGGTTCTAGAATTTTTTTTAGTTTTTCCTGTTGCTTTTGTTTTCTTGTTTTAGTTTTGTTTTCTTTTTAGATCTTGCCTTGCCCGTTTTTGGAGAGTTATGGGTCAATCTCTTAGAAAACCCTTGCGAGATCCCACTCGCCCTCATGAGCGATCGTGGGGTCCAAAGAGCTTGTTGCACGTGCTTAAATGCAACCGTGATTCCTACGACAGTGAGTTAGTGTTTATTCTTTTAGCCCTTGGTAGTGTGTCTCTTAATACACTCATTCTCCTCCCGTTTCTTGATTGATTTGCTAGAGGACTTGCAAAGGCTTAGCTTGGGGGAGTTTGATGAGCGACATTTATGTCGCTCTAAACCTTTATTTTCTTATTCGTTTCTTTTATTTTTCGTTCTTTTTAACCTTTTATTCTATGCTTTTACTTACATTTTTGTTTATTTGAATTCGTAGTGACTCTTGGTTTAATTCGTTTTTCCTTAGTTTTTATTTTATTTTTATTTGATTTTATAGGATTTCGGATGGAGTTGAAAATGGAATAAAGTCCAAGTACAAATGCATAATGGTGCGCCCGCACCCAGTCTTGGTGCGCGCGCACCATTTGGTGCCAAGTTTCTGGAACTTTTAAAAAATGCCAAATCGAGCTTTCTAGGTCGGTGCACCCGCACCCATTCTGGTCGCACCCGCACAACAATGAGCAGAGTTGCAACAACTTTTTGAAAATGCAAAATTGGCATTTCTGGAACGGTGAGCCCGCACCTCTTTTCGTGCGCACGCAACGGCCTCTGTAGCTGAGTTATGATATTGCCATTGAGCCTCACTGCGCCCCAACGCCTCAGAGGCGCGCCCCCACACCTGTTTTGGTGCGCCCGCACCGAATATGTAACTTTGGATTTCCAGTTTTCTCTCACCCATCGGTGAGCCCACACCCGATTTTGGTGCGCCCTCGAATACCCTTATTTGTGCTCCCGCATCGACATCTGGAATTCGATTTTTTTAGTTATTTTGTCCTTTTTTAGGAAAGAGTATAAATATCCTTTTCCCTTAATTTTTTGGGGATCCTATTATTGTTCTTATTTTCCAGATTTTAGAAGTTTTAGGGAGAGAAACTCTTAGTCTAGCTTTATTGATTTGATAATCCAACTCAAGTGTAGAATCTTTTGAAGCTTCAAGTAATTTCTTTCCTCTTTCATCTTTTCATTCTCATTATTGATCTTCCTTTATTTCTTGTTTTTGAATTTGTTATTGTTTTTCATTTTCATTGAATTTTAGAATTCCAAGTTTGAATGATTGTTTGATTTTTAATTTCGTTTTCAATTCAATTAGCATGATTAGTTTCCTAATTCCAACTCTTAACTTAATTTCTATTTCCATGTCTTATGAGTAGTTCCATGCTAGGGGTAGGGGTGATGCTTGGGAAGTATTTGGGGAATTAAAATGGAATTGATGATTATTTTGTGATTAAACTTGATGTGTTGGATATGATTTTCATGTTTAGCTTGAATAGTAGTTGCAAATGCTATGATGGTTAATTGATTGGAGTGTCCCTTTCCAATTTATCAAGAGATTGAGAATTGGTGAGAACATATGAGTGAACTGGTTGTTTCATGAATCATGCTAGTTTTGTAGTGACGCGAGAGCGTGCTATTGGAATTAGTTTGACATTAACCGAGAGGCGTTGAACGCTAAATTATTTGGTTTGCCCCTTGACTTCATGTCCTTGCATTATCATAGTCGTATTCTATTCGTTTTTCCCATTGAAACCGAGTTGATCCCCAATTCCCCTAGCTTGTTCCTTATTGATAATTGACTTGTTAATTATTCTAAGCTAGCTTGATTTTGTTAGACTCATTCTCACCGTTCTTTTGGGACGATTCCAAACTTGCCACTTTAATCAATATAGTCAGTTAGTTAGGTGTTCTTATAAATCTTGTTTGATTGGATGGTATTCATATAACGACACGAAAAACTCTTGTCATTGTTCATTTTTAAAAACTCAATGTTCATTTTTAGAAATTCTTACCATGATCGATATCCTATTCAAAAGTTCATTTTTCATTTTAAAAATTTTAATGTACGTTCAATTTTCAGAATTCAACAGGGATGAGAGAAAGACAAAGTCAAAGAAGAAGCGAAGTAGAAGTTGGTGAATTCAACCATACCTTGCATTTGATGGTAGAAAAGTATCGAAGAGGAGGTGTAAATGAGAACTATTAAGATGAAGACTGAGGAGAGAGAAGAAATAAAGAGGAAAGAGAACCAATATAAGAAGAAAAAGATTCATGAATGTTCATATTATTTTATTTGTTTATTTTCGGAATGACAATTTTCACCCGAAATTTAGCATAGTGATGGAAACTTGTGTGCACTAGAGTTTCGGATATTAATTAATACTCCCTCCGTATTTAAAAAATGATACACAGTTTTAGGAGAGTGATTTGAATTTATTAAAGTAAGATGAAAGTGGGTGAATTATTTATTATGATGTGAGTAAGTGTGGGGACCACAAGAAAGAGAGAAATATTAATATAATGGAAGTGGGACCAAAATATGTCAAAAAATGAAAGTTTATCTCTTTTTAAAATACAACCGTTTAAGGAAAGTATATCTCTTTTTAAAATACAGAGGTAGTATTACTTAATTAGTGTAAATTATTATTTCACTAAAGCGAAATATTCCCTCCGTTCTTAAATATTAGTCTTGTTTTGACTTTTCAACTTGTTTCAACTCAATATTTAAACGGAAATATCTCCAAATACGTATGTTAGAAAAATATAAAAATTTGACATTGTTATACTACACATTAAGTCGAACAAAATAAGATCTCACATGAATATGTTTTGAAGTATGTATTGGAAAGAATTAGATGATTCTCTTCAATTGTGAATAGTGTCAAGATTCCAAAAGAGACTAATATTTGGGAACAGAGGGAATATTAAGGATATTTATTTCTATTGTTCATTCTCTCAGTACATCTGTTCATTTTTTTTTTTGTCATCATGTTCAATTTCAACTGATTCACGATGTCGTTTTAGTTCATATACAGCCAGCTCTATCTAGGGTCAAAATACACATATTCCTATATAAAATGAAAGATTCTCAATATAAAGCATAAAACACAACCTTTTATTTGAAATATAATACTCGCATAATATAACACAAAATATTATTGTGACACCCGTGAATGCCTATTGCCTAATGCTAGTTTGGGGATTATATTTGTAAACAAATCACAATTTGTTCAAATTAAATATCACAAAGAAACAAAAAAACTACTTGTATAAAATGTCATGAACAAACTTAAGTTTAGCATGTGAACCATACAATTTGCTCATGCCAAGATTGCCAACCTCCAAATTCACCCACAGTCCACAGACGGAAGTAATTGTAAGTAGTAACAGAGCACGTGAACCCCAAATATTAGTCACAAGACTACTCACTATTTCAGCTTCTTGTACATTACATCCAAAACAAATTAATCACTAGTTCACTACCTTCTTCAACAACATTATTTTTCGCCTTGCCCACACCATAAGTCCATAACTGTTATGGCACACCTGGTATTTTAAACTGTTACCAAAATGACCATTTTACAAACGCAACTCAAAGCTTTAAAACATCGACTTAAATGGTAAATTAGATACGAGAAGAGGACTTGGTGTATAAGTATCAGATAATGTGCACCTGTGTTTACCAGCCAAAGTAATCAACACCCTCACTTTCTACTACAACACTGAAGAAACAAATTTAGACTACAGAAAAACACAGTAGCATCTATACAAAACACACACAGACACACACACAGAGACAAAGAGAGAGAAAGAGACAGAGAGCTCAATGAAGAAAAAAGGGTGTGAGATTGAAGCAGTAGGCATTACCTACAAAATCTACAGCCATAACAATGAAAACCCATTCAGCATCTTCAAGAGAAAGGATGATCAACTTGGTAATCAAACAACACCATCTTCTTCTGGGATGAGAACAGTGCTTAATCAGGTGACTTGCAGAGCAAAGCCATGGGAAATCCTCGCTATCGTGGGTCCCAGTGGCGCCGGGAAATCATCATTGCTTGAAATACTAGCAGGAAAGCTCACCCCACATTCTGGCTCAATTCTCATAAACAGCAATGCCATTGAAACGGCCAACTTTAACAAGATTTCAGGGTATGTTACTCAAAAGGACATGCTCTTCCCACTCCTTACTGTGGAGGAAACACTTTTGTTTAGTGCAAAATTGAGGCTGAAACTCCCACCATCGGAATTAACTTCCAGGGTGAAATCCCTAATGCAAGAGCTAGGACTAGATCATGTGGCAAACACCCGGGTGGGAAATGATGGAATACGTGGAATCTCCGGTGGGGAACGAAGGAGAGTCTCTATTGGTGTTGATGTGATCCATGACCCAAAAGTGCTAATCCTGGATGAACCCACATCAGGGTTAGACAGTACCTCAGCATTGCAGATCATTGACATGTTGAAAAATATGGCGGAAACAAGGGGTCGAACCATCATTTTGAGTATCCATCAACCTGGTTTTCGCATTGTGAAGCTCTTTAATTCCATCCTCTTATTAGCAAATGGGACAGTTCTGCACCATGGCACAGTTGACCAGCTTGGGTCTAAACTCGGACAGATGGGTCTCGAACTCCTACCTCATTGCAACGTTGTAGAGTTTGCAATTGATTACCTGGAAACAATCCAACAACAACAACAACAACAACAAGAAAACTCAGCTTTATCATTGCAACAAGCAGCTTCTGCTGCCCCACAGCAAAGGAGAAAGACCCTTCAACAGTTATTTCAGCAATCTAGGGTTATGGATGAAGAGAGTGCATACATGGGAGTTGAGGTTGAAACCCATAGTTTTGCAAACTCCAGGGTTGAAGAAATAATGATCCTAAGTCACAGATTTTCTAAGCTTGTTCTCAGGACAAAAGAGCTTTTTGCCTGCAGGACGCTGCAGATGCTGGTTTCAGGGCTTGTATTGGGTTCCATATTCTATGACCTTAAGCATGATTTAGAAGGAGCATTTGAAAGGGTTGGATTATTTGCATTTATCTTAACATTTTTATTGTCCTGCACCACAGAAGCATTGCCTATTTTCCTGCAGGAGAAAGAAATACTAATGAAGGAGACCTCCTCCGGGAGTTACCGAGTCTCGTCTTATGTCATTGCAAATGCCGTAGTTTACCTCCCGTTTTTGCTCATCCTAGCCATCTTGTTCACAGTTCCAGTGTATTGGTTAGTGGGGCTAAAGCCGGAGTTCTCAGCTTTCGCACACTTCTTGTTGCTGATATGGTTGATTCTCTACACTGCTAATTCTGTTGTGGTGTGTTTCAGTGCACTGGTGCCAAATTTTATAGTAGGAAACTCGGTCATTTCTGGAGTGATGGGGTCATTTTTTCTGTTCTCTGGCTACTTTATATCCAAGAAAGATATACCAAGATATTGGATTGGGATGCATTATGTGTCCTTGTTTAAGTACCCTTATGAAGGGTTCCTGATCAACGAGTTTTCCGGGTCAAAAGTGTGTTTGGAGAGCATGTTTGGGATGTGTGCGATGACTGGGAAGGATGTTCTTAAGGAAGAAGGCTTGGGAGAGGAGAATAGGTGGAGGAATGTGTTAATCACTGTGGGCTTCATTTTGATGTACAGGTTCATATCTTATGTCGTTCTCAGATGTAAATGCTCCAAAAGGACTTTCAAGGATGCCCTCATTTGAACATGGTAATCTCTTCACCTCTTTGTTTTTCTATACACAAACACTCCTTACATTCAGCAAAGCCATAATTGTGTCCACTTTTCACAGGGCATATTATTAGATGGTTTTTTATTTGATGGGAAATTATTATTTAAGTGATATACTCGTAAATCGTAGTAACAAACTAACAATATGTAGGGATGGAAACAAGAGGGGTGGACCATTCTTTAATCACATTGTTGCACTTAATAGGTTTAATAACTCTAATTGACAGAACACTATAAAAGAGTTCACATTGTATATTAGCATTCACAACTTATGAAGAGGAAAACAGCAAGAGAGAAATAGCAATGCAGTGTCTTTTCTGTACATAACTACAAATCTGTCCCTTGGAAAATATCTAGCAAACAACAAAACAAACTGATCTATTTCATTTGGAACAAGTTTTGTTATGTTCAAGGCCTTTTTCTAACCCGACTCTCATTCAACTAATAATAGGCTTGTTGTAGGCAGTGAAGCTTCAAAATAGAACAGAGGCCAAAGGCAGGAGAAAATGTGGCTGTGAGACTCCCAGACTCGCGACCCACAGGATCACGAAAGCAAACAAATTTACAGCAACAAGTTGTCACAACCTCTCATGTGAAGACTCTACTTATTAAAGGAATCAGCTTTAATACATAGGGTAACTACTGATGCTGTGGATTTGTTTGGTTTTTGCAAGTTGATGTTCAAAAAGCTTACAGTTGCTCGGTTTTCCGGTGGTTTTCTTGGGTCGTAAACTTTGTTGCTTATTTCGTTTATCCACATTTTCCCAGTAGATTGTGTTCTGTTGATCATTTTCCCACTGAGCCAGTTAAGCTACTGGTATCAGGAACTTATTTATCCAAACTACTCCTTGTGATCATACTGTAAAAATAATTATACTACATCACACTGCTCTTAACTTCTTACTAATATTTTTACGGTCCCCTACTCTGTGCTTATCCAGATCCACGTCAGATAGCCCAAGTTGGTTATTGTACTAATCAGTACTGAAAAGTACCTAATGGTCCTAATGACAGAAGAAATTCATGTTTTCAAGAACTTTGTACTTCATATGCATTACATTAGCTTACTTTATTTTATTTTTTTATTTTTGTATTCAATCAGCCACTGCAGAATTGCAGATTCTTCCATTAGTTTAAGCACTTGATTTTGTCGGTAGTTGTAGTGAGTTGTAACCTTTCAATAGACATCAATCTAATACCTAAAACTACTTCCCAACCAGCCTCCCACCAAGAACCTTCACCGTGCAATCGGTACATAGAAAATTACCGTCTCCTGACTCCCACCCATTGAGCCAATATGCTCCACAGAGACTACGAAAATATGGCCCTAATTTCTGCTACTTTCTTCTAATATTCTTCATAGCTAAATGAGGGTTCACATGCAAGGAAAAATTTGTGGCTCATAAGTCATAACTTGATTTTAGTTTGTCTTCTTCGAAATATTTTGACAACTTCGTCACAGATTAAAATCAACCTTTGTCCTCATACATTAAGAGCCACAAATGTTGTTTTTCCCTGCAGTAGGTAAGAAATCCAGGGCCCACTAAAAGTTTGGGACTTTGGGAACACTAGTATTGGTATTCTCTAAAGGGGTACTCGTCCTCATAATTTCATGAATATCATCACATAAGTAAATCAACATATTCTGCAGAGTAATAAGAATAGATGAACAAAACAAAACTATCAAAATACTGTTTACAACACTTGCTTATTTAGATCAGAGACTAAACGCGACTAATCATGGAATCGGTCCAATCATTGATCAATCACTGTTAATTCTAATCCTTCGTGCATGCTATGCAAATACAACAATGCATTGATTTCAACTGGATACGAAGTACTCCGTGTATAACTAGATATACCTCTAAAAATTATCAAGAAACAACAATATGAAAACCCTTTTCTAATGAGAAGCAACAACATTTAACAGGAAGAACCAGTCTAGCAGATGACATCATGACATAATTATGAGTAGGGAAACATATTCTGGACATCAAATGATAAAGAAATGCAATGACATGCTCTTAATTTGTATATCATTCTAGAAAGATAGACATTTACCGTGGTTCAGACTTCAAAAGATAACCGCGCCTTATGCTGAACATTCGACACCCACAAATGTAGTAATCTGCAATCATATAATTCCGTGTAACTGAGTAGGCAATAGCATTTGCAGTATTCTTTATTCCCCACCCCCTGGCAGTAAATATAATTATCATTCATAAACAACCATATTTTGTCTACTATATTAGCATATGCAGTGGTTAAATTGCTTCTATCACATAAAATTCACTTCCTAACATTCCCCGTAATAGAAACGGTCAAATTGTATGGAATTACTATAAGATAAAAATAATTGTAGATAAAGCAGCAGAAACAAAATTTCAAAATAATATAGCAAATACAGGCAGGATATCCTTAATTAGCTCTATGATTAATGAGTACGTTACCAATCACACCTTTGATACAACCATACAACGATTTTACCTAACATAGCTCATGCACATTGCATATGAACTGCATTGTAAAACTGGTTCTTGTACATCCCCATTCACCTGAATAGCTCATATTTATACAACTCTAGTTGACTAACCAATTATGATGCTCATTCTGCCTTTGCAAAATTTCACAAAAACCAATAACCATCAGATTACTACTACGAAAGAACAATGTAATACACGTTGATGTTGAGCAACTAGGGGCATAATTTCTGAAACAATTTCTTCCTAAGACAACAGAACAGATAGGAGGAGGAGAAACTCTGTCCTCTAACCGATACAAACTCCAAAGTCCAGTTTCAATTAATTAAAGAAATGACAACCAGAAGATGCTGAATCCTTAACAGGCAAGCTAAGCACAGCTCTTCTAAAACTAATAAATTTGGTTTCGTTGACATATCTTGATATTTAATTTACTAAAACGGATACAGTTCTTGGGGAAAAAATCCGGATAAGCGTCTGTTTACTTCCCAAAGAAAATCCACTCCGTTCTATTCTAACTTTCCACTTCCCTGGTATCCCAATGAAAACTGTTACTACGTATTAAAACTACTGAGCATACATAGTTCACTTAAAATTCCTAATAGAATAGAACAAAGGGCTAGAACTATAAAGCTCATATACATCTAGATCAACCATTTAGCAGTTTGTTCATAAAATAAGGATGTGAAGTAGGCATAGAAGATATAAGTGACTAACGATAGGAAGAAACATGTAATAGGTTCAAAATACTTGGAACGACAAAGCAAAATAAACAAAAATTACCAGATTATTTAGTTTCCAGCATAGAGATGCATCAAATTACTTAACCACAAGCTACAAAATTGTTAGCAATGGAAGCAAATTACAAGAGGCTCACCCAAAGCCAGCCACTAGTTATATTTCCATTGAATGATACGGATATCTTCCTCATCAATCTCTGAATCATTAAAGTCAGGGACATATCCCGCTAGTTTGATATGATTTGTAAGATTTTTCAACACAAAGTAAATCTCTTTTTTCTGCAGGTGGCTTTTGTCTTTCACCATAAACACATGTACATGGCTCTGTATCTCAATCCAGCTACAGCCAGGCTGCTTAATAACTCCCTTCTGCATCATAAGCTTCCTAACCCTAGTAACATCTGTCCATTGTCCAAGTTCTGCATACATGTTTGAGAGAAGAACATAAGGACCAGAATTAGTAGGATCAATTTCCAATAGCTTCTCTGCCACGTACTTCCCCATGTCAACATTGCAATGAACCTTGCAAGCAGAAAGCAGAGAAGCCCAGACAACGTTATCAGGCTGCATTGGCATAGTCTCGATTAAATTTTTTGCTTCATCGAAGCAACCAGCTCGACCAAGTAGATCAACCATACATGTATAGTGGTCCTTCCATGGTTCTAAACCATTCAACTTGAACATCCAGTGGAAATAATGGCGACCCTCTTCCACCAGACCAGCATGACTACAAGCACACAGAACTCCGATCATTGTTATGTGATCAGGTACCTCCCCAGATATTATCATCCTCTTGAACATCTCAAGAGCTTTAATTTCATGTCCGTTCTGAGCATAACCTACAATGATTGAATTCCATGAAACATTATCTCTTTCCACCATATACTTGAAGACCCTCAATGCATCTTCAACTGACCCACATTTCATGTACAAGTCTATTAGGGCATTCCCCACAAATATGTCACTTTCTGGTCTAGAGCGAAAGACAAATCCATGTTTCAACAAATGTACATGAGCCTGCATGCCAAGATGCAGATCTGCAAGATTTGCACAAGCATTGAGGAGATTCCCAAAAGTATAATGAGTGGGAAAAACAGACTCCCTCTTTAACAGCCTAAACAAGCTTAATGCCTTTTCATTTTCTCCATTTTGTGCGTAACCTGCCATAAGTGCATTCCAGGATACAATGTTTTTATCCATCATATTCATAAACAAAATGTTGGCAGTCTCCACACTAGCTGATTTCGCATAACCACTGACCATAGTTGTCTCAGAAATCACATTTCTTGATGGCATATTTTGAAAGATGAATCTGGCTTCATTAATTCTACCACATTTTGCATACATATCAACCAATGCATTACTTAAGATTAGGTCATTCCTGTACTTATCCTTTTTCACAACCGAAGCATGAATTTGCATACCTTCTCTAACTAACGTTAACGTTGCACAAGCACTAACAACACTAGCCAGTGTAACTTCATCCGTGTCCACCCCATTATCCATCATATTTGCAAACACCTCAACAGCTTCGCCCACAGGACCATTTTGTTCATAACATGTAATCAAACTATTCCATGTCACTCGGTTCCTTTCAACCATCCCATCAAAAACCATCCGAGCACATTCCACTGCACCACATTTAGCATACATATCAACAAGAGCAGACCCCATATACACATCCTTAAAAAATGGGGACTTTAACATCAAGCCATGAACTTGAGCCCCCATCTCCAAATCTACTAACCCGGCACAAGCACTGACAACACTGCCAAATGAATACTGATTCAGCACAAAACCCTCTCTATGCATCCCCGCGAAATATTCGACTGCCTCTTCAAACCGATCATGCTGAGCAAACCCAGAAACCATAGAATTCCAAGAGCACTGATCACGCTCAGGAATACCCAAAAAGACATCAGCAGCTTCGTCGAGAAAACCCCATCTCGTCAAAGCACTTAATAATGAGTTGTAAGTGAAAATATTTCTGTGATGCATTTTATCAAACACTTTACGTGCATCCTCAACAAACCCACATTTGCCATACATATCCACCAGCCTATTCTGGATAAAAATCTCGGACGCAAACTGGGATTGGAGAATACGGGCATGAACACAACGGCCATGGTCCACCGAGTTCGATTTGATGCACCAATCCAATAACTTAGCAAAGGGTGATGAATTTGTGAAACAAAATGTTTCGAAATCTTGTTTGAACAGCAAATTTCTTGCCATCCCATAATTTAAATGTTGAAAAATGGTTTTACAGTTGGTGATATTTGATAATGTGCTGCGTTACTTCAGAATGACGCATCCTTCAGTTATTAATCTTGACGCTCCAACTCTGCAAGTTGAGCTTCGGGGGAGTTCGCAAATTCACCACATGTAAAGTGCATCCGGGTGCGGAAGAACCACCGATAAAATAAATAAACCTTTAAACGTAAGGTGATCTACGAATTTTTATGGTCAATTTGGCAAGAGATTGATTTGTTGAATGAGAAACCTATATACATTTAGAATAAAATTATCAAGGAAGATACAATGATACATCATCAAACATGTCCAAAATGCATCAAGATGAGTTATACAAATGTCGATTTAAGGTGACAACAACAAGAGTAAGCCCTCAGTCTTAAGCACTAACTAAAACATCATTGGTAAAATACAACAAAGTAAAAGTACAAATATACAAACAATTTAGTTCCCATAAGTATTGAGTATTTGCTATGTAAGAGTATTAAACTTTATGACTTCCAAGTCTACAAGGAATGTATAGCCTTGAGTTTTTGAATTGCTTGTTTGATTCTGTTTGAAGGTTCTTCATACAAAAAAGCCGGATTATCAAATTCAGAAGCACGGCTAGGATCCCCAAGGAGAGCGCGGAATGTATCGGCTACTGAATAGGAGAGTGATTTGAGATTGTATCCCCCTTCCAAGAAGAACACACAACGCCCTCCACACAATTCTTTTGCTAGCTGTTTTATACCAGCAGAAAGCATGTAGTATGTTCCTGTTGTGAGTTGAAGACTTGCTAAATGATCCAACACATGTCCGTCATACCTGCATACAAATCAAACAAGACATAGAAATGACATTACAATATACACTTAGAAAGTTTTACTTCGCACCAATTGTTTAACATAAGGTGCTAGAGGCTCTTTTCTCTTCACCTTATTTTTATTGCTTATTGAACTACACCAGAAAAATCAGACCAGACCGGAAAAAAAAGAAAAAAAATAACACTCACAAGAAACAATCAGACCAGACCAGCCCATACCAAAAACTAGATAGATCAGACCAGGTAAAGAAAACAACGCCAAATCTGTCAAGTATAATATAAAAGGCTGCTTAAAGTCCGCTTACCCAGCAGATACAAGGATTATATCTGGCTTGAATCTTTGAGCAGATGGAACAATAACTTCATCGAACACAGTTCTCATAGCAACATCTCCAGATCCTCCGGGCAATGGCAAATTTAAGGAAGTTCCTTCTCCTTGGCCACTGCCTACCTCATGAATCTTGCCTGTGCCTGGGTAGCTCCCTTCCTATGGTGAAATTTGATTCAAGTAAACATAACTGATCAATTAGATGGAAGGATTGGCGGCCTGCCAGCCTCGTATAAACACTTGACTAAGAAACTTTCAGGGTCATGTTCAAAATTCAACTATTTATTTGATGAAATATCTTTTATATAGACTCAACCACCAAATTAATTCCAATAAAAGCAGTTCAACAATTTATATATGATAGCTTTAGCAACAAATGTACATGAGTACATAATCAAAAAGATGGTTGCCAACTGTGTCATGAGGAGCAGTAAATGAAAGGCGACATTAAAAAAGCTGAAGCCTTGCCTTCCGAAGCACAACATTCTTTAAAACACACTGGTTAAATTCTTTTATGGAGCCTTACATGGAGTTAGACAGCCAGCAAGTTATTTAACGCCATAGATTATAGTAACAATTTAAAGAATAGGTGAGATGAAAGGAAAGGAGAACAGAGGTGGAAAACTGATGATCTATGGGACAAGCAACTTTGGCGAAACCAATCATCAGTATCATTACCACATAGCCTCAAAGGATAGGGGGAGGGAGGTCGAACGTATGCAACCTTACCCCTGCAAATGCAGAGAGGTTTCCAATTGACCCAAAAGCAATAACGGGACGACCATTTTCTACTTCATGGAAAGGAAGCGAAGAGGTTTAATTCAAGAGCCATTTTGATTTAGTCTATTACATCCCACAGCCAAAAGAACAAATGAATTTTTGGCTCCATCAGAAATGAACATCAAGTAAAAATTAAGATTCCGGTACATCAAGTAAAATTTCCCAAAACAACGATCTTTCACAGATGTAACCAGGAAGCTACATCTGTGAAGGCCCAGACGGGCGGTGATGTAACTTAAATACAGACTTTCGTACTAGGGAAAAAGAGCCTACAACCAACCAACATATGATTTCTGTCAACAATGTCTTATTCCTTTTTCCGATTCCTTATATCTTTCAACCTAAAAGTGCATAGGACTACTACAGGATGCACGTCTGCCCCTGAGAAGTTGCTGTTAGTTCACAACACTCTACTAGGTTTATTATCCCGTTCCATTTCCAATTATGTAAAATAATGGGGTAAGAGCATATCACTACGCCTAACTTTGTCAACAGAAAGCAAGTGAAATGTTATACAAGCGAAAAAGCTAAAAATGAGCTGAATTCATTTTGCTTTGCAAAACAATTAAAGCAGGAAGGGAGGTTCACCTGATGGGTTGATAGGAAGTATATATCTGGGTCCTCATAAAACGCATCATGTGTGCCATTTCCATGATGAACATCAAAATCAATGATGAAAACACGGTTTAATCCATGCACTCGCTGAGCATAACGAGCAGCAACAGCAATGTTTCCGAAAACACAAAAGCCCATAGGCCCCGTTGGAACAGCATGGTGACCAGGAGGCCTTATCAAAGCAAATCCAGACGGAGGCTCTGGAGACTTTTTGGACGCAGCAACCTAAATGTCCTGATAATAGTTCAGTCAGTTAACCAATTGACAGCTTTCTGTTTAGATAGAAAGAAGCTTCATAGCTAGCATGGAGTATTAAAAAATAAAAAGACCATGAATTATATCAAACTCTCATCATAAGTTGAGTCATAAACGTGGTAGATATTTCTTGCCCACAGAAAAATAATCTGACTGGGAGGGCAGAGTGGTTTGTAAAAAAATTGGTCCCCATGGTCATAAGCTCATAACCCCTAGGATTTTGTCTGACACCACACAAAAACTCTCACACACTAACAATGAAATAGCTGGGATCTCACCACAGCATCAACAACAGCTAGTCCTGCTCCAGCCGCAAGCAATGAGTCTCGAAATGTCTGCAAAACAGTAAAATGTTGTAAAAAATGCAAGCCACTTCTACAATATTTGGGCGACTAGCTGATAAAATAGTAATTGGGCACCTACTATTATTTTGCATAACGTATCTTACTCTTCTCCAACATTTCCCTGTTCTTTCACATTATTCATTGTAGAAACTAGTAAGGGTTTGACTGTTTATGACATAAAAGCACAGCAAAGTTTTGAACCAGGACAACAGTGGAAATTATCTGTCAATTGGGCAATAATATTAAAAAACAAACAAAAAGTAGAATAAGCCCGGTAGTCTTACGGAGGCAGTGGCATATGTTGGTCCAGACCCCTCAATGAAAAGTATGCCTTGTTCTGAAGCCTTATCCATCGCCTACAAAATAAAGTTTATTGAATTAGCAAATCAAACTCCCCTATTGAACAACAGGGGGGAGATTTTGCATCGTAATTAAAAAGTGCAACTAGATGATTAGGCTTGGTTTGTTTTACTTGGTTTTGAAGCAGCAGGCTCGAAGAGTTCAAGGATTTTACCAACACTGAAGACCCTCCTAGAAGTTTCCCCAGAAAATAACATTTTGCATGTGGTAGACAATAAACATGAAGCCGCCTCCACGCGAAATGTCCTTACAGATGAGCTGGTCGAGGCCGCTTAGTATTCAGACAATGTAATGCACGTGACAAGAGGATGATGATTCGTCATCTTCTTTGATATGTGTGCAAATGTGAATTGTGATAGATGAGACGGCAAATACAAAGTGAGAGAATATCCAGAAAGGTCGTCGCAGTGAGTTACTGTGAGATGCTGAAACGTAAGAACTATACTTCAAGCTAAAAATTCTTTTAAAAAAACTGCCCTAAAGGTTTTCTCACTTTCCCAAAGTCTTCTATAACTATTCTGTTCTGCTAAACAAAAACCCTGATGCCAGATTCGCTAACTAGCCTCGGTCTGGATGTTCAAATTCTTAAAAGTCTTCACCTCATGCCTTGAGATCTCTCTCATGTTTTACATATTTTATATGATTTGATTTCCCTGTCACCTTCTTGGAGGAAAAAGAATTCAAGTTTTAAAGGTTAAAAACTCTTCCCTGGAAGAGTTGAGCCCAATTCTTTGGAATATTTCTAAGTTTTCCTGCACTGAGCCTTTTTGGTGTCTTCAAGGATAGAATTAATCAAACAATAATACTCCCTCTGCCAAATGGGTTAGCCTGAAATGAACTTCAGAATTCATTTTTGAGTTAAAGACAACAATCTACATTTTATTTCCACTCTTCTCTCATGCACATCAACCCTTTTTCTCTTTCCATTTCAAAAGTGTCTTACCTTTTATTTTCTCTCTCTAGTCTCTATCCACTTACAATGTTTTTATAATACTTCTTTTTTATTAGTCTTAATTTCCATGCCAAACCAAAGTGTAAAAGCTGAATATCATATTAGGATGGAGGAAGTGACCTTCTCACTCTCTATTTAAAGACCTCTCTAGACACCCAGCGCTGTTCTCTAATGAGAAACAGGCCTACTGTATCATCACAGGATGTTGTACAAAGACCAATTACTCCTTCACATTGCTACCAATTATGCTCACAAGCTACGTCATAAAATCACACCCCTTAGAAATAAGACATCTACATTTGGACAGATGGCGCAATATGTTAGCCTTACTCTCCCATCATCGCATGCCACCTTTCATTCAAGAAATTTTCTTACACTCGTGCCATTAAGTAAGACATTAGATACACTAGAGTAAAATTAGAAGTACAATTACGTTACACCAGCATATGTTTATCAATTTAGTACTGAAAGACTGGCAGTTTAAGGAAACAAAATTAAGCCAAAACATTTTCACAGACACAACAGCATCAACATGTTTAGAGAAGACCCTTACATCTCCTGTTATTTCTTGGGACATGTAATAAGGAGATATAATTAGGAATACACCGAGGAGTTGCCACCTATAGATCTATGGAAACAGACTATAAGTGTCTTTTCTAATACATGTAGCCATACCTCAACAGTGTAGATATTTAACTATTTAAGTCAGGAATCAGAACAAATTCTCCCACATTTTGATTGGTTATGCAAAGTTGCGGACACAAATTCTTGTCACGTAATCAAGAGAAAGAAACACGCTTAGAATTTCAGAAAGGTAAGATCTGAATATAAGGCCCGGGACAAGTTTTTATTTTATATGTTGGGGGGGCCTTCGGGCCTGGGGTTGGCCTCAAAGATGCTAAGAATATTTTACGAACATGATGAAGAAACCCGTATAGCCCGATGGCTACAAAATTAGAGCAGTTAAAATACACTGACCTTCTCAAGGCCTAATACATAGGCTCTTTCATGGACACTACTTATATCTTCCACTGATGCTGGATTAAAATGCTTGAGTTCAATAATCTCTGACCTTCGATGCTGCCAAGTACATAAATAAAAAAATATGAGTCAATAAAAGCTGGAGAGTAATAGTAATCAAAAGAGTAATAATGAAGTTTGCATATGAGTTTCCATATCTCACATCTGACTTTTATAACTTTTCTTGCTTTCAGCAACGTAGTGCAAAAACCATTCTCCATGCTTGTTCCATCCCACATGAGTGTCCCTTAAGGCATAAAGGCCCCAGCTAGAATCCTAAATATTACTTAATTTACAATTTGTCTACAAATTTGACTATGATACCCTTCATTTAGTGCCCCATTCATAAAGAAGGAAAAGAAATTTAAAGGTGCCCCATTCCAAATATTTCACGAGTTGCATCTATAAAGCTTCCATGGCTCACAAGCCACTAAAATTGTAATTGATAATTGAAAGTAGATGTGATAGTTTACAACTACTAAGTAGCTATAAAGGAGGCAAATATTACCAGCGTATACTATCAAGTACATAGACAAACCGTTTTGAAATTGTTGATTTCCAAGTTTTCAAAGAATCTCTTAAGGCCCTTAGAGCCCTCATGTCTCCAACGTTTTCAGCTAATTTCATTAGTCTCCCCCCCCCCCCCCCCCCCCCCCCCCCTCATGCAACAAGTCTTTATAATCAATAACCCATTCCTCTGAACATCCTGATTACATATCACTACACTGCCCCCATTCATATAATAGAGACGGATGTGAATATTCCAAACATGCAACATTCAATTTGAGAAATCTAATACAGAACCCTTGTGCAGAAAAAATCATGGTAAACAGGATGTAGTCTTATTGATTTTTATGTCGTGATTCTCATGAATGCAAATGCAAACATTAAGACAAAACAAAGGCTAGTTATTGGCTACCTTTGGAGTAAGCTCCAACTTTTCAAGGGTATCAACAATTGCAGGAACTCTGAGGTTAGACTCCGGATGTGACTCCTGTTTAGAAACACACCAAAGTTCTCAAATACAGACTATACGTATTGTTTAGTCAAAATACCTATAGAGTTGCAAAGTAATTAAGATTTCAGTGCAAGAATATCAACCGTAAAACACAGGATGCAAGATGCAACTCATATCAGTACTCACATTAAAACTAAAGTTTGCGGATATGGTACACCTGTGATGCCCTGATCACTTTTACATAAAACTAGCAATGCAGCTAGTTGTGAACTTAAGGAATAAAGGCCACTGATCACTTTTACATTAGGTAGCCTTATCTTAATGAAAGCACAGTAATACAATTAAGACATAATAAAAAATAAAAAAAACCTGATTATGCCCTGCGGCAGGAGCAACACTGTAGATCACTTTGGCATTAGCTAGTTGAATATCTGAATCCATAGAAGGTTCCTTCTCCACATTAGTTGAGCAAAAAACGGAACTTTTCCTCCTTGGTATCAGGTTACTTAGATATGAATGCCTTGCATGGCCAATGAAGAACCCTAGCTTAAGTGGTGCCCTCCATGTGCACAAAGAAGGTCCAAAAAAAGGCAGAATATTACCTACAGCACATGCGAACTTCCATAAGTACCGAGCAACAATAACTAATAGAATTAGGAGGAAAATGCCTGAAGAAATCGAGCTAACCATTTGGTCCATTTCCAATTTCCAACCAATATTTCAGCATGAAGTAGTAACAAATAAATTTAAACTATTGGTGAAATTGATGAATTTTGAGTGGAAGGAGCGAAAGTTTACATCTGTTATTTTTTGGTATTGCCAAAATCTATCAGTTTCTCGCTTGAGCTTTTCCTGGTTGAGTTTTCGTCACACTTAGATTCAGGATATGACTCGATTAGTGAATTAGTGTCTGCTCTCAGAAGAAACAGGTACACTAATCAATAATATTTATCAAGAGGAAACAGGTACACTAATCAATAATATTTATCATGAAGCAATTAATAAACCCCAAATGAATGAAAGGAGTGATCTCATAGTTCTTGATTTGTGAAGATGATTTATTAATAGTACTCCATTTCCATTGAGAAAAATCTAAATCTAAGACACATAATTGAAAGTTGACTCCTATATAATGCCAGCAATCAAAACAGAACCAAGTAATTGAAAGTTGAAACCCTTACATTCCAGTAACTTTCATAAACTTAAAATGTACTGGTTAATTCTCAGTGAAGGTCTAATTCTAGATACATTAAAAGTTAGCATCCAAAACCGATTTCCTTTATTATAATGACATGTGCATTTGACAACCAATAACAACGAATTTTTCAAGCAAAATTGAATATCTCCTGAAGAGACAACAACTGCATTTCACTTATTGGAGACTTTGAAATCATCAAGTTTCTCCCACACAAACCTCGATCCCCAGGAAACAGTGTTATCATCAGCCCATGAGTACAAAGACAAAATTAAGCCGGATGACATAGAACAAAATTTAAAGTCAACCCCAGGAAAATATTCGCAGTACAGCCTTACCGAGTTTCCTATTACCGGCAACACTAATACAGTATATCCAAAACTACCGAAGTTCACCTCAAGCTGAACTCTTTTTATCATACCATACACACAACTAATCACTTAATTAAACATACAATTGTCTATGCCCAGATAGTATTTGTCCGAAAATAGATCTCTCTCATCTTTAGTTTCTTTTTCCTTGCTCAAACACCAGTTTAGCAGAACCTCAGAATTTTTCTCAAATCCTATAGTTGCTGTCATTTAGTCACTGTTTCAAAGACGACAATTCTTTCCAAATACAAATTGACTAGTGAAAGACCATCAACCCAATTAGTTTTGTACTCATGAACAACCCATGTACACATATTAATTGTCACGTTGATAGTGTAATTTGAACAAATTATGCAAAAAACTAAATCCAGACTGGGGTAGTATCATTTTGTAAAAACAATCTTAAATTGATTTTAGTGTAATTTGAACCTCAGATTTTTTTTGTCAAATTCTACAGTTGCTGTCATTTACTCACTGTTTCAAAGATGATAATTCATTCAAAATACAAATTGACTAGTAAAAGACCAGCAACTCAACGAATCTTTCAAGTTCTCAACCTTTGAAAGTTTTACTTCTAAACCCACAACCCAACATATGCAATAAAGAATACAAATTTGAGCAGGAAATTTCTCAATACAACCCATTAAGATATGAAATGAATTCGTAAGGTATATAGAAGAAAGTGAAAATACCATGAGTGGACAAACGAGGAGCGAACAGGTGCAGAACTTCCATGGCCTTCCGGTAAATAAAACAGAAGGATTGAATTTTCTTAAATTTTTAAGATATTGTCATATTTTAAGGAGAGGTTCCGAGTTAATTTGAACAATTTCTTTACAAATCGATAAAACAAAAATTATTCTCATTTTCATTGGATAAAAATAGGATAAAATGTTTTTTACCATCTATAAAAATTAAAAAATTATTTTTTATCACCTAAAAAACTAAAACTTGTATTTTATCATCTAATAAAATTTTAAAATACCACCTGAAAAATAGATGAAAATGTTATGTGGGATGCCATAATAACGGTAATATTTCTGATATGTTCTCTTCTTCCACTATTTCGTGTATTTAACGCTCTTCTCTTCCTCCGCTTTCATATTTTCCATGAATTTACATAAGTTTTCTTCACTATTGATTCATAAAATTAACAAAATGTAATGAAAATAAAGAGAGAAGGGTGAAAGAGTTAAGACCACTCTCACTAGTGGGGAAAAAAAACACACCACTATCTCTCTACCACTTTCTTACTCCTCCACATCATTTTTCTCACATACAAATTTTACTACAACAAACTCATCCCACTAATTAGCTAAAAAAAACTCTTCATCACTTTTACTTTTACTTTTACTATTCACTAAACCCCACTACACTTTCTATTTCCCACATACTCCATCCATCTATATTATTAAAGCAGAATGATGGTAAACGTGAGCCCTCCAAAATCTCATCCCTCAACTCTCCTTCGTCGTTATTTTAGGAAATTCCGGACCATTAAATAAATAAATAAAGAAAAAATGCCAAATTAGTAGCACATTCACACACACAATTACTTGGGTCTTTAATATGGCAAGAACAACAATTAAGCAGCTAAAATTAATGGTAATACTCACTGTCTAATTCCAGAATAATATGGCAACGAGAATAATTCAAACTACACAATCGAATTATTTCGGCAATTTACTAAATCAAAAGCAATAATCACGCACTTAATTAGGTCTTGAATATGGCAAGAAGAACAATTACCCATCGAAAATGGTAATGACTCGCTGACTAATTTCAAAATCTTTCAAAACCATGATAATCTATATTATAGTCAATTACACTTTAATAACATACGCAGTAACATTTAAAAAATTGATAAAGATTTGCCTTCTGTTGATTAGTAAGGATATAGATACAAATGAAAACCGATACAGAGCTTGGTTGCAACAAAAGATAGCAAGATTGGCGGCTAGAAGGAGATTACTATTTAAAAGGAATTTAGATCATAACAACGTGACTTTCACACGGCGTCGTCTCTCACTGGAGAAAGAAGCCAACGGATATACTTGCCCATTGAATACGAACAATGACGTGCCAAAAGATATAATTGGCCATTGCGTGGATCTTTTGTAATTTAGTTAGAACATAGTGGGCAATTACATTACAAAAAAAAATCGAGATAATCCTTGGTTGTCAAGCTTCACGTATTAAAGAATTTGCAACACATGTAAGTGTACACTTTGTTGAGTTTAATAACATCGATTTGAAGACGTCTAACCATTATATCTAATTTTATTTGTGTTTAGGAATCCGGAGACAATGTTTTGAGGAAGTATTTAAGTGAACGTCTTATGAATTCATTCACTTTTATCATACGTGCCCCGCAAACAGAGCAAGAAGAAATAAGGGTCGCTGCAATTTTTCAAGTGAAATGGGAGGAGGAATTTCGTTATTTACAAGAGAACATCAACAAAATTAAATTATCTACATAGTCAATTTTACTATTTCGAATGTTTTTAGACCATCATGGAACTAGAACTTAATTCTGGATTTTTTTGAGCTTCTTACTTCGAATTAAGTGGTTTTTTTAAGACACGTACATACAATGTTTAGATACATTTTATATAAATTTAAGAGATTTTATATTTTTAACAGGTACCCGTGCAATAGCACGGGCATAGACTAATTTTTTATTTATTCAATTATATTAATAACTTAAATGAATCTTAACAATTAGTTAAGATAAATTATTTAATTTATGTTAATCATTTTATTTACGTTATTTTTATATCTATTTTTAATACTATAAATTTAATTGAAAATATTTCATAAATTTAAATAAAATAAAGGGACATAATTGAATAAAATACATAATAGATGGACTAAAGCAAGACAAGTTTCAGATAACTAGAACATTACAACAATTAAACACACTATGTCATAAACTAAAACATCATAAAGCCAAAATATATATGATAAAATAAAAATTTAAATACGATAAATCAAATGTAACCACTAAAATAACAACTCTTCTTCGAGGCATGAGTTTAATGATTATTGCCTCCATATTTTTGCCAGTTATGCTCAATTAAATCCTCTTTCAAAGAGTGATGAGTTTGACTGCTTCGCAAAGCTATTATTCTCCCCAATAATGCGTTAATGGAGAAGGGTTGTCCAGTCTGGAACTCAAAAGGTTCACCATTATTCACTGTTGCGGTTAAGCTCGAAAGGTCTTCTTCATAGTACCTTCGTAACACATCAGCTCGGACATACATATCTCGTTCATCCTCAACTATCACATTGTGTATGATGATACAAGCCTTCATTATGTCGCCTAATATATCTTCATCGTAAGCCAGAGATGGTTGTCGTAAAATGGCGAATCTTGCTTGCAAAACTACGAACGCACGTTCAACATCCTTACGAACAAGCGCTTGTCTGTTAGCAAACAACCTTTCCGTTTCAAGTTGGGGACGAGAAAATCCTTGAATGAACGTAGCCCAATTTGGATAAATTCCATCTGTGAGGTAGTACCCCATGTTGTATTCATGTCCATTCACCTGAAAAGTTTAGGAGGTGCCTTACCTTTCAAAACATCATCAAAAACAGGAGAACGGTGCAGAACATTAAGGTCATTAGATGAACCAGGAATACCAAAAAATGAATGCCAAATCCATAGATCTTGATCTGCAACAGCTTCAAGAATTAGGGACGCTTTCCCGCTACGTCCTTGGTATTGACCTCTCCATGCGGTAGTGTTAGGTTATGATACATATGACAATTCATAAATCATGCGGAAAAACCATAAAGCCAGGAAAACATATTATTTACACATAATCATTTAGCATAGTTTAGATGCATACTCTTTGTTGCGTGCCTTCCCTAGCTGCGCCCGAACCGAACAAGAACAAGTCTTTAGGACTCCAAGTGTCGTCCCTCCGTAGATAGTCCACAGCACGTCCGGATCCGCCTTAAGATTGACCAACTAGAATCGCCCTTAAGGTACTATTATTTTCGGCACTTTATAGGCAAATGTGTGACTGAATTTTCTCTCAAAAACTCACTTTGAATACTTTGAAACTTGTTATAAATTGTGAGCCCTAGCCTTATATTTATAGGGGTATGGAAAGGGAATCGAAATCCTATTCAGATACAAATTAATTAAACCTAGAATCCTACAAGAACTCTAATTTAATTAATTTATCAAATAGAATTAGGAATTTAATCATTAACCGAACTCTGCATGTTTTAGGAAACGTGCACGAACACAAACACTTGCACACACACACGCACGGCAGCCACGATGGGCCCCCATGCGTGCGCGCGAGCAGCAGCCCACGCAGCGCCCGCGCGCGCTGCGCGCTGCGCGTGCTGTGCGCGCTGTGCGCGCTGCGCAGCCTGCTGGGCCTGGCCTTGCGCTGGGCCTGGCGTGGCTGTTTGTGCGGCGCGCTTGGCTTGCTGGGCGATGGCCTGGCTTCGTGCTGGGCCTCGTCCGGCAGGCCTCGTCCGATGCTTATTCGTACGATGCGCTTCCGATTAAATTTTCCGATTCCGGAATTCATTTCCGATACGAACAATATTTAATATTTCCGATTCCGGAATTAATTTCCGTTTCGAACAAATATTTAATATTTCCGTTTCCGGAATTATTTTCCGATTCCGGTAATATTTCCGATTCTGACAATATTTCCGTTTCCGGCAATATTTCCGATTCTGGCAATATTTCCATTTCCGATAATATTTTCCGATACGTACCATGTTTCCGTTTCCGGCAACATCTACGACTTGGATAATATTTATATTTCCGATACGATCCATATTTCCGTTTCCGGCAATATCATCGTTTCCGGAGTATTCATTTCTTGCCTGTGACGATCTTAGCTCCCACTGAAACCAAGATCCGTCGGTTCCGAATATTCATAGATGGAGTATTTAATGCCATTAAATACTTGATCCGTTTACGTACTATTTGTGTGACCCTACGGGTTCAGTCAAGAGTAAGCTGTGGATTAATATCATTAATACCACTTGAACTGAAGCGGCCTCTAGCTAGGCATTCAGCTCACTTGATCTCACTGAATTATTAACTTGTTAATTAATACTGAACCGCATTTATTAGACTTAACATAGAATGCATACTTGGACCAAGGGCATTATTTCCTTCAGTCTCCCACTTGTCCTTAGGGACAAGTGTGCATTTCCTAATTCCTTTGTCGCTCGATGCTTGCTCTTGAACATAAGGTAAGAGTTGTCATCCTTATTATGTCCAGAGGTGTTCCTCGGTTTCAGAGTTCAACTGATCAAATAAACAGATAATCATAGCCTATGATTCATCCGAGCACGGCCATGCATTTCACAGTTTCTAGCTCTCCGAGTGGCCTTGTACAACTTTTAAGCATCTCATCCCGATTTATGGGAGGACAATCCCAATCTTGCGATCTTGAGATTAGACTTCGTTTGATAGGTGATTACCTGAGCGTTGCCTTTATAGCCTCCTTTTACGGTGCGACGGTTGGTCAACGTCAAAGCAACCAGTTCTCAAACAAGTAATCTCAAAGCACTCAGGTATTGAGGATTTAGTGTCTAATAATTTAATGAAATTTACTTATGACAGACTTTCATCTCTTACAGTAAAGTTTCATAGGTCTCGTCCGATACTAGTCTTCCCAAAGTAAGTATCTATGCAAATGATTATGACATTGCCATGTCCACATAGTTCAAGAAACAGAACTACTAGTCATCTTGCATTCTAATCGTCTAACGTTTTCTATGCGTCCAATTTTATAGAAAACTCCGATTAGGGACCATTTTCAACCTTTGACATTCAAGTTCACTTGATAGACATTTCTTAGTCACAGGACTGGTCCTGACAGTCTATCTTGAATATATATTGTCAAATTGAAGGGACTCATCATTTAATAAACCACAAATTAAATGGAAAAATGAATTCTTTTCATTTATTGTGAATGATTAACCAATAATGTTTTACAAAGATTTAAACTCTAAAACTTTAAAACATTAAACAGAGACATCAAAGCCATTCTCCAATATGCTTGATTCCCATAGCTGCAGTGTGCGAGTTGTGCTTCGCCTGCGGCAGAGGTTTAGTTAATGGATCTGATATGTTGTCATCAGTTCCAATTTTGCTTATCTCGACTTCTTTTCTTTCAACGAACTCTCGTAGAAGGTGAAATCTACGAAGTACATGCTTGACTCTCTGGTGGTGTCTAGGCTCTTTTTCCTGTGCAATAGCTCCGTTATTATCACAATACAGGGCTATTGGTCCTTTAATGGAGGGGACTACACCAAGTTCTCCTATGAACTTCCTTAGCCATATAGCTTCCTTTGCTGCTTCATGTGCAGCAATGTACTCCGCTTCAGTTGTAGAATCCGCAATGGTGCTTTGCTTAGCACTTTTCCAGCTTACTGCTCCTCCGTTGAGGCAGAAGACAAACCCAGACTGTGATCTAAAATCATCTTTGTCGGTTTGGAAACTTGCGTCCGTATAGCCTTTAACAATTAATTCATCATCTCCACCATAGACCAGGAAGTCATCTTTGTGCCTTTTCAGGTACTTCAGAATGTTCTTGGCAGCAGTCCAATGCGCCTCTCCTGGGTCTGACTGGTATCTGCTCGTAGCACTGAGTGCGTACGCAACATCCGGGCGTGTACATATCATAGCATACATTATTGAACCAATCAATGATGCATATGGAATCCCATTCATTCGTCTACGCTCATCAAGTGTTTTTGGGCACTGAGTCTTGCTTAGAGTCATTCCATGAGACATGGGTAGGTAGCCTCGCTTGGAGTCCGCCATCTTGAACCTATCAAGCACCTTATTGATATAAGTGCTTTGACTAAGTCCAATCATCCTTTTAGATCTATCTCTGTAAATCTTGATGCCCAATATGTACTGTGCTTCTCCTAGATCCTTCATCGAAAAACATTTCCCAAGCCAAATCTTGACAGAGTTCAACATAGGAATGTCATTTCCGATAAGCAATATGTCGTCGACATATAATACTAGGAAAGCAATTTTGCTCCCACTGACCTTCTTGTATACACAAGATTCGTCCGCGTTCTTGATGAAACCAAAGTCACTGACTGCTTCATCAAAACGTATATTCCAGCTCCTGGATGCCTGCTTCAATCCGTAGATTGACTTCTTTAGCTTGCATACCTTTTTAGCATTCTTTGGATCCTCAAAACCTTCAGGCTGTGTCATAAACACAGTTTCTGTTAAAACGCCGTTTAAGAAAGCAGTTTTGACATCCATCTGCCATATTTCGTAATCGTAATATGCAGCGATTGCTAACATTATTCGAATAGACTTTAGCATTGCAACTGGTGAAAAGGTTTCATCGTAATCCACACCGTGGACTTGCCTGTAACATTTTGCGACCAATCTAGCTTTGAAAACTTCAAGTTTCCCATCCTTGTCCTTTTTCAGTTTGAAAACCCATTTGCTTCCAATGGCTTGGTAGCCATCTGGCAAATCGACCAAATCCCATACTTGGTTTTCAGACATGGAGTCTAATTCAGATTGCATGGCTTCTTGCCACTGCTTGGAGCTAGGGCTCGTCATAGCTTGTTTGTAAGTCGCAGGTTCATCACTTTCAAGTAATAGAACGTCATAGCTCTCGTTCGTCAAAATACCTAAGTACCTTTCCGGTTGAGATCTATATCTTTGCGGTCTACGCGGGGTAACATTTCTAGATTGACCATGATTCTCACCAGATTCTTCTAAAGATCTCTGAGTTTCATCCTGAATGTCATCTTGAGCATTCTCTAGAGTTTGTTGTTCGACTCGAATTTCTCCGAGGTCTACTTTTCTCCCACTTGTCATTTTGGAAATGTGATCCTTCTCCAAAAAGACACCATCTCGAGCAACAAACACTTTGTTCTCAGATGTATTGTAGAAGTAATACCCCTTTGTTTCCTTTGGATAGCCCACAAGGATACATTTGTCAGATTTTGGATGAAGTTTGTCTGAAATTAATCGTTTGACGTATACTTCACATCCCCAAATCTTAAGAAAAGACACATTTGGAGGCTTTCCAAACCATAATTCGTATGGAGTCTTTTCGACAGCTTTAGACGGAGCTCTATTTATAGTGAGTGCAGCTGTATTTAGTGCATGTCCCCAAAATTCTAATGGAAGTTCGGCCTGACCCATCATTGACCTGACCATGTCTAGCAAGGTTCTGTTCCTCCGTTCCGACACACCGTTCCATTGTGGTGTTCCAGGAGGAGTCAATTCTGATAGAATTCCACATTCTTTCAGATGGTCATCAAATTCATAGCTCAGATATTCACCGCCTCTATCAGACCGCAGTGCCTTAATCTTCTTGCCTAATTGATTCTCTACTTCACTCTGAAATTCCTTGAATTTGTCAAAGGATTCAGACTTATGCTTCATTAGGTAGACATAACCATACCTACTGAAGTCATCAGTGAAAGTGATAAAGTAGCTGAAACCACCTCTAGCATTTGTACTCATTGGTCCACATACATCTGTATGGATTAAACCCAATAGTTCATTTGCTCTTTCTCCAACTTTAGAGAAAGGTTGCTTTGTCATTTTGCCAAGTAAACATGATTCGCATTTACCATAATCCTCTAAGTCAAATGGTTCTAGAATTCCTTCCCTTTGAAGTCTTTCTAAGCGTTTCAAGTTTATATGGCCTAATCGACAATGCCACAGATAGGTGAGATCTGAATCATCCTTTTTGGCCTTTTTGGTATTTATGTTATATACTTGTTTGTCGTGATCTAATAAATAAAGTCCATTGACTAATCTAGCAGATCCATAAAACATCTCTTTAAAATAAAACGAACAACTATTGTCTTTTATTAAAAAGGAAAATCCCTTAGCATCTAAGCAAGAAACTGAAATGATGTTTTTAGTAAGACTTGGAACATGGAAACATTCTTCCAGTTCCAAAACTAGCCCGGAGGGCAACGACAAATAGTAAGTTCCTACGGCTAATGCAGCAATCCGTGCTCCATTTCCCACTCGTAGGTCGACTTCACCCTTGCTTAACTTTCTACTTCTTCTTAGTCCCTGTGGATTGGAACATAAGTGTGAGCCACAACCTGTATCTAATACCCAAGAAGTTGAATTAGCAAGTATACAGTCTATAACGAAAATACCTGAAGATGGAACGACTGTTCCGTTCTTCTGATCTTCCTTTAGCTTTGGACATTCTCTTTTGTAATGGCCTATTCCATCACAATAAAGACAGCTTGATGTGGACTTGTCCTGCTTTGATTTAGCATTGCCCTTGGACTTTCCACCTTTCTTGAACGGTCTCTTTCTAGCCTTGAGTAAATCTTTGGCTTCACAGTCCAGTACTATTTCAGCCTTTCTGACAAGGTGAATAAATTCTGCAACTGTTTCTTCTCTTGGTTCACTTAGGTATAGTTGCTTGAAGCGACCAAACCCACTGTGTAGTGAATTGAGCAGGACAGAGACTGCCATCCTTTCGCTTATTGGTGTTCCTAGTAGACTTAGGCGATCAAAATATGAACACATAAGATCCACATGGAACCTCAGTGGGACGCCTGCCCTCTGTTTAGTGCGAAGGAGCTGAACATGTGTTTCTTGGACCTCCATCCTATAACACCTGTTGGGAGAACTAACCTTTAGACCAGACATTGATTCAATCAACTCATGGACGTTCAGGTCCCTGTCCTCCGTACTTCCACGACAGATATCCCTCAGATTCTTGATGAGCGTAAAAGGTTCATAGGCTACAAACCTTTTAGCCCAATCATCAGGGATATTGTTCAGCATGAGACTCATAACCTTTTTGAGATCCGCATCCCAGGCGTAAAATCTCTCAGGGGTCATGTCTCTGGCATAGTAGCTTGGCATGGGATGTGACAGTACATACTCAAGTCCATTGAGTTTGACTATTTCAACTAGCTTAGCTTCCCATTCAAGAAAATTTGTCAGGTTCAGCTTGACCATAAGCTCAGAACCCATGATGATGTTTTGATTGTTGTTTGCCATATTAAAACTACAATTGAAAAGAATAAACAAATAAATAACCATTCACAGTTTCTCTTAATAAACTTAAATTCTAGCATACATGCATAATTCAATGTTTATTAAGCATTTTATTCAAATTATGTGTTCCGGCAGGTGTGAATAAAATGATTCCAAGATCCTAAAATCATTGAAGAACTAAGCACAGTTTGTCGACTTAATCCTAGAACATCTTAGGTAAGCAAAAGCCTTTTGCTAATAGTCTAGAAACTATTCTTGGTTGATAGGTACGTCTAAGAACTTATTAGGTAAACCTATCGATTTTGCCACGACATAAAAGGACTCCTTACTTATATCGTTGAGTTTTACCAAAACTAACATGTACTCACAATTATTTGTGTACCTTGCCCCTTTAGGACCAATAAGTAACACCTCGCTGAGCGAAAACTATTACTAGATTGATGTAAAGGATATCCAAGCAAGTGTATATTTTGGCATGGCACCTTTTAACTCAATTTTTAAGTTTGGAACTTAAGGCTCTTACTATGTTGGTTAGATTTTAAGTGAACTAAAATCCTTAATCATGCAACATAATCAAGCTTTTGATCTCATGCATTTTAAGACATATTTAAAAGCAATAAATAACTTAAAACATGCATAAGATATTTGTGATCTAGTATGGCCCGACTTCATCTTGAAGCTTTGACTTCAAAGTCCGTCTTGAAAATCTCCGTGGGAGGCACCATTTTCTTCAAATAGGATAAGCTATAACTAATTACAACTATTTGATGGTTCGCAGACCATATTTGAATTGAAAAATAACTTTGGTACTTTAGACCAATTACATTCAAATTAATGGTACGCAGACCATATTTTCTATCCTATTTGGGCCATACTAGTCACTTCATAACCTGCAAAACAGTACATATACAATATATACCATTCACCCATTCATTATCATGAATGGCCCACATAGCTGGTTAGTAAAACACATTATGCATCACGTAAACATTTGCAGCAATTAATCAAGGGCACCAATAATCTACCAATTATTCAGTCCTTATTAATTCTAATCAAGTTGTTTTAACCTTAAGGATTTGTAGACCTAATCAAGAGTTTATGACTAAAAAACGCTCCCACTTAAACCAATAAATTTATATGCTTTACTAATTTTAAACATAAAAATGTATTTCTAGTCTAACCGGAAACATACAAATTTAATTAAAATCTAAAGCTCATATAAATTTATAATTGAATCCAAAAATTTAATTTAATTTCAGTCGTATTTAAATTAATTCATGATTTTAATTTTAGTAAAATAATTAGAATAAATAAAATTTATTATAATTACAATATTCAAAATTAAAATCCAAGAAAATAATTTAAATTATTAATTTTAAAATTAATTAAAATTACGTGAACTTGAAATTTTCAAATTAAACATTCAAAACGATCTTTAATCGTAACGCAAACACCCTACGCGTTGCACGCCCATGGGCCGCATGCACACAGCCATTGCTGGCCATGTGCGCGCAGCCCATGCGCTCGTCGCATAGCTGCTGCATCCCCATCGCAAGCCTCCGCACGCATTGGTGCTCGCTGCGCGCGCCAGCGCTCATCGCAAGCGAGCTATCGCTCGCAGTGCGCGCGCGACATCGCTCGCTGGGCGCGCGACATCGCTCGCTGGGCGCGCGACATCGCTCGCTGGGGGCGCGAGCCATCGCTCGCTGGGCGCGCGACATCGCTCGCTGGGCGCGCGACATCGCTCGCTGGGCGGGCGACATCGCTCGCTGTGCGCGCGAGCAATGCTTGGCGCAGCGCTCGTGGCACGCGAGCTTGCGCTCGCTGCGCGCGAGGCTGCGCGCTCTTGTGCGAGGCAGCACGCGTTGTGGCGCAGCTCGCTTGCTGCCCACACGCGACTGCCTTGGCTCGCCCTTCGCCCATGCCCATTCGTCCATTGCTCGTGGCACACGACACAAGGCAGGGCTGCTGCCTTGTGCTCGTGCACTACGCCCTTGCTCATTGCATTCGTGCCGCACGGGCGACGAGCTCCCTTGCTCGTCGTCGCATGCCCGCATTATAAAACACCCCTTAAGGGTAACACGAAGCGTCCATTGCTTCGTGCGTGCAAGTTTTATGAACGAATCGCATAAAAATTTAAAATTTATATTTAAAATTAATGACAAATTAATAAATAATATTAATTTCATAATTTTAGGGCGAAAAATCGAAAATTTATTATCCAATTGATTTCCGATTGTTATGGATTCAAGTCTAGGTCATAAAAATTTAAAATTTATCATAAATTTACAATTTTTATGGTGGTTTTTAATCATAGGTTTCTAATTAAATTACAATTAATTATGAAAATCAAATTAATTCTAAATTATTCTAATTTTCAACAAATTAATCATAATTACAAATTAGATTGCATAATTAACAAGACTAGGCATTCAAACTTGTTAAACATATGCAGTAGGTCAATCAAAAATTCAAGATTTATCAACAAGAATCGCAAATATTTAATTTAACATCTTAAATTTACGAAATTTTGCATTCGAAAAACTAAAACCTTCGAAAAGTCATAGTTAGGCTTCGAATTTGAGAATTCTGGGTTCGGCAGAAAAATATTATTTTTGTCAAAATTTTAGAATGCCTTTTACATGCGGAATTGACACAAAAATCACTCGATTTGGATGAGTAACGAAGAAACTGCCGAAAAACTGCGTACGTATAATTAAATAAACGCAATTTGCAATTAATTAACAATTACGAAAATTAATCACCCCTTTTAATTCTTGCAAATTTGTAATATTTAACCATGTTTATGCAATTTAGATTATGAAAATAATAAGGGGCTCGTGATACCACTGTTAGGTTATGATACATATGACAATTCATAAATCATGCGGAAAAACCATAAAGCCAGGAAAACATATTATTTACACATAATCATTTAGCATAGTTTAGATGCATACTCTTTGTTGCGTGCCTTCCCTAGCTGCGCCCGAACCGAACAAGAACAAGTCTTTAGGACTCCAAGTGTCGTCCCTCCGTAGATAGTCCACAGCACGTCCGGATCCGCCTTAAGATTGACCAACTAGAATCGCCCTTAAGGTACTATTATTTTCGGCACTTTATAGGCAAATGTGTGACTGAATTTTCTCTCAAAAACTCACTTTGAATACTTTGAAACTTGTTATAAATTGTGAGCCCTAGCCTCATATTTATAGGGGTATGGAAAGGGAATCGAAATCCTATTCAGATACAAATTAATTAAACCTAGAATCCTACAAGAACTCTAATTTAATTAATTTATCAAATAGAATTAGGAATTTAATCATTAACCGAACTCTGCATGTTTTAGGAAACGTGCACGAACACAAACACTTGCACACACACACGCACGGCAGCCACGATGGGCCCCCATGCGTGCGCGCGAGCAGCAGCCCACGCAGCGCCCGCGCGCGCTGCGCGCTGCGCGTGCTGTGCGCGCTGTGCGCGCTGCGCAGCCTGCTGGGCCTGGCCTTGCGCTGGGCCTGGCGTGGCTGTTTGTGCGGCGCGCTTGGCTTGCTGGGCGATGGCCTGGCTTCGTGCTGGGCCTCGTCCGGCAGGCCTCGTCCGATGCTTATTCGTACGATGCGCTTCCGATTAAATTTTCCGATTCCGGAATTCATTTCCGATACGAACAATATTTAATATTTCCGATTCCGGAATTAATTTCCGTTTCGAACAAATATTTAATATTTCCGTTTCCGGAATTATTTTCCGATTCCGGTAATATTTCCGATTCTGACAATATTTCCGTTTCCGGCAATATTTCCGATTCTGGCAATATTTCCATTTCCGATAATATTTTCCGATACGTACCATGTTTCCGTTTCCGGCAACATCTACGACTTGGATAATATTTATATTTCCGATACGATCCATATTTCCGTTTCCGGCAATATCATCGTTTCCGGAGTATTCATTTCTTGCCTGTGACGATCTTAGCTCCCACTGAAACCAAGATCCGTCGGTTCCGAATATTCATAGATGGAGTATTTAATGCCATTAAATACTTGATCCGTTTACGTACTATTTGTGTGACCCTACGGGTTCAGTCAAGAGTAAGCTGTGGATTAATATCATTAATACCACTTGAACTGAAGCGGCCTCTAGCTAGGCATTCAGCTCACTTGATCTCACTGAATTATTAACTTGTTAATTAATACTGAACCGCATTTATTAGACTTAACATAGAATGCATACTTGGACCAAGGGCATTATTTCCTTCAGGTAGGACATTTCTTCCATTCCCAGTGCATACAATCAATACTATCGATCATGCCTGGAAATCCGCGCATTTCATTTTGATAAAGGATCCTCCTTAAGTCTTCATCTATAGGACTTCTTAGGTAATCCTCTTCAAAATGCTTGATTACCCCTTGAGTGAAATGTAATAATGATTTTTTTTGAAGTTGTTTCACCCATTGGCAGATATTCATCCATTGCATCCAAAGCTAAACCATACGCTAACATTCTGATAGCTGCAGTGCATTTTTGCAATCCTGATAACCCTAATTTTCCGGCAGCATTTCTTCTCTGTTGTAAGAAAACATCATTTTCAACCACTTTGTTTATGATACGGCAAAACAAAGATCTTCTCATCCGAAACCTTCGACAAAACTGCTTGTCTGGATATACTGGATTTTCCGCAAAGTAATCATTAAACAAGAGGTTATGCCCTTCTTCACGGTTTCTATCTGCCGGAATCGGAATGGTATCATTCACATTTCGAAGTCTAGGACCTAGTGGAAAGAATGTGTTTGGTAAGTGATGAGTGACAAAATCGTCAACCATTCGATCAACTTCTCTGTATAGATTTTCATCAGCAGATTCTGACCTTGAACTGTATTCAAATAACATTTTTTTGAGATATAGTAGAATGTGATAATGAGAAGTGAGTGTGAGAAATGAGTTTGATAATGTGTGTGTATTTAAAGAGTAATGTGGATAAGAATATATGGATTACGTGATAAGATTTACTGGATTTTATTGAATTTTCTTATATTTTCTAAGATTTTCCAAGATTCTCGATTGGTTGATAGGATTGTATGGAATACGTGATAAGATTTTTTTGGATTTTCTTAGATTTTCGATAAGATGTTATTGGATGTTCTTAGATTTTGTTGATAAGATTTTCTTGATAAGATGTTATTGGATGTTCTTAGATTTTCTTAGATTTTCTATTGGTTGATAAGATTTTATGGATTTCTTGATAAGATTATATTGTATTTTCTTATAATATAATAACAACAATGTGCAAAATACTACTTGGCAATAAAAAAAAATATTACATAACACAAAACAATACAAAGTTAAAGACATAACATGAACTAATACAAGTTTAAAGGCACAACACGAATTAATACAAGCTTATTGAAAACTTAATAAAACTAGATTGTGACATAAAATTTAAACACATGAAATAAACTAATCATTAAACACTTTGGTAATTATCACCACCATAAAACTCCAACATCAATCTTGCCTTAACTTTTTCCTCATCAGGAGTTAGACAAGCCTTAGACACCAATGTTTGCAAGAAATCATGTTTCATTTTTTGCTTATCCAACTGGATTCTCTGTTCCTTTATCTCAAGTTGTCGCCTCCTCATTATAGTCTTTTCTGCTTCTCGCTCGAATCTCTTTAAATTTAGTTCGTGCTCATTATTCCTCATTTCAGTGTTAGCTTGCAAATGACTTCCAAAAGACGAAACTGCCTCTAATGATTCTTCCCCTTTTCCTTTTCTTCTGGCCTTAGCTTTCTTTACACCATCTGGTCGAGATATACCTCAAGATACAAAGCTCCCACCACTTGGCAAGACGGTGTCACCATCATCATCAAGTCTAGTTCTCTTTTGCCACTTCCTTCACTCTCTTCAGTAGAAATTGGTAGACTGGCATCGTATGTTTGTCTCTCTGTCTTTGACATACCCCGCTCATCATCACCCTCCACTTTGGGTTTTCATTAGTAAGCATCTTCCAAGCATGCATGCATCAGTGTGAAGTTCTTTTTGTTTTCTGAACTATTGCGGAATAACTTGTGAGCGGTAGCAACTTGGTCCGCATCACTATTCCCACTTGCGAATAACCTACCAGTTGCTTCAAAACTAGTAGCCCACAACATGATGTATGGAGACATCCTTCCCCAACGACTCTCTAAACATTTTGGAATTCTTACAGCAAGTTCTTACGGTCTACCTACTTGAATTTGGCTATAGCGCACAGCAGCTTGCCTCCAAATATCAGCTTTTCTCATGTTGGTGCCTATAATCTTATCGGTGCAAACTTGAATGTAGGAATCAACCAGAGCTTCATCCTCCTGAATCGACCAACTTCGAGACTGAGATGCAACCTTAGTTGGTTGATTTGGTTTGACGGGGAATGGATGTGTCATGATCGGTTCCTGTATCTCCATAACACGTTCCTGTATAGCTTCACGGTCAACAATAGTGTTAGTATAAAAAGATTGTTGAAAATTTTGAGAGGAAGAATTACCCTGCGAATAAGAATCATAGCCGGGATGCTGATTGTTGTCAGAGTTAAGATCAAAATCATCAAAATTGTTTTCTAAATTTTGAGACTAGTAATTAGGGTCCATTTTATTTTTAAAAAATATGAAAACACACTAATAATAATAATAATAATAATAATAATACTAATAATAATAATAATAATAATAATAATAATAATAATAACGGATTTTTCATGAAATACCCCTGAATTTTTGCAAAATTCACCAAATGCCCCTCCACTTTCAGAAATTCACCAAATGCTCTCCACTTTTTAAAAAATGCACAAGATACCCTTATTTATAAACTTAATACACAATATGCCATTAATGACGGTTTTCCGTCAGCTGCATTAACTTTTCTGTTAACTTTTTTCTTAACTAAACTAATTAACTCCTAATTAAACTAATTTACTATTTAAAAAAATATCAACTGCCAATCCACCACTAACCTTCCTCCTAGCTCACCCCTTTTATCTTCCCTATCTCCTTCTTCCATGGATGTTCCCTTTCTCCTTCTTCCATGGATGTCTAATCCCTGCCACACCATCGATATGCCTACTGTCGTCTCCTACCTCGCATGTGCGTGCCTCTGCTACTTCTCTGATTGCCTAAACTTCTTCTCCTCTCTCCCTTGCAAATTCGGAAATAAAAATCAAACAAAACCCTCACAAATTCAGGGAACATATGGAGAGAGAACCAAAATTCTGGAAATTAAATCAACCATAAATGCAATTGGAGAGGAGGAGTGCGATTGGGCTACTTCAACTAATTAATTCGCCCCTTACATTAACACCGACGAAATCCCTCTCCTCAATTTCACCGCCATTCGAAAATTCCATCTCCAAATTAATCTTCCAAGATTTACCTTCACAAGAATTGATTTTGGTTTCTTGAAATTAATGAAGAGGTGAGTGAAGCAACAACAACTCATCAACACCGACAACCAAAATGCTGCAACAATAGCAGCGGCGGAGCCGACAACATGAGGAGGAGAGGAGGTGCGTCAAGAGCTTTTTTAGAATTTCGCATACCTCAAATCTGGGCACCTAAATAGAGAAATATGCAAAGAAAAGAGCTTGTTTGCCAATCACTTCAGTTAAGCTTGATGGGTCCCAATCTTTATATTTGACCCGAGTAGGTGACTCGTCTATTTTGATTATACAAAAAAATCGAAACCCACAAAAACTAAATTAATCCAACATTAAATGGTCTGGCGGTGTTACGAGGTGGCAAAGAAGTCCTTTTCAGAAGGATGGGATCTGCTCAAGCGAAGCTCTGTTAACCCTTTCAGTTCATAAATTTCAAGACAAATTTTCCGGAGAACATGTTATTTACGGAGAGCATGTTACGGGAAATGTGAGAAGTTTGATCTTTTTGTTTTTGGTTTTTAAGAATTTAATTTTTGGTGGATATATTGAATCAAAGTTTTGATGAGATGAATTTTTTCATATTTTGGTGAAGGGGATAGGAATAGGGGTATTGAAGGGGAGGAAGAGAGAGAAAGGGGATGACCATGGTGGTGAACTACCATGGCTGCCATGGTTTCCATCTGGGAAAAACAATGAACGACAGAGAGAAAAAAATATACAAGGGATTTTTTATTTTTTATTTAATTAGGATAATTAGATAAGTTAGGGTTAGAGTTAATTAGGGGTAAAGTTGACGGTAATCTAACAGAATTGACAGAAAATGCTCATTAAGGGTATCTTGTGTATTTGTTAAATAGTGGAGGGCATTTGGTGAATTTCTGAAAGTCGAGGGGCGTTTGGTGAATTTTGCAAAAATTCAAGCGTATTTCATGAAAAATCCGTAATAATAATGACAATAATAATAATAATAATAATAATAATAATAATAATAATAATAATAATAATAATAATAATAATAATAATAATGACAATAATAATAATAATGACAATAATAATAATAATGATAAAATTAATAAATAACAACCGGAAATAAGATTTTCGAAAATATATGCTACTGGAAATGTTTAGTAATTTTCAAAAAATAACACAAATTATAGTAATACTTAGTATGAAAAATGATTTTGATGATTTTAGAGAAAGAAAAATGATTTTTGAAAGTGTGTCAAAATATAGCAAAATTGGTCTCTATTTATAGATCTTGAAATTTTATGACCGTTGGTATATTTTTTTTCTTTTTAAATTATTTAAGGCAAAATTACCCGTTAACAAAAATATAGCCGTTTAGAAAAACGAATAAAATTCTGATTGGCTAATCAAACATTCGGACATGTATCATGCAGGGAATGGGTGAGGAAATGTAGTGGTTTATTTTTTTTGGAATGTAGCTGTTGGAATTCCAAAGAAACGGTAACATTGGGTATAGAATCACGTGATTTCTTCCAAATTCAAGAGAAATTGGTCAGTGGTGGGGCCCAATTTCTGGCGAGATTTTCAGCCAAAAATGAATGCCCCGCATTCTTTTTTTCGTTTCCTCGTGAGCAATAATTCTCTTCCCCATTGATGTGGTCCGTGTTCTTTTTTTTTCCTCACCCATTTTTGCTCGTGAGCAAATTTTCTTCCCACTGATGGGAGTGCTCTAAAGAAAATCACAAAGGGAATGTAAAAAAATTGGAGTGCAGAAAATCACAAAGGTAGCCACGCATAAAAATTTCATCTACTTTTTTCGTTTTTAGGTGGTAAAGTTTTAATTTTTTTTTAGGTGGTAAAATACAAGTTTTAGTTTTTTAAGTGGTAAATAACAAGTTTTCGATTTTTATAGGTGGTAAAAAACAATTTGTCCTAAAAAATTAGGATTTTATCAAAATTACCACCTTATAAGTACATTTTTCAAATTTATCACCTTATAAAATTTCATTCAAAAATTATTAATTACCTTATAAAATCACAACCCTCGAGGTTACCACCACTTAACGAAAACTGTTAAATTTTTCGTTAGAGGGGCCCACTTTTTCAATTTCTTTTTGTTTTCCATCTTTTTTCTCCACGATTCTTCCCCTTCCTTCTTCATCTTTCACCCAAAATATATTCTTTACATAAAATTAAATATCTCTTTAATCAATCATTTACGCATTCTCCAATTATAATAAATATCCAAAAATGTGTTAGGTTATGATACATATAATTGAATATAAATCATGCGGAAAAACCGTAAAAGCCAGGATTCCAAATTAATTGCCACATAACAATTAGCATAATTTAAGATGCATACTCTTTGTAGCGTGCCCTCCCTTGCTGCGCCCGAACCGAACAAGAACAATCTCTAGGACTCCAAGTGTCGTCCCTCCGTAGATAGTCTACAACACGTCCGGATCCGCCTTAGGTTTAATTAACTAGAATTACCCCAAAGGTACTATGTGTTTTCGGTTTTTATGAAGCAAATAATGACTGAGTTTTATGCCTAAAACTTGAATGAATACTTGGAAAACTCGATATTAATTGTGAACTATGATCATGTATTTATAGGGTATGGAATCGGGTATTAGAATCCTACCAGGAAACGAATTAACTAATCTGAATTTAACTTAAATTCCATTAATTAATTATCTAGTAGATTTAGGAATTTAATCTTTAAACGAATCCTAATCGATTAAGGTTTCGTACGCAAGCACAAACACACACACGAGCATGGCCCACATGCAAGCAGGCCACGCCCGCGCACACGTAAAGCCCGCAGTAGGCCTCGCAGCCCACGTGTGCTCGCTGCCATGTGCTCGCAGCCTTGGCGCGCTGGGCCTGTCCTTGTGCTGGGCCTGGCGTTGCCTTGGGCTGCTGTGACGCGCGCTGGGCTTGCTGGACGTGGGTCTGGCTTCGCCCTAGGCCTTCGTCTAGCAAGCTCGTCTGATGCTAATTCGTACGACGCGCTTCCGATTATTTTCCCGATTCCGGAATTCATTTCCGATACGAACAATATTTTACATTTCCGATTCCGGAATTAATTTCCGTTTCGAACAAAAATTTAATATTTCCGTTTCCGGAATTAGTTTCCGATTCCGATAATATTTCCGATTCTGGCAATATTTCCGTTTCCGGCAATATTTCCGATTCCGGTCAATATTTCCATTTCCGATAATATTTTCCGATACGTACCATGTTTCCGTTTCTGGCAACATCTACGACTTGGATAATATTTATATTTCCAATACGATCCATATTTCCGTTTCCGGCAATATCATCGTTTCCGGAGTATTCATTATTTTCCTTTGACGATCTCAGCTCCCACTGGAACCAAGATCCGTCGATTCCGAATATCCATAAATGTAGTATTTAATACCATTAAATACTTGATCCGTTTACGTACTATTTGTGTGACCCTACGGGTTCAGTCAAGAGTAAGCTGTGGATTAATATCATTAATTCCACTTGAACTGAAGCGGCCTCTAGCTAGGCATACAGTTCAATTGATCTCACTGAATTATTAACTTGTATAATGAATACTGAACCACATTTATTAGACTTACTATTAAATGCATACTTGGACCAAGGGCATTATTTCCTTCAGTCTCCCACTTGTCCTTAGGGACAAGTGTGCATTTCCTAATTCCTTTGTCACTCGATGCTTGCTCTTGAACATAAGGTAAGAGTTGTCATCCTTATTATGTCCAGAGGTGTTTCTCGGTTTCAGAGTTCAACTGATCAAATAAACAGAGAATCATAGCCTATGATTCATCTGAGCACGGCCATGCATTTTACAGTTTCTATCTCTTCGAGTGGCCTTGTACAACTTTCAGCATCTCATCCCGATTTATGGGAGGACAATCCCAATCTTGTGATCTTGAGATTAGACTTCGTTTGATAGGTGATTACCCGAGCGTTGCCTTTATAGCCTCCTTTTACGGTGCGACGGTTGACAACGTCAAAGTAAGCAGTTCTCAAACAAGTAATCTCAAATCACTCAGGTATTTAGGATTAGTGTCTAATAATTTTAATGAAATTTACTTATGACAGATTTTCATCTCTTTCAGTAAAGTTTCATAGGTCTTTCCGATACTAGTCTTCCCAAAGTAAGTATCTATGCAAATGATTGCGACATTGCCATGTCCACATAGTTCAAGAAACAAAACTACTAGTCATCTTGCATTCTAGTCGTCTAACGTTTTTCACGTGTCCATCTTTATAGAAAACTCCGACTGAAGGAAATAATGCCTTTGGTCCAAGTATGCATTCAATGTTAAGTCTAATAAATGCGGTTCAGTATTAATTAACAAGTTAATAATTCAGTGAGATCAAGTGAGCTGAATGCCTAGCTAGAGGCCGCTTCAGTTCAAGTGGAATTAATGATATTAATCCACAGCTTACTCTTGACTGAACCCGTAGGGTCACACAAATAGTACGTAAACGGATCAAGTATTTAATGGAATTAAATACTCCATCTATGGATATTCGGAATCGACGGATCTTGGTTTCGGTGGGAGCTGAGATCGTCACAGGCAAGAAATGAATACTCCGGAAACGATGATATTGCCGGAAATGGAAATATGGATCGTATCGGAAATATAAATATTATCCAAGTCGTAGATGTTGCCGGAAACGGAAACATGGTACGTATCGGAAAATATTATCGGAAATGGAAATATTGCCGGAATCGGAAATATTGCCGGAAACATAAATATTGTCAGAAACGGAAATATTATCGGAATCGGAAAATAATTCCGGAAACGGAAATATTAAATATTTGTTCGAAACGGAAATTAATTCCGGAATCGGAAATATTAAATATTGTTCGTATCGGAAATGAATTCCGGAATCGGGAATTTAATCGAAAGCGTATCGTACGAATTAGCATCGGACGAGGCTCGCTAGACGAAGGCCCAGCACGAAGCCAGGCCATCGCCCAGCAAGCCACACGCATCACCAACACACGCCAAAGCCTCGACCAGGCCCAGCGCAAGCCAGGCCCAGCCGAAGCCATGGGCGCGCGCGGACAGAAGCATGGGCCGAGCGCTGCGGCCCACGCGGGTGTACGGTGCTCGTGCGATGCTCGTGTGCGAATTGTCATATGTATCATAACCTAATACCGACCAGGGACCATTTTCAACTTTTGACATTCAAGTTCACTTGATAGACATTTCTTAGTCACGGGATTGGTCCTGACAGTCTATCTTGGATATATCGTCAAATTGAAGGGACTCATCATTTAATAAACCACAAATTAAATGGAAAAATGAATTCTTTTCATTTATTGTGAATGATTAACCAATAATGTTTTACAAAGATTTAAACTCTAAAACTTTAAAACATTAAACAGGAATATCAAAGCCATTCTCCAATATGGTTTTTCCGCATGATTTATGAATTGTCATATGTATCATAACCTAACAGTGGTATCAGAGCCTCTTATTATTTTCATAATCTAAATTGCATGAACATGGTTAAATATTACAAATTTGCAAGAATTAAAAGGGGTGATTAATTTTCGTAATTGTTAATTAATTGCAAATTGCGTTTATTTAATTATACGTACGCAGTTTTTCGGCAGTTTCTTCGTTACTCATCCAAATCGAGTGATTTTTGTGTCAATTCCGCATGTAAAAGGCATTCTAAAATTTTGACAAATTTTTTTTTTTTCGGCCGAACCCAGAATTCTCAAATTCGAAACCTAACTATGACTTTTCGGAGGTTTTAGTTATTCGAATGCAAAATTTCGTAATTTAAGATGTTAAATTAAATATTTGCGATTCTTGTTGATAAATCTTGAATTTTTGATTGACCTACTGTATATGTTTAACAAGTTTGAATGCCTAGCCTTGTTAATTATGCAATCTAATTTGTAATTATGATTAATTTGTTGAAAATTAGAATAATTTAGAATTAATTTGATTTTCATAATTAATTATAATTTAATTAGATACCTATGATTAAAAACCACCATAAAAATTGTAAATTTATGTTAAATTTTAAAATTTTATGACCTAGACTTGAATCCATGTTAATCGGAAATCAATTGAATAATAAATTTTCGATTTTTCGCCCTAAAATTATGAAATTAATATTATTTATTAATTTGTCATTAATTTTGAATATAAATTTTAAATTTTTTATGCGATTCGCTCATATAACTTGCACGCACAAAGCAATGGACGCTACGTGTTAACCTTAAGGGGTGTTGTATAGTGCGGGCATGTGACGACGAGCAAGGGAGCTCGTCGCCCATGCGGTACGAAAGCAATGAGCAAGGCCATGGTGCACGAGCACAAGGCAGCAGCCCTGCCTTGTGTCGTGGGATGTGTGCGATGGGCGAGGGCAAGGCACGAGCAGTCGCGTGTGGGCAGCAAGCGAGCTGCGCCACAGCGCGCACTGCCTCGCGCACGCGTGCGGAGCCTCGCGCGCAGCGAGCGTAAGCTCGCGTGCCACGAGTGCTACGCCAAGCATCGATCGCTCGCGCGCAGCGAGCGCTATTGTGCGTGCGACGAGCGCTGCGCCCAGCAATGGCGTGCGAGCGCTATTGTGCGTGCGACGAGCGCTGCGCCCAGCGATGGCGTGCGAGCGCTATTGTGCGTGCGATGAGCGCTGCGCCCAGCAATGGCGTGCGAGTGCTTGTTGTGCGTGCGACGAGCGCTGCGCCCAGCGATGGCGTGCGGGTGCGTGTTGCGACGTGCGACGAGCGCTGCGCCCAGCGATGGGCTGCGGCAGCATGCTCGTGCGTCGAGCGCTGGCGCGTGCAGCGAGCACCATGCGTGATGCCTTGCGATGGTGAGCAGCAGCGATGCAAGGCAGCGCATGGGCTGCGCGCACATGGCCAGCGATGGCTGTGTGCGTGTGGCCCATGGGCGTGCGATGCGTGAGGTTGTTGCGTTGCGATTAGATCGTTTTGAAATTTTAATTTGAAATTTTCAGTTTACGTAATTTTAATTAATTTTAAAATTAATAATTTAAATTATTTTCTTGGATTTTAATTTTGAATATTGTAATTATAATAAATTTTATTTATTCTAATTATTTTACTAAAATTAAAATCATGAATTAATTTAAATTACCTCTGAAATTAAATTAAACTTTGTGGATTCAATTATAAATTTATATGAGCTTTAAATTTTAATTAAATTTGTATGTTTCCGGTTAGACTAGAAATACATTTTTATGTTTAAAATTAGTAAAGCATATGAATTTATTGGTTTAAGTGGGAGCCCTTTTTAGTCATAAACTCTTGATTAGGTGTACAAATCCTTAAGGTTAAAACAACTTGATTAGAATTAATAAGGACTGAATAATTTGTAGATTATTGGTGCCCTTGATTAATTGCTGCAAATGTTTATGTGATGCATAATGTGTTTAACTAACCAGCTATGTGGGCCATTCATGATAATGAATGGGTGAATGGTATATATTGTATATGTACTGTTTTGCAGGTTATGAAGTGACTAGTATGGCCCAAATAGGATAGAAAATATGGTCTGCGTACCATTAATTTGAATGTAATTGGTCTAAAGTACCAAAGTTGTTTTTCAATTCAAATATGGTCTGCGTACCATCAAATAGTTGTAATTAGTTTTAATTATAGCTTATTCTATTTGAAGAAAATGGTGCCTCCCACGGAGATTTTCAAGACGGACTTTGAAGTTAAAGCTTCAAGATGAAGTCGGGCCATACTAGATCACATTTATCTTATGCATGTTTTAAGTTATTTATTGCTTTTAAATATGTCTTAAAATGCATGAGATCAAAAGCTTGATTATGTTGCATGATTAAGGATTTTAGTTCACTTAAAATCTAACCAACATAGTAAGAGCCTTAAGTTCCAAACTTAAAAATTGAGTTAAAAGGTGCCATGCCAAAATATACACTTGCTTGGATATCCTTTACATCAATCTAGTAATAGTTTTCGCTCAGCGAGGTGTTACTTATTGGTCCTAAAGGGGCAAGGTACACAAATAATTGTGAGTACATGTTAGTTTTGGTGAAACTCAACGATATAAGTAAGGAGTCCTTTTATGTCGTGGCAAAATCGATAGGTTTACCTAATAAGTTCTTAGACGTACCTATCAACCAAGAATAGTTTCTAAACTATTAGCAAAAGGCTTTTGCTTACCTAAGATGTTTTAGGATTAAGTCGACAAACTGTGCTTAGTTCTTCAATGATTTTAGGATCTTGGAATCATTTTATTCACACCTGCCGGAACACATAACTTGAATAAAATGCTTAATGAACATTGAATTATGCATGTATGCTAGAATTTAAGTTTATTAAGAGAAACTGTGAATGGTTATTTATTTGTTTATTCTTTTCAATTGTACTTTTAAATATGGCAAACAACAATTCATTCAACATTCGATCAATTCTCGAAAAGGAGAAGTTGAACGGGAAAAACTTCCTTGACTGGCAAAGGAACTTGCAAATAGTTCTTATGCAGGAAGAAAAGGAGTATGTCCTAGAAGAGGCGATGCCCGAAGCCGCAGGCGACGGGGTCACTCAGGCAGCCCTCAATCGTTGGATTGATGCCAACAAGGATGTGAAATGTCTAATGCTCGCCACCATGAGTGCAGATCTGCAGAAAACGTTCATCAACTCAGATGCTTTCACAATCATCAGTGAGTTGAAGAACATGTTCCAAGATCTGGCTCGAGTCGAAAGATTCGAGACTCATAGGAAAATTCTTGAGACCAAGCTTAAGAAAGGCGAGCCCGTAAGTCCACATGTTCTCAAAATGATTGGACTCATTGAGAATATGAGTCGGCTGGATCAGCAATTTTCTCAGGAAATGGCTATAGACACCATCCTCCATTCTCTTCATAGCGGGTATGATAAGTTCAAACTGAACTACAGTATGAATAGTCTGGACAAAACGCTCACTGAGCTTCACGGCATGCTGAAGACCGCAAAAAAGACGCTCAAAAGTGATAAGCAGGATGTGCTTATGGTGCGTGGGGGCAAGTTCAAGAAATCTGGAAAGAAAAGGAATGCTAAGAAAGGTGGCAACAAGGCCAGCCCAACTAAGCAAACTGGCGCCAAATCTGTAAAGAGGAAGGTCAGTCAACCCACTTCTGAATCCGAATGCTTCTACTGCAAGAAGAAGGGGCATTGGAAGAGAGATTGCTTGAAGCTAAAGGAAGATCAGAAGAACGGAACAGTCGTTCCATCTTCAGGTATTTTCGTTATAGACTGTATACTTGCTAATTCAACTTCTTGGGTATTAGATACAGGTTGTGGCTCACACTTATGTTCCAATCCACAGGGACTAAGAAGAAGTAGAAAGTTAAGCAAGGGTGAAGTCGACCTACGAGTGGGAAATGGAGCACGGATTGCTGCATTAGCTGTAGGAACTTATTATTTGTCGTTGCCCTCCGGGCTAGTTTTGGAACTGGAAGAGTGTTTCCATGTTCCAAGTCTTACTAAAAACATCATTTCAGTTTCTTGCTTAGATGCTAAGGGATTTTCCTTTTTAATAAAAGACAATAGTTGTTCGTTTTATTTTAAAGAGATGTTTTATGGATCTGCTAGATTAGTCAATGGACTTTATTTATTAGATCACGACAAACAAGTATATAACATAAATACCAAAAAGGCCAAAAAGGATGATTCAGATCTCACCTATCTGTGGCATTGTCGATTAGGCCATATAAACTTGAAACGCTTAGAAAGACTTCAAAAGGAAGGAATTCTAGAACCATTTGACTTAGAGGATTATGGTAAATGCGAATCATGTTTACTTGGCAAAATGACAAAGCAACCTTTCTCTAAAGTTGGAGAAAGAGCAAATGAACTATTGGGTTTAATCCATACAGATGTATGTGGACCAATGAGTACAAATGCTAGAGGTGGTTTCAGCTACTTTATCACTTTCACTGATGACTTCAGTAGATATGGTTATGTCTACCTAATGAAGCATAAGTCTGAATCCTTTGACAAATTCAAGGAATTTCAGAGTGAAGTAGAGAATCAATTAGGCAAGAAGATTAAGGCACTGCGGTCTGACAGAGGCGGTGAATATCTGAGCTATGAATTTGATGACCATCTGAAAGAATGTGGAATTCTATTAGAATTAACTCCTCCTAGAACACCACAATGGAACGGTGTGTCGGAACGGAGGAACAGAACCTTGCTAGACATGGTCAGGTCAATGATGGGTCAGGCCAAACTTCCATTAGAATTTTGGGGACATGCACTAAATACAACTGCACTCACTATAAATAGAGCTCCGTCTAAAGCTGTCGAAAAGACTCCATACGAATTATGGTTTGGAAAGCCTCCAAATGTGTCTTTTCTTAAGATTTGGGGATGTGAAGTATACGTCAAACGATTAATTTCAGACAAACTTCATCCAAAATCTGACAAATGTATCCTTGTGGGCTATCCAAAGGAAACAAAGGGGTATTACTTCTACAATACATCTGAGAACAAGGTGTTTGTTGCTCGAGATGGTGTCTTTTTGGAGAAAGATCACATTTCCAAAATGACAAGTGGGAGAAAAGTAGACCTCGAAGAAATTCGAGTCGAACAACAAACTCTAGAGAATGCTCAAGATGACATTCAGGATGAAACTCACAGATCTTTAGAAGAATCTGGTGAGAATCATGGTCAATCTAGAAATGTTACCCCGCGTAGATCGCAAAGATATAGATATCAACCGGAAAGGTACTTAGGTATTTTGACGAACGAGAGCTATGACGTTCTATTACTTGAAAGTGATGAACCTGCGACTTACAAACAAGCTATGACGAGCCCTAGCTCCAAGCAATGGCAAGAAGCCATGCAATCTGAATTAGACTCCATGTCTGAAAACCAAGTATGGGATTTGGTCGATTTGCCAGATGGCTACCAAGCCATTGGAAGCAAATGGGTTTTCAAACTGAAAAAGGACAAGGATGGGAAACTTGAAGTTTTCAAAGCTAGATTGGTTGCAAAAGGTTACAGGCAAGTCCACGGTGTGGATTACGATGAAACCTTTTCACCAGTTGCAATGCTAAAGTCTATTCGGATAATGTTAGCAATCGCTGCATATTACGATTACGAAATATGGCAGATGGATGTCAAAACTGCTTTCTTAAACGGTGTTTTAACAGAAACTGTGTTTATGACACAGCCTGAAGGTTTTGAGGATCCAAAGAATGCTAAAAAGGTATGCAAGCTAAAGAAGTCAATCTACGGATTGAAGCAGGCATCCAGGAGCTGGAATATACGTTTTGATGAAGCAGTCAGTGACTTTGGTTTCATCAAGAACGCAGACGAATCTTGTGTATACAAGAAGGTCAGTGGGAGGAAAATTGCTTTCCTAGTATTATATGTCGATGACATATTACTTATCGGAAATGACATTCCTATGTTGAACTCTGTCAAGATTTGGCTTGGGAAATGTTTTTCGATGAAAGATCTAGGAGAAGCACAGTACATATTGGGCATCAAGATTTACAGAGATAGATCTAAAAGGATGATTGGACTTAGTCAAAGCACTTATATCAATAAGGTGCTTGATAGGTTCAAGATGGCGAACTCCAAGCGAGGCTACCTACCCATGTCTCATGGAATAACTCTAAGCAAGACTCAGTGCCCAAAAACACTTGATGAGTGTAGACGAATGAATGGGATTCCATATGCATCATTGATTGGTTCAATAATATATGCTATGATATGTACACGCCCGGATGTTGCGTACGCACTCAGTGCTACGAGCAGATACCAGTCAGACCTAGGAGAGGCACATTGGACTGCTGCCAAGAATATTCTGAAGTACCTGAAAAGGCACAAAGATGACTTCCTGGTCTATGGTGGAGATGATGAATTAATTGTTAAAGGCTATACGGACGCAAGTTTCCAAACCGACAAAGATGATTTCAGATCACAGTCTGGGTTTGTCTTCTGCCTCAACGGGGGTGCAGTAAGCTGGAAAAGTGCTAAGCAAAGCACCATTGCGGATTCTACAACTGAAGCGGAGTACATTGCTGCATATGAAGCAGCAAAGGAAGCTATATGGCTAAGGAAGTTCATAGGTGAACTTGGTGTAGTCCCCTCCATTAAAGGACCAATAGCCCTGTATTGTGATAATAACGGAGCTATTGCACAAGCAAAGGAGCCTAGACACCACCAGAGAGTCAAGCATGTACTTCGTAGATTTCACCTTCTACGAGAGTTCGTTGAAAGAAAAGAAGTCGAGATAAACAAGATTGGAACTGATGACAACATATCAGATCCATTGACTAAACCTCTGCCGCAGGCGAAGCACAACTCGCACACTGCAGCTATGGGAATCAAGCATATTGGAGAATGGCTTTGATATTCCTGTTTAATGTTTTAAAGTTTTAGAGTTTAAATCTTTGTAAAACATTATTGGTTAATCATTCACAATAAATGAAAAGAATTCATTTTTCCATTTAATTTGTGGTTTATTAAATGATGAGTCCCTTCAATTTGACAATATATTCAAGATAGACTGCCAGGACCAGTCCTGTGACTAAGAAATGTCTATCAAGTGAACTTGAATGTCAAAAGTTGAAAATGGTCCCTAGTCGGAGTTTTCTATAAAATTGGACGCGTAGAAAACGTTAGACGATTAGAATGCAAGATGACTAGTAGTTCTATTTCTTGAACTATGTGGACATGGCAATGTCATAATCATTTGCATAGATACTTACTTTGGGAAGACTAGTATCGGACAAGACCTATGAAACTTTACTGAAAGAGATGAAAATCTGTCATAAGTAAATTTCATTAAAATTATTAGACACTAAATCCTCAATACCTGAGTGATTTGAGATTACTTGTTTGAGAACTGGTTGCTTTGACGTTGACCAACCGTCGCACCGTAAAAGGAGGCTATAAAGGCAACGCTCAGGTAATCACCTATCAAACGAAGTCTAATCTCAAGATCGCAAGATTGGGATTGTCCTCCCATAAATCGGTATGAGATGCTTAAAAGTTGTACAAGGCCACTCGGAGAGCTAGAAACTGTGAAATGCATGGCCGTGCTCGGATGAATCATAGGCTATGATTATCTGTTTATTTGATCAGTTGAACTCTGAAACCGAGGAACACCTCTGGACATAATAAGGATGACAACTCTTACCTTATGTTCAAGAGCAAGTATCGAGCGACAAAGGAATTAGGAAATGCACACTTGTCCCTAAGGACAAGTGGGAGACTGAAGGAAATAATGCCTTTGGTCCAAGTATGCATTCAATGTTAAGTCTAATAAATGCGGTTCAGTATTAATTAACAAGTTAATAATTCAGTGAGATCAAGTGAGCTGAATGCCTAGCTAGAGGCCGCTTCAGTTCAAGTGGAATTAATGATATTAATCCACAGCTTACTCTTGACTGAACCCGTAGGGTCACACAAATAGTACGTAAACGGATCAAGTATTTAATGGAATTAAATACTCCATCTATGGATATTCGGAATCGACGGATCTTGGTTTCGGTGGGAGCTGAGATCGTCACAGGCAAGAAATGAATACTCCGGAAACGATGATATTGCCGGAAATGGAAATATGGATCGTATCGGAAATATAAATATTATCCAAGTCGTAGATGTTGCCGGAAACGGAAACATGGTACGTATCGGAAAATATTATCGGAAATGGAAATATTGCCGGAATCGGAAATATTGCCGGAAACATAAATATTGTCAGAAACGGAAATATTATCGGAATCGGAAAATAATTCCGGAAACGGAAATATTAAATATTTGTTCGAAACGGAAATTAATTCCGGAATCGGAAATATTAAATATTGTTCGTATCGGAAATGAATTCCGGAATCGGGAATTTAATCGAAAGCGTATCGTACGAATTAGCATCGGACGAGGCTCGCTAGACGAAGGCCCAGCACGAAGCCAGGCCATCGCCCAGCAAGCCACACGCATCACCAACACACGCCAAAGCCTCGACCAGGCCCAGCGCAAGCCAGGCCCAGCCGAAGCCATGGGCGCGCGCGGACAGAAGCATGGGCCGAGCGCTGTGCGCTCAGCGTGGGCCGCAAGGCCTGCGCGGGTGTACGGTGCTCGTGCGATGCTCGTGTGCGAATCCAACATAACACAATTGCGGAATCAAAGCCATTCTCCAACATGCTTGATTCCCATAGCTCCAGTGTGCGAGTTGTGCTTCGCCTGCGGCAGAGGTTTAGTTAATGGATCTGAGATGTTGTCATCAGTTCCAATCTTGCTTATCTCGACTTCTTTTCTTTCAACGAACTCTCGTAGAAGGTGAAATCTACGAAGTACATGCTTGACTCTCTGGTGGTGTCTAGGCTCCTTTGCCTGTGCAATAGCTCCATTATTATCACAATACAGAGCTATTGGTCCTTTAATGGAGGGGACTACACCAAGTTCACCTATGAAATTCCTTAGCCATATAGCTTCCTTTGCTGCTTCATGTGCACTAATGTACTCCGCTTCAGTTGTAGAATCCGTAATGGTGCTTTGCTTAGCACTTTTCTGTAGGGGAATACAGTTAAACATAATAACATGTGCGGAAACAATCCCCAAAGCCAGGAAGCATGTATAAAGCACAGATTAAGCAGACTTACGTTAGAAGCGTGTTTTCCACAAATTGTCAACGAACACGGACTTAGAACTCCACTTGTCGTTCCTCTACTTGGTTCACCGACACGATCAGATCCGTCTTGATTATCGTAGCTTAGACAATCAATCAAGATATTTGCTTTTTGGTATGAACACACTTTGGAGGCACAGAGAGAATTAGGGTTCTCTGTTTTCTCCTAGGGTTGTGTGTGACTGAATTGTGTTATGTTGGAAAAGTGGTTAGAAGGTTATTTACATAACCTTACTAACCGACCACGCCATAAGGCAAGGCCGGCCAACATCATGCGCAAGCCCACACGCGCACAGCCATACAAGCGCTGGGCCTTGGGCCGCGCTGTGTGCACTGCTACTGCTGTTGTCCCTTGCGTGTGCGCGCGCCCAGCCAAGGCATGGGCCTTGCGCGCTGGCTCGCTGCTACGCCCAGTGGGCCTTGCGCGCTTGCGCGCCTTGGCTCGTTGGGCTGGCAGTGTTGCCCGTTTCGTATCCGCGATTAAATATATTTCCGATATATTTATTCATCGTTTCGTATACGACGAATCACCGTTGTACGATACGATTTATTCGTTTCGCCTAGCTTACGAATATTCGCGATACGATATACGATTCCGATGCAAGGTCGTATCGTATAATACGTTTTCCAACTAATTCCGGAAAAACCATTAAATGAATTTCCGATTCATTTAATCCGGTGATGTGTTACGTGTCATTGGTGTGACCTTGTAGGTTCAGTCAAGAGTAAGCTGTGAGTTTAATATTGATTAGAACTCACTGATCGGAAGCATTGCTCCAACTAGTTGTTCCGATCACTTGATCTCACTGAATTAATTGTTCGCAATTAATCTAAACCTTGGTATCAGACTTAATGCACCTTGGGTGAAGGACATATTTCCTTCAGTCTCCCACTTGTCATTCAGACAAGTGTACATTCACATTCCTTTGTCACTTAGTGTTACTTACTGAACATAAGGTAAGATCCAAGCCATCCTTATTAGGTCCAGAAGTGGTTCTCGGATTACAGAGCTCAACTGTTAAACTTTTGCAGAAGGTTAAGCCTTAACCATTCTGAGCACGACCAAGCATTTTACAGTATCTAACTCTCTGAGAGGCCTTGTTGTTAGGTTATGATACATATGACAATTCATAAATCATGCGGAAACAACCATTAAGCCAGGAATACATATTATTTACACATAATCATTTAGCATAGTTTAGATGCATACTCTTTGTTGCGTGCCTTCCCTAGCTGTGCCCGAACCGAACAAGAACAAGTCTTTAGGACTCCAAGTGTCGTCCCTCCGTAGATAGTCCACAGCACGTCCGGATCCGCCTTAAGATTGACCAACTAGAATCGCCCTTAAGGTACTATTATTTTCGGCACTTTTAGGCAAATGTGTGACTGAATTTTTCTCTCAAAAAACTCACTTTGAATACTTGAAAACTCGTAGTAAATATGTTACCCTAGGCACCTATTTATAGAGTTATGGAAAAGGATTTGGAATCCTATTAGGATACTAATTTATTTAATTATAACCATACTAGGACTCTAATTAAATAATCATTATCTAATAGTTTTAGGATTTAATCATATTTCGAATCCCGATTGCTTTAGGATTCCCGCACAAGCATTGCACGAGCACCGTACACCTGCGCAAGCCTTGCGGCCCACGCTAGGCGCACAGCGCTCGGCCCACTGCTGCTGTGCACTCGCGCGCGCGCCCCAGGCCTTGGCTGGGCCTGGCCTTGCGCTGGGCCTGGTCGAGGCTTGGCACGCGATGGTGCGTATTGGCTCGTTGGGCGATGGCCTGGCTTCGTGCTGGGCCTTCGTCTAGCGGGCCTCGTCCAATGCTAATTCGTACGATACGCTTCCGATTAAATTCCCGATTCCGGAATTCATTTCCGATACGAACAATATTTAATATTTCCGATTCCGGAATCAATTTCCGTTTCGAACAAATATTTAATATTTTCGTTTCCGGAATTATTTTCCGATTCCGATAATATTTCCGATTCTGACAATATTTCCGTTTCCGGCAATATTTCTGATTCCGGCAATATTTCCATTTCCGATAATATTTTCCGATACGTACCATGTTTCCGTTTCCGGCAACATCTACGACTTGGATAATGTTTATATTTCCGATACGATCCATATTTCCGTTTCCGGCAATATCATCGTTTCCGGAGTATTCATTTCTTGCCTGTGACGATCTTAGCTCCCACTGAAACCAAGATCCGTCGATTCCGAATATCCATAGATGGAGTATTTAATGCCATTAAATACTTGATCCGTTTACGTACTATTTGTGTGACCCTACGGGTTCAGTCAAGAGTAAGCTGTGGATTAATATCATTAATTCCACTTGAACTGAAGCGGCCTCTAGCTAGGCATTCAGCTCACTTGATCTCCCTGAATTATTAACTTGTTAATTAATACTGAACCGCATTTATTAGACTTAACATAGAATGCATACTTGGACCAAGGGCATTATTTCCTTCAGTCTCCCACTTGTCCTTAGGGACAAGTGTGCATTTCCTAATTCCTTTGTCGCTCGATGCTTGCTCTTGAACATAAGGTAAGAGTTGTCATCCTTATTATGTCCAGAGGTGTTTCTCGGTTTCAGAGTTCAACTGATCAAATAAACAGATAATCATAGCCTATGATTCATCCGAGCACGGCCATGCATTTCACAGTTTCTAGCTCTCCGAGTGGCCTTGTACAACTTTTAAGCATCTCATCCCGATTTATGGGAGGACAATCCCAATCTTGCGATCTTGAGATTAGACTTCGTTTGATAGGTGATTACCTGAGCGTTGCCTTTATAGCCTCCTTTTACGGTGCGACGGTTGGTCAACGTCAAAGCAACCAGTTCCCAAACAAGTAATCTCAAATCACTCAGGTATTGAGGATTTAGTGTCTAATAATTTTAATGGAATTTACTTATGACAGATTTTCATCTCTTACAGTAAAGTTTCATAGGTCTTGTCCGATACTAGTCTTCCCAAAGTAAGTATCTATGCAAATGATTATGACATTGCCATGTCCACATAGTTCAAGAAACAGAACTACTAAACATCTTGCATTCTAATCGTCTAACGTTTTCTATGCGTCCAATTTTATAGAAAACTCCGACTAGGGACCATTTTCAACCTTTGACATTCAAGTTCACTTGATAGGCATTTCTTAGTCACAGGACTGGTCCTGACAGTCTATCTTGAATATATCGTCAAATTGAAGGGACTCATCATTTAATACTAAACCAAGATTAAATGGAATACATTTAAACATAATAACATGTGCGGAAACAATCCCCAAAGCCAGGAAGCATGTATAAAGCACAGATTAAGCAGACTTACGTTAGAAGCGTGTTTTCCAAAAATTGTCAACGAACACGAACTTAGAACTCCACTTGTCGTTCCTCTACTTGGTTCACCGACACGATCAGATCCGTATTGATTATCGTAGCTTAGACAATCGATCAAGAGATTTTCTTTTTGGGATGAACACACTTTGGAGGCACAGAGAGAATTAGGGTTCTCTGTTTTCTCCTAGGGTTGTGTGTGACTGAATTGTGTTATGTTGGAAAAGTGGTTAGAAGGTTATTTACATAACCTTACTAACCGACCAAGCCATAAGGCAAGGCCGGCCAACATCATCCGCGCAAGCCCACACGCGCACAGCCATACAGGCGTTGGGTCTTGGGCCGCGCTGTGTGCGCTGCTGCTGCTGATGTCCCTTGCGTGTGTGCGCGCCCAGCCAAGGCATGGGCCTTGCGCGCTGGCTCGCTGCTACGCCCAGAGGGCCTTGCGCGCTTGCGCGCCTTGGCTCGTTGGGCTGGCAGCGTTGCCCCTTTCGTATCCGCGATTAAATATATTTCAGATATATTTATTCATCGTTTCGTATACGACGAATCACCGTCGTACGATACGATATATTCGTTTCGCCTAGCTTACGAATATTCGCGATACGATATACGATTCCGATGCAAGGTCGTATCGTATAATACGTTTTCCAACTAATTCCCGAAAAGCTATTAAAGGAATTTCCGATTCATCTAATCCGGTGATCTGTTACGTGTCATATGTGTGACCTTGTAGGTTCAGTCAAGAGTAAGCTGTGAGTTTAATATTCATTAGAACTCACTGATCGGAAGCATTGCTCCAGCTAGCTGTTCCGATCACTTGATCTCATTGTTCGCAATTAATCTGAACCTTGGTATTAGACTTAATGCACCTTGGGTGAAGGACATATTTCCTTCATTTTCCAGCTTACTACACCTCCGTTGAGGTAGAAGACAAACCCAGACTGTGATTTGAAATCATCTTTGTCGGTTTTAAAACTTGCGTCCGTATAGCCTTTAAAAATTAATTCATCATCTCCACCATAGACCAGGAAATCATCTTTGTGCCTTTTCAGGTACTTCAAAATGTTCTTGGCAGCAGTCCAATGTGCCTCTCCTGGGTCTGACTGGTATCTGCTAGTAGCACTGAGTGCATACGCAACATCCGGACGTGTACATATCATAGCATACATTATTGAACCAATCAATGATGCATATGGTATCCCATTCATTCGTCTACGCTCATCTAGTGTTTTTGGGCACTGAGTCTTGCTTAGTGTCATTCCATGAGACATGGGTAGGTAGCCTCGCTTGGAGTCTGCCATATTGAACCTTTCAAGCACCTTATTGATATAAATGCTTTGACTGAGTCCAATCATCTTTTTAGATCTATCTCTGTAAATCTTGATGCCAAGTATGTACTGTGCTTCTCCTAGATCCTTCATCGGAAAACATTTCCCAAGCCAAATCTTGACAGAGTTCAACATAGGAATGTCATTTCCGATAAGTAATATGTCGTCGACATATAATACTAGAAAAGAAATTTTACTCCCACTGACCTTCTTGTATACACAAGATTCGTCTACGTTCTTGATGAAACCAAAGTCACTGACTGCTTCATCAAAACAAATATTCCAGCTCCTTGATGCCTGCTTCAATCCGTAGATTGATTTCTTAAGCTTGCATACCTTTTTAGCATTCTTTGGATCCTCAAAACCCTCAGGTTGTGTCATAAACACAATTTCTGTTAAAATGCCGTTTAAGAAAGCGGTTTTGACATCCATCTACCATATTTCATAATCGTAATATGCAGCGATTTCTAACATTATCCGAATAGACTTTAGCATTGCAACTGGTGAAAAGGTTTCATCGTAATCCACACCGTGGACTTGCTTGTAACCTTTTGTAACCAATCTAGCTTTGAAAACTTTAAGTTTCCTATCCTTGTCCTTTTTCAGTTTGAAAACCCATTTGCTTCCTATGGCTTGGTAGCCATCTGGAAAATCGACCAAATCCCAAACTTGGTTTGCAGACATGGAGTCTAATTCAGATTGCATGGCTTCTTGCCATTGCTTGAAGCTAGGTCTCGTCATAGCTTGTTTGTAAGTCCCGGGTTCATCACTTTCATAATAGAACGTCATAGATCTCGTTCGTCAAAATACCTAAGTACCTTTCCGGTTGAGATCTATATCTCTGCCATCTACGCGGGGTTACATTTCTAGATGGTCCTTGATTCTCACCAGATACTTCTAAAGATCTCTGAGTTTCATCTTGAATGTCATCTTGAGCATTCTCTAGAGTTTGTTGTTCGACTCGAATTTCTTCGAGGTCTACTTTTCTCCCACTTGTCATTTTGGAAATGTGATCTCTTTCCAAAAAGATACCATCTCAAGAAAGCGGTTTTGACATCCATCTGCCATATTTCGTAATCGTAATATGCAGCGATTGCTAACATTATCCGAATAGACTTTAGCATTGCAACTGGTGAAAAGGTTTCATCGTAATCCACACCGTGGACTTGCCTGTAACCTTTTGCAACCAATCTAGCTTTGAAAACTTCAAGTTTCCCATCCTTGTCCTTTTTCAGTTTGAAAACCCATTTGCTTCCTATGGCTTGGTAGCCATCTGGAAAATCGACCAAATCCCAAACTTGGTTTTCAGACATGGAGTCTAATTCAGATTGCATGGCTTCTTGCCATTGCTTGGATTTAGGGCTCGTCATAGCTTGTTTGTAAGTCGCAGGTTCATCACTTTCAAGTAATAGAACGTCATAGCTCTCGTTCGTCAAAATACCTAAGTACCTTTCCGGTTGAGATTTATATCTTTGCGATCTACGCGGGGTTACATTTCTCGATGGTCCTTGATTCTCACCAGATAATTCTCAAGATCTCTGAGTTTCATCCTGAATGTCATCTTGAGCATTCTCTAGAGTTTGTTCTTCGACTGGAATTTCTTCGAGGTCTACTTTTCTCCCACTTGTCATTTTAGAAATGTGATCTCTTTCGAAAAAGATACCATCTCGAGCAACAAACACCTTGTTCTCAGATGTATTGTAGAAGTAATACCCCTTTGTTTCCTTTGAATAGCCCACAAGGATACATTTGTCGGATTTTGGATGAAGTATGTCTGAAATTAATCGTTTGACGTATACTTCACATCCCCAAATCTTAAGAAAAGACACTTTTGGAGGCTTTCCAAACCATAACTCATATGGAGTCTTTTCAACAGCTTTAGACGGAGCTCTATTTATAGTGAGTGCAACTGTATTAGTGCATGTCCCCAAAATTCTATTGGAAGTTCGGCCTGACCCATAATTGATCTAACCATGTTTAGCAAGGTTCTGTTCCTCCGTTCCGACACACCGTTCCATTGTGGTGTTCCATGAGGAGTCAATTCTGATAGAATTCCATATTCTTTCCATGGTCATCAAATTCATAGCTCAGATATTCACCGCCTCTGTCAGACCGCAGTGCCTTAATCTTCTTGCCTAATTGATTCTCTACTTCACTCTGAAATTCTTTGAATTTGTCAAAAGGATTCAGACTTATGCTTCATTAGGTAGACATAACCATATCTACTGATGTCATCAGTGAAAGTGATAAAGTAGTTGATGTTAGGTTATGATTCATATGACAAAACATAAATCATGCGGAAAATCCATAATGCCAGGAAAGCATATTATTTACACATAATCATTTAGCATAGTTTAGATGTATACACTTTGTTGCGTGCCCTCCCTAGCTGCGCCCGAACCGAACAAGAACAAGTCTTTAGGACTCCAAGTGTCGTCCCTCCGTAGATAGTCCACAGCACGTCCGGATCCGCCTTAAGCTTGACCAACTAGAATCGCCCTTAAGGCTGCTTAGGAATTTCGGCTATTTAGGTGCAAGTGTATGGCTGATTTTTCTTCAAAATCTTACCTTTAGAATACTTCAATTGTGTCTATAAATTATGACCCTAGGCACCTATTTATAGAGGTATGGAAAAGGAATTATAATCCTACTAGGATTTGGATTTATTAATTAGAATCTAACTTGAACTCTAAATAATAAATTTAATCTATTAGGATTAGAATTTAATCAATACACGAATTCCGATAGGATTAGGATTCGTTACGAACATGAGCATCGTATGGCCACGAGCATCGCACCACCTGCGCAGGCCTTGTGGCCCATACGAGCAGTCGCTGCTCGCAGCCCAACAGCACGCTCAGCGTGCGCGTGCCAAAGGCCTTGGTGGGCGTGGCCTTGCGCTGGGCCTGTCGAGGCTGTGGCAGCTCCATGTTTGGCGCTCGGCTTGCTGGGCGCGGGCCTGGCTTCGTGCTGGGCCTTCGTCTAGCAAGCCTCGTCCGATGCTAATTCGTACGATGCGCTTCCGATTAAATTCCCGGTTCCGGAATTCATTTCCGATACGAACAATATTTAATATTTCCGATTCCGGAATTAATTTCCGTTTCGAACAAATATTTAATATTTCCGTTTCCGGAATTATTTTCCGATTCCGATAATATTTCCGATTCTAACAATATTTCCGTTTCCGGCAATATTTCCGATTCCGGTAATATTTCCATTTCCAATAATATTTTCCGATACGCACCATGTTTCCGTTTCCGGCAACATCTACGACTTGGATAATATTTATATTTCCGATACGATCCATATTTCCGTTTCCGGCAATATCACCGTTTCCGGAGTATTCATTTCTTGCTTGTGACGATCTCAGCTCCCACTGAAACCAAGATCCGTCGATTTCGAATATCCATAGATAGAGTATTTAATGCCATTAAATACTTGATCCGTTTACGTACTATTTGTGTGACCCTACGGGTTCAGTCAAGAGTAAGCTGTGGATTAATATCATTAATTCCACTTGAACTGAAGCGGCCTCTAGCTAGGCATTCAGCTCACTTGATCTCACTAAATTATTAACTTGTTAATTAATACTGAACCGCATTTATTAGACTTAATATTATATATATACTTGGACCAAGGGCATTATTTCCTTCAGTCTCCCACTTGTCCTTAGGGACAAGTGTGCATTTCCTAATTCCTTTGTCGCTCGATGCTTGCTCTTGAACATAAGGTAAGAGTTGTCATCCTTATTATGTCCAGAGGTGTTTCTCGGTTTCAGAGTTCAACTGATCAAATAAAACAGATAATCATAGCCTATGATTCATCTGAGCACGGCCATGCATTTCACAGTTTCTAGCTCTCCGAGTGGCCTTGTACAACTTTTAAGCATCTCATCCCGATTTATGGGAGGACAATCCCAGTCTTGTGATCTTGAGATTAGACTTCGTTTGATAGGTGAGTACCTGAGCGTTGCCTTTATAGCCTCCTTTTACGGTGCGACGGTTGGTCAACGTCAAAGCAACCAGTTCTCAAACAAGTAATCTCAAATCACTCAGGTATTGAGGATTTAGTGTCTAATAATTTTAATGAAATTTACTTATGACAGATTTTCATCTCTTACAGTAAAGTTTCATAGGTCTGTCCGATACTAGTCTTTCCAAAGTAAGTATCTATGCAAATGATTACGACATTGCCATGTCCACATAGTTCAAGAAACAGAACTACTAGTCATCTTGCATTCCAGTCGTCTAACGCTTTCTATGCGTCCAATTTTATAGAAAACTCCGACCAGGGACCATTTTCAACCTTTGACATTCAAGTTCACTTGATAGACATTTCTTAGTCACAGGACTGGTCCTGGCAGTCTATCTTGAATATATCGTCAAATTGAAGGGACTCATCATTTAATAAACCACAAATTAAATGGAAAAATGAATTCTATTCATTTATTGTGAATGATTAACCAATAATGTTTTACAAAGAATTAAACTCTAAAACTTTAAAACATTAAATAAGGACATCAAAGCCATTCTCCAATATGCTTGATTCCCATAGCTGCAGTGTGCGAGTTGTGCTTCGCCTGCGGCAGAGGTTTAGTCAATGGATCTGATATGTTGTCATCAGTTCCAATCTTGCTTATCTCGACTTCTTTTCTTTCAACGAACTCTCGTAGAAGGTGAAATCTACAAAGCACATGCTTGACCCTTTGGTGGTGTCTAGGCTCCTTTGCATGTGCAATAGCTCCCTTATTATCACAATACAGGGCTATTGGTCCTTTAATGGAGGGGACTACACCAAGTTCACCTATGAACTTCCTTAGCCATATAGCTTCCTTTGCTGCTTCATGTGCAGCAATGTACTCCGCTTCAGTTGTAGAATCCGCAATGGTGCTTTGCTTAGCACTTTTCCAGCTTACTGCACCTCCGTTGAGGCAGAAGACAAACCCAGACTGTGATCTGAAATCATCTTTGTCGGTTTGGAAACTTGCGTCCGTATAGCCTTTAACAATTAATTCATCATCTCCACCATAGACCAGGAAGTCATCTTTGTGCCTTTTCAGGTACTTCAGAATATTCTTGGCAGCAGTCCAATGTGCCTCTCCTAGGTCTGACTGGTATCTGCTCGTAGCACTGAGTGCGTACGCAACATCCGGGCGTGTACATATCATAGCATACATTATTGAACCAATCAATGATGCATATGGAATCCCATTCATTCGTCTACGCTCATCAAGTGTTTTTGGGCACTGAGTCTTGCTTAGAGTTATTCCATGAGACATGGGTAGGTAGCCTCGCTTGGAGTCTGCCATATTGAACCTATCAAGCACCTTATTGATATAAGTGCTTTGACTAAGTCCAATCATCTTTACCAATATGTATTGATATAAGCGCTTGGAGTCTGTAAATCTTGATGCCCAATATGTATTGTGCTTCTCCTGGATCCTTCATCGAAAAACATTTCCCAAGCCAAATCTTGACAGAGTTCAACATATGAATGTCATTTCCGATAAGTAATATGTCATCGACATATAATACTAGGAAAGCAATTTTTCTCCCACTGACCTTCTTGTATACACAAGATTCGTCTGCGTTCTTGATGAAACCAAAGTCACTGACTGCTTCATCAAAACGTATATTCCAGCTCCTGGATGCCTGCTTCATTCCGTAGATTGATTTCTTTAGCTTGCATACCTTTTTAGCATTCTTTGGATCCTCAAAACCTTCAGGCTGTGTCATAAACACAGTTTCTGTTAAAACGCCTTTTAAGAAAGTGGTTTTGACATCCATCTGCAATATTTCGTAATTGTAATATGCAGCGATTGCTAACATCATCCGAATAGATTTTAGCATTGCAACTGGTGAAAAGGTTTCATCGTAATCCACACCGTGGACTTGCCTGCAACCTTTAGCAACCAATCTAGCTTAGAAAACTTCAAGTTTCCCATCCTTGTCCTTTTTCATTTTGAAAACCCATTTTCTTCCAATGGCTTGGTAGCCATCTGGCAAATCGACCAAATCCCATACTTGGTTTTCAGACATGGAGTCTAATTCAGATTGCATGGCTTCATGCCATTGCTTGGAGCTAGGGCTCGTCATAGCTTGTTTGTAAGTCGCAGGTTCATTACTTTCAAGTAATAGAAAATCATAGCTCTCGTTCGTCAAAATACCTAAGTACCTTTCCGGTTGAGATCTATATCTCTGCGATCTACGCGGGGTTACATCTCTAGATTGACCATGATTCTCACCAGCTACTTCTAAAGATCTCTTAGTTTCATCATGAATGTCATCTTGAGCATTTTCTAGAGTTTGTTGTTCGACTCGAATTTCTTCGAGGTCTACTTTTCTCCTACTTGTCATTTTGGAAATGTGATCCTTTTCCAAAAAGATACCATCTCGGGAAACAAACACCTTGTTCTCAGATGTATTGTAGAAGTAATACCCCTTTGTTTCCTTTGGATAGCCCACAAGGATACATTTGTCAGATTTTGGATGAAGTTTGTCTGAAATTAATCGTTTGACGTATACTTAACATCCCCAAATCTTAAGAAAAGACACTTTTGGAGGCTTCCCAAACCATAACTCATATGGAGTCTTTTCAATAGCTTTAGACGAAGCTCTATTTATAGTGAGTGCAGCGTTATTTAGTGCATGTCTCCAAAATTTTATTGGAAGTTTGGCCTGACCCATCATTGACCTAACCATGTCTAGCAAGGTTCTGTTCCTCCGTTCCGACACACCGTTCCATTGTGGTGTTCCAGGAGGAGTCAATTCTGATAGAATTCCACATTCTTTCAGATGGTCATCAAATTCATAGCTCAGATATTCACTGCCTCTATCAGACCGCAGTGCCTTAATCTTCTTGCCTAATTGATTCTCTACTTCACTCTGAAATTCCTTGAATTTGTCAAAGGATTCAGACTTATGCTTCATTAGGTAAACATAACCATATCTACTGAAGTCATCAGTGAAAGTGATAAAGTAGCTGAAACCACCTCTAGCATTTGTACTCATTGGTCCACATACATCTGTATGGATTAAACCCAATAGTTCAGTTGCTCTTTCTCCAACTTTAGAGAATGGCTGCTTTGTCATTTTGCCAATTAAACGTGATTCGCAGTTACCATAATCCTCTAAGTCAAATGGTTCTAGAATTCCTTCTTTTTGAAGTCTTTCCATGCGTTTCAAGTTAATATAGCCCAATCGACAATGCCACAGATAGGTGAGATCTGAATCATCCTTTGTGGCCGTTTTGGTATTTATGTTATAAACTTGTTTGTCGTGATCTAATAAATAAAGTCCATTGACTAATCTAGCAGATCCATAAAACATCTCTTTAAAATAAAACGAACAACTATTGTCTTTTATTAAAAAGGAAAATCCCTTAGCATCTAAGCAAGAAACAGAAATGATGTTTTTAGTATGACTTGGAACATGGAAACACTCTTCCAGTTCCAAAACTAGCCCAGAGGGCAACGACAAATAATAAGTTCCTACAGCTAATGCAGCAATCTGTGCTCTATTTCCCACTCGTAGGTCGACTTCACCCTTGCTTAACTTTCTACTTCTTCTTAGTCCCTGTGGATTGGAACATAAGTGTGAGCCACAACCTGTATCTAATACCCAAGAAGTTGAATTAGCAAGTATACAGTCTATAACGAAAATACCTGAAGATGGAACGACTGTTCCGTTCTTCTGATCTTCCTTTAGCGTCAAGCAATCTCTCTTCCAATGCCCCTGCTTCTTGCAGTAGAAGCATTCACATTCAGAAGTGGGTTGACTGACCTTCCTCTTTTCAGATTTGGCGCCAGTTTGTTTAGTTGGGCTGGCCTTGTTGCCACCTTTCTTAGCATTCCTCTTCTTTCCAGATTTCTTGAACTTGCCCCCACACACCATAAGCACATCTTGCTTATCACTTTTGAGCATCTTTTCAGCGGTCTTCAGCATACTGTGAAGCTCAGTGAGCGTTTTGTCCAGACTATTCATACTGTAGTTCAGCTTGAACTGATCATACCCGCTATGAAGAGAATGGAGGATGGTGTCTACAGCCATTTCCGGAGAGAATTGCTGATCCAGCCGACTCATATTCTCAATGAGTCCAATCATTTTGAGAACATGTGGACTTACGGGCTCGCCTTTCTTAAGCTTGGTCCCAAGAATTTGCCTATGAGTCTTGAATCTTTCGACTCGAGCCAGATCTTGGAACATGTTCTTTAACTCACTGATGATCGTGAAAGCATCTGAGTTGATGAACGTTTTCTGTAGATCTGCACTCATGGTTGCAAGCATTAGACATTTGACATCCTTGTTGGCATCAATCCAACGATTGAGGGTTGCCTGAGTGACCCCTTCGCCTGCGGCTTCGGGCATCGCCTCTTCCAGGACATACTCCTTTTCTTCCTGCATAAGAACTATTTGCAAGTTCCTTTGCCAGTCAAGGAAGTTTTTCCCGCTCAACTTCTCCTTTTCGAGAATTGATCGAATGTTGAAGGAATTGTTGTTTGCCATAATTAAAACTACAATTGAAAAGAATAAACAAATAAATAACCATTCACAGTTTCTCTTAATAAACTTAAATTCTAGCATACATGCACGATTCAATGTTCATTAAGCATTTTATTCAAGTTATGTGTTCCGGCAGGTGTGAATAAAATGATTCCAATGCTTCAGAAAGGAGAGCAATAGTTGATGTGGTTCATATTCCTGAAGGCCAGTTCCCTTTCAGATACTTGGGTGTACCTCTGTCTACAAAGAAGCTGGTCTATAACTAGTGCAGGCCTTTGATTGATAAAGTCATTAGTAGGGCTAAAACTTGGACAACTAGGAATCTTTCCTATGCTGGTAGATTGCAACTTGTTCAGTCTATCTTGCTAAGTTTGCAAGCCTACTGGTGCCAAATCTTCATCCTTCCAAAGAAAGTAATTAAGGAGATCCAAAACTACTTCAGAATCTTCCTTTGGACAGGTCATACTGACCCATCTAGGAAGTCACTAGTTGCTTGGCATAGTTTATGCCTTCCCAGAAGTGCAGGTGGGTGGAATCTCAAGGAAATGAGCTTGTGGAACAAAGCTGCTGTCTCTAAGATGTTATGGGCTCTCACTCATAAAAAGGACAAACTGTGGTGTAGATGGGTGCATTCATACTATATTAAAGGGAGATATCCTTTTCAGTGGCCTGCTTCAGTTTCTTGGTCACTAAAGAAGATTCTCACCTCTCACCAATATATTGTTGCTGCTGGTGGGTGGGATGCAGTGTGTAAGAGGGGCAAATTCTCTATTAAAGCTATGTATCAGGCCTTAATGGGGGATCAAGTGAAGGTACCTTGGAGGAGAGTTGTTTGCAATAATACAGCCACTCCTAAAAGTTTATTCATTACTTGGCTGGTGTTATGGAATAGGTTGCCAACAAAAGATAGACTTCTTCAGTGGAAAGTTGTGACTGGTGATCTTTGCCCCTTATGCTCAAAATGTCCTGAATCTGTTTCACATCTCTTTTTTGACTGTGAGTTTGCTGTTGGCATTTGGCAATCAGTGTTAGACAGTTTACATTTTGCCAGGAGACCTTCTACCCTTGATCAAGAGTTGTTATGGATTCTGAAGGCTACAAAGAGGACTGGGGATAGGCATAAACTGCTGCTTATGTACTTTGCTGAATGTGTTTATGGAATCTGGATACAGAGAAATGAGATGGTGTTTAATCACAAATGCAGAGATCCTAAGGCAGTGCTTCAGGATGTAAAATTTCGTGTTGCTTGTAGAGCTAGTGATAGCCAAAGGCAGATGTTATTGAGCTAGTTGTCTTTAGCTAGTTGTTTTGTTGTTGCTGTTGTTGCCTTAGTGTTCTTGCTATCATTGTAAAGCTTGTTAAGCTGCCCTTTTGGTAATAATATAACCTTATTTGCCAAAAAAAAATGATTCCAAGACCCTAAAACCCATTGAAGAATTAAGCACATTATGTATTTAGACTCAATTCTAAAATCTTTTAGGTAAGCAAAAGTCTTTTTGCTAATAGTCTAGAAACTACTTTTGGTTGATAGGTACGTCTAAGAACTTATTTGGTAAACCTATCGATTTTGCCACGACATAAAAGGACTCCTTACTTATATCATTGAGTTTCACCAAAACTAACATGTACTCACAATTATTTGTGTACCTTACCCCTTTAGGATCGATAAGTAACACCTCGCTATGGCGGAAAACTATTACTAAGATCGATGAAAAAAGGATATCCAAGTAAGTGTTATTTTGGCATGGCACCTTTTAACTCAATTTTTAAGTTTGGAACTTAAGGCTCTTACTAAGTTGGTTAGATTTTAAGTGAACTAAAATCCTTAATCATGCAACATAATCAAGCTTTGATCTCATGCATATTTAAGACATATTTAAAAGCAATAAATAACTTAAAACATGCATAAGATAAATGTGATCTAGTATGGCCCGACTTCATATTGAAGCTTCAACTTCAAACTCCGTCTTGAGAATGGATTGGAAACTCCGTCTTGAATTTCACCATGGGAGGCGCCATTTTCTTCAAATAGGATAAGCTATAATTTAAACTAATTACAACTATTTGATGGTACGCAGACCATATTCATTGAATTTGTCATTGGAAACTCCGCCTTAATCTTCTTGCCTAACTGATTCTCTACTTCACTATGAAATTCCTTGAATTTGTCAAAGCATTCAGACTTATGCTTCATTAGGTAGACATAACCATATCTACTGAAGTCATCAGTGAAAGTGATAAAGTAGCTGAAACCACCTCTAGCATTTATACTCATTGGTCCACATACATCTGTATGGATTAAACCCAATAGTTCAGTTGCTCTTTCTCCAACTTTAGAGAAAGGTTGCTTTTTCATTTTTCCAAGTAAACATGATTCGCACTTACCATAATCCTCTAAGTTAAATGGTTCTAGAATTCCTTCCTTTTGAAGTCTTTCTATGCGCTTCATGTTAATATGGCCTAATCGACAATGCCACGGATAGGTGAGATCTGAATCATTCTTTTTTGCCTTTTTTGTTATTTATGTTATAAACTTGTTTGTCGTGATCTAATAAATAAAGTCCATTGACTAATCTAGCAGATCCATAAAACATCTCTTTAAAATAAAACGAGCAACTATTGTCTTTTATTAAAAAGGAAAATCCCTTAGCATCTAAGCAAGAAATAGAAATGATGTTTTTAGTAAGACTTGGAACATGGAAACACTCTTCCAATTCCAAAACTAGCCCAGAGGGCAACGACAAATAATAAGTTCCTACAGCTAATGCAGCAATCCGTGCTCCATTTCCCACTCGTAGGTCGACTTCACCCTTGCTTAACCTTCTACTTCTTCTTAGTCCCTGTGAATTGGAATATAAGTGTGAGCCACAACCTGTATCTAATACCCAAGAAGTTGAATTAGCAAGTATACAGTCTATAACGAAAATACCTGAAGATGGAACGACTGTTCCGTTCTTTTTATCTTCCTTAAGCTTAAAGCAATTTCTCTTCCAATGCCCCTTCTTCTTGCAGTAGAAGCATTCAGATTCAAAAGTGGGTTGGCTCACCTTCTTCTTTTCAAACTTGGTGTCGCCAGCTTGCTTAGCTGGGCTGGCCTTCTTGCCACCTTTCTTAGCATTCCTCTTCTTACCAGATTTCTTGAACTTGCCCCCACGCACCATAAGCACATCTTGCTTATCACTTTTGAGCGTCTTTTCAGCGGTTTTCAGCATACCGTGAAGCTCGGTGAGCGTTTTGTCCAGACTATTCATACTGTAGTTCAGCTTGAACTGATCATACCCGCTATGAAGAGAATGGAGGATGGTGTCTACAGCCATTTCCTGAGAGAACTACTTGTTAGGTTATGATACATATGACAAAACATAAATCATGCGGAAAAACCTTAATACCAGGAAACATATTATTTACACATAATCAGTTAGCATAATTTAGGTGCATACACTTTGTAGCGTGCCCTCCCTAGCTGCGCCTGAACCGAACAAGAACAAGTCTTTAGGACTCCAAGTGTCGTCCCTCCGTAGATAGTCCACAGCACGTCGGATCCGCCTTAAGATTGACCAACTAGAATCGCCCTTAAGGTACTATAATTTTCGGCTAATTATAGGCAAGAATGTGACTGATTTTTCTACTATAAAATCACTGTTTTATTGTATGAATACTTGTTGAAAAACTCGTGTATAAATTTATGACCCTAGGCATATATTTATAGAACCTTGGAAAGGATTTCGAATCCTGTTAGAATAATAACTAATTAATTAGAATCCTTTTAGAACTCTAAATAATTAATTTAATCTTTTAGGATTAGGATTTAATCAATGCCCGAATTCCGATAGCTTTAGGATTCGTATAGCACGCACACACTTAGCGCCCGAGCACCGCACGCCCATGCGCAAGCCTCGCGGCCCACGCTGAGCGCACAGCGCTGAGGCCCACTGCTCGCAGCCCATCGCTGAGCGCGCGCGCCAAGCCTTGGTTGGGCCTGGCCTTGCGCTGGGCCTGGTCGAGGCCTTGGCGTGTTGTTGGATGCGTTTGGCTTGCTGGGCGACGGCTTGGCTTCGTGCTGGGCCTTCGTCTAGCAAGCCTCGTCCAATGCTAATTCGTACGATACGCTTCCGATTAAATTCCCGATTCCGGAATTCATTTTCCGATACGATTCACATTTCCGATTCCGGAATTAATTTCCGTTTCGAACAAATATTTAATATTTCCGTTTCCGGAATTATTTTCCGATTCCGATAATATTTCCGATTCTGACAATATTTCCGTTTCCGGCAATATTTCCGATTCCGGTAATATTTCCATTTCCGATAATATTTTCCGATACGTACCATGTTTCCGTTTCCGGCAACATCTACGACTGGGATAATATTTATATTTCCGATACGATCCATATTTCTGTTTCCGGCAATATCATCGTTTCCGGAGTATTCATTTACTTGCCTTTGACGATCTCAGCTCCCACTGAAACCAAGATCCGTCGATTCCGAATATCCATAGATGGAGTATTTAATGCCATTAAATACTTGATCTATTTACGTACTATTTGTGTGACCCTATGGGTTCAGTCAAGAGTTAGTTGTGGATTAATATCATTAATTCCACTTGAACTGAAGCGGCCTCTAGCTAGGCATTCAGCTCACTTGATCTCACTGAATTATTAACTTGTTAATTAATAATGAACCGCATTTATTAGACTTATCATTAAATGCATACTTGGACCAAGGGCATTATTTCCTTCACTGCTGATCCAGCCGACTCGTATTCTCAATGAGTCCAATCATTTTGAGAACATTTGGACTTACGGGCTCGCCTTTCTAACCTTGGTCTCAAGAATTTGCCTATGAGTTTTGAATCTTTCGACTCGAGCCAGATCTTGGAACATGTTCTTTAACTCACTGATGATCGTGAAAGCATCTGAGTTGATTAACGTTTTCTGTAGATCTGCACTCATGGTTTCAAGCATTAGACATTTTACATCCTTGTTGGCATCAATCCAACGATTGAGGGCAGCCTGATTGACCCCATCGCCAGCGGCTTCGGGCATCGCCTCTTCCAGGACATACTCTTTTTCTTCCTGCATAAGAACTATTTGCAAGTTCCTTTGCCAGTCAAGGAAGTTTTTCCCGCTCAACTTCTCCTTTTCGAGAATTGATCGGATGTTGAAAGAATTGTTGTTTTCCATAGTCAAAACTACAATTAAAAAAGAATAAACAAATAAATAACCATTCACAGTTTCTCTTAATAAACTTAAAAAATTCTAGCATGCATGCATAACTCAATGTTTATTAAGCATTTTATTCAAGTTATGTGTTCCGGTAGGTGTGAATAAAATGATTCCAAGATCCTTAAATCATTGAAGAATTAAGCACATTATGATTTAGACTCAATTCTAAAATATTTTAGGTAAGCAAAGCCTTTTGCTAATAATCTAGAAACTACTCTTGGTTGATAGGTACGTCTAAGGTCTTATTAGGTAAACCTATATGTTTTGCCACGACATAAAAGGACTCCTTACTTATATCATTGAGTTTAACCAAAACTAACATGTACTCACAATTATTTGTGTACCTTACCCATTTAGGATCAATAAGTAACACCTCGCTATGGCGGAAAACTATTACTAAGATTGATGTAAAGGTTATCCAAGTAAGTGTTATTTTGGCATGGCACCTTTTAACTCAATTTTAAAGTTTGGAACTTAAGGCTCTTACTATGTTGGTTAGATTTTAAGTGAACTAAAATCCTTAATCATGCAACATAATCAAGCCATAATCTCATGCATAATTAAGACATATTTAAAGCAATAAATAACTTAAAGCATGCATAAGATATAAATGTGATCTAGTATGGCCCGACTTCATCTTGAAGCTTCAACTTCAAACTCCGTCTTGAGAATGGATTGGAAACTCCGTCTTGAATTTCACCATGGGAGGCGCCATTTTTTTCAAATAGGATAAGCTATAATTTAAACTAATTACAACTATTTGATGGTACGCAGACCATATTCAAATTAAAAACTTTGGTGCATTAGACCAATTTTACATTCAAATTAATGGTACGCAGACCATTTTTTCTATCCTATTTGGGCCATACTAGTCACTTTCCATAACCTGCAAAACAGTACATTTATACAATATACCATTCACCCACATAGCTGGTTAGTAGAACATATTATGCATCACATAAATATTTGCATCACATAAATATTTGCATATATTAATCAAGGCTTCCAATAATCTACAAATTATTCAATCCTTATTAATTCTAATCGAGTTGTTTTAACCTTAAAGGAATGTAGACCTAATCAAGAGTTTATGACTAAAACGCTCCCACTAAAACCAAGAATTTTACATGCTTTACGAATTTTAACATAAATTGTATTTCCTAGTCCAACCGAAAACTTACAAATTTAATTAAAATTTAAAGCTCATATAAATTATTATTTAAATCCTTTAATTTATTTTCAGTTGATTAAATTAATTAATTTAAATTTAATCAAGGTTTTAATTTTAGTAAAATAATTAGTATAAATAAAATTTATAATAATTAAATTATTCAGAATTAAATTCCGAGCAAAAATTAAATTACGAATTTAAATTTAATTAAAATCGTTTTTGAACCGAAGAATCAAAATTAAACGAATCAATCGGGCCAAGACAAGGCCATGGGCTCTCGCCCATGCCTCGTCGAGTCCAACTAGCAGCAGCGCCCAATGGGCTGCCACTCGACAGATCGTACCGCAAGGCCCGAGCGACCACGCGCAAATGCAGCAAGCCGAGCAAGCCACGATTGCGCGCATCCCACTCGTCGCTGTGTCGAGGCATCCCTCGATGGGTTGGGCGACGTTGCTGGACGAGCCAGCCAACGCTGCCCGCGCGCGCAGCACACGAGTGCTCACTTCCTTGCTTGCCTCGCCCCTCCCGCCCACATGTACGCGGCACATTGCGCATGGCAGGGCTGCTGCCTTGCGCGCATGTGCCACGCCCTTGCTCGCTGCATCGTACCGCATGGGCGACGAGCTCCCTTGCTCGTCGTCGCATGCCCGCACTATACAACATCCCTTAAGGGTAACACTTAGCGTCCATTGCTTCGTGCGTGCAAGATTCGTGAACGGATTTCATAAAAATTAAAACTTTATTATTAAATGTATCGACGAATTAATAAATCATATTAATTTCATAAATTTTGGGCGAAAAATCAAAAATTTATTATTCAAATTAATTTCCGATTAGATTTATTTTCATGGATTCAAATCTAGGTCATAAAATTTTAAAACTTTTCAATTTTAACAAATTTCATGGTGGTTTTTAATCATAGGTTCCTAATTAAATTGCTAATTAATTATAAAAATCAAATCAAATTCTAAATTATTCGAATTTCAACAAATTAATTACAATTACAAATTAGGTTGTATAATTAACAATCTTAGGCATTAAAATTGTTAAACATATACAGTAGGTCAATCATAGATTCAAGATTTACAAACAAGAATCGCAAATATTTAATTTAAAATCCAAAACCTTATAAATTTTGCGTTCGAAAAACTAAAACCTCCGATTAGTCATAGTTAGGCTTCGAATTTGGGAATTCTGGGTTTGGCATCAAATCTATGATTTTAGTCAAAATTTTAAAACGTCGTTTTACATGCGAAATTCACTATACAATTATACGATTCCGACCATTATTGCTTGACTAAACTGCCGAAAATCCTGCGAACATATAATTAAATAATCGCACGAATTTGCAACTAATTACAATCAACGAAATTAATCACCCCTTTAATTCATTGCAAATTTATAAAATTTAACCATGTTAACTATAATTGATTATGGAATTAATTAGAGGCTCGTGATACCACTGTTAGGTTATGACAAATATAAAACATATATTTCATGCGGAAAAACCATAAAGCCAGGAATCCAAATTAATTGCCACATAGTCAATTAGCATAATCTAGGATACATACATATGACGCGTGCCTTCCCTAGCTGCTCCCGAACCGAACAAGAACAAGTTTAAGACTCCAAGTGTCGTCCCTCCGTAGATAGTCCACAGCACGTTCGGATCCGCCTTAGATTCAATTAACTAGAATTTAGCCTAAGGTTTTATGTTATTCGTACTTAATTATTTGGCAAATTATTAAGCTTAGTTTAATCTTAAAACTATATGAATACTTGAGAATATGATGTATAAATTGTGATTATTCATCACCTATTTATAGAGTGTGATTATCGGAACTAGAAACTTACTAGGATTCAATTTATCTAATTTAATTAGAATTAGACTTAAATTAAACCTTTGTTTTTAGTGTTTAATTAAACAACTAACTCTAGTAGTTTTAGGAAAATAATCAAACCGGACAAATTCTAAACGCCTAAGGACTCGAAACATGCACGAACACAACGACACGCACGAACAGCCCACAAGGGGCGTTGTCCGCGCGCGCGGCTTGGCTCGGCCCAGCAGCGCTGGTACGCGGCCCATGATGGGCGCGCCAGCCTGCTGCCTCGCCTTGGCTGGGCCTGGCCTTGCCTTGTGCTCGGCTGGGCCTTGCCTTGGTGGGGCGGGCTGTTGCTGTGCTTGCTTGCCTCGCGCGGGCTTCTCTAGGCGCGGGCCTAACTTCGTGTTGGGTCTTGCGTCTAGCAAGCTCGTCCGATGTTTATTTCGTACGTCGCGCTTCCGATTTATTTTTCGATTCCGGAATTCATTTCCGATTCGAACAATATTTAATATTTCCGATTCCGGAATTAATTTCCGTTTCGAACAAATATTTAATATTTCCGATTACGGCAATATTTCCATTTCCGATAATATTTTCCGATACGTACCATGTTTCCGTTTCCGACAACATCTACGACTTGGATAATATTTATATTTCTGTTTCCGGCAATATCATCGTTTCTAGAGTATTCATAATTTGCCTTTTGACGATTTCAGCTCCCACTGGAACCGAGATCCGTCGATTCCGAATATCCATAAATGGAGTTTTTAGTTCACTTAAATACTTGATCCGTTCACGTACTATTTGTGTGACCCTACGGGTTCAGTCAAGAGTAAGATGTGGATTAATATTATTAATTCCACTTGAACTGAAGCGGCCTCTAGCTAGGCATACAGTTCACTTGATCTCACTGAATTATTAACTTGTATAATTAATTAATACTGAACCGCATTTATTAGGCTTAGCATTGAATGCATACTTGGACCAAGGGCATTATTTCCTTCAACCTCATCTTTTGAAAGTGATTCGATTGTAGTTATCAATTGCAATGACCAATTATATAATCTACACAAAGAACGATGCAAGTGTTTTAGTACGACATATACAACACAATTGCATCGGATAATATAATAATGAGTTGTTCAACAAAATTTCTATCTTTTTTGTGTGCATGAATTCGGAGAAGAGTATACTTACATGTAATGCTGCTACTCGAAGAGAAACGGAGGTACAGCTCGAAGACGATGAACTTTGTGTATGTGATGAACTTTGTTTTCTTGGAATTATACTGTGATGCACTCATACGTAGCATTAGGTTTATAGGAACTTGAATTAAAAAATACATAGAATATTTTTGGCAATTGTAATAGATTCGTATATTATTTGATTTTTTTGGTATTCTTTGACTGTTTTACAAAGTATTAACTAAAATGTGAGACTTTTTGGCTGCTGACTGTTACATAGACTTTTTTTTGTTGTATTCTTTGACTTTTCATGATTGTATGATTCTGAATCAAATTGCTTTATTATTTGTTGACTTTTGCTACTTTTGCTATTATGGCTCATATTGAATACGAATATAGGCGTTATATTTCTATGGTTTCGGTTTCCTGATGTCTTATTGCAATAACAACATAATCAGCTTTTGAATTGAATTAATTTGTGAAGATATTTTGGGGGTATTTTAGTCTTTTAGGTAGGGGACACCAAAAGTGTGATTACTGAAATGTCTCATCTCTTCACTTATAGAATAGAGATTAATATCAAGATTGATACCAACTAATAAACAAACAAAAGTCAAGTAATATATTGACTATGTACTCCTCAATTATTTTGGAATCGAATCCAAATTAAATTGGATCAATAGAAGATATTAATTATGATAAGCAAATCCAAATTTGGTCATATAGAGGAAGATTGATGATTTCATATCCGTATATCGCATTTAGGCTTTTTAGTTGTTGATGAAGACGTACATGCAATTAAAAGAAAGATTGACATCCATCATGCTATAAATTTTGGTCTTAAGATAATCAACGACCTACTAATTATCATTTTCTCTTAAGATCGGGGAAATTACAATGTAAACGGCTAATTAAACGCATATAGATTTTGACACACTTCAATATACTATACTATCTTATGTCCAAATCGATTAGTGAAATAACACATATAGATTTTGACACACTTCAAATATATTATACTATACTATATACTGTATCTTATGTCCAAATCGATCAACGTTCCATTATTAATTCAAATTATACATATGAAAAGACATGAATACTACTATGTTGAAAACCAATTTATTACAAACAAATCCGAGGAAAAAAATACTCTTTTAAAGAGATAGCTATTAATTAAAAACAAATGACCTAGACGTAATTTGGTTTTAAGTTGTGGATTTTTGGGTGTTCGGTTATGAGAGATTTGGAAGAAAAAAAAGTTTGAGGACTTTGAGGTGAATTAAAAGTTTGATAATTTCAAAAAGCTAATACAACTGTTTGGTTTGGAAATGTTTGGAAGAGAGTTTCTGGTTGAATAAACTGAACATACGAAATATGATTCTTTTTGTGTTATAGGTTTGAAAAAGTGGGTGCAAAATAATAACTTTGTCCTAATATTTTCTAAAAGTACAACCGAACCTACACCATTGTATGTCAATTTTCATAATAATCATTTTATACATTAAACAACTACTCCCTCCGTATTTGATTAAAATATACAGTTTGACCGACACATAGTTTTAGGAGAATGAGTTGAATTTATTAAAATAACATGAAAGTGAAGTATTGCGTTATTATTTATTGTAAGAAATTAATAATGAGTGAATTATTTATTCCAGTAAAAATAGGACGTGAGTACGTGTGGGGAACATGTCACGCTAAAAATAGAAAGTGCATGTGTTATTTAAATAAGGCTGATTATGGATGGTGTATCTTTTAATTAAATACGAATAACTAATTTACCATACACTTTATACAATCCATTAATTCAAGCAGTTATTTAAATTAGAAATTAACTTACCATTAAAGATACTCTTATACACTTTATGCAATCAATTAATTCAAGCAGTTATTCAAACCAACTAATACCAATACCTAACAGCCCTACCACAAATGCTACACAGTTAGTTAAGTTAAGCACATATTCAATCAACTAATACAAACCGCTAACGAGTAATAACTGTATGTGAGATCTTGTTTGAACACACGCGTGGATCTTATTTGACATATGAACGCATGCATGTCATATTTATATACTTTGATCTTGGTCAAAACGTATAAAATAATTATACAAAAGCAATCCAAAATAATTATCCAACTTTTAAACCCAAAATTCTTTCTTTTAAATCCAATGGTAATCTACATTTAATCGTGCAAATCCACTTCATATTTTTGAAACGTGTCATATATTACAACAAAATAATTTGTGACATTGAGGATATGAACAAACACATGCAATTATCAAATTTCCGAGTCATCATCTACAAATTGTATACTACTACTACTTATAGCAATTCATTGTTATCCTCTTTCTAAATTTCATCCTCATTTATTTTCAGAATGGCATCGTCATTAACAAGATCAAGATCACTAATCCAAAAATTAAGATCAAAATTAAGTGTGCTTCATCAACTTAATTATTATGCCAATTCTTCAAGGAATTTTCTTGTTAATCTAACTTTTTCACCACAAATTATCAAAAACAAAAACACATTCTTTGTTTCTCGGAATTTTGAATCTACCATAGCCCAGAATCAACTGGATTTTGTTTCTGCTGATAATGATAATCAGGTTAGTGTTTGTTTAATTTAATGAATTCAAGATTAACTAATCAGAATTTTATTGCTTTAAATTTAATCCATGCATGCAAATATGCAATACTCACTTTGAGTTTGATTGTTTGATTTTTTTAATTTTTATGATGTGGTACATGTAGTGACAATTTTCTTTGATCTATGAGCGTATCTGGTCAAAATGATGCATGGTCAAAATGATGCATTTAGGCTCCATTTATTTACTTTGTAAATATATTAAATATATTCAAAGCAACACTTTCCAAGGGAAAACTTTTCCTTTTGTTTGTTTGGAAATCAGATACAGATATGAGGAGATAAAAGGAAATCTAAGAGATTAGAGAGGAAAATTTGACATTTCTTCTTTTCGAAAGGAAAGTTAGTTTCCCATCAAGGAAGGTTGTTTTGATGTTTTCCACCATTAATGAAAATGGGAAAATTAATTTGCGAAAAAATACTTTTTTGTCAAAATAAACGGAGTCAGAAACACGACAACTACAGCGGTAAAATTGATGTTATATATTACTCTCTCCGTATTTATTTAAAAGATACACTTTCACCGACAAGTAGTTTTAGGAGGTTAACTTGAAAATGAAAGTGGAATATTGAGTTACTCCCTCCGTATTTATTTAAGAGATATACTTGGCCGGACACGGGTATTAAGAAAAAAAATTGAATGAATAAAGTAATAAAACAAGTGGGGTTGAGTAGATATTTTAATAAGAAAAATAAGTGGGGGGTGGGGGTGGGGGTGGGGTGTAGATATATTATTTAATTTGATGGTGGGGTTGATAAGTTACTAAAAATGGCAAGTGTATCTCTTAAATAAATACGGCCGGAAAATGCAAGTGTATCCCTTAAATAAATACAGAGGGAGTATTATTTATAGTAAGAAATTAATATTGGGTGAATTATTTATTATAGTAAAAAGAGTATGTGAGTAAGTGCAACCAGAAGGGAGAGAAAGATTAATATAATTGAAAATGAGGACAATGACGTGCCAAAAATAGAATTGAATCTTTTAATAAAACATGACCAAATAAGGAAACCGTATCTAATAAATATGGAGGGAGTAATAATAATAATAAATAATAACATATATATATATATATATATATATATATATATATATATATATATATATATATATATATATATATATATTTCTTTTTAAAAGATACAACAAAAGTTAGGATAGTGTTTTCAGAAGACTGTATCATAACTTATCTTAAAATATAAAATAAGAAAATTTACTATCTATGTATGGCAGTATGGATCAATTTCTTGGCGGATCTGTATGCGATGACCTAAGGCCGCAACATAATCTGATTTGCGGTTGGCTTTCCTAAAAATCGGAGGGAGTAATAATTAATAATACGATGATTCATGATTTGCATAAAAGTTGGTTGGTACAAAATTACAATGGAGTAAATTGATGCAATTTTAAGCATTTGGCTAGTATGGGCATAGGCAACACTATTAGTATTTAGGAGCAACGTGTACCCAAGGGTATTTTACATCCGTTGGTGGTCTCTCACTTTTTCTTTCCATATGCACATTGAAGGGAAATTTGAGTGCGTGACGCATTCGGGTGCATCTTAGATGTGATGAAGAATTGCTACTACTACTTAGTATTCTACTCGTACAATCAATTCTGATTTAATTGTCGCATTGCTAGTTCAAATTATCATCATCGCGAATATGTAACCATTAGCCGTGGAGGGATTGAGATATTGATTTCAACTTTTAACCTTCAAGACTCATAACATGCTTGCTTGTAAAATTCACAAGGTACCCTCGATTAAATTCCGAGTTATTTCTCATTGCACTTGATAAAGAAATATCTTAAGCAGGATTAGTAACACAGAAAATGTTGTGTTTTCGAAATGTATGTCCAAGCTTGAAGCTTCTGAATTCTAATGCTAAAATGTTGATAAACGATGATGATGATGAACGTGTTCTTATCAAGCTTAATGCGATGGATAGCTCTAACTGAAGTGTTTCATAATGATAGGACTTAGATTTTCCTGGTGGTAAAGTTGGAATTACCTCTCAAATGAGGTTCATTTCTGAAACTAATGGTAGCAGGGTTGAATGCTATAGGGCCCTTGATGATGATGGTCAGCTTTTGAAAGAGTCAAAACAGGTAATTCCGTTCACTTTGGCACACCACCTTGTAAGAGATCGAGTATTCGACATATTTTTCTTGTTTTTTCTTTGAATTTTACATGAAACATTAGGAAACTGATTTTGGCACACCACCTTGTAAGTAGAGCACGGAAAACTGTGCCAATCAAATTTTTGTTGTGCCAAAATCATTTCCCGGAACCCTAGGTATGTAGGAAGTGTGATACTCTATGCTTAATCTTATTACTGATTATATCAGGTCGATGAGGAACTTGCTGTCAAGATGTACGAATATATGGTGACCTTACAAGAAATGGATACAATATTCTTTGAAGCACAAAGGCAAGGGAGAATCTCATTCTATCTCACTACTATGGGAGAAGAAGCCATTAACATCGCTTCAGCAGCCGCTCTCAGCATAGATGATCTTATATTCCCTCAGGTAACTAACTAACTGATCACATAACTGGTAATTCTAATTTACTGACTTAATGGGAGGAATTGAAGTTAAGTTTCAACTTTCATTACTACGAATGTTGCAGTATCGGGAGCCAGGTCTTCTATTATGGCGAGGTTTCACCCTGCAAGATTTTGCAAACCAATGCTTCGGAAACAAGGCTGATAATGGAAAGGGCAGGCAGATGCCTATACACTATGGTTCTAACAAGCTCAATTACATTACAGTATCCTCAACTGTCGCGTAAGATTCTTTTTCTTTTAAACAGGGTTTTAAACTTTCACATAATGTCAAAGATTCATTAGCCTCTTTATGAACTATTTCTCAGTTTGGGTATCCTTTTCTTTTGGTTTCAACTCCAGTACACAACTTCTCCATGCAGTTGGCGCTGCATATTCCTTGAAAATGGACAACAAAAATGCTTGTACAATCACTTTTTTCGGAGATGGTGGCACCAGCACAGTAAGCATCATATATTCATCAGCTTTTTTTTCCCGCCAACGAGTCTTTAGCACTGCTAACTGCTAAGCCCTAGGTCTGAACTCAACCTTTCCTTGTCTAAGCTTAGTATATAATCATAATACTAGCCGCTGCACCTTCTATGGCCTGAAAGAAAACTTATGTTCGCCTGTCAGCAATGATTTTTAAGACTAAGGTTCTGTTATGTTCAACTTATTTCACTTATTTCAGGAAATTCAGATAAGTTCAGATAAGATAAAGAAAAATAACGGTTGACCAAGTACAACTTATGACTAAAATAAGTTTTGAAAAGTTCTAATTAGTTCATATAAGTTCACATAAGATAAGTTCGGAAAAAATAAGTGAAAATCAGGTGAATAGAACGCACCATAAAAGCCTCGATCTTGAACCCCGGCCAAGGCGTCATTGTCTATGTTAGCAGGTAGTTACATAAGAGAGCTCATCTTTTGGTACCTCATTCATGTCAGGGAGATTTCCATGCTGCTTTAAACTTTGCAGCAGTCCTAGAGGCCCCGGTCATATTTTTCTGCCGCAACAACGGTTGGGCAATTAGCACCCCAGTGTCTGACCAACTAAGAGGTGAGCATCTACTACGATGCTACTATTCACTGTTTATGTTTCAGCAACTCTTTTGCATGAGACATGCCAACACCTAATTTTTTTTTTTTACCTTTCACAGGTGATGGGGTGGTTGTCCGAGGGCAAGCTTATGGCATTCGAAGCATCCGAGTTGATGGCAATGATGCCCTTGCCATTTTCAATGCTGTACGAGAAGCACGGAGAATGGCTGTTATTGAAAAAAGACCTATCTTGATTGAGGTGAGTGTACACCATTAGAACTTATTTCTTAATTTATACTTGCTGACTATTGTGTGCCTCTTACAATAGTTGGGCTCATAATTGATACATCTTTTTATTTGTAGGCGCTAACATATAGAGCAGGTCACCACTCTACTTCAGACGATTCTACAAAGTACCGTCTAGTTGAGGAAATCGAACGATGGAGTAAAACACGAGGCCCAGTATTGAGATTCAAAAAATGGATCGATGGCAACGGGTGGTGGAACGATAAGAGAGATTCAGAGTTGCGAAGCAGTGTCCGGAAACAGGTAACTGCTAAGCTTATGTATCAATGTAGATAGGATTTCAACTTATAATACCTTGTCATTAGCTCTTGTCTGACTGCTGCTGTATTCTGTAACAGCTCATTCATGCAATTCAAGTTGCAGAGAACCTTGAGAAACCACCAGTATCTGAGCTTTTCTCTGATGTATATGATGTCCTCCCTCCAAATCTCCACGAACAAGAAAGATCATTAACCGAGACCATTATAAAACACCGGAAAGATTACCCAACAAATGTCCCTGTACAGTCGATCACTTGATTTTCTGCACATCTCATCACATATGTAATAACTACTTACAAATGTATATAAACATGTCTATCCTTATAACAATGGTTCTGTATCTGCATATTATACTAACAAGTAACAAGTGATTCCTCGAATCCTCGTCATAATTATTTCTCATGAAAGTTTCAGTTCTCATCTACAATCATCAATCAAATGTTGTTGCTCCTAAAAACGCAAGTACCACATTTTGATGTATGTCGCCTTACATTAATCGTTTAGTAGAGGAAAAATGAGTGCATAAGACTGAAGTTTATGAAGGATAATCACTACAATTAGATCAGGGAAACAGCACTACAAGGATGCAGCCTTCTCATCAATGGAATCTTGAATTGCCTTCAGAAGGGATGGCATTAGCTTCTGGTTGCTAGCTACTATACCCTTGTACAAGTCAAGATACTTTCCTTTGGAGAAATCTAATGGGTTCCCTGCAGCATCTGAAACGATACCTCCAGCCTCTACAATAGGCAATCGCGCAACCACAAAATTAGCCTAAAGTTCAGGACTTGTGGAGGAAAAAAGAGAACACAAATCAACCAGGGGAAAGGCATGTCTTTCTTACCTGTAACGACAATAGATCCGGCAGCATGGTCCCATATTTTTTCGCGATAACCTGCATGTGGGAATCGCAAATATATAGCTCCATCACCTCTGCTCAAAGCACCATACTTTGCTTGGCTATCAATCCTAACTGGAGGCGCTTTGACACCAAGCTTCTGTTAAAGACATTTTGATGATTAGAAGTGTTTTTCTACAGAAGAAAGGGATTTGACTGAAAAGTAGGGGTAAACCAAAATCTTACATTTGCTATGGAGCTACTTAGGTCATGGGAAGAGTGAGCTGCTTCATATGATTCAAAGAATGATGCTTCTTCAGGATTTCCTGTTGGGTTTACATTGACCTAAGATGAAAAATTATAGGATACAGAAACGTATGAGAATCCGTTTTGATTTTAGAGGAAAAGAAAAAATTATAGTACATTAGCATCCATTAGAACAGACCTTGACTGGGGAAGAACCATCAAGTGACTCCATAAAAGTTCCTTCACCGATGACAGCTGAGAAAAGACAGCCAGTTTGACTGGCAGAGTTTTGCACGCCAAGAGGTGCTAGAGGAAGATTTGGGCAAGCCAAGACTCCAAGGACTACTCTTCCTTGATCCAGCAATGCTAATGCTATTGCATATTGATCCCCCCTTACAAACCTGATGTAATGTAATCTCAGATAAGATGTAATCAGAAAAAACAGAACATGAAATTAGCAGTCAACACTCGAAGACATATACATTCATCAAAGATCTCAGTAAATGTCAAAAGATTTTATTTTTATTTTTTTGCAAACACCAATAATGTCAAAGAAAAAACAAAGAATTAACTTATCACAAGAAAGAACAGTAGTCAACTAATCTAAAAAATATGATGACAGACAAAGATCAACTCTTGTTCTGTATGATCAAGAATTCAAGGGGATAAAACAAAACCTCACAACCTCAAACAATTTTCTTAATCCAACATACCCTTTAGTACCATCAATTGGATCCAGAACCCAGTGTTGACCTACAGGACCACCTTCAGACCTGCCATTATCGATAGCAGCAAGCACAGCTTCAGCCGACAAAGGTGAAACACTGTATGCATTCTCACTGGCAATAGTATCATTTACAAGCACTCTGATACGCTCTAAAGTATCTTGTGCGCCGTCGTTCCTCAGATCTCCAGAGTCCTGAAATACTCAAAAGCTGTAACGCAAGTTCAGCAATTTAAACAGTGAAATGTAACCCTTAAGTTGTAGTACTTTACCTCCTCAGCCACCATGGAAAATGGGTCTCCTGAAAGTTCTTGTTCAAGAACAAAACTAACAACAGCTTGTGAACCTGGTAAATAATACACACACAAGGAGTATATTAGCCATTAAGTTGTACTTGTGTTGTGACCTCAATTAATGAAAAGAAGTTCCCATTTATCTTATTTTTGGTTCACTTTGGAGCTTGTACTGGACATGCAGGCGACAATCAATTACGTAGTAACACAAAGCACTCCTTTCTAAGATAACTACCCCGAATTTCCTAAATCTACAGTGATACCGTAGCCTTAAGCCTTAGTCTCAAAAGCCTTAAGCACTATTACATGGCCAAATTTTTGTTATAGAATAAATAGTCAGAATTATGAAGAACAAAATGATTTAAGGGACAATCGATAAATGGTTGAATTAGCAATGCCATTAAATAATGACTCTTGACTAAGGAGATTACAACCCCAGACCTTCGATTGGCTGGACACTCCCACTAAAAGCTAAAAAAAAGCTCAACCAACTTCTGCTTATTTCCTCCCTACTTGGTCGTCTATAGCCTTGTAAGCCTTCTGATATCCTTGACCTCTGAGTCTGAAGCACCCTGACCCTTCCCCAGCTAACTCTAATAGACTAATTTTCATTACCAAAAGTGCCCATTTTCCCTAGGTTAGTCTATTGCACATTTCATGTTTGCACCACCCATTAGGATAGGACCCCAGTAACATTTCATGCTATGTTAGAGTTCGGGTAAACCAAGCAGGCCGCAGAGACAAATAAAACATGGGTGTCTGCCTGAACGGCCAATGTTTGCAAGTTCGAGTCCAACTCTAAGTATACTGTTGTATTTGGGGATTGAAAGGAATTTTACATTTTAAAGTATTTTCCATTTTTCTTTGCCCATCTCAAGATTTACTGATGCCCTTCGGAAATGGCACCAAGTACCAATATATTTCCTGCTTGACAACTTGCAACCATATTGCTTCAAAATCACTGTCTCTCTAGACAATGGCAATTATGAATCACAAGCCACAACTAAGCGTTGACTGATTAGATTCCCTTCTACCATTCATAATCGATAAGCACAAACTGGGAAGATATCAGCATTATCTAAGACATAATACATGCATAGAAAAGTTATACCACTAACCATAATCCGCAACAGTAACAGGGCTCTTATCCAGTTTTGATTGAACATCAGATTGCAACAATGATTTTTGTACTTTCTGCAGAATGTGCCAAAACATAGGAGCAAAAAGATTTAGCAAAAGTGTGATGCAAGTCATGCTACTATTACAGAAAGCCATATACTTGTATGACAACCAGAATCAATGTACCCCAAACTGAACATCAATAAACAAAGATTATGACAGAACTGTTCGATATTTAGGGGGTTTATGATCTTGAAACAGAATAACGTATCCATCATTGATGATAGAGTGCCGCACAACATCGAATTTACATCATTTAACAAGCTAAATTGGATCTTGACTACGTTTTTCAATAAAGAAAAGGAGGTAAATATGCATCTCCATTGAATTTCATATACATCTATACTCATCCTAATCTCATCAAGTCAACAACTAATCCCCAATATTTCATCCAATTACCCAGTTCTTCCACCCTTAAATTCCACTATTTTACAATTGTTTAATACAGATATGATACATATACATCCCCCACAAAACCATCCCTATTCCCTATTGAATTTAATCAAATGTTTATTCCCCAAAGTCAATTTAATCAGCCAACATTACGGTGCTAAATTTTGTACCCACTAATTTACCCCATATAAATTCTGATAAAAAAATGATCTGGGTAATCAAGAAACCATTCTAAAGTATATAAATGATCATAAAAAAAGTTACCAAGAACAAAAATCATTAAAATGCATAATTATCAAAGAGCAATGGAGGAAGATAGAGAGAGAGAAAACCTGGCAAAGGCGGGCAGCGAGACTGGCAGCCTTCTTGGCAGCAGCAAGCTCCTTGTGGTACGACATTGAAGAAGAAGTAGAAGAAGTGAGGAGAGAGAAAATAGAGGATTTGGGTTTAGGAAAGAGAGTGGGAAAAACAAAGTGGGTTCTAGTTCTTAAGCTGCTTAGGCCTATATACATGGTGAACGAATTCTTCCCTGGTTTGCCTCTTGCTTCTCTACCGACTACTCAATAGTTGAGGAAAAATAAATAAAAAATTTGAAGGCATTTAGAAATGAGAAATTATCAAACACCAAAAAAAAAGAGAGAAATTATAAAAGGACAAAAAAGAGATATAGAAGATATGGCATATGAAATATTAAAATAGAGATTATTATTCGTGTCATTATAAAAAGCTATGCACAGTTATATGTCAGTTGGGTAGGAGGTGAGTGACATGAAATGCGGTGAAATTTGCATCATTATTATTCATTATAGTCATTGTTGTTAGTAATCCGTAGTATTCTACGTCAAATATTATTTATCTAAAATATAAATGATTCTAAATATATGTTTCCTCCAAAAAAAACTACAGTATTAGGAACGAGATCACACTGGATAGCATAGTTAGTGTTTGTTGCAAGATTAAAGTTAATTAGCATAGGCAGTCAGATTCATGCCAGTGGTTGTGAAAAAACCTACAGAAATTTTTAAAAAAAACATAACTACGGTGTAACTTTAATTACAGAGAATAGACTAATAGATTAATTATACATAAGTTGAAAAATCTAAGCGATACAACTCAGGACTTCAGGAGACGTACGACTTCAGGAGATACTGAGTGTAGTATTCAGAAATAGTGTTCACTTTTCAGAGTAGATAATCTGTGTGCCTCATAATATATACAGACAACATCGATCTGAATTCCAAATGAGACAAGTTGTAGTGTACTAGTGTAAGACTTGAAGCTTGAAGACTTGAAGTATGAACACGAAATGATTCTTTCAAAACAGCCACATATTGCCTGCCTATCTTGTGCGAAATCTTCAAATGATTCACAAAATGATCCATTTGTTCAAGCTTCTCAAAGATTCAGTCCAAAAGAAATGGCTACAACTAACCTAGGCTCTGTTGTTGAAGTAATCTTTGTAGTTAGCTCATAATCCTCATGTCTGCTCTGCAACTTTCTTAGCTGAAGAGTTACCATAGCTTGGTCCAAAAAACACAGAAAGCAAAGACCGCATCATGTTGGGGACAATGTGCTTATGTTCTAAACCCTAAAAGTCAGTATAATCATCCTTAAAACAAACTGATACTGATAGTGGTCGTGGTCATTATATTTCTAACTTCAGACTGCCACAAGCGAGCCTTACTTCATCAATCATTGATTTTTGTGGCTGCAGACCTGCTGCCTCCATTTCATACAACATCTTTAACGCTTCAATGTAAAATCCATGGTGTATCAAACCAGTAACCATTGCATTCCAACCCGCGCTGTTTCTTTTGCTACGATGATCCATCATGTCAAAAACCTTCTTAGCGTCTTTCAACAATCCACATCTCCCATACATGTCAATCAGAGTACACATCACAAAGACATGAGTGCCTAAATCAAGCTTTATAGCATTGCCATGAACTTGTTGCCCCAATGATTTATCACTACTTATTCTTCCACAAGCTTTAAGGACAGTAGAAAATGTATACTCATTCATCCTCACACCGGCCTCACCCATCTCCTGAAATATTCTGATCACCTCTTTGTAGCATTTTTCGCGACAATTATTTACAATAATACCCGTCCATAGCACAGTATCACGACGATCAACCATCCGAATATGGTCAAAGAACACATGATTGGCCTCCCATAAACATCCCGATTTTCCATAGAATTCAACTAAGGCAGTGTCCACAATTAATCCTCTATTGTAACCCATTCTAAGCAGCCACCCATGAAGCATCTTACCCAAATTAACCTTCTTTAAATGCAAACAAGACTTAAGAAAACTAACCACAACAACTTGCAAACCCATATCATTGTCCTGATAAATAACCCGTCTGTGCATCTTGACAAATAACCACAAAGCTTGCTCAAAGAGATGATTATCAACAAGTTCAGCAATCACAATAGCCAAAGAAATAGAATTTCTGTGAGGCATTTCGTCGAACAGTTGGTGGGCAATATCAAAACAACCGCAAGTAACAAGCATCAATAATATTCTGTTTAGCAAACACAACCCAGAAAGGGTCTTGAGGAAACTGACAATCCTAGCATTTTTCTTGATGTGGGCATACAGTTCTGCTGCTTCAATGGCGTCGCCCTTTCGAGTGCATTCAACAACAAGAGAAACACATATATCTGGGGAAACAGCAAGTTCTAGGCCATCCATTAAACGCAGAACATCTAAGGCTGTGTTATTATTACAAGTTTGGTTCTGCGGTTGTTGTTGCGGCGGTGGTGGTGCGATGGTTGTGGTTTTGTAGACTGGTTGTCGAATAGAGTGAAGAGCAGAGGAAGTAGTCGTTGTTAGGTTATGATACATATGACAATTCATAAATCATGCGGAAAAACCATAAAGCCAGGAAAACATATTATTTACACATAATCATTTAGCATAGTTTAGATGCATACTCTTTGTTGCGTGCCTTCCCTAGCTGCGCCCGAACCGAACAAAAACAAGTCTTTAGGACTCCAAGTGTCGTCCCTCCGTAGATAGTCCACAGCACGTCCGGGTCCGCCTTAAGATTGACCAACTAGAATCGCCCTTAAGGTACTATTATTTTCGGCACTTTTAGGCAAATGTGTGACTGAATTTTTCTCTCAAAAACTCACTTTGAATACTTGAAAACTCGTTGTAAATATGTTACCCTAGGCACCTATTTATAGAGTTATGGAAAAGGATTTGGAATCCTATTAGGATACTAATTTATTTAATTATAACCCTACTAGGACTCTAATTAAATAATCATTATCTAATAGTTTTAGGATTTAATCATATTTCGAATCCCGATTGCTTTAGGATTCCCGCACAAGCATTGCACGAGCACCGTACACCCGCGCAAGCCTTGCGGCCCACGCTAGGCGCACAGCGCTCGGCCCACTGCTGTTGTGCTCTCGCGCGCGCGCCCCAGGCCTTGGCTGGGCCTGGCCTTGCGCTGGGCCTGGTCGAGGCTTGGCACGCGATGGTGCGTGTTGGCTCGCTGGGCGATGGCCTAGCTTCGTGCTGGGCCTTCGTCTAGCGGGCCTCGTCCGATGCTAATTCGTACGATACGCTTCCGATTAAATTCCCGATTCCGGAATTCATTTCCGATACGAACAATGTTTAATATTTTCGATTCCGGAATCAATTTCCGTTTCGAACAAATATTTAATATTTCCGTTTCCGGAATTATTTTCCGATTCCGATAATATTTCCGATTCTGACAATATTTCCGTTTCCGGCAATATTTCCGATTCCGGCAATATTTCCATTTCCGATAATATTTTCCGATACGTACCATGTTTCCGTTTCCGGCAACATCTACGACTTGGATAATATTTATATTTCCGATACGATCCATATTTCCGTTTCCGGCAATATCATCGTTTCCGGAGTATTCATTTCTTGCCTGTGACGATCTTAGCTCCCACTGAAACCAAGATCCGTCGATTCCGAATATCCATAGATGGAGTATTTAATGCCATTAAATACTTGATCCGTTTACGTACTATTTGTGTGATCCTACGGCTTCAGTCAAGAGTAAGCTGTGGATTAATATCATTAATTTCGCTTGAACTGAAGCGGCCTCTAGCTAGGCATTCAGCTCACTTGATCTCACTGAATTATTAACTTGTTAATTAATACTGAACCGCATTTATTAGACTTAACATTGAATGCATACTTGGACCAAGGGCATTATTTCCTTCAGTCGTAACTTTGAGAATTGATGGGTTGTGAATTATTGAAAGCTTCTTCTTCATATGCTGATTCTTCAAGGTTGGGTGTATGAGATGGGTAGTCAGGTGTGTGAGTTCCATTACTGTCTACCATTTGGACACGAATTTTGCTTGGATAGCTCGACATGACGAAGTTAGCATATTCAATTATAAAAAATAAAAAAAATTAACAGTTACAACCGAAGTAAGGTTTTGACTTCACAAAAATCACAACTACTCCATAATAAACATTTGATACGGAGTATCCACCCAGAGCTCCGTTTGGTAGGGCGTAAAACGTTTTAATGGAAACTGATTTTCTCCTTTTCACTCATTTTACATTGTTTGGTTGGCTAAGGGATGAAAAATAATTTTTCATGACTCTCGTGGAAAACCCTTTTCCATTTGAAAGGGAGGAAACCACTTTTACTTCTTTCCTCCTTACCTCCCTCTCTTTTTTTTCCTCAATCTTCATCATCTTATCCCATTTTCCTTAAAGGTACCAAAAAAAGGAAAACTAGTTTGAAATTGTATTTTCCCTTGAAAAATATTTTCCATGTAAAACACGTTTTACGACCTACCAAACGGAGCTCAATTGTCTGATGATTTAATGGTGATGGTGTCTCCATTTGGTAGGACGCAATAACAATTGGGAGGGGATTGAAATCTATCCATATAGAACTCATCTCGAGTGGTAACACCAAAAAATAAACATTTTATTGTCCAATTTGTCACTCTATTTGCTTATCTATACTAGTTGTTGGATCGTGCGCTAGCGCGCACGATCCCCCAAGGTATAAAAAATTATTTTTGTAAAAATGTTACTTAAAAGCTAGGAACTTACAATTTATGGTAAATGCTAGAAATGATATGTTAAAGTTAGATGTTGGATTTACATGTAACGGGAAATAGAAACCATATGCGTTTTAATTGATAGTTCGAAGGTACAATATATAGGAAGTTATACCCAAAGAAAACAATACATTTTGTATAGCAATGGAAGGGTGAAACCGTAAATGCTCTATTGTTAAGAATAAGACAAAATAAAACAAAGAAGGAAATGAGGGGCATGCACGTAAATGCACTATTGGGTGAATAGTAATCAAAGTATGAAGCTTTATAAGTGTTAGGATACATGTATGGACCGTAGTAATTTGTCTAAGGAGAATCTTAATGTCGTTGATGATGATGTTGTGGCCCTTGTATACGGCCCCCTGGTTTAGGGATAAAGTAATATTGGATCTTTGCTTTTTATTTTTTGAGGGGAAAAAAAGAGCAAAGATCCAATATGATCTTTGCTAAAAATAGAAAAGATCAAACTAAATTAGAAGTAAATACGGAGTAGGAGTATAAATGTATAATTGAATGCGGAGTACTAGAAGATAATCCATATATTTCCTCGTATTTTAAAAAGAGATACACTTTGACCGGCATATCATTTTAGGAGAGTGAATTCAATTTATTAAAATAAGATCAAAGTGGGGTAGCGGGTGAATTATTTATTATAATAAAAAGATGATATGGTTAAGTATAGGACCACAAAAAAGAGAGAAATCTATTACTATATACTAAAAGAGATATAAGGAATTACACGCGTCAATCACTGGTGCGATTTTTTCTCACAAAATTTTTTATTTGTTTTTTGCCTTTTTTTTCTCTTAAATGGATAAAATTACCAAAATTGGGTTATACAGAATATTAAAGAAAGATTGCAGCGTTTTCATAATTAAAAAGTTCACAATTCTTAATGCATTTAATTAATTCTTAATGCATTTAAATTGGTCATAATTTTGTTACTTTGTTTTCTCTTAAAATTCTTAAAATGGGTACAATTATTAATATTTGACTTGAAAATAAGATTGCAACGACCTTGTAATTCTTATTGCACTTACATTGGTCATAATTACAATGTGATTAGATAGAATCGTGAATTGCTAATAAAAAAAGGGGAAAAAGTTATAGAATCGTGAACTTCCAAGAAAAAAGAAACGAATATGGAGAATCGTAATCTACAATGCACGTTATAGAAATTACTTATTAAATAAAATATTTTACAAATATTATATACATACAAAATAAAAATTATTGATATTTAACCATAATTAAGATTTCAACGACCGTATATAAATAAGAGGTTGACAATTACTATTGCACTTAAATTGGTCATTTTTTTTGAGAGGAAGAGTAAGCATTTCATTATAGGAGGTCAATATCCGCCGAAGTTTGTAGAATTTGAGGGAAAGAATTCATACAAATACGTTCCGGGTTATTACCGGTATCCCACCTTGCAATACAATGGGGAACAGTATTACCCCCTTCTAATATGAGAACACATAAACTGCGTAAAAAGCTCACTAATTCCAACAATCTCATCATATAGTAGAAACACTGGAGCGTCACCTTCCTGCCTTGTCTGAATTGCTCGAACAACCTTCAGCGCGTCACACTCTAAAACCACACAATCATAGCCCAACCGCCTTGCCAATTCGATCACATAGAGAGCAGCTCCTGCCTCTGCCAGTTCTGGTCCCCAGTGAGTAGCAGATCGCTTCACCCCAGCCACCAGAAGTTGGCCATTTGCATCTCGAATCACGACACCAAAGCTCACACCATTCCCCTCTATAATGTGTGCATCAACATTTAATTTCACACTATTAAATTGGTCATAATTACAATACATTCGATAGAATCGTAAATTGTCAAAATAATTTTTTTTTTAAGTGTAATCGTGAACTGCACAAAAAAAAAAAAAACAGTGGAGAATAGTAATAAAAGATGGACGTTATCAAAATTACTTATTAAATAAAATAATTTACAAAAATTATATACATACAAAATTTAAAAAAAAATTGACAATTCATCCGAAAATTCTGCTACATGCGTATAACTTTCAACTACATTCTTCAAATCTACGTCTATCACAAATCTATTACGTTATACTAAAACACACACTAGAAATGACACGTGTCACTTCTTGATGAAAAATTTACCCGCCAAAACTTCTTTTTTTTACCCATTTATTTGTTTCAATAACTTTTTATGGAAAAGATTCAGTATATTTGACTAAAACTTAATCTTTTGAAAATCTATTTAAAATCTTTTGTACTTCATACTAATGTATTTTCGAACAATTCTTTGTTAGTCGACTACTATTTTATAAATAATGGTCAAATTATAATTTTATAATATTCGTGCGTGCACAAGACCTAATCTAATATTAATATAATTGGAAGTGTAGACCAAAACATGTCAAAAAAAGGAAAGTGTATCTATTTTTAAAATACGGCCGTTTAAGAAAAGTGTATTTCTTTTTAAAATACGGAGGGAGTAGTATTCATAGTAGGAAGGCTTTTGAATGACTACAATAAAATGGTAGCCACTACAAGACACTAAATCTTAACCCTTCATTGTTATTGATTGACCTGGACAATTGATTTAAATAAATAAAAAAGTTACTTAAAAATCCTTCTATTATGCTTCCATGTTCAGGCTTTCTTCCTCCATTTACAGTACCTCCATTCTTGTCAGAAAGAAGTGAGACATTCTCGAAGTATTTTCTCTTTCTTTATCTCTTTCTCATACTCCCTCCGTCCCTTAATACTCGACCTGTTTTGACCGGACACGCTTGTCAATATACAACTTTGACCACTAATTTCTTTAACTACATATTATAAAAACTTATAAAAATATTATATTTTGAAAATATATATTAAGATGAAGTCAACAATATATTATATACTAACATTTGTTTTCATATACTAAAAATAAATAGAGTCAAAGTGAATCATGTGAATAGTGCAAAAAGTCAAAACAGGTCGAATATTAAGGGATGGTGGGAGTATTATCCAACGGTTGCATCGATCAACCATTGAAATTTAATTATTGAAAAAACATTAATGAAGAACATGATTCTATTTCCATTATATTCTTCTTCATCTAACATAGAAACTGTAAACGTAGCCTTGTTATCATCATCTCAAATCATTTAATTAGATTGAAGTTTGAACAAATTTCCTTTTTTCCTTGAAAAATCAAAGTAAAAAAAAATCAAATTTGATATTTATAATTCGGAGAGGTCTGCAAATTAAGGGTAGATTTGAGACCTGCAAATTAAATTGACATAGTACATGAACAGATCTAAAGATAAAAATAAGAAGGGAAACGAAAGGTCTGCAAATCAAGGGTAGGTTTTTTTTGTTTTTGTTCTTTGAGAGAGAGATCGACCAAATTACAGGTTCTTTCATGGGAATGGGATAGTTTTAATTCAGTTCTTTTATTTATTATAAATCTTAATTTATAATTACAAAATAGTTTATGAGAATTTCCACAAAAAAGAAAAATATATTTTTTGGTAAATAAGAAGACAGCAAAACTAATGGACAAGATTAGTCTACTTTAATTTAAGGGCTAAGATTTAATAAATTATAATGGCTATTGTAAAATCATCCTTTAACAAGCTTGATTCTCTATTTCAATTCTAAATCACCTTTTCAATAATACGACAATGCAAAAACTTGAAACTTCAGCTACAACATTTGTTACGATTTTCAAATTTCCCTAAAAATAGCATACTACTCGATCATCTAAATTTTTTCCCCTTAAAATAGTAACTCTTTATTTGTCTAAGCCAATAAATGTTAATTTTCACTTGTTTAACGGATAACCAGATAATGTTAATTTTTACTTGTTTCTCCTAGTTTTCTTTCATTCTTCCAACAATAAAGAAAAAAACCAAATTTATTGCTATTACCAACAATAAAAATAGAAGCTTTCAAATTTAGATATATCCACAATACAATTCTCCATCCTCATCCTAACACACAACGAAGGCATTGTTGTTTTGGTTCACGGTGTTCACGACGAAGGTTCAAACTTCAAAGCATGAGGGTATGATCATGAGAGAAGAAAAAACACAATTTATTTTGATAATATAGGTGAAATTGGAGAAATTAAGAACGAAGAAAAAGTACCAAGAAAAATAAATTGTGTTTGCTCCTAAATATTAAAAAAGATGGCGGGAATGACAAATACATCGACTACGATAGAATCAAGCCCTATAGTATGTTATGCACCTACAATGATAACAACAAATGGGGTGTGGCAAGGAGATAATCCCTTGGATTATTCCTTACCACTCTTCATTTTGCAATTAACAATGGTGGTGGTTATTACTCGTGTTCTTGTTTACGTCCTCAAGCCACTCCGTCAACCTCGAGTCATCGCTGAAATCCTTGTAAGTGCATTCTTACTAGAGTTTATGATAGATAAATTTATGTTAACTAACACAAGTTAGTAGAGTTGGTGGTGAACTCACCTTGAGTGTCAAGCCCCATCAGCTGTGAAATGCTTGGGAATGACTCAAGCATAGACCTGTGTAGGTAGGCTGGTTAACCTATGATAGGTGCTGGTTCAACAGGGTCCCTTTTTCTTACCTAATAAAATTTTTTAAAAAAAATTTAAAAATAAAATAAAAACAACTGATGATAAATTTCTGAAATTTCAATGTTGATGATTTAAAATTTAGGTTTCATTGAAAAAATCTCTAGTTTATGCATAATTTATGGTATTTCTAATGTATGCATGCTAACATATGTTGCAAACTAATGGAAATAAACAGGGTGGTATTATACTTGGACCATCAGTCCTGGGAAGAAGTGAAAAAATGGCACAAATCATATTCCCACTAAGAAGTGTGATGGTGTTAGAAACAATGGCTAACATTGGGCTCCTATATTTCCTGTTTCTAGTTGGGGTTGAGATGGATTTAGCAGTCATAAGGCGAACAGGAAGGAAAGCAATAAGCATTGCACTTGGGGGCATGATCTTACCTTTTATCATAGGATGCACCTTCTCCCTCATAATGCAAAGAGGTGACAGCACCCACCCTGGAACCTTTGTGCTTTTCCTTGGTGTCGCTCTCGCTGTCACCGCCTTCCCTGTACTAGCTCGAGTTCTTGCAGAGCTCAAGCTCATCAATACCGAGATAGGACGAATTGCCATGTCATCAGCACTTGTCAATGATATTTGTGCTTGGGTGCTCTTAGCCTTAGCCATAGCCCTAGCCGAGACCAGCTCTTCGAGTTTGACTTCAGTCTGGGTGATTCTCTCGAGTGCTGCCTTTGTAGTGGTGTGTATCTTCTTGGTTCGACCCGCCATTATGTGGATGGTCCGCCGTACACCTGAGGGTGAACCGTTCAGTGATTTTTACATATGCCTTATACTCACAGGGGTTATGATATCAGGGTTTATTACTGATGCTATAGGAACTCATTCTGTGTTTGGGGCCTTTGTTTTTGGACTTATCATCCCAAATGGACCTTTAGGGGTAACCCTTATCGAAAAGCTTGAAGATTTCGTATCAGGACTTCTACTTCCTCTGTTTTTCGCCATCAGTGGTCTTAAGACTGATGTTCGTCAAGTTGGTGACTTTAAAGTATGGCGTAATCTGATGCTTGTCATCATATTGGCTTGTTCTGGCAAGGTTGCTGGCACTACTGCTGTCGCTTACTTCTACAATATGCCAATCCGTGAAGGAATCACCCTCGGGTTGCTCATGAACACCAAAGGTCTTGTTGAAATGATTGTCCTAAACGTGGGAAAGGACCAAAAGGTCAGAAATTCATTTGATCATTTATTTACTCATCCTATTTCATTTAGGCTCCGGTGTAAAACATTTTTCCCCCTTTCAATCATTTTACGTTGCTTGGTTTGACAAGGGATGGAAAACAATTTTCCATAACTCCCTCAAAGGTGGAAAAATGTTTTCCATGTGAGAGGGAGGGAAACCACTTTTCCACCTTTCCTCCTTACCCCCTCTCCCTTTTTCCCCTCATTTGGATTGTGTTTTCCTTTGGAAAATGCTTTCCATGGAAAATCATTTTGCACTAAAAACATTTTACACCAAACCAAACGGAGCCTTAGAAGAAGAAAAAAATTCAGATCTTGAGCAAATAGATTCTGATTACCGCATTGAAAGTAATTGTAGTAATAACAATAGAAGTATTACCACTTTGATAAATCTTCGTCTTCTGAGATCAATCATGGTGTTGCAGGTAATAGATGATGCATCATTTTCGATCATGGTGATATCAGCATTGATAATGACTGGTCTGATTGCTCCCCTGGTCACCGCTATTTACCGGCCAGCAAGAAGATCTGTAGCATACAAGAGAAGAACCATACAGAAATCAAAACCAGATGCGGAACTCAAAGTATTGACTTGCATTCACACACCAAGGAATGTGCCGACCATAATAAATCTACTGGAAGCCAGCCACCCAACAAGAAGATCCCCAATATGTGTGTACGTGCTACATCTAGTAGAACTAACAGGGCGAGCATCAGCAATGCTCATAGTGCACAATACCAGAAAGTCAGGTCGCCCAGCTCTCAACAGAACACAAGCTCAATCAGATCATATCATCAATGCCTTTGAAAATTATGAGCAGCATGCTCTAACTGGGTCTGTCTCAGTTCAGCCTCTGACAGCCATTTCTCCCTATAACTCAATGCATGAAGATATTTGTCATTTAGCACAGGAAAAACGAGTGGCCTTTATCATCATCCCCTTCCATAAGCAACAAACTGTAGATGGTGGTATGGAATCAACTAATCCAGCTTTCAGAACTATAAACCAGAATTTATTAGCCAATGCACCTTGCTCGGTTGGGATCCTTGTTGATAGAGGGCTAAGTGGGTCGACCCGTTTGGCTGCAAACCAGGTTTCACACAACATAGCAGTGCTCTTCTTTGGTGGGCCTGATGATAGGGAGGCACTTGCATATGCATTGAGGATGTCAGAACATCCAACCATCACTGTAACTGTAATGCGATTCATACCAGGTGATGATGCTTCTAGAGCAGCAACCGTGGAGCCAAGTCGTGAGCCTGGGGACCCGCGAGTGCTGACTGTGATAACTGATGCTGAACAAGACAAGCAACTGGATGAAGAATATATCAATGACTTCAGATCGAAGACAGCCAACAGCGAATCAATCACATACACGGAGAGAATTGTAAACAATGGGGAAGAAACAGTGGCTTCAATAAGAGCAATAGAAACTGTTCATGATCTATACATAGTGGGAAGAGGACAAGGCATGATATCACCGCTTACAGCCGGTCTAACAGATTGGAGTGAATGTCCTGAACTTGGAGCAATTGGGGACATGTTAGCATCATCAGATTTTGCAGCAACAAGCTCTGTTCTAGTGGTGCAACAATATGTTGGTTTAGGGCCACAACATGAGTCTCCAGCAACTCCAGACAGCCCCACTGCTCCAGATCTTGATGAGCAATTAAACGCAGGATTACACCAGCAAAGACAACAACCAGGAAAGGGCCAGAATGCCTTCAATCTCTAAACTGTAGACAAGACCTAGTGAAACCACTCTCAAAGCTGAAACAATGCCTGAACATTTGATAAGAAGCAATGAGAACAATTTATTGCAACATTTTCTAGCAGGAATAGGATCCCTCCCATCCACCCACCCACCCAATTCCTCTCCCCAAAATATGTGACCTTTATTTTCTCTTTTTCAAAGAAATAGTTTTTATGATTTTGTCTTCTGCTTACAACTCCTTTTTATTCACATTAAATATTTTGAAATAGTCTCATTCAAGAATTCCCGGTAACAAATGTATCGAGGCCTTGGTTACATATGCCTTTAGTGCACCATACCTTTCTCAAAACAAACAAACAAAGTTATGCTAAGAGTGGATGGTTAGTCTAGCGGCCATGTACTGATGTACTAACAAACATTTGCATAATATTTATCTTATAGAATAAACAGTATACAAAAATATTATGCAAAGTCATATTACCCCTTAAAAACATAGTAGTGGCTTGGTCGTGTCCGTTAGTAACATCATTCAAAAACATGAGTCTATTATGGACAAATCAAGCAAGCTATAAAACTGCAAGTATGAGAACTACTTTATAGATTCTTGACTTTAATATACAAAAATCAGGACATTGCTCTGTTAATCTGATCCCACTCCACACCAGCAACAATAAACCCGCTATACATTCACACATAATATTCAAACCGTAACAAAAGATTTTCATTTCAAAGTTGTGAATTTGTGATGTTCAAATATACCTAATAAGCAAACAAACGAATAAATGAAACTTACAAATAAAAAGGAACTGAATCATGTCATTAAGCAATAAAGTACCCTAAAATTAAAGATATCTGATGAACACAAAATCCGCACCAAATTATGATTAATTTTCGTAGGTTGCTGCAGTGAAGGACCAAGGACCAAATTGTGAGTTATAAAAGAATAAGCAACCAAATCAAGCAAAATAGATAGAGAGGAAAATAGGAGAAAATAAACAATTAAAAGTATAGATCTTACCTAATTACTGATGGTCCGTCAAAAATAAAATAAAAATTACTGATGGCCAATGGGTAACTCAACTGCTTCTTACAGTTGGCCAAATTAATTATTAGCGAAAAAATTAGTCAAATCTCCAGCAAAATCAACACTCAACAGAAATAAAAAGTGAGCAAATAAAAGAACCCTAAAAAATAAAAGAAGCTCAACCATAAAAGTTACCTAATAGGGTATCAACCAACTTTGGACAAGCTGTTAGGTTAGGATACTAGTCTAAAGGAAATAATGCCCTTGGTCCAAGTATGCATTCAATGTTAAGTCTAATAAATGCGGTTCAGTATTAATTAACAAGTTAATAATTCAGTGAGATCAAGTGAGCTGAATGCCTAGCTAGAGGCCGCTTCAGTTCAAGTGGAATTAATTATATTAATCTACAGCTTACTCTTGACTGAACCCGTAGGGTCACACAAATAGTACGTAAACGGATCAAGTATTTAATGGCGTTAAATACTCCATCTATGGATATTCGGAATCGACGGATCTTGGTTCCAGTGGGAGCTGAGATCGTCAAAGGCAAGCAAATGAATACTCCGGAAACGATGATATTGCCGGAAACGGAAATATGGATCGTATCGGAAATATAAATATTATCCAAGTCGTAGATGTTGCCGGAAACGGAAACATGGTACGTATCGGAAAATATTATCGGAAATAGAAATATTGCCGGAATCGGAAATATTGCCGGAAACGGAAATATTGTCTGAATCGGAAATATTATCGGAATCGGAAAATAATTCCGGAAACGGAAATATTAAATATTTGTTCGAAACGGAAATTAATTCCGGAATCGGAAATATTAAATATTGTTCGTATCGGAAATGAATTCCGGAATCGAGAATTTAATCGGAAGCGCATCGTACGAATTAGCATCGGACGAGGCCTGCCAGACGAAGGCCCAGCACAAAGCCGGGGCCATCGCCCAGCAAGCCAAGCGCAACAACCACACGCCAAGCATGCGACCAGGCCCAGCGCAAAAGCCAGGCCCAGCCGAAGCTTGGGCGCGCGCGCGGGGCTGCGACGAGTGGGCTGGCGCTGTGCGTGGGCCGCAAGGCCTGCGTGCGGTGCTAGCGTATTACTCGAAGTGTGTTACTCGAATCCTAAAGCGTATAGAATTCGTTTAATGATTAAATTCCTAATCCTAAAAGATAAATTAATTAAATAAGAGTTCCACTAGGATTCTAATTTAATTAATTCGTAACCTAGTAGGATTCCAATTCTCTTTCCATACCCCTATAAATATGTGGCCTGGGTTCACAATTTATAACGAGTTTTCAAGTATTCAAAGTGAGTTTTTGAGAGAAAAATTCAGTCACATACCTTGCCTAAAAGTGCCGAAATTTTTTTTTTGGCAAATAATAATGAGCTTTATTTACCAAGTAATCAGAGTGTTAACAAACTCTGAAAACACCAACTGTCCAACAGACACAACCAAACACCTAGCTAACCAACACAAGCTAGCTAATGAGCACAGAGGCTACTACTGACATCTACACTCAACATTAAACATTATGTTGCTAACAACAGTCTTAACTGGATCAACATGATCCCGAAAGACCTTAGCATTTCTTTGCAACCAAATACAATAAACAGACTCAATGAAAGCTATACTATACTTGCAAGCTTGCTTCTGTGTGCTTCTGCTTTTCTTCACAGCAATCTGAACTTCCTCATGCCAAGGCAACACAGTTCTATTCACACCTAAAGAAAGCAGAACCTGCTTCCAAATCTCCTGAGAATAGGAGCAAGAGAAGAAAAGGTGCTCCAAGTTTTCATTTTCCACCTGACACAGACCACAAATACCATCAATATTCAGCTGCCATCTTATCAATCTGTCTTTTGTAGCAAGTCTGTTCTGCACTGCTAGCCACACAATGAAGGTGCTCTTTGGACTAGCATGGCTATTACAAATCAATCTCTTCCATCCCACCTGAGCTCCAACTGGATGAAGAAACTTATACATTTTCTGAATTCTGAATTTACCAGCTTGCACAAACTGATCCACTCCATTTGCCTGCAGAAATACTTCTCTATTATGCCAAATTTTCCTTAATGACCAAGTTAAACCATTAGGAATTGGCATAGTCCAGAAGTCTCTATGCTGAATGTAATAAGCATGAATCCACCTCACCCAAAGCCTATCCTGCTTCAAAGCTAAAGCCCAACAGTGTTTCAAAACTGCTGCTTTATTCCACACAGTTAGATCCTTAAGATTCCACCCTCCACAACTCTTAGGGAAACACAATTGCTCCCAAGAGATAGAAGCTTTCCTAGAATCTGCATCAGCACCAGTCCACAAGAAACATCTACAAATTCTCTGAATCTCCTTCATCACCTTTTTAGGCATAACAAAAATCTGACACCAGTAGAGCTGAATACCAAAAAGTACAGATTTCACCAGTTGCAGCCTACCTGCATAGGAAAGGAACTTAGAAGTCCAGCTCTTGATTCTAGCAACAGTTCTATCAATGAGAGGCTTGCAGTCTGTGAAGGAGAGCTTCCTAGTTGTAAGAGGGACACCCAAGTATCTGAAAGGGAAAGAACCCTTAGGAACCCCAATTGAGCTAACAATACTGGAAGCAACATGATCAGAAACACCTGCCAAATAAACTTCACTTTTGTGCAAATTAGCTTCCAAACCAGAAGCCAAAGAAAACTTGGTAAAAGCATCAAAAAGAGCTTTCACAGCACCCTCATCAGCTCTGGAGAACATCAACAAATCATCAGCAAACATCATATGGGTGAGATCCAACTTTTTGCATCTAGGATGATAAGAGAAGTTAGTATCTTCAGCAAGAGCAGCAAGACACCTTGACAGATATTCCATACCCAAAGCAAACAAATAAGGTGAAATGGGATCACCTTGTCTCAACCCTTTCTTTGCAGGAATTGGTTTAGTGGGACAACCATTAATCAGAATGGAATAAGAAACAGAATAGAGGCACTGCATCACCCAATTTACAAACTTAATAGGGAATCCTAGCTCTGACAGCATGGTTTTCAAGAAAGGCCACTCTAAAGAATCATAGGCTTTTTTCAGATCCACCTTGATCATACACCTAGGAGAAACATGTTTTCTAGAATAGCACTTCACCAACTCACAAGCCAGCAAAATATTATCAGAAATGGATCTACCAGGGATGAAACCAGATTGAGAACAATTTACCACTGTACCAATAACACCTTGCATTCTAGCAGTAAGAATTTTGGAGATAATTTTGTAAACAACTGAGCAGCAAGCAATTGGCCTAAAATCCTTCACACAAGAGGCATTCTGAATCTTAGGAACCAAAGTAACTGAAGTGTTGTTCACTTGCTTTAACATCACCCCAGTTCTGAAAAACTCTCTTACTGCTTCATAAACATCAGCTTTCACAATCTCCCAAGCTTTAAGAAAGAACAAACTATTGAAACCATCAAGCCCAGGGGCTTTATTGATATCAATACCTTTGATAGCTGCATCAATTTCTGCATCTGAAACAGGAACCACCAACATTTCTGCATCAGCAGCAGACAGCTGCTTCCCTTTCCTAACCACTCCAACATCCACACCCATCAATGAGCTAGCTGCAGTACCAATCAACTTCTTATAGAAAGAGCTAACTTCTTCCTGAATTTCCTGAGTAGTGCTAAGCTTCTTCCCAGAATCATCATACAAAATATCAATGCTATTCCTAGCTATCCTCTCCTTCATTGCACTGAAAAAGAATTTAGAGTTAGAATCTCCTACTTGCAACCACTGAATTCTTGCTTTCTGTCTATATGCACTCTCCTGAATATGCAAAAACTTCTTAAGAGTCTCACTACAATCCCTCTCACTTTGTTGCACATTACTATCAGTAGGGCAAGAAGCTAACTGGATCTGAATTTGACCGAAATCAGCCCTTAACCCCTCAATTCTCTCATCAAGCTTAGCAAAATCTTTATGATGTAACTCCTTCAATCCTTGCTTTACTGCTTTCATCTTAGTCCACACCTTGAACATGGCCCCACCCCTTGGACAGGACACCTCCCATCCATTTTTAACTACATCAAGGAACAGAACATGATCAGCCATATAGTTAAAAAATTTAAAGGGTCTACTCCCCCCTCCCATATGAATATTGCAAGACATAACCAGAGGTGAGTGATCAGATATTCCTGGAGGCAAATAATCCACCACAGCATCAACAAACTTAGAATGCCACAAAGCATTAGCAATGGCCCTATCTATTCTGGAACAGATTCTCAAGTTACCTTGCCCCTTATTGCTCCAAGAATAGTAACTCCCACAACTCTTAAGCTCAGCCAACCCTGCAACATCCATACAACTATCAAAATCCTTAGTTTCCCCTTCTGTAACTGCATTGCCATTTACTCTATCAGCAGCTAATAAAACTGCATTGAAATCCCCCATGACAAGCCAAGGACAATTAACAGAACTACTGAAAGCAGTGATCTCTCTCCACATTGGTCTTCTAGTATCAACAGAGTGCAAACCATACACAGCTGAAAATAAAGCATCAAACAATCCATTCTTAGTAGCAACATGACAGTGAACACAAAATTCAGTTTTTTGGATAAGCTGAACTGACACCAATGCATGCTTCCAACCAATCCATATCCTTCCCCTAGGAGAGTGCTCATAATTCATAATCCACTGCCACCCAACCCCTATTTTCTTCTGGATTTTACAACTATTCTTCTCCTGAACTTTAGTTTCTAACAAAGCTACAACACTAATGTTATTACTAGCTAAAAACTTTTTTATTTCAACTACTTTAATGGGATCATTCAATCCCCTCACATTCCAGGTACTAATATTCATGGTGGATCAATTGGGAATTCCACTCCATCACTACCAGCAGCCAATTCCTCCCCATTCAAATGGACTTCAGCAAGCCCCACAGTCTGAGCTGGAGTTCTAATATCTCTTCTTCTCCTTGAAACAACTCTCCACCCTTCATCAAGCACTGGAGCAATTGGAGTAAAAGGCTTATCATAAACAGATAACTCTCCATTCTCCCCATCATCCTCTTGTATAGCATCATTAGCAGTCAACTCATCAGTAGTTTGTGGTTTAACATTTGGTTGCACTGCTTTAGGTTTCCACACCTTCACAACCTTCTTTCTCTGAACATCAGCTGGCCTAAATCTTGTGGTATTGACTCTTGTCTGAGTACAGTCATGCCCCACAATCTTACACTTCTGGCAATAAGGTGGTAGCCATTCAAACTCAACCACCTGTTTAACAATGTTACCCATAGGGTCCTGAATCTGCACAGATTTAGGCAAGTCACCAGTTACATCCACCTCAATAAGAATTCGAGCAAATGAAATTCTTTGCTGTTTAGAAGTACATTCATCAGCATATAGAGGATCTCCAAGCAAACTCCCTATTCTGCTCAATGAATCACCCCCCCAACAGCTCAATGGTAAGTTAGGCAACCTAATCCACACTGGTACTACCCTCAATATTTCCTCCTGGAAATTAAAACTTGCTGTCCAAGGTTTAACAATCATAGGTTTGCCAAAGAACATATGAGGACCAGCCACCAGAACTGATTCCTTATCCTTCTTTGACTGGAATCTGATTACAAAATAGCCCTCATCATGGAGGAAAATCTGAGGTTTACCCACTTGGTGCCATTCTTTTGCAATGAATCTCAAAATAGACCCAATCTAAGGTTTTTCCCCAACTACATACATGACAACTGCATTTCCCCATAGATCATTCATTTTTTGTATCTCATGCTTATCAAGTACAGCTATGGGTTTACCATCACAGACTGTGGGAGCAATAAAATTCAACGCAAAACCTTTAGAAGGGAGTGAACTACCTTTAAATAGACTCACCCATGGTTTTGGTTCCATATCCAATCGCCTTTGAGCTGGCTGCGCACCATTCATCTCACACTCTGTTTCTGTACGGACATCCTCTGTTTTCTGGGCTGGATCTACACCTGGGTTCTCCTTCATCACACTCTGGCGGTGCATTTCCTTGAGTGCAGCATTAACACTTCTCACCAGGAGGTCCACCCTATCCTTTCCCACCACCATTCGATGGCTATCTTCGTAAAACTCTTCCAGAGCTTCAACCAGCGATGGCGGTCGATTTACATCAGTACGCACTGACCGCGACCAACCAGCCGAGTCCTGGTAAGCTTGAGAGTTGTCTAGACGTTCCATCGACGGCAGCACATGGTCAGAATGAGGCAGCGTAACTGGTGTCACCAGACCCGCACTAACCCGAGGTTCATCAGGAATGGGTATTTGTTTTCTGAGTTGGTTCTGGTTCTTAGGCCTCGAAACTTCTTGATGAAGAAGAGAAGAGGCTTCCTCATTCACTTGAGCAATCTCAAGCTTCTGCGTTTTCTTCTTCCTCGCCATTTTCAAGATTGGCGCACGTTAGTAAGAAACCTTAACGTACACCACACCATGAGAGAGAAGAGAAAAAAAAGTGCCGAAATTATTAGTACCTTAAGGGCGATTCTAGTTGGTCAATCTTAAGGCGGATCCGGACGTGCTGTGGACTATCTACGGAGGGACGACACTTGGAGTTCTAAAGACTTGTTCTTGTTCGGTTCGGGCGCAGCTAGGGAAGGCACGCAACAAAGAGTATGCTTCTAAACTATGCTATATGATTATGTGTAAATAATATGTATTCCTGGCTTAATGGTTGTTTCCGCATGATTTATGAATTGTCATATGTATCATAACCTAACAGTGGTATCACGAGCCTCTTATTATTTTCATAATCTAAATTGCATAAACATGATTAAATATTACAAATTTGCAAGAATTAAAAGGGGTGATTAATTTTCGTAATTGTTAATTAATTGCAAATTGCGTTTATTTAATTATACGTACGCAGTTTTTCGGCAGTTTCTTCGTTACTCATCCAAAATGAGTGATTTTTGTGTCAATTCCGTATGTAAAAGGCATTCTAAAATTTTGACAAAAATTAGAATTTTTCTGCCGAACCCAGAATTCTCAAATTCGATGCCTAACTATGACTTTTCGAAGGTTTTAGTTTTTCGAATGCAAAATTTCGTAAATTTAAGATGTTAAATTAAATATTTGCGATTCTTGTTGATAAATCTGGAATTTTTGATTGACCTACTGTATATGTTTAACAAGTTTGAATGCCTAGCCTTGTTAATTATGCAATCTAATTTGTAATTATGATTAATTTGTTGAAAATTAGAATAATTTAGAATTAATTTGATTTTCATAATTAATTATAATTTAATTAGATACCTATGATTAAAAACCACCATAAAAATTGTAAATATATGATAAATTTTAAATTTTTATGACCTAGACTTGAATCCATGTTAATCGGAAATCAATTGAATAATAAATTTTCGATTTTTTCGCCCTAAAATTATGAAATTAATATTATTTATTAATTTGTCATTAATTTTAAGTAAAAATTTTTAAATTTTATGCGATTCGTTCATATAACTTGCACGCACAAAGCAATGGACGCTACGTGTTACCCTTAAGGGGTGTTGTATAGTGCGGGCATGTGACGACGAGCAAGGGAGCTCGTCGCCCATGCGGCACGAATGCAATGAGCAAGGGCATGGTGCACGAGCACAAGGCAGCAGCCCTGCCTTGTGTCGTGGGCTATGAGCAATGGACGATTGGGCATGGGCGAAGGCAAGGCACGGCAGTCGCGTGTGGGCAGCAAGCGAGCTGCGCCACAACGCGCACTGCCTCGCGCAAGTGCGCGCAGCCTCGCGCGCAGCGAGCGCAAGCTCGCGTGCCACGAGTGCTGCGCCCAGCGTCGATGCCGCGCGCAGCGAGCGCTGGCTCGCACCAAGCGAGCGCTAGCGAGCGCGCACAACATGCGCTGACGAGTGCACGAAGCGAGCGCTGGCCCGCGTGCAGCGAGCGCTAGCGAGCGAACGCAGCGAGCGATGGCTCGCGTGCATCGAGCGCTAGCGCGCGCGCAGCGAGCACATGCTCGCGTGCATCGAGCGCTGGCGCGCGCGCAGCGAGCACCAGCTCGCGCGATGGCTTGCGAAGGGTAGAAGCAGCAGCTATGCGACGCAGCGCATGGGCTGCGCGCACATGGCCAGCGATGGCTGTGTGCGTGTGGCCCATGGGCGTGTGATGCGTGAGGTGTTTGCGTTGCGATTAGATCGTTTTGAAATTTTAATTTGAAATTTTCAGTTTACGTAATTTTAATTAATTTTAAAATTAATAATTTAAATTATTTTCTTGGATTTTAATTTTGAATATTGTAATTATAATAAATTTTATTTATTCTAATTATTTTACTAAAATTAAAATCATGAATTAATTTAAATACGACTGAAATTAAATTAAACTTTTTGGATTCAATTATAAATTTATATGAGCTTTAAATTTTAATTAAATTTGTATGTTTCCGGTTAGACTAGAAATACATTTTTATGTTTAAAATTAGTAAAGCATATGAATTTATTGGTTTGAGTGGGAGCCCTTTTTAGTCATAAACTCTTGATTAGGTCTACAAATCCTTAAGGTTAAAACAACTTGATTAGAATTAATAAGGACTGAATAATTGGTAGATTATTGGTGCCCTTGATTAATTGCTGCAAATGTTTACGTGATGCATAATGTGTTTTACTAACCAGCTATGTGGGCCATTCATGATAATGAATGGGTGAACGGTATATATTGTATATGTACTGTTTTGCAGGTTATGAAGTGACTAGTATGGCCCAAATAGGATAGAAAATATGGTCTGCGTACCATTAATTTGAATGTAATTGGTCTAAAGTACCAAAGTTGTTTTTCAATTCAAATATGGTCTGCGTACCATCAAATAGTTGTAATTAGTTTTAATTATAGCTTATCCTATTTGAAGAAAATGGTGCCTCCCACGGAGATTTTCAAGACGGACTTTGAAGTTAAAGCTTCAAGATGAAGTCGGGCCATACTAGATCACATTTATCTTATGCATGTTTTAAGTTATTTATTGCTTTAAATATGTCTTAAAATGCATGAGATCAAAAGCTTGATTATGTTGCATGATTAAGGATTTTAGTTCACTTAAAATCTAACCAACATAGTAAGAGCCTTCAGTTCCAAACTTAAAAATTGAGTTAAAAGGTGCCATGCCAAAATATACACTTGCTTGGATATCCTTTACATCAATCTAGTAATAGTTTTCGCTCAGCGAGGTGTTACTTATTGGTCCTAAAGGGGCAAGGTACACAAATAATTGTGAGTACATGTTAGTTTTGGTGAAACTCAACGATATAAGTAAGGAGTCCTTTTATGTCGTGGCAAAATCGATAGGTTTACCTAATAAGTTCTTAGACGTACCTATCAACCAAGAATAGTTTCTAGACTATTAGCAAAAGGCTTTTGCTTACCTAAGATGTTTTAGGATTAAGTCAACAAATTGTGCTTAGTTCTTCAATGATTTTAGGATCTTGGAATCATTTTATTCACACCTGCCGGAACAATAAATTCGAATAAAATGCTAATAACTTGTTGAAATTGCATGATTGCTTTAATTTTCAAGTTATTACTCATGATAAATGTTTAGACTTTGCATGCTTCAATGTATGTTTTAATTATTATTTATAATTAAATATCTTGCACTGCAGTAAATCCTTTTAGAAATGTAACAGTAAATTTCCTCGATTGGTAGTGAATCCAAGAACGATTCACGGAAATGAGAGAAAGTGAGCAATTTAAAATGTACGTTTCTTATAGCGACTTTTATGGTTGTTTTCGAACATCAAAGTCGAATGGCAAACCAATTGGTGCTTGTGAATTCAAAATACACTGTAGTTTTGAGATCATAAAGCATTGAGTTTAATACGCTCAGCTTTACCAATGGTTAACAACCTAATATCTTTGTCCATTTAATTCTCGAATGAGTCTAGTCCCTAGACATTCGAATAGATCGATGCTTAGAGAACTTTAGAAGCTTCTGGTAAGATCATCTAGTTGAAACTTAATATTCAACATAAATGGTAAGAACCTTGTTGGGGTGACATTGGACATGTCTAACAAAGTATAAAAGTCAACACTAAAGAATTCAATTCTTAAGACTATAAGAAAGGGTACAAGAAATAGGAAAACAAAGGAACAAATGAAAGGAATTTACGATTCCGTTTCTACCTATAAGTTTATGTTTAAAGAGAAGTGACCTAGCAATCAAACTTCCTTGGTATCATATACCGCTTGAGGTTCTTACTTCGGTAATAACTCAAACAATGGAAGCTAGGATACACTAATGACCTACAAGTGGGAAATGAAGCATGGCAATGCTACATTAGTTGTAGGGTCATCTAGTTTGTTTTAAGTCCTTTCAAAGGCTGGAACTTAATGGCTATTTTGTTCCATAATCAACATACCTAAATTTCTGTTTTCAAACACAGAAAGACTCACATTCAAGAAAAACAAAAACAATGTTTGTTTGTTTATTTGAAAGAAATGGTCAATTACAGGTTGAGTCAATATGTTTGATTAAAACAAACAACTCTTTAAAGAACTTTACTAGGTTCAAATCAACCCCTTGATTTGAGTTCCACTAATCTTTGGCATTGTTGCTTAGACCATATCAACAAGTTAACATTCAAAAGATCTATTTTGATGGACTTTTGAAAGTTGATTGATTTCTAGATCATTTTAAGACAACAAGTCTTACTTGTTGAAAGTAACAAAAGATATGAACTATTGTTAGAACGACTAGACAATAGAGTTCAAAGCTAAAGAAAGATTTTATGACTTTATTATTTCACATGGATTTGAGTGAATATAGGTTTATTTACTCAAATGTGATATAAGTTGAATCTATTTGGCTAGTTCAAAGATTCAGAAGTATAAAATCCACTTGGCAAGAAATCATAAAGATCTAGGTTAGATCATGTTGATGATTACTTGAGACCAAATATGATCATCAATGATTGTGTGTTGTAATTTCACAATCTAGGTCCATAAGATATGGCATATCTTAGTTGGAATAATCGAAGTCAATTAGTACTTGATTCGATCAATGATGAATCATAAAGACTTTTCCTATAATTTCTAAAACAAAATGCTCAACTACCACCAAACTAAACCAAATTCGTCAAAGCTATTGAAAAGTAATTTCAGGATATCTTTTCAATTATATATATCTAAAGAGTTGCTAAACTCAGTGGGAGCTTAGTGTTTGTTATTCAACAAACTAAGGCCCAAGTCTAGATATATGTTTCATTGTGATTTATTCAAATGAGACACAAGGGTATTGTTTCTACCACGAATTTTTGAGAACATAATGTTTGTTTGCTCGAAATAATGTCCTTTTGGAGATTCGTTTCCAAAATGACAAGTGGGAGAAAATAGACCTCGAAAGTCTTCGAGGCGAACAACAAACATAAACGGACATTCCGGAGGCTTTTCGAAGTGCTTCAGAAAATCCGAACTTATTCTTTAAGGACTTTAGAAGTGGCTTTAAAGAATAGACATCTCTTAGAAGACTTTACAAGTGCTTCAAGGAGAACAGAATATTCAAAAGACTTTCAAGTGGCTATTGATATTCTATTGTTTGATGTTCTATACCCAAGTAGGCATAGAGTTCAAATCACTGAAACTATGAGATTCTTCTATTAGATAGTGAAGAAACATGGAGTTCAGGTCACTGAAACTATGCAATTCTTCTATTAGATAGTAAAGAAACCTACAACTTGCAGTCAAACTATTATCATGTAGATTAATGAGTTTGTGACCTGTAAGAAAGCTATTACGAAACCTAGATTCCCTAAAATGGTTAGAGGCCATATATAGACTCAAAAGTTTTAAATGGTTAGAGGCCATAAAACATACTCAATGTTTTGATGACAAAATTGAAATTTTGTTGATTTGCAAGAATAGTTTCACACCTATTGGTTGCAAGTTTGTTTTAAGGATAAAAACCATCAAACATGGAATTGTGTTCACACCCAAAGCTAGATTAGTTGCTAAAAGTTACAAGCAAATTCACGGTGTGGATTGTGTTGAAACCTCATGCATGATCGTAATGCTCAAGTCTATATTCAAGCAATGATTGAATATTGGTACATATAGCAATTGGATGACAAAACGTATTCCTCAATCAAATGTTGGAATAAAATATGTACATGGTATGTCATAGAATTTGTGGATCCAAATAAATGCTTGAAAAGGAAAGCTAGCTTATAAAATCTAAGTACAGATTTAAGCAAGCAATTGGGAATTGGAATTATATTTTAATGAAGCTAATAAGTATTTTAGTTTCATAAAATATACATGATTCTTATAGATATATAAGAAGTTTAGTGGGAGTACTTAAAACTTAATTGGTCCTATGTGTATTACACACATATCTCTCTATTGTGAAATAACATTCAAATGCTAATGACTTAGATTTGAAATTATTCATCAATGATGGACCATGGCGAAACTTAGTACATACTGGGTATTAAGATCTATTTACAAAGATCTTATGATATTGTTTTGGATTAAGTAATGGCATTTACTAAATCAAACACGAAAGTCTCCATTGGAGATATTTGACCCATGTGAATAAATCTAAGTAAAGGATGTTTGAACTATGTATAAGCATTTACTAAGTTAAACATCAAAGAGTCTAAATGAGATTCTTAACCTATATTATATGTCAAAGAATTTAGCTGAATTTAGTATCTACTGAAACTAGATAAGCTAAAGTTACATGAATAAAATTCAATTGGGAATTATTCTGCAAAAGAATTTATCATGTATGATATAATATGAGGATCGCCAAAAACGTATCGTATGACTTTAGGCATGACGAACATATACCAATCTCTATTGATCTAAGTAAAGATCAACTAGATTGAGATCAAGAAAAACTTATGGTACTTAAAAAGGTACATAGGAATAGTTCTTGATTCAAGGAAATAAAGATATGCTAAATATAGATGCTACACGCATAAGCACTGGCAAAGGATCAAGCAAGATTCCCTTGGAGTTAACCATTGATAAGGACGAGCTATAGAGCATCGTGTTTTGAAATGGCAACATGGGTTGGAGACCATGAGTTGTTGCGTGGGAAATTAAAATATTAATTTCTATGTTCTAAGATACAGCTGGAAAGTCTTCCACATGTCTGTGAACTGCTTGGATAAGTAAATCCAAACAAAGCATCACTAGCAACCTAAACAGTTGAAGTAAAAGTACTTATTGCCTAAGAAGCAATAAAACAGAGTTGTTTATATTAATGAGTTCTTCATTGAACTTTGGTGGATCACATGTCTGCTAACTTGATGGCTCTTCATTGCAAAATGCGTAGAACCACTATCGAAGTAAGAAAGACTAGGTCACATAATAAACAAACTCAAAAGATCTTATCATCCTATCTCGAATATCATTCGATGAAAAAGATATTAAGATTGGCAAAGCATGATAACTAAACCTATGCAACAAGTGAGAAAGCAACACTCACATTGTAGCACTGGAAATCAAGCATAGCTTTGAATTCCATGAAATGTTTTAAAGATGGGTTCGAGGCCCATGGTTGTAAAACATTGGGGTTGAACATTTATCATATATGAAATGAATTTTCATATTCCATTTAATCTTGGTTTAGTATTAAATGATGAGTCCCTTCAATTTGATGATATATTCAAGATAGACTGTCAGGACCAGTCCTGTGACTAAGAAATGTCTATCAAGTGAACTTGAATGTCAAAGGTTGAAAATGGTCCCTAGTCGGAGTTTTCTATAAAATTGGACGCATAGAAAACGTTAGACGATTAGAATGCAAGATGACTAGTAGTTATGTTTCTTGAACTATGTGGACATGGCAATGTCATAATCATTTGCATAGATACTTACTTTGGGAAGACTAGTATCGGACAAGACCTATGAAACTTTACTGTAAGAGATGAAAATCTGTCATAAGTAAATTTCATTAAAATTATTAGACACTAAATCCTCAATACCTGAGTGATTTGAGATTACTTGTTTGAGAACTGGTTGCTTTGATGTTGACCAACCGTCGCACCGTAAAAGGAGGCTATAAAGGCAACGCTCAGGTAATCACCTATCAAACGAAGTCTAATCTCAAGATCGCAAGATTGGGATTGTCCTCCCATAAATCGGGATGAGATGCTTAAAAGTTGTACAAGGCCACTCGGAGAGCTAGAAACTGTGAAATGCATGGCCGTGCTCGGATGAATCATAGGCTATGATTATCTGTTTATTTGATCAGTTGAACTCTGAAACCGAGAAACACCTCTGGACATAATAAGGATGACAACTCTTACCTTATGTTCAAGAGCAAGCATCGAGCGACAAAGGAATTAGGAAATGCACACTTGTCCCTAAGGACAAGTGGGAGACTGAAGGAAATAATGCCCTTGGTCCAAGTATGCATTCAATGTTAAGTCTAATAAATGCGGTTCAGTATTAATTAACAAGTTAATAATTCAGTGAGATCAAGTGAGCTGAATGCCTAGCTAGAGGCCGCTTCAGTTCAAGTGGAATTAATGATATTAATCCACAGCTTACTCTTGACTGAACCCGTAGGGTCACACAAATAGTACGTAAACGGATCAAGTATTTAATGGCGTTAAATACTCCATCTATGGATATTCGGAATCGACGGATCTTGGTTCCAGTGGGAGCTGAGATCGTCAAAGGCAAGCAAATGAATACTCCGGAAACGATGATATTGCCGGAAACGGAAATATGGATCGTATCGGAAATATAAATATTATCCAAGTCGTAGATGTTGCCGGAAACGGAAACATGGTACGTATCGGAAAATATTATCGGAAATAGAAATATTGCCGGAATCGGAAATATTGCCGGAAACGGAAATATTGTCTGAATCGGAAATATTATCGGAATCGGAAAATAATTCCGGAAACGGAAATATTAAATATTTGTTCGAAACGGAAATTAATTCCGGAATCGGAAATATTAAATATTGTTCGTATCGGAAATGAATTCCGGAATCGAGAATTTAATCGGAAGCGCATCGTACGAATTAGCATCGGACGAGGCCTGCCAGACGAAGGCCCAGCACAAAGCCGGGGCCATCGCCCAGCAAGCCAAGCGCAACAACCACACGCCAAGCATGCGACCAGGCCCAGCGCAAAAGCCAGGCCCAGCCGAAGCTTGGGCGCGCGCGCGGGGCTGCGACGAGTGGGCTGGCGCTGTGCGTGGGCCGCAAGGCCTGCGTGCGGTGCTAGCGTATTACTCGAAGTGTGTTACTCGAATCCTAAAGCGTATAGAATTCGTTTAATGATTAAATTCCTAATCCTAAAAGATAAATTAATTAAATAAGAGTTCCACTAGGATTCTAATTTAATTAATTCGTAACCTAGTAGGATTCCAATTCTCTTTCCATACCCCTATAAATATGTGGCCTGGGTTCACAATTTATAACGAGTTTTCAAGTATTCAAAGTGAGTTTTTGAGAGAAAAATTCAGTCACATACCTTGCCTAAAAGTGCCGAAATTATTAGTACCTTAAGGGCGATTCTAGTTGGTCAATCTTAAGGCGGATCCGGACGTGCTGTGGACTATCTACGGAGGGACGACACTTGGAGTCCTAAAGACTTTTTCTTGTTCGGTTCGGGCGCAGCTAGGGAAGGCACGCAACAAAGAGTATGCTTCTAAACTATGCTATATGATTATGTGTAAATAATATGTATTCCTGGCTTAATGGTTGTTTCCGCATGATTTATGGATTGTCATATGTATCATAACCTAACATAGTCTTCCCAAAGTAAGTATCTATGCAAATGATTATGACATTGCCATGTCCACATAGTTCAAGAAACAGAACTACTAGCCATCTTGCATTCTAGTCGTCTAACGTTTTCTATGCGTCAAATTTTATAGAAAACTCCGACCAGGGACCATTTTCAACCTTTGACATTCAAGTTCACTTGATAGACATTTCTTAGTCACAGGACTGGTCCTGACAGTCTATCTTGAATATATCGTCAAATTGAAGGGACTCATCATTTAATAAACCACAAATTAAATGGAAAAATGAATTCTCTTCATTTATTGTGAATGATTAACCAATAATGTTTTACAAAGATTTAAACTCTAAAACTTTAAAACATTAAACAAGGATATCAAAGCCATTCTCCAATATGCTTGATTCCCATAGCTGCAGTGTGCGAGTTGTGCTTCGCCTGCGGCAGAGGTTTAGTCAATGGATCTGATATGTTGTCATCAGTTCCAATCTTGCTTATCTCGACTTCTTTTCTTTCAACGAACTCTCGTAGAAGGTGAAATCTACGAAGTACATGCTTGACTCTCTGGTGGTGTCTAGGCTCTTTTGCCTGTGCAATAGCTCCGTTATTATCACAATACAGGGCTATTGGTCCTTTAATGGAGGGGACTACACCAAGTTCACCTATGAACTTCCTTAGCCATATAGCTTCGTTTGCTGCTTCATGTGCAGCAATGTACTCCGCTTCAGTTGTAGAATCCGCAATGGTGCTTTGCTTAGCACTTTTCCAGCTTACTGCACCTCCGTTGAGGCAGAAGACAAACCCAAACTGTGATCTGAAATCATCTTTGTCGGTTTGGAAACTTGCGTCCGTATAGCCTTTAACAATTAATTCATCATCTCCACCATAGACCTGGAAGTCATCTTTGTGCCTTTTCGGGTACTTCAGAATATTCTTGGCAGCAGTCCAATGCGCCTCTCCTGGGTCTGACTGGTATCTGCTCGTAGCACTGAGTGCGTACGCAACATCCGGGCGTGTACATATCATAGCATACATTATTGAACCAATCAATGATGCATATGGAATCCCATTCATTCGTCTACGCTCATCAAGTGTTTTTGGGCATTGAGTCTTGCTTAGAGTTATTCCATGAGACATGGGTAGGTAGTCTCGCTTGCAGTCTGCCATCTTGAACCTATCAAGCACCTTATTGATATAAGTTCTTTGACTAAGTTCAATCATCTTTTTAGATCTATCTCTGTAAATCTTGATGCCCAATATGTACTGTGCTTCTCCTAGATCCTTCATCGAAAAACATTTCCCAAGCCAAATCTTGACAGAGTTCAACATAGGAATGTCATTTCCGATAAGTAATATGTCGTCGACATATAATACTAGAAAATCAATTTTGCTCCCACTGACCTTCTTGTATACACAAGATTCGTCCGCGTTCTTGATGAAACCAAAGTCACTGACTGCTTCATCAAAACGTATATTCCAGCTCCTGGATGCCTGCTTCAATCCGTAGATTGATTTCTTTAGCTTGCATACCTTTTTAGCATTCTTTGGATCCTCAAAACCTTCAGTCTGTGTCATGAACACAGTTTCTGTTAAAACGCCGTTTAAGAAAGCAGTTTTGACATCCATCTGCCATATTTCGTAATCGTAATATGCAGCGATTGCTAACATTATCCGAATAGACTTTAGCATTGCAACTGGTGAAAAGGTTTCATCGTAATCCACACCGTGGACTTGCCTGTAACCTTTTGCAACCAATCTAGCTTTGAAAACTTCAAGTTTTCCATCCTTGTCCTTTTTCAGTTTGAAAACCCATTTGCTTCCAATGGCTTGGTAGCCATCCGGCAAATCGACCAAATCCCATACTTGGTTTTCAGACATGGAGTATAATTCAGATTGCATGGCTTCTTGCCATTGCTTGGAGCTAGGGCTCGTCATAACTTGTTTGTAAGTCGCAGGTTCATCACTTTCAAGTAATAGAACGTCATAGCTCTCGTTTGTCAAAATACCTAAGTACCTTTCCGGTTGAGATCTATATCTTTGCGATCTACGCGGGGTAACATTTCTAGATTGACCATGATTCTCACCAGATGCTTCTAAAGATCTCTGAGTTTCATCCTGAATGTCATCTTGAGCATTCTCTAGAGTTTGTTGTTCGACTCGAATTTCTTCGAGGTCTACTTTTCTCCCACTTGTCATTTTGGAAATGTGATCTTTCTCCAAAAAGACACCATCTCGAGCAACAAATACCTTGTTCTCAGATGTATTGTAGAAGTAATACCCCCTTGTTTCCTTTGGATAGCCCACAAGGATACATTTGTCGGATTTCGGATGAAGTTTGTCTGAAATTAATCGTTTGACGTATACTTCACATCCCCAAATCTTACGAAAAGACACATTTAGAGGCTTTCCAAACCATAACTCATATGGAGTCTTTTCGACAACTTTAGACGGAGCTCTATTTATAGTGAGTGCAGCTGTATTTAGTGCATGTCCCCAAAATTCTAATGGAAGTTCGGCCTGACCCATCATTGACCTGACCATGTCTAGCAAGGTTCTGTTCCTCCGTTCCGACACACCGTTCCATCGTGGTGTTCCAGGAGGAGTCAATTCTGATAGAATTCCACATTCTTTCAGATGGTCATCAAATTCATAGCTCAGATATTCACCGCCTCTATCAGATCGCAGTGCCTTAATCTTCTTGCCTAATTGATTCTCTACTTCACTCTGAAATTCCTTGAATTTGTCAAAGGATTCAGACTTATGCTTCATTAGGTAGACATAACCATATCTACTGAAGTCATCAGTGAAAGTGATAAAGTAGCTGAAACCACCTCTAGCATTTGTACTCATTGGTCCACATACATCTGTATGGATTAAACCCAATAGTTCAGTTGCTCTTTCTCCAACTTTAGAGAAAGGTTGCTTTGTCATTTTGCCAAGTAAACATGATTCGCATTTAACATAATCCTCTAAGTCAAATGGTTATAGAATTCCTTCCTTTTGAAGTCTTTCTAAGCGTTTCAAGTTTATATGGCCTAATCGACAATGCCACAGATAGGTGAGATCTGAATCATCCTTTTTGGCCTTTTTGGTATTTATGTTATAAACTTGTTTGTCGTGATCTAATAAATAAAGTCCATTGACTAATCTAGCAGATCCATAAAACATCTCTTTAAAATAAAACGAACAACTATTGTCTTTTATTAAAAAGGAATATCCCTTAGCATCTAAGCAAGAAACTGAAATGATGTTTTTAGTAAGACTTGGAACATGGAAACATTCTTCCAGTTCCAAAACTAGCCCGGAGGGCAACGACAAATAATAAGTTCTTACAGCTAATGCAGCAATCCGTGCTCCATTTACCACTCGTAGGTCGACTTCACCCTTGCTACTTCTTCTTAGTCCCTGTGGATTGGAACATAAGTGTGAGCCACAACCTGTATCTAATACCCAAGAAGTTGAATTAGCAAGTATACAGTCTATAACGAAAATACCTGAAGTTGGAACGACTGTTCCGTTCTTCTGATCTTCCTTTAGCTTCAAGCAATCTCTTTTCCAATGCCCCTTCTTCTTGCAGTAGAAGCATTCGGATTCAGAAGTGGGTTGACTGACCTTCCTCTTTTCAGACTTGGCGCCAGTTTGCTTAGTTGGGCTGGCCTTGTTGCCACCTCTCTTAGCATTCCTCTTCTTTCCAGATTTCTTGAACTTGCCCCCACGCACCATAAGCACATCTTGCTTATCACTTTTGAGCGTCTTTTCAGCGGTTTTCAGCATACCGTGAAGCCCAGTGAGCGTTTTGTTCAGACTATTCATACTGTAGTTCAGTTTAAACTGATCATACCCGTTATGAAGAGAATGGAGGATGGTGTCTACAACCATTTCCTGAGAGAATTGCTAATCCAGTCGACTCATATTCTCAATGAGTCCAATCATTTTGAGAACATGTGGACTTACGGGCTCGCCTTTCTTAAGCTTGGTCTCAAGAATTTGCCTATGAGTCTCGAATCTTTCGACTCGAGCCAGATCTTAGAACATGTTCTTCAACTCACTGATGATTGCGAAAGCATCTGAGTTGATGAACGTTTTCTGCAGATCTGCACTCATGGTGGCGAGCATTAGACATTTCACATCCCAGTTGGCATCAATCCAACGATTGAGGGCTGCCTGAGTGACCCCGTCGCCTGCGGCTTCGGGCATCGCCTCATCTAGGACATACTCCTTTTCTTCCTGCATAAGAACTATTTGCAAGTTCCTTTGCCAGTCAAGGAAGTTTTTCCCGCTCAACTTCTCCTTTTCGAGAATTGACCGAATGTTGAATGAATTGTTGTTTGCCATAGTTAAAACTACAATTGAAAAGAATAAACAAATAAATAACCATTCACAGTTTCTCTTAATAAACTTAAATTCTAGCATACATGCATAATTCAATGTTCATTAAGCATTTTATTCAAGTTATGTGTTCCGGCAGGTGTGAATAAAATGATTCCAAGATCCTAAAATCATTGAAGAATTAAGCACAGTTTGTCGACTTAATCCTAAAACATCTTAGGTAAGCAAAAGCCTTTTGCTAATAGTCTAGAAACTATTCTTGGTTGATAGGTACGTCTAAGAACTTATTAGGTAAACCTATCGATTTTGCCACGACATAAAAGGACTCCTTACTTATATTGTTGAGTTTCACCAAAACTAACATGTAATCACAATTATTTGTGTACCTTGCCCCTTTAGGGCCAATAAGTAACACCTCGCTGAGCGAAAACTATTACTAGATTGATGTAAAGGATATCCAAGCAAGTGTATATTTTGGCATGGCACCTTTTAACTCAATTTTTAAGTTTGGAACTTAAGGCTCTTACTATGTTGGTTAGATTTTAAGTGAACTAAAATCCTTAATCATGCAACATAATCAAGCTTTGATCTCATGCATATTTAAGACATATTTAAAAGCAATAAATAACTTAAAACATGCATAAGATAAATGTGATCTAGTATGGCCCGACTTCATCTTGAAGCTTCAACTTCAAAGTCCGTCTTGAAAATCTCTGTGGGAGGCACCATTTTCTTCAAATAGGATAAGCTATAATTAAAACTAATTACAATTATTTGATGGTACGCAGACTATATTTGAATTGAAAAACAATTTTGGTACTTTAGACCAATTACATTCAAATTAATGGTACGCATACCATATTTTCTATCCTATTTGGGTCATACTAGTCACTTCATAACCTGCAAAACAGTACATATACAATATATACCATTCACCCATTCATTATCATGAATGACCCACATAGCTGGGTAGTAAAACACATCATGCATCACATAAACATTTGCAGCAATTAATCAAGGGCAGCAATAATCTATTAATTATCCAGTCCTCATTAATTCTAATCTAGTTGTTTTAACCTTAAGGATTTGTAGACCTAATCAAGAGTTTATGACTAAAATGGCTCCCACTTAAACCAATAAATTCATATGCTTTACTAATTTTAAACATAAAATGTATTTCTAGTCTAACCGGAAACATACAAATTTAATTAAAATTTAAAGCTCATATAAATTTATAATTGAATCCACTTATTTAATTTATTTTTCAGTCGTATTTAAATTAATTCATGATTTTAATTTTAGTAAAATAATTAGAATAAATAAAATTTATTATAATTATAATATTCAAAATTAAAATCCAAGAAAACAATTTAAATTGTTAATTTTAAAATTAATTAAAATTACGAAAACTGAATCGAATTAAAATTTTAAAACGATCTAATCGTAACGCAACAACCCCACGCAACGCACAGCCATAGGCCACACGCATACAGCCATCGCTGGCCATGTGCGCGCAGCCCATGCGCTGCGTCGCATCGCTGCTGCTCACCATCGCAAGGCGCGCGCCAGCGCTCGTCGCAACAAGCACGCTGCTCACCATCGCTGGGCGCAGGCGCTCGTCGCACGCGCACGCTGCTCACCATCGCTGGGCGCAGCGCCAGCACTCGTTGCAACAAGCATGCTGCTCACCATCGCTGGGCGCAGCGCTCGTCGCACGCGAGGCAGTGCGCGCTGTGGCGCAGCTCGCTTGCTGCCCACACGCGACGGCTCGTGCCTTGCTCTCGCCCTTGCCCATGCGCCCATCGCACACAGCCCACGACACAAGGCAGGGCACCTACCTTGTGCTCGAGCACCATGCCCTTGCTCGCTGCATTCGTACCGCATGGGCGACGAGCTCCCTTGCTCGTCGTCGCATGCCCGCACTATACAACACCCCTTAAGGGTAACACGTAGCGTCCATTGCTTTGTGCGTGCAAGTTATATGAGCGAATCGCATAAAAATTAAAAATTTTATTTTCAAAATTAATGACAAATTAATAAATCATATTAATTTCATAATTTTAGGGCGAAAAATCGAAAATTTATTAATTTATTGATTTCCGATTAACATGGATTCAAGTCTAGGTCATAAAAATTTAAAATTTAACATAAATTTACAATTTTTATGGTGGTTTTTAATCATAGGTATCTAATTAAATTATAACTAATTATGAAAATCAAATTAATTCTAAATTATTCCAATTTTTAACAACTTAATCATAATTACGAATTAGATTGCATAATTAACAAGGCTAGGCATTCAAACTTGTTAAACATATACAGTAGGTCAATCAAAAATTCAAGATTTATCAACAAGAATCGCAAATATTTAATTTAACATCTTAAATTTACGAAATTTTGCATTCGAAAAACTAAAACCTCCGAAAAGTCATAGTTAGGCTTCGAATTTGAGAATTCTGGGTCCGGCCGAAAAATACTATTTTGTCAAAATTTTAGAATGCCTTTTACATGCGGAATTGACACAAAAATCACTCGATTTGGATGAGTAACGAAGAAACTGCCGAAAAACTGCGTACGTATAATTAAATAAACGCAATTTGCAATTAATTAACAATTACGAAAATTAATCACCCCTTTTAATTCTTGCAAATTTGTAATATTTAACCATGTTTATGCAATTTAGATTATGAAAATAATAAGAGGCTCGTGATACCACTGTTAGGTTATGATACATATGACAATTCATAAATCATGCGGAAAAACCATAAAGCCAGGAAAGCATATTATTTACACATAATCATTTAGCATAGAACAGATGCATACATGTTGTAGCGTGCCTTTCCTAGCTGCGCCCGAACCGAACAAGAACAAGTCTTTAGGACTCCAAATGTTGTCCCTCTGTAGATAGTCCACAGTACGTCCGGATCCGCCTCAAGTTAGACCAACTAGAATCGCCCTTAAGGTGCTTAGGAATTTCGGCTAGTGTTTGCAAGTGTATGGCTGATTTTTATTTCAAAAACTTACCCTTTGAATACTTCAATTGTACCCATAAATTGTGACCCTAGGCACCTATTTATAGGAGTATGGAAAAGGAATTGTAATCCTACTAGGATGTGGATTTGCTAATTAGAACTTTATTAGGACTCTAAATAACAAAGCAAATCTAGTAGGATTAGGATTTTAATCTTTTCACAAATCCTAATAGAATTAGGATTTCCCGCACAAGCATCGCACAAGCCGTGCACCCACGCAAGCCTTGCGGCCCACGACAGGCGCACAGCCCACGCTGCTGTGCTGCGCGCGCGCGCCCTTGGCTGGGCCTGGCCTTGCGCTGGGCTTGGTTGAGGCGTGCGTTGGTGCGTGCGGCTCGCTGGGCGAGGGCCTGGCTTCGTGCTGGGCCTTCGTCTAGCGGGCCTCGTCCGATGCTAATTCTTACGATACGCTTCCGATTAAATTTCCGATTCCGGAATTCATTTTCGATGCGAACAATATTTAATATTTCCGATTCCGGAATTAATTTCCGTTTCGAACAAATATTTAATATTTCCGTTTCCGGAATTATTTTCTGATTCCGAAATATTTCCGATTCTGACAATATTTCCGTTTCCGGCAATATTTCCGATTCCGGCAATATTTTCATTTCCGATAATATTTTCCGATACGTACCATGTTTCCGTTTCCGGCAACATCTACGACTTGGATAATATTTATATTTCCGATACGATCCATATTTCCGTTTCCGGCAATATCATCGTTTCCGGAGTATTCATTTCTTGCTTTGTGACGATCTCAGCTCCCACTGAAACCAAGATCCGTCGATTCCGAATATCCATAGATAGAGTATTTAATGCCATTAAATAATTGATCCGTTTACGTACTATTTGTGTGACCCTACGGGTTCAGTCAAGAGTAAGCTGTGGATTAATATCATTAATTCCACTTGAACTGAAGCGGCCTCTAGCTAGGCATTCAGCTCACTTGATCTCACTGAATTATTAACTTGTTAATTAATACTGAACAGCATTTATTAGACTTAACATAGAATGCATACTTGGACCAAGGGCATTATTTCTTTCACAAGCAACATTACTTATGGAGTTCTTTTAATGCGTGATATAATGAATACCGACAAATTCAAGAATCAAAATAAAAACAGGAACTGTAGATTGTTTTTGAAGTCTTACCACACAAGCAAAAAAATTGAAGTACTTAGACGTTCAGTTGAAGATTGCATTATTACCAGCTGTGGTGAGGTGAATAGTAGTGCTCCCTTATCAATGATAAACCTTGACAATAACTGGTACTACTCTCGTGTGTGGCCACCAGCATCAATTTCCTCTTCACCTTGAAACTATACAATCGCCCTTCAGAGTTCAGATCCTGATTGGACCTCATTCGCAGCTGATTATACGAGTCTTCAAAAACATACACCCGCGAACACTTGTTCTGGATGGCCCAGCAAGGTGTTGCTCATGCTGTTGTCTGATTTTAGAACTAAAGTATGCCCTCTTGTTATCAAAATCTATACGACGAGGTGCTTTCAGCATCATATATAGACACCAATTTTTCCAGCAACTCTGGATTTTAACTGATAAATGCATGCAAAAGTCACTGATGTTTGTCAGCAAACCTTGAAAATATGACAGCACTGTCAAATCTTTTCTGAGTATCACCACCGCAGTTTCTCAGGTGCCAAGGAAGAAGCATCAACAGATTCTTGAACAAATGTATTACTTGACTGTAGCTTTTCACAAAGAACAAAGAAAGACTCGATGAAAGGCAAGAGTCTTTTTATCCCAGCAGGCAGAGGAGGAGATGAGAGAGATAATATAACAACAGTATCCCCAACACTCATAGAAGCCATGATTGGTGATAAAGTGCTTTGTCCAAGCTCTGACTCGGCTCTGCTAATACGGTTGCTAAGTGCCAGACACAATGGCTCCGGGGAAGAATTCAACTTCAACAAAATGGATTTCTCCTCCTCCATTCTGTTGAATCAAAGCAATTTAAGCTAAAAAAATCAAAAATAGAATTATGATACAACATAGAATTAATCATACTTCAATTCAGAGGCCAGCAAATGATAATGTAAATTTTGAGGACTGAAAGGTGGTTTTACACAAATAAAAACTCTAATGAAACCGATAACCACATGGGATAATATAGGATCAATGTCAAGTAGTTTTCTAAAAACACAAGCAGACTTCTATGAATACTTGACTCTTTGAGTGACACTAATAGCACCTTAAAAGAGAAAAAAAGAGATACAAAGGGACCCACGGGTCCAAAAGCTGAGCTCTCTACATCACAATATTTTTAATTTTGCAGTACTATAATTTTCTATTGCCAAGTATTTTTTCAGTAGAAAGTTTTTATTTGGTTTATTTCTTTTTCTTCTTCTTTGGAACCACCAGTTTTCTAGTTAGCCCCAACTTTAGAAGGGTTTTATAAGTACTTAGTATTGGTCTTAGAAACATTCACACTCCACAATATGATATCATATGTGAGTAGTCAAGCAAGAAACCAAGACATCATGATTCTCCAATGCAACAATATGATATGCATTCTGAAAATTGTCAGGACTGCTAACCTAACTGACATAAGTTGGCACTTTCTTAACACATAAACTTGTCCTTCCTAATTTATACCAACATAAGCTCCAATACATTCGGGAACGACATTATACCAATTAAATTAGTGGCAATAATCTTTAACCATTGTTTTTCCGATTGAGTTGTGATGAATGTTCAGCGAACTCCATCTTCAGATAAAGATGATGATCTTCACGCTTATCTACGTTCTTGCTAATTGAAGTGGAGGCCCAAATCCCCATGATAAAAATTCATAGGAAATTGTGAAGCCTTCTCCTTACAAGCAAGGTCTACAACTCTACAAGAAAAAACAAAGTAATATTGTAGCTAAAACAGGGAACACTATCTAATTAATAGCAAAAGAAAAGAAAAAAATGTGTAGAGCTTTTACAAGGCTTCTATATAGGACTGAATGGGGCTTATTCTGGTTTTGTGCTGCTACCTATTGGTACTTATATTCTATGAATTGTTTTCCAAATTGTTATGCAAAATAGGTACTTACAGCTGAACACCTTAAGATAGAAGAATACTATAGTTGCCCGTTGCCTAGAAACCAAATCAACAGCCTCAGCAGGCATTCGTTCGTGGAATATCTGTTGCGAAGAAGAAGAAAATGTCTAACATTTAAACCTTAAAAAAAGACGAAAATAAAATATTCAAATTACCTTACCTTTTTCCATGGATGAGCTTTAGTTTGAGGGAATTTGAATTCCGTGAAGTTGGGGCATGATACATTTAATTTCCTCTAGTGATGGAGTGCCCAAAACCTGGAAAAAAAAAATTAGGCAGGCATTGTCAACAGACATTTGAGAAGAAGCGCAACGGAAATGACTTTGTTAATGACTTTTGAATTTGAATTAGTAAAAACAGACTGATTGAAATCAGTTAACCAAATTAGCAAATTAAGCTTGATGATTTTGAGGAAAAATATTGACATATGTTAATAACAAAAGGCACGAATGACATAATCTACTACCCCAGAACCAAAAAATCTACTCAAATGACCATTTTAATTGTAGTAAAGAACAAAAAGAGAAAACAAGATAACGAAATGGTCGCAATTCTATTCAACTCCCCAGCTTCAATTTTCTTTTAATAAAATAAACAAATTTCAGATTCAATCCACTCTACCAAAGAATTGTAATTAACAAAACTAAGACCATACATCAAATATATCATTGGATCGAAAGAAAGGGTTATTAGCCTGTGAGAGAAACTTGCAAACAAAATCCAATTTCATCAAAATCTATTCAATTCAAAAACAGAAATACAGTATAGCAAATTCTAGATTTATAAAAAAAATTAAAACAATCTAGCATTTGAGCTTCCAATCCAGGGAAATAAAACTCACAAGAAAGTAATTTTTTTTTTGAGGGGAAAGGTTAGTGTCATTAATCAAGGGACAATTTGTCCATGAGTACATACGATGATACATCTCTAGGACATTGACTTTCCCAAACTTGTTCATTACCGAAAACGACACTGATCTAGCAAGGTGATGGGCAACAAAAATTTACCCTACCTTTTGACATGAGACCAAGAAATATAGTCCAACTTCGAATTGACCTCACATATATCTTCCACCACTGAGTCTAAACTGGTGAAGAATATAGAGGCCTTAGTTAGCCTAGTAATCAAAACTTGGCAATGAACTTCCAAGCACACCTTAGACACACCATACTTGCGACCTAAATGGATTTCGAAATGAATAGCCTTGCATTCAGCCATTACTGGGGTCATTTTCCTCTTACCCTTCGAGTCCCCAAAAATTTAAAAATCTAGAATTTTCGCAATAGATTGAAATTCCCACCCGTTCACATTCAAAATCACGTAATTTCATATAAAATCATGAAAATGAAAATGCCAATGAAATGAAAATGCCAATGAAATGAAAATACCAATTTACTACTTACATATTGAAGCTGGCATTTAACATCCTATACACTCACACACACACAAGCAAAAAGGAAATAAAAATAATAAAAACCAAAAGATATTGAATAGAAATGAATTAAAAAATTAAAAGAGGAATTAATACCATAAAGAATGAGTTCAGAGATTGAACAACACACTTGAGCTTGTGCCTCTTCTTCTCAAGGCAAATACAAATTTCATTCAACAAATTAAATTAAATAAATAAAAACTATGCATAAATCCTAAATCCTTAAACCCTAAACCTAATCTGAAGAAAACAGTGATGAAATTAATTGAGAAATTGGCTTACAACGATCTGATGAAGATGAGAAAATTTAAAGGAATTCACAATTTTCACTGCGAGGAAGCGCTTAGCAGCGGAGAGAGAAAGTTGCAGAAGCGATATGAGAGAGGGGTTGAAAAGGGAGATGGTAGAGATTCTCAATCAAGGAGCAAGTGGGGTGAGCAAGTGTGAGTCAGCAAGGTATGGAGCACTGGTCTGAAAGGAAGCAAAAGCTTAGAAACAATAAACTTCAAGGTTTACACACTCATATTACTATTACCAATTGAGATTGGCATGAGTGGTTAAGGGTCTCTTGCTCCTTAACCAAGGTCTCGGGTTCGAGCCTTGAGAATGGAAAAACGCTGGAGATTAGTCCACTCGCCGAAGGCGGTGGGAACTCCTCGTAGTAGAACAAAAAAAAAAACACTCATATTACTATTTCTAGGGAAATGTGAGGTCTTTCCACTTTTAGAGGGGTTTTTGATACATTCCTATATTCCGAGAAAAAATATCACTATTATAAGTCAACTCTTGAGAAGTTTTGTGTCCAACTAAATATCTAAGGCGCCCTTATATTTCTTTTTACTCTTTCAAAATTTATTGTTTTAAATGTGACTCCCTCCGTTTTCCTGAGTTCTATTCTATCAACAGAAACCAAGTGAGATGCCACAAAAGTGGGTACCTTTCCTTTAAGGAGGAGAGATGTAGAGAGTAAGAGAAATATTAAATATTATTGAGTGCCACAAAGTGGGGTGGGAAGTGATATAATATGCAAAAGGTCCAAATAATGGAATAAAGTAAAAGTGAGTAGAACAAAGGAAAACACCTCAAAACAGAGAGTGAGTAGAACTTAGAAAACAGAGGGAGTAATAAATGAAAATTTGAAGCACGCATCACGTGCATTAGATCTTATATATAATGCTAAGGTCCACCAATTCTAATAAAATCAACAGTGGACAACCTTGTACATATACAAAAGCAAGAATCTCTAACATTAAAAACTATGAAGCACGGGTACTTCCCCGGAGTGTCGTTTCCCGTACCGGGGACGGGTACGGTACGGGTTCGGGACGGATACGTCGGAAACACGTCCCCTGGACGACTCTTGAATGGTGGGGACGTCAAGTTTAGTAGGGGACGGATAGGGAGGTTGATGGGGACGTTTTGGGGACGGATTTAGAAGCTTTAAGACGTGCCCTTCCCTCTTCTTCCTCTCTTTTTCTCAGATCTAGGGTTTGTAACACTAAATCTAAAAATTCAAGCACTAAACATATATGAAGGAGGATGAATGGATAGGGATCGGAGTCGGCGTTGAGAAGCGAGCAATTCTATGGAGTCGTGAGAAGTTTATGATGTGGTGGGCCGGTGGTTGTGCGGCGGCTACATGAAACTTATTGAACAGCTCCATTGTGGAAAGCATAAGTAAAAAGGTGAGAGAGGGGTTAATATTATAAAGAGGAGAGTGGTGACCGATCTCTGGTTAGAAGAGAGAGAAAGGAGAGAAGTCTGGAAGATAAAATGATAGCAAAAACAGTCAAACACTTTTACAAAGATTACATCAAACGTGTTTTACAGTTATCTCAAGCAGAGTACATCAAACGTGTTTTACAAAGATTTAATATGAGTGATCCTAAGCCAGAACACCCTTAGCAAGTCACTTTCGGTTATCCAAATATCATTTCCCTTAAACGGAGGAAGATAAAGATTACATGGCTAAGGTTCCTTATGCCTTGGCCATTGGGAGTTTGATGTACGCAATGGTTAAGACAAGATATTGAACATGCAGTGGGAGTTGTTAGCAGACTTCTGTCAAATCTATGAAAAAATCATTCGAAGCAATGAAGTGGATTTTGAGGTATCTACGGGGTACCATAGATAAGTGTTTGTACTTTGATAAAGGTGAACTAAAAGTACAAGGTTATGTCGATGCAGACTTTGGAGGTGAAGTCGGTCACAGGAAAAGCACTATCGGTTATATATTCACGGGTTGGAAATACAACGGTTAGTCGGATGTCGCGGTTACAAAAGATTGTTGCTTTATTCACCACAAAGGCTGAATGTGTAACAATAACTTAAACAAGTAAAGATATGATATGGCTTCAAGGTTTGTTAACTGAGTTAGGGTTCAACCAAGAGAATAATATTCTATACAGTGATAGTTAAAGTGCGATACACTTAGCAAAGAAATCGGCATTTCATTCTAGAACAAAGCATGTTGGACTTCGATATCATTTTACACGATCTCTACTAGCAGATGAAGTGTTAATATTGGAGAATATTCAAGGAACTAAGAATCCGATGACTGTTGACAAACTAAAGTTGTGTTCCACTTTAGTTGGCCAGCATGGGTAGCATATGAGAAATCTCTATTACAAGGAGTAAGGTGTGAAGACACATTATGATCAGTCTTCAAGTTGGAGGTTGTTAAGATCACCACAATTAAAAAGGGAAAACAAATATAGGCCTTACAATTTCTTAGCAATACATGAATGAATTCTTAAGAAATGTAGAGGAAATAGTTTTCTAAATTTAAGAAGTCATATTTAGAAAACTAGGAACTACATAAACCTAAGCTATCATTTGTTATAATCATCCCAAAAACAAAAAGGAAAACACAAAAAATAGAGGAAAGCTTTAAGAGAATTTTTGAGAAAAATTCTTGGGTGTATTTGGGGTGCCTATGGGTTGTGAGTTACTTATTGAACACTTTTGTATTATTTATCTTTTCAGCAAAAGTTTTGCAACGTATTTAGAGATAATAACACTTGTCGAATAATCCAAGGTAGCGGGCTACACTTGTGGTGCGTGGAGAAGCCCTTGTGTGTGCCCTCGCGATTGAAGATCGTGTGTTGAAAGTCTTCTTAACAATGTGGTGGTTAGGCGTTGTGTCCTATTTGTGAAAATGGCGGTGCAAGATGGTTTCGTTTGTGGGGAGGCCACGGGTTAGTGGTCCTTGGTTTGAGGGGAGTATTGTTGGGATATCAACCCACGTCCCCCGTCGGAAGAGTAGGCAAAGATTGCCTAGCATATGAGTATTCACCTTCTCCAATTAGTACGAGGCCTTTTCGGAAGGAGCCCAAAAACAAATTCGTGAGGGCTGGGCGCGAGACGGACAATATCATACTAATGTGGATTCTTGGTGGTGTATGACCCAACAAGGTGGGTGATCGGGGCATAACAAAAAGTAGTATAACATGTACAAATTGTTGTTCCAAGAAGAAGTGATTCAATAACTGAGGCAAACTTTCAAAAATATAAAGTAAAATAATATGACGGCAAATATGCAATATAATGAAAGTAAATCAACTGAGCCAAAACACATACCTAGGACATTAAGCTTTCCCAAAACTCAACCTCCTTTATGCTTCCCAATCTGAACGTATTGTTAAAAGGGTAGCCATTTTCTGTAGGCAAACCGCCTCTTTCAACTGATAGATCGTTTCCATGAACCAAAATCAATATATTGAAGTGATATTTCACCTAGATATAAGTCTTTCAGGTGCTGCTTACACAAACCAATGCGTCTTTTATTCAAACTGGGATGAATACAACTTGAAAATCCCGTATTCCAGCCAGGAAATTTTTGCCTTTCCATAACATGAAGAATGTAAACACACGGTGCTGCAGCTGAGCAACCCATAACAAAACAGTTACAAGGCCTGGACAAGCTCACCATCATGGCAAGAGAAAGTTGGCACAACCCACTGTAAGAAATTCCATACATCAATGCCTCGTCATTATCAAGACTACAAGTATCCAACATATCTTCACATATTCCATCCTCTGCATCCTGGCTGAGCAACATGCTGCTCAGCTGCGAACCAAAACCTTTCTCTATCTCAGATTCATGTATTCTATATTTTAGTGCTAGTGTCCGGATGCAAGACTTCCTAACTTGTTCTGAGACAATAATCTTTAACTCGCCAAAGTTTTCACACTCGCTGCACCATCTCAGCCATCTATGTCCAATGCCAGAAAACCAATCAATTATTTGGCTGCTATCCTGTAAAATGAGAGCGTGAACTGCACGGGAATATCCTTTGTCACTGACCAGTCCATATCGTAACAGACGCTTCTGAATGACATTGACAGGAGCTATAACCTGTGTGATAGTCTCACATTGTTGAGACAAACCTGAACTTGGCAAAAGAGAAAGAAGGGAATCAGTTTCAGAAGAATTGTATTCTTCAACACGTCTCTGAAACTCATAAAATGACTCCAGCAGAGATGGTGGAAGTGCAGGTTCAGCAATACACTTGGATAGGATATATTCTTCGTTGGTGGCAGCATTTTTCTTTAAATCTTGCATCCAAATTTTTATTAACTGCTTATACCAGTGATCGGTTTCCATGCCAGACTTACGGTAACAAGATATTTTGCTCAAACAAGAGTTATTGTCAGAAAGATGCCTTATCTCTGACTCCTTAACCTTCCTCAAACCATGAGCCAGACACTTTTTACCTATTCTGGCTGTCCCAGCATCCCAAATTTCTTGTTTCTGCAAAGCAAATAATTTCACTTTTTCCTTCAGCTTGTGAACAACTCTAACTGCTGGACTATCTTTAATGGTTCTAATAAGTAATGCACCAGCAAAACGAACACCTTGGCCATGATTACATGGTACTATCTCCATATTTCTGTTGACATCTAAATGAAGACAATCCTGGAAGTAATTCTGCACCTCGGACTTTAATGAAAGTGAAGCCTCTTTGGGACCAGAAATAGCAAAAAATATTTCATCCATGAAGCGACAAGAATAAAGTCTAACACCAGAATTCTCACAACCTTTGGGGTTGCCAGCACTACATTTTATTTGCCTCCTAAACCAACTTCTCAACTTTGACTGAGGCTGTTTTTCATTAAGCTCAATACTGGAATCAAGAGCCTCATATCTCATTGACATTCTGTGGAACTCATCATCAAACAGGCCAAGATAAATATTCATCAATATAGGGGATAATGTTCCCTCTTGAGGGAGGCCCTGACCTTTCGGGAAGCCTCCAAATTCAACATTGAGTACCTGTGCATCAAACATGTTTCGGATCATCTCACATAATTGGTGGTCCTCAATCTTATCCTCTATGGTTGAGATCAGTTTAGCAAGTACTACAGAATCTACCTTCTTGCTAACAAGCACAGTGAATCACCAATCAGGATCAGGGATTTCCTTGCAAATGTACTTAAAAGCCGACAAGTGGCCTCTTCCACTCCGACCACCATGAGAAATCTTAGAGAAGTGAGGCTTATAAACAACTTCCAAAACTATTCTTAATGCTTCTTGAACTACCTTCAATTTCAAATTAGGAAGGACAAGGACTTCTTTTGTAGTACCACCCCTTGTCGAGACTGTACACGTATTAGCTTCTACATCAAACCTCCCATTTGCAAGGTCTTCCGCCAAGGACTCAAAACAAATGACTGAATCCTCCCATGTCGCGACATCAATATTTGAGCACACTCTAATACAATTATAAGCATCCATAAGGGTCTTAGGATCAGCAACAACTTTCATAAAAAGGTCACTAAACCTCCCATTCATATATTGCTGCTTAACTCTCTTCTTTACACGCATTTCGAATAACCGTTTCATCCCAACTCTACCCATTTCAGGCCTATCAGTGTCCTTTACATCACCAGGAGGTGAAGATTCAACAACCAGAGAAGCTAAACTCTTTGCTAATGGCATTTTCTCAACATCATTGTTGGCTTCTTGAAGGGTTGATAAATAAGCTTGAGCACTTCTACCCAGATAATTTCCTGACCCAATTCAACAACAGAACAACACATATGATGCAAATTCACTAAAATTAAAGATAGTAGTACTAAAATTTGAAGCTAGTATTGAAAATCAACAACAATAATCATTTACCACAAAACAAAATGATAAATTTTATGTGTAAATAATCAAAAGTTACTTACTTGGAGCAGCGCTCAATTGAGTATTGATTGCAGAAGCTTTTGCAGTAGAAAAACCATGAAAGAAAAACCCTTTTCTGCTGAAGTTTAAGAACCTCAGGAACCACATTAGTCAAAACAATCAGGTAAAACGATACCCAAAAACAACGGGGATGGATTTTATTGCAGTACGAATTAAAATCGGGGGTGAGAACTCTGAGAATTTCTGGAAGGTTGCCTATTTTGTGGGGGTTGGACTTTGGGAGTTGGGACTATTGGAAATTTGGAACCAAAGCCTGAAGCCCTGAAACAACCCAAATTTGAATGGTATCCGAAATAAGTTTTAACTTTTAAAGCATACGGTGGTCATAGGATCAAGCTCGAAATTGAATGACTTGGAAATGGCTCGAATTTAAATTGACCTGATCTATATGGCTATAGAGATGGTCAATATGGCGGGTCGCGGGTTGGGTTATAAAAATGGACACAGTACGAGCTGTGTCATAGGTTATATGGGTCGTGGGTTAAGTTGGGTTGTGCGAGTCACTTGGCTCCAGAATATTATTTAAGCATTTGAGCATTAAAAAAATAACAAAATAATTAGACATATTTAGAAAATAAAAGAAAAGATTTACATACATTGATAGCCTACAAAATTAATTACCCGTACAAATTAAAGAGCGAATACCTTAAAAAACAATGAATATAAATACTTCCAACACACATAATTTGTTCCCGGATTGTTAGTCAAATACAATAAAATTGTTTGAAAGGAGTTGTGGAGATGGCGGAGCATGTCTTGATCTCGAATCCGTTCAGGATTAGGGGTGTTAATAAAATAAGCATAAAACTTATTCTTAGCACATGTAACAGGGAATAAACTATGAGTAGCAGGCCCATTAATCTACGAAGTGAATACGGCGGATACATGGGAAGTCTCTCTCCTATTTCTATTTTATAGGGTGTTGTAGGGGTAAGTTTCTAACCCTAAAAGGCTACAAAATACGGAGTATATTTTAAAAAATGTGTCTTGGATTTGGACCGTTGCAACTTGCCAGTGGGTCGCCCACTGCCAATTGGTAACTTGGTCAGTTGGTGTCCTTTGGTAATAAAATTTAAGATTAAAAGTTATTAAACTATCTATTTTTCGTCAATTACCAGTCACAAATCCGGGTTGAGGATGGTGGGTTGGGGGGGTCGTGTTCGTGTGTTGGGTGGGCTAGATTTTGTGGGTTGGGTTAAGTGGGTCGGGTGTGCAGTGGTGGGTCATGTCGGGTTAGTGCGGTGGGTCAAAATGGGTTGTGTTCAAAAAAAATCGACCCACAACCTATCAAAAGAATATATGGGTTGGGTCGAGTTGTGTTACGAGTCATAAGTGGGGTATACGGTATACCCACTATGGGCCGTGTCAGGGAGTGGGCCAGACCCGACCCACTGGCCATCTCTATGGCTATATGGACTTGGCCGAGGCTGAAAGACTTTTGTTTCTCACAATCAACTAATTTTCAATATAGCTAAATTATCTCGGATTTATAGAGGAACATCTTTGGCTACCTATACAATTCTGAAAGAGAAGGAAATCTTAAATAGTAGTTACAATTATCACTAACAAAATCCATATACATTAAGTATTCTTTAGTTTCACCACCTGACCACCATAGGTGCACCTCTAATAGAAGTTCAGAAATCTTGAATAGTAGTTACAATTATCACTAACAAAATCCATATACATTAAGTATTTTTTAGATTCACCGCGTGTCCACCATTGGTGAACCTCTAATTGAAGTTCAAAAAATCTCATAAGCGTTTTTATTTCTCCTCCTGTGAGTCATAATATTTTTGTTTTCAGAGACTTACTTTGAGACACAAATATCGAATGGTGGGAATCTCTAAAACTTCCTTTATCATTTATTATTTTTCATTTTTTTTTTAAAAAAAAACTTTCCTCTGAAGATAAAAAAACTTTTCTACAAAAGTTATGAAAATCACAAATATTTTGATTTTTTATTATTCATCCAATAGGGGCTCATATTTAGCAGTACTATGTCTCATTTTGAGCCCCTATTCGAGTCCCCCATTGGAAATTATCTTATTAGTAGTGGAGATTTTTTTTCCTACTAATGAGGTATTGGCCTAGTGGTTAAACCCGATGGTATGTTGAAAATAGGTCTTAGGTTCGAGTTCCCCCTCCTCGCCTGTATCTTGTATTATGACTCATTTGCACACCAAAAATGTATTTAATAAATTGTTGGATTGAGTTCTCCAAAGATGTGCATACAAGTTATTGCTCAAACTTTGAAGAACAACTCTTTGTAAATCCTTTAACATGGTAAAATGAATGCGTGGACACAAAGTAATAATTTAACTAGTGTGTAGTCCGGGCGATGCACCGTTTGCTACATTGAATACTTAACATTTTAGATATTTCTTGAGCTCAATATTTGACCAAAATACATGTATTTTAATTTCATAAAGTGAAAACATCCATTAAGTTCGTCAACTACACAAACACACTACGTCATTTATCATGCCAAGTAATTTTTCAATTAAATTAGATCATCTTATAATTTGTACAATTTATTTTCTAGTGAAACTAAGTGATTCAAATTAATAAACACCAATACGTAGCTATCCAGTGCATTTCTAAGTTGATGCTTATGAGACTTACGACGTCATGTTTATTCATGGTTGTCCCAATGCTTTAATTATTATAAAAATAGTCCATAGAAAAAAAAATGTCACATAAAAATTTAGTTGTTTTATACTTCACGTTAACATTTATTTATACATTAATGTGAAGAGATAAACCACAATTGGTGATTGGTTAAGATGGTAATGAGAGTTATCATCTACACTTGATGCCTTGTGTTCTAACCCCATTGTATTGATTATTGGTTATCCATGATATGACATAATTTTTGGTGAGTGGATGATGTGGCATAAAGAGGAGAGTAATATGTGGCACAAAAACATTTTTCACAACACTTTTTAATATATTAGTATAAATGACTTGTATTGGAAAAATTTCAAAACAATCCCCTTGATTGGCATTCAAGTGATATTTTTCTAATTATAATGAACAAATAAATCTAAAAATTACAATGTACATTCCATTTGATATCTTTTAGAAAATAAAAATAAAAGAAAATAATTTTAATATAAAAATAGATTGTATATTTAATATTTAGATTGTATATTTTGACAATTTATTTACGAAAAATACCCCTTGATATGCTTTGCTCGCCAATCATGGAGATTGATGGGGCGGAGCTCCTTACGTTGGTAAATGATTTTGGCACAGAAAGAGTAAGATGTTCTAATCTAACTCGACCTGCTGGCCACCTCCAGTGTTTGTTGATAAATTAATCCTAAATCAATTACGTGTAGCTTGTTTCACCTCATTTATAGTACACATGGTCTAATTCAAATATTGTGTGTATTTCAAAAATAGAAAAAGTTGTTGTTGGCGACAAAAGAGTCGAGTTTTTTGGTCTCTTGTCTAAAATATTCTTTATAAAAAAATTAATGTTTATCAAAACCTATCACTCTATCTCTAGCACTAACATCGAATTACTTCCATTTCTTTTAGGATAAATTGTTTTTACCAACTAAAAAAATCAAAAATTTATTTTTTTATCACCTAAAAAAAAACTTGTATTTACCACCCAAAAAAAAAAAAAAAATTTTTACCATCTGAAAAATGAAAATTAGATTAAACAGTTATTGAGGCCAGAGATTCAATTTTCTCCCAATTTTTTACAACCCTCTATAATTTTCTTTAACTCTCACTCTCCTCATTTTACTACTATTGAACTTTGTCCATATCGTGAATTTAGGAAAAATTATTTTTTACCACCTAAAATAAACCAAAAGTTGTATTTTACCACCTAAAAAAGAGTTGTGTTTTACCACCTAGTAACGGGAAATTTGAAGCAACCGTTACGTGGGACCCACTTACTCACACTCCCTCCAATTTTCTACGTTCATTCTATCTCAACCTTTACTCCCTTCAAACTCCTTCCCCTCCACTCTTTACTGCGCATTCAATTCTCATTCTCCATCATTAAAAGCTTGGTCTTAAACTGTAAAAAGGTACAAATTCATCTTTAATATGAATAGTGTGGTCCAAATTGAAAGTCAATTTTGCCATTCAATTCTCCATTATTATGCTATTGTACCTCAAAATTTAGGGCGAATATTTCCTAGATTTTCTACGTTCATTCTCCGTTTATGGTCCCTGATTTTCGTAGAGGAGGTGGTACCACACAAGGAAAACGACACATTCGTTTCTCATTCTCCATCATTAAAAGCTTGGTCTTAAACTGTAAAAAGTGTTAGGTTATGATACATATGAAAAACATAAATCATGCGGAAAAACCTTAATGCCAGGAAACATATTATTTACACATAATCAGTTAACATAATTTAGATGCATACACTTTGTAGCGTGCCCTCCCTAGCTGCGCCCGAACCGAACAAGAACAAGTCTTTAGGACTCCAAGTCTCGTCCCTCCGTAGATAGTCCACAGCACGTCCGGATCCGCCTTAAGATTGACCAACTAGAATCGCCCTTAAGGTACTATTATTTTCGGCTAAATGGGCAAGTAATGTGACTGATTTTTCTGCTCAAAAATCACAGCTTTTATTATATGAATACTTGTTCAAAACTCTTGTATAAATTTATGACCCTAGGCATATATTTATAGAATCATGGAAAAGGATTTCGAATCCTATTGGAATACTAATTAATTAATTGGAATCCTTTTAGAACTTTAAATAATTAATTTCTATCTTCTAGGATTAGGATTTAATCATAGCACGAATTCCGATAGCTTTAGGATTCGTATAGCACGCACACGAGCACGAGAACGAGCACCGCACAGCCCGCGCGCATGCCTCGCGGCCCACGCGAACTGTACGACGCCTTGGCCCAATGCTTGCAGCCCACCCGATCCGTGTGCGCGCCACGCCTAGCTGGGCCTGGCCTTGCGCTGGGCCTGGCGAGGCTTTGGCGTGTGGTTTTGATGCGTATGGCTTGCTGGGAGACGGCCTGGCTTCGTGCTGGGCCTTCGTCTAGCAAGTCTCGTCCGATGCTAATTCGTACGATACGCTTCCGATTAAATTCCCGATTCCGGAATTCATTTCCGATACGAACAATATTTAACATTTCCGATTCCGGAATTAATTTCCGTTTCGAACAAATATTTAATATTTCTGTTTCCGGAATTATTTTCCGATTCCGATAATATTTCCGATTCTGACAATATTTCCGTTTCCGGCAATATTTCCGATTCCGACAATATTTCCATTTCCGATAATATTTTCCGATACGTACCATGTTTCCGTTTCCGGCAACATCTACGACTTGGATAATATTTATATTTCCGATACGATCCATATTTCCGTTTCCGGCAATATCATCGTTTCCGGAGTATTCATTTACTTGCCTTTGACGATCTTAGCTCCCACTGAAACCAAGATCCGTCGATTCCGAATATCCATAGATGGAGTATTTAATGCCATTAAATACTTGATCCGTTTACGTACTATTTGTGTGATCCTACGGGTTCAGTCAAGAGTAAGCCGTGGATTAATATCATTAATTCCACTTGAACTGAAGCGGCCTCTAGCTAGGCATTCAGCTCACTTGATCTCACTGAATTATTAACTTGTTAATTAATACTGAAACACATTTATTAGACTTAACATTAAATGCATACTTGGACCAAGGGCATTATTTCCTTCAGTCTCCCACTTGTCCTTAGGGACAAGTGTGCATTTCCTAATTCCTTTGTCGCTCGATGCTTTCTCTTGAAGATAAGGTAAGGGTTGTCATCCTTATTATGTCCAGAGGTGTTTCTCGGTTTCAGAGTTCAACTGATCAAATAAACAGATAATTATAGCCTATGATTCATCTGAGCACGGCCATGCATTTTACAGTTTCTAGCTCTCCGAGTGGCCTTGTACAACTTTCAGCATCTCATCCCGATTTATGTGAGGACAATCCCAATCTTGCGATCTTGAGATTAGACTTCGTTTGATAGGTGATTACCTGAGCGTTGCCTTTATAGCCTCCTTTTACGGTGCGACGGTTGACAACGTTAAAGTAAGCAGTTCTCAAACAAGTAATCTCAAATCACTCAGGTATTGAGGATTAGTGTCTAATAATTTTAATGAAATTTACTTATGACAGATTTTCATCTCTTATAGTAAAGTTTCATAGGTCTGTCCGATACTAGTCTTCCCAAATTAAGTATCTATGCAAATGATTATGACATTGCCATATCCACATAGTTCAAGAAACAGAACTACTAGTCATCTTGCATTCTAGTCGTCTAACGTTATCTATGCGTCCATCTTTATAGAAAACTCCGACCAGGGACCATTTTTAACTTTTGACATTCAAGTTCACTTGATAGACATTTCTTAGTCACAGGACTGGTCCTGACAGTCTATCTTGAATATATTGTCAAATTGAAGGGACTCATCATTTAATAAAGGCAAATTTGCCAAAAAGGACCTTTTATAACACAAATTTTGCGAGAAAGGACCTTACATAATTTTTTTTTGTGAAAACACACCTTAAAGTAATTTTTTTTGCGAGAAAGGACCTAAGGGAAGTTTCCGGCATTGACCAAGCTTTTCTGGCCATTGACTTGCACGTGAGCAGCACGCGTGGCTTACGTTGGCTAAATAGATTGATTTTCCCGAGCCTTGAATTTTCAAACTTGATTTTATTTCGATTTTTTTTTCAACTTTAGGTTTTAAAGCTTAGAATATTGGAGGAAAATTGGGTGGATTAGAAAAATAAAGCCACACGTGCTTCTCACATGCAAGTCAATGGCCGGAAAAGCTCAGTGAATGCAGGAAATTTACCTTTGGTTGTCTTTCACAAAAAAAATTACATTAAGGTGTGATTTCACCAAAAAAAAAAATATATATAAGGTCCTTTCTCGCAAAAAAATTTACATTAAGGTGTGATTTCACAAAAAAAATTATATAAGGTCCTTTCTCGCAAAATTTGGGTTATAAAAGGTCCTTTTTAACAAATTTGCCTTTAATAAACCACAAATTAAATGGAAAATGAATTCTATTCATTTATTGTGAATGATTAACCAATAATGTTTTACAAAGTATTAAACTCTAAAACTTTAAAACAATAAACAAGGACATCAAAGCCATTCTCCAATATGCTTGATTCCCATAGCTGCAGTGTGCGAGTTGTGCTTCGCCTGCGGAAGAGGTTTAGTTAACGGATCTGAGATGTTGTCATCAGTTCCAATCTTGCTTATCTCGACTTCTTTTCTTTCAACGAACTCTCGTAGAAGGTGAAATCTACGAAGTACATTCTAGGCTCCTTTGCCTGTGCAATAGCTCCGTTATTATCACAATACAGGGCTATTGGTTTTTTAATGGAGGGGACTACACCAAGTTCACCTATGAACTTCCTTAGCCATATAGCTTCCTTTGATGCTTCATGTGCAGCAATGTACTCCGCTTCAGTTGTAGAATCCGCAATGGTGTTTTGCTAAGCACTTTTCCAGCTTACTGTACCTCCGTTGAGGCAGAAGACAAACCCATACTGTGATCTGAAATCATCCTTGTCGGTTTGGAAACTTGCGTCCGTATAGCCTTTAACAATTAATTCATCATCTCCACCATAGACCAGGAAGTCATCTTTGTGCCTTTTCAGGTACTTCAGAATATTCTTGGCAGCAATCCAATGTGCCTCTCCTGGGTCTGACTGGTATCTGCTCGTAGCACTGAGTGCGTACGCAACATCCGGGCGTGTACATACATTATTGAACCAATCAATGATGCATATGGAATCCCACTCATTCGTCTACGCTCATCAAGTGTTTTTGGGCACTGAGTCTTGCTTAGAGTCATTCCATGAGACATGGGTAGGTAGCCTCGCTTGGAGTCTGCCATCTTGAACCTTTCAAGCACCTTATTGATATAAGTGCTTTGACTAAGTCCAATCATCTTCTTAGATCTATCTCTGTAAATCTTGATGCCCAGTATGTACTGTGCTTCTCCTAGATCCTTCATCGAAAAACATTTCCCAAGCCAAATCTTGACAGAGTTCAACATAGGAATGTCATTTCCGATAAGTAATATGTCGTCGAAATATAATACTAGAAAAGCAATTTTTCTCCCACTGACCTTCTTGTATACACAAGATTCGTCTGCGTTCTTGATGAAACCAAAGTCACTGACTGCTTCATCAAAACGTATATTCCAGCTCCTTGATGCCTGCTTCAATCCGTAGATTGATTTCTTAAGCTTGCATACCTTTTTAGCATTCTTTGGATCCTCAAAACCCTCAGACTGTGTCATAAACACAGTTTCTGTTAAAACTCCGTTTAAGAAAGCGGTTTTGACATTCATCTGCCATATTTCGTAATCGTAATATGCAACGATTGCTAACATTATCCGAATAGACTTTAGCATTGCAACTGGTGAAAAGGTTTCATCGTAATCCACACCGTGGACTTGCCTGTAACCTTTTGTAAACAATATAGATTTGAAAACTTCAAGTTTCCCATCCTTGTCCTTTTTTCAGTTTGAAAACCCATTTGCTTCCTATGGCTTGGTAGCCATCTGGCAAATCGACCAAATCCCACACTTGGTTTTCTGACATGGAGTCTAATTCAGATTGCATGGCTACTTGCCATTGCTTGGAGATAGGGCTCGTCATAGCTTGTTTGTAAGTCGCAGGTTCATCACTTTCAAGTAATAGAACGTCATAGCTCTCGTTTGTCAAAATACCTAAGTACCTTTCCGGTTGAGATCTATATCTTTGCGATCTACGCGGGGTAATATTTCTAGATTGACCATGATTCTCACCAGATGCTTCTAAAGATCTCCGAGTTTCATCCTGAATGTCATCTTGTGCATTCTCTAGAGTTTGTTGTTCGACTCGAATTTCTTTGAGGTCTACTTTTCTCCCACTTGTCATTTTGGAAACGGGATCCTTTTTCAAAATGATACCATCTCGAGCAACAAACACCTTGTTCTCAGATGTATTGTAGAAGTAATACCCCTTTGTTTCCTTTGGGTAGCCCACAAGGATACATTTGTCAGATTTTGGATGAAGTTTGTCTGAAATTAATCGTTTGACGTATACTTCACATCCCCAAATCTTAAGAAAAGACACTTTTGGAGGCTTTCCAAACCATAACTCATATGGAGTCTTTTCAACAGCTTTAGACGGAGCTCTATTTATAGTGAGTGCAGCTGTATTTAGTGCATGTCCCCAAATTTCTATTGGAAGTTCGGCCTGACCCATCATTGATCTAACCATGTCTAGAAAGGTTCTGTTCCTCTGTTCCGACACACCGTTCCATTGTGGTGTTCCAGGAGGAGTCAATTCTGATAGAATTCCACATTCTTTCAGATGGTCATCAAATTCATAGCTCTGATATTCACCGCCTCTATCAGACCGCAGTGCCTTAATCTTCTTGCCTAATTGATTCTCTACTTCACTCTGAAATTCCTTGAATTTGTCAAAGGATTCAGACTTATGCTTCATTAGATAGACATAACCATATCTGCTGAAGTCATCAGTGAAAGTGATAAAGTAGCTGAAACCACCTCTAGCATTTGTACTCATTGGTCCACATACATCTGTATGGATTAAACCCAATAGTTCAGTTGCTTTTTCTCCAACTTTAGAGAAAGGTTGCTTTGTCATTTTTCCAAGTAAACATGATTCGCACTTACCATAATCCTCTAAGTCAAATGGTTCTAGAATTCCTTCCTTTTGAAGTCTTTCCATGCGTTTCAAGTTAATATGGCCTAATCGACAATGCCACAGGTAGGTGTGATCTGAATCATCCTTTTTGGCCTTTTTGGTATTTATGTTATAAACTTGTTTGTCGTGATCTAATAAATAGAGTCCATTGACTAATCTAGCAGATCCATAAAACATCTCTTTAAAATAAAACGAACAACTATTGTCTTTTATTAAAAAGGAAAATCCCTTAGCATCTAAGCAAGAAACAGAAATGATGTTTTTAGTAAGACTTGGAACATGGAAACACTCTTCCAGTTCCAAAACTAGCCCAGAGGCCAACGACAAATAATAAGTTCCTACAACTAATGCAACAATCCTTGCTCCATTTCCCACTCGTAGGTCGACTTCACCCTTGCTTAACCTTCTAGTCCCTGTGAATTGGAACATAAGTGTGAGCCACAACCTGTATCTAATACCCAAGAAGTTGAATTAGCAAGTATACAGTCTATAACGAAAATACCTGAAGATGGAACGACTATTCCGTTCTTCTGATCTTCCTTTAGCTTCAAGCAATCTCTCTTCCAATGCCCCTTCTTCTTGCAGTAGAAGCATTCGGATTCAGAAGTGGGTTGACTGACCTTCCTCTTTTCAGACTTGGCGCCAGTTTGCTTAGTCGGGCTGGCCTTCTTGCCACCTTTCTTAGCATTCCTCTTCTTACCAGATTTCTTGAACTTGCCCCCACGCACCATAAGCACATCTTGCTTATCACTTTTGAGCGTCTTTTCAGCGATCTTCAGCATACCGTGAAGCTCAGTGAGCGTTTTGTCCAGACTATTCATACTGTAGTTTAGTTTGAACTGATCATACCCGTTATGAAGAGAATAGAGGATGGTGTCTACAACCATTTCCTGAGAGAATTGCTGATCCAGCTGACTCATATTCTCAATGAGTCCAATCATTTTGAGAACATGTGGACTTACGGGCTCGCCTTTCTTAAGCTTGGTCTCAAGAATTTTCCCATGAGTCTTGAATCTTTCGAACCGAGCCAGATCTTGGAACATGTTCTTTAACTCACTGATGATCGTGAAAGCATCTGAGTTGATGAACGTTTTCTGTAGATCTGCACTCATGGTTGCAAGCATTAGACATTTCACATCCTTGTTGGCATCAATCCAACGATTGAGGGCTGCCTGAGTGACCCCGTCGCCCGCGACTTCGGGCATCGGCTCTTCCAGGACATACTCCTTTTCTTCCTGCATAAGAACTATTTGCAAGTTCCTTTGCCAGTCAAGGAAGTTTTTCCCGTTCAACTTCTCTTTTCGAGAAATGATCAAATGTTCAATGAATTGTTGTTTTCCATATTTTAAAACTACAATTGAAAAAGAATAAACAAATAAATAATCATTCACAGTTTCTCTTAATAAACTCAAATTCTAGCATACATGCATAATTTAATGTTCATTAAGCATTTTATTCAAGTTATGTGTTCCGGCAGGTGTGAATAAAATGATTCCAAGACCCTAAAAACCATTGAAGAATTAAGCACATAATGTATTTTGACTCAATTCTAAAATCTTTTAGGTAAGCAAAAGCCTTTTGCTAATAGTCTAGAAACTACTCTTGGTTGATAGGTACGTCTAAGAACTTATTAGGTAAACCTATCGATTTTGCCACGACATAAAAGGACTCCTTACTTATATCGTCGAGTTTCACCAAAACTAACATGTACTCACAATTGTTTGTGTACCTTACCCCTTTAGAATCAATAAGTAACACCTCACTATGGCGTAAAACTATTACTAAGATTGATGTAAAGGTTATCCAAGCAAGTGTTATTTTGGCATGGCACCTTTTAACTCAATTTTTAAGTTTGGAACTTAAGGCTCTTACTATGTTGGTTAGATTTTAAGTGAACTAAAATACTTAATCATGCAACATAATCAAGCCACAATCTCATGCATATTTAAGACATATTTAAAAGCAATAAATAACTTAAAGCATGCATAAGATAAATGTGATCTAGTATGGCCCAACTTCATCTTGAAGCTTCAACTTCAAAGTCCGTCTTGAAAATGGATTGGAAACTCCGTCTTGAATTTCACCGTGGGAGGCGCCATTTTCTTCAAATAGGATCAGCTATAATTAAACTAATTACAACTATTTGATGGTACGCATACCATATTTGAATTGAAAAAAAAACCTTTGGTGCATTAGACCAATTACATTCAAATTAATGGTACGCAGACCATATTTTCTATCGTATTTGGGCCATACTAGTCACTTCATAACCTGCAAAACAGTACATATACAATATATACCATTCACCCATTCATTATCATGAATGGCCCACATAGCTGGTTAGTAAAACACATTGTTATGCATCACATAAATATTTGTAGCAATAAATCAAGGGCACCAATAATCTACCAATTATTCAGTCCTTATTAATTCTAATCAAGTTGTTTAACCTTAAAGGATTTGTAGACCTAATCAAGAGTTTATGACTGAAGGCTCCCACTTAAACCAATAACTTCATATGCTTTACTAATTTTAAACATAAAAATGTATTTCTAGTCTAACCGGAAACATACAAGTTTAATTAAAATTTAAAGCTCATATAAAATTATAATCGAATCCATTTAATTTATTTTCAGTTGAATTTAAGAATTTAAATTAATTCAAGGTTTAATTTTAGTAAAATAATTAGTATAAATAAAAATTTATAATAATTATAATATTCAAAACTAAAATCCAAGAAAACAATTTAAATTATTAATTTTAAAATTAATTAAAATTATTTCCGAACTGAAAACTCAAATTAAAACCAAAACGTGTCAATCGTCGCAAGACGAGGCACTTGGGCTTGCGCCCAAGCCCCATCGAGCCTCGAGGCCGCATCGCCCCTCGACTGACCGTTGCACAAGGCACGAGTAGCAGCGGCCACGCGCAAACGCAGCAAGCCAAGCCACGCTTGCGAGCAGCCTGCTCGTCGCATCGCATCGCAGCAGCTCTCCCTCGCGAGGCATCGCTCGCTGCACGCGAGCCATCACTCGTTGCGCGAGCCAACGCTCACTTGCGCGAGGAAGTGCGCGCTGTGGCGCAGCTCGCATGCTGCCCACAGGTGACTGCTCGCATTGCCTTGTTCTTCGACCATCGCTCATCGCCCATCGCATAGCACACACGGCCAGCACCTTTGCCTCGCGCGCGCGCCATGCTTGTTGCTCGCTGCTTTCGTACCGCGCGGATGACGAGCTCCCTTGCTCGTCGTCGCTTGCCCGCACTATACAACACCCCTTAAGGGTAACACGTAGCTTCCGTTGCTTTGTGCGTGCAACATTTATGAGCTTATTTCATAAAAATTTAAAATTTTTAATTCAAAATTAATGACAAATTAATAAATCATATTAATTTCATAATTTTAGGGCGAAAAATCGAAAATTTATTAATCAATTAATTTCCGATTGACATGGATTCAAATCTAGGTCATAAAAATTTAAAATTTATCACAAATTAACAATTTTTATGGTGGTTTTTAATCATGGATACCTAATTAAATCATTAATTAATTATGAAAATCAAATCAATTCTAAATTATTCGAATTTCAACAAATTAATCATAATGACAAATTAGGTTGTATAATTAACAAGTCTAGGCATTCAAATTTGTTAAACATATACAGTAGGTCAATCAAAAATTCAAGATTTATCAACAAGAATCGCAAATATTCAATTTAACATCTTAAAATTACAAACTTTTGCGTTCGAAAAACTAAAACCTCCGAAAAGTCATAGTTAGGCTTCGAATTTGGGAATTCTGGATTCGGCCGAAAAAAAAAATTTTTTGTCAAAATTTTAGAATGTCTTTTACATGCGGAATTGACACAAAAATCACTCGATTTGGTTGAGTAACGAATAAACTGCCGAAAAACTGCGCACATATAATTAAATAAACGCAATTTGCAATTAATTAACAATTACGAAAATTAATCACCCCTTTTAATTCTTTGCAAATATGTAAAATTTAACCATGTTATGCAATTTAGATTATGCAAATAATAAGAGGCTTGTGATACCACTGTTAGGTTATGATACATATGAAAAACATAAATCATGCGGAAAAACCTTAATGCCAGGAAACATATTATTTACACATAATAAGTTAGCATAATTTAGATGCATACACTTTGTAGCGTGCCCTCCCTAGCTGCGCCCGAACCGAACAAGAACAAGTCTTTAGGACTCCAAGTGTCGTCCCTCCGTAGATAGTCCACAGCACGTCCGGATCCGCCTTAAGATTGACCAACTAGAATCCCTTAAGGTACTATTATTTTTGGCTAAATGGGCAAGTAATGTGACTGATTTTTCTGCTCAAAAATCACAGCTTTTATTGTATGAATACTTGTTAAAAACTCTTGTATAAATTTATGACCCTAGGCATATATTTATAGAATCATGGAAAAGGATTTCGAATCCTATTAGAATACTAATTAATTAATTGGAATCCTTTTAGAACTCTAAATAATTAATTTCTATCTTCTAGGATTAGGATTTAATTATAGCACGAATTCCGATAGCTTTAGGGTTCGTATAGCACGCACACGAGCACGATCACGAGCATGAGCATCGCACAGCCCGCGCGCATGCCTCGCGGCCCACGCGAACTGCACGGTGCCTTGGCCCAATGCTCGCAGCCCACCTGATCCGTGCGCGCGCCACGCCTAGCTGGGCCTGGCAAGGCTTTGGCGTGTGGTTTTGATGCGTATGGCTTGCTGGGCGACGGCCTGGCTTCGTGCTGGGCCTTCGTCTAGCAAGTCTCGTCCGATGCTAATTCGTACGATACGCTTCCGATTAAATTCCCGATTCCGGAATTCATTTCCGATACGAACAATATTTAACATTTCCGATTCCGGAATCAATTTCCGTTTCGAACAAATATTTAATATTTCCGTTTCCGGAATTATTTTCTGATTCCGATAATATTTCCGATTCTGACAATATTTCCGTTTCCGGCAATATTTCCGATTCCGGCAATATTTCCATTTCCGATAATATTTTCCGATACGTACCATGTTTCCGTTTCCGGCAACATCTACGACTTGGATAATATTTATATTTCCGATACGATCCATATTTCCGTTTCCGGCAATATCATCGTTTCCGGAGTATTCAGTTACTTGCATTTGACGATCTTAGCTCCCACTGAAACCAAGATCCGTCGATTCCGAATATCCATAGATGGAGTATTTAATGCCATTAAATACTTGATCCGTTTATGTACTATTTGTGTGACCCTACGGGTTCAGTCAAGAGTAAGCTGTGGATTAATATCATTAATTCCACTTGAACTGAAGCGACCTCTAGCTAGGCATTCAGCTCACTTGATCTCACTGAATTATTAACTTGTTAATTAATACTGAACCGCATTTATTAGACTTAACATTAAATGCATAGTTGGACCAAGGGCATTATTTCCTTTAAAAAGGTACAAATTCATCTTTAATATGAATAGTGTGGTCCAAATTGAAAGTCAATTTTGCAATTTTATTCATAATTGTGGATATTTTTGGAAAAGTGTTGGAACCCTAAACTATGCCAAATACAAAAATTAGTTATTAATTGTATAATTTTATCATATATTATGGGTAATTCGTTGTTAATAAGGGTTGGTTGAATGAATAATTAATTTTTATGCAGTCAATTTAACCGAGTATGTGAATTTGGATTTTTTTATAATTGTATGACTTAGGATTGGGGTTGTCTAATTAAAAAATTCATGGTATAATATGCCTAATTGATTAATTTAATGAAGTTGTTCTGTTCTTACTAATTAAACAATTCATGGGCTATGCTTGTTTTTTTTTTTCCATGATGCAAACTGAAGGTATTGTGGATATTACAGTTAGGTTTGGGGGCTGTTTTGTGCCGAAAAAGATCGGTAAAAATGGATACATAATTTGTTGGGAAGGCGGGCTTGTTTATGTGAAGAAAAAAGCAATTGTTTCTAAGATCACGGTGCAATATCTTAGGGAAGTTGTTATACATGGTTATGTGTTCCATAATGTGAAAGTGCCAAGGAACTTTAACATCTGGTATAAAGTCAAGGGGAGGACTTTTACAACCGGTAAAAGCGAAGTAGTGAATGATGAAGAAGTTAACGGGTTTTTGGAGACGGTAAATAAGGAGAGTGTTGTTGAACCATTTTGCACTAGTGAGAAGATACTTAAGCTCCCAAAAGATCCTACACAAATATCCACCATTCCACCTAAAGGCCATCCAACCCACACTAAATATCACACCACAAAGAACCTCTCCTAGGGTTTAAATAGTTGCAAGGAAAGAAAGTGCAAAGGGTAAAGGAAAACTGAAATTACAAGCAGTAGAGGGTCGGGGGATTTCAGAGGGAACGAATAAAGAGATTGCAGAGGCCAGGTACGGGAAAGTGAAGAGCTAAGAGGAAGTTGTTTGTTGATGAGGAGGTGAGTGAATCTGATTTTGAAGATGGAATTGTGTCTGAATCAAGCATTGATTTCAGTGATCTTGACATTAACTGGAAGGGAGGGGAAGAGGAGGGGTATGGAGATGGCGAAGAATGGTTTAGGCAATCTACGGGGAGCATTCTAAGTGAGATCTAGGGTAGTTTTGGATCATATTCTGAGGATTATGGTGGGGAGGCAGTGAAGGATCCTAGGTTTTCACAGATTAATGAAAACATATATAGACTGTATTGAAGTGAAAATCCAAACTGAGATCGATTTTATTACCTTACCCCTTTAGGATCAATAAGTAACACCTCGCTATGGCGGAAAACTATTACTAAGATTGATGTAAAGGTTATCCAAGTAAGTGTTATTTTGGCATGACACCTTTTAACTCAATTTTTAAAGTTTGGAACTTAAGGCTCTTACTATGTTGGTTAGATTTTAAGTGAACTAAAATCCTTAATCATGCAACATAATCAAGCCATAATCTCATGCATAATTAAGACATATTTAAAGCAATAAATAACTTAAAGCATGCATAAGATATAAATGTGATCTAGTATGGCCCGACTTCATCTTGAAGCTTCAACTTCAAACTCCGTCTTGAAAATGGATTGGAAACTCCGTCTTGAATTTCACCATGGGACGCACCATTTTCTTCAAATAGGATAAGCTATAATTTAAACTAATTACAACTATTTGATGGTACCATACCATATTTAAATTAAAAACTTTGGTACATTAGACCAATTTTACATTCAAATTAATGGTACGCAAACCATATTTTCTATCCTATTTGGGTCATACTAGTCACTTTCCATAACCTGCAAAATAGTACATTTATAATATACCATTCACCCATTCATTTATCAATGAATGGCCCACATAGCTGGTTAGTAGAACATATTATGCATCACATAAATATTTGCAGCAATTAATCAAGGCTTCCAATAATCTACAAATTATTCAATCCTTATTCATTCTAATCGAGTTGTTTTAACCTTAAAGGAAAGTAGACCTAATCAAGAGTTTATGACTAAAACGATCCCACTTAAACCAAGAAATTTACATGCTTTACTAATTTTAAACATAAAATTGTATTTCCTAAACATAAAATTGTATTTCCTAGTCTAACTGCAAACATACAAATTTAATTAAAATTTAAAGCTCTTATAAATTATTATTTGAATCCCTTAATTTATTTTCAGTTTATTAAATTAATTAATTTAAATTTAATCAAGGTTTTAATTTTAGTAAAATAATTAGTATAAATAAAATTTATAATAATTAAATTATTCAAAATTAAATTCTGAGAAAAAATTAAATTACGAATTTTAAAATTAATTAAAATCGTTTTTCCAACTGAAAATCAAAATTGAATTAAAGCGTATCAATCGGGTCAAGACGAGGCCATGGGCTTGCGCCCATGCCCCGTCGAGTCCACGAGGCAGCATCGCCCCACTCAAGTGATCGCACAGCAAGGCACGAGCAGCCACGCGCAAACGCAGCAAGCCAAGCAAGCCACGCTTGCGCGCAACAGCTTGCTCTCTGCATCGTAGCATTGCTCGTTGGCTTTTGGCTAGGCAGCGCTCGCTGGGCGAGGCTTCTTTGCTGCCCGCGCTGCGGCCTGCTTGCTTGGTGCCTTGCCTCTCGCCCCATCCGCCCATGCACGTCGCAGCACTCGACGCAAGGCAGGGCTACTGCCTTGTGCTCGCGTGCCACATGCTTGCTCGCTGCATACGTACCGCATGGGCGACGAGCTCCCTTGCTCGTCGTAGCATGCCCGCACTATACAACACCCCTTAAGGGTAACACTTAGCGTCCATTGCTTTGTGCGTGCAAGATTCATGAGCGGATTTTATAAAATTAAAACTTTATAATTTAAATTTATAGACTAATTAATAAATCATATTAATTTCATAAATTTAGGGCGAAAAATCGAAAATTTATTATTCAAATTAATTTTCGATCAAGTTTATTTTCATGGATTCAAATCTAGGTCATAAAATTTTAAAATTTACCAAATTTAACAAATTTTATGGTGGTTTTTAATCATGGATTCCTAATTAAATTGTCAATTAATTATGAAAATCAAATCAAATTCTAAATTATTCGAATTTCGACAAATTAATTACAATTACAAATTAGGTTGTATAATTAACAAGCTTAGGCATTAAATTTGTTAAACATATACAGTAGGTCAATCATAGATTCAAGATTTATAAACAAGAATCGCAAATATTTAATTTAACATCTTAAAAATTACAAATTTTGCGTTCGAAAAACTAAAACCTCCGAAAAGTCATAGTTAGGCTTCAAATTTGGGAATTCTGGGTTCGGCATCAAATCTTTGATTTTAGTCAAAATTTAAAAACGCCGTTTACATGCGAAATTCACTATAAAATTATACGATTCCGACCATTATTGACTAAACTGCCGAAAATTCTGCGAACATGTAATTAAATAATCGCACGAATTTGCAAATACTTACAAAAAACGAAATTAATCATCCCTTTAATTCATCGCAAATTTATAAAATTTAACCATGTTAACTATAATTGATTATGGAATTAATTAGAGTCTCGTGATACCACTGTTAGGTTATGACAAATATAAAGCATATATATTTCATGCGGAAAAACCATAAAGCCAGGAATCCAAATTAATTGCCACATAACAATTAGCATAATTTAGGATACATACTTATGTAGCGTGCCCTCCCTAGCTGCTCCCGAACCGAACAAGAACAAGTTTTGGACTCCAAGTGTAGTCCCTCCGTAGATAGTCCACAACACGTTCGGATCCGCCTTAGATTTAATTAACTAGAATTCAACCTAAGGTTTTAAGTTATTCGAATATAATTTGTGGCAAATTATTAACTTTAGTTTTAACCTTAAAACTATATGAATACTTGAATTGATTGATTATAAATTGTGAATGTCATCACCTATTTATAGGGTAGGATTATCGGAACTAGAAACCTACTAGGATTCTATTAATCTAATCTTATTAGAATTAGATATCAATTAAAACTATTAAGTTAATATTTAATTCAACAACTAACTCTAGTAGTTTTAGGAAATTAATCTTTAATCTAATCCTAATCGCTTAAAGATTCGATGCATGCACAAACTCAACGCACACACGCACGCACAACGCACGAGGGGCGCTGGGCGAGCGCGCGCACGGAGAGGGCCCGACCTAGCAACTGCTCGCAGCCCCACGAAGGGCGCGCGCTCTGCTGGCCTCGCTGGGCCTGGTCTTGCGCTTTGCTTGGCTGGGGCTTACGGTGCTGGCGGGCTCCCTTGCTGCCTTGCGCGCATGGGCTTTGCTAGGCGCAGGCCTGGCTTCGTGCTGGCCGGGCCTTGCGTCTAGCAAGCTCGTCCGATGTTTATTTCGTACGACGCGCTTCCGATTATTTTTTTCGATTCCGGAATTCATTTCCGATTCGAACAATATTTAATATTTCCGATTCCGGAATTAATTTCCGTTTCGAAAAAATATTTAATATTTCCGATTCCGGAATTATTTTCCGATTGCGATAATATTTCCGGTTCCGACAATATTTCCGTTTCCGGCAATATTTCCGATTCCGGCAATAATTCCATTTCCAATAATATTTTCCGATACGTACCATGTTTCCGTTTGCGGCAACATCTACGACTTGGATAATATTTATATTTGTAGACACCTACTTTTGTCCCCATTCCCGCAAGGGAAAGGTTCGATGATGAAAGCATAAAAACTCCACTTGACAACGCATCTCCTATAAAATAAACGAATCTCGATTCCCCATTTCATTTCACCCGAAACCTGTTATTTATGGAAACCTGCTAAAAATAGTAATTGCCGTAAAAGGTAGCTTCTAAAAGTAGCAAATCATAAAAGATAGAAACCTGTCAGAATTAGGTGTTGCACTCCAACATAGATCCTAAATGAGATAGAAAACCGCGAGAATCCTATTCCTAATAGAATTCGGAAATAAGAGTTACGAATTAATTAAAATCCTAACGAGCCTAGAGTTCGTAACGGGCCCAGACGCATTCCGTCATAAAATTGATACGCGCTAAAAGACTCAAATTAATCTCAAACTCTACGGATTTTAGGAATCCGAATCTGACTAAACAAAACTGCCAGACCCTATTTTCAACGCCCAGCCCTGGGCGCCGAAAATTCCAGCGCCCAGAGCTGGGCGCCGAAAGTACCTGGGACGGATTCTTTTCCTAATTCGTTTCGTATTCAAATTACTGAAAAACTATCTTTCTACGCCACTTTTTCCTATAAATAGACCCCTAGTTTCGACGTGAAACACACACAACAACACATAATAAATTCTGAGTATTGACTCTAAACCCCTTAGCCTAAGCCTCTCGCTGCGAAACTGTTCACGCGTTCTGTCGCAATCGATCCATAAATCGAACAGAACGTATCCTGTCCCATAATAGAGATTCGTTAAATAAAAAGGAGAAATAGCAAAGTCAAAGTGGTTAGTTTTCTGAGAACCGTGACGCACCTCTCAAGGGTGCGTCTGAAGGAAATAATGCCCTTGGTCCAAGTATGCATTCAATGTTAAGTCTAATAAATGCGGTTCAGTATTAATTAACAAGTTAATAATTCAGTGAGATCAAGTGAGCTGAATGCCTAGCTAGAGGCCGCTTCAGTTCAAGTGGAATTAATGAAATTAATCCACAGCTTACTCTTGACTGAACCCGTAGGGTCACACAAATAGTACGTAAACGGATCAAGTATTTAATGGCATTAAATACTCCATCTATGGATATTCGGAATCGACGGATCTTGGTTCCAGTGGGAGCTAAGATCGTCACAGGCAAGAAATGAATACTCCAGAAACGATGATATTGCCGGAAACGGAAATATGGATCGTATCGGAAATATAAATATTATCCAAGTCGTAGATGTTGCCGGAAACGGAAACATGGTACGTATCGGAAAATATTATCGGAAATGGAAATATTGCCGGAATCGGAAATATTGCCGGAAACGGAAATATTGTCAGAATCGGAAATATTATCGGAATCGGAAAATAATTCCGCAAACGGAAATATTAAATATTTGTTCGAAACGGAAATTGATTCCGGAATCGAAAATATTAAATATTGTTCGTATCGGAAATGAATTCCGGAATCGGGAATTTAATCGGAAGCGTATCGTACGAATTAGCATCGGACGAGGCCCGCTAGACGAAGGCCCAGCACGAAGCCAGGCCATCGCCCAGCGAGCCAACACGCACCATCGCGTGCCAAGCCTCGACCAGGCCCAGCGCAAGGCCAGGCCCAGCCAAGGCCTGGGGCGCGCGCGCGAGAGCACAGCAGCAGTGGGCCGAGCGCTGTGCGCCTAGCGTGGGCCGCAAGGCTTGCGCGGGTGTACGGTGCTCGTGCAATACTTGTGCGGGAATCCTAAAGCAATCGGGATTCGAAATATGATTAAATCCTAAAACTATTAGATAATGATTATTTAATTAGAGTCCTAGTAGGGTAATAATTAAATAAATTAGTATCCTAATAGGATTCCAAATCCTTTTCCATAACTCTATAAATAGGTGCCTAGGGTAACATATTTACATCAAGTTTTCAAGTATTCAAAGTGAGTTTTTGAGAGAAAAATTCAGTCACACATTTGCCTAAAAGTGCCGAAAATAATAGTACCTTAAGGGCGATTCTAGTTGGTCATTCTTAAGGCGGATCCGGACGTGCTGTGGACTATCTACGGAGGGACGACACTTGGAGTCCTAAAGACTTGTTCTTGTTCGGTTCGGGCGCAGCTAGGGAAGGCACGCAACAAAGAGTATGCATCTAAACTATGCTAAATGATTATGTGTAAATAATATGTTTTCCTGGCTTTATGGTTTTTCCGCATGATTTATGAATTGTCATATGTATCATAACCTAACAGTGGTATCACGAGCCTCTTATTATTTTCATAATCTAAATTGCATGAACATGGTTAAATATTAAAAATTTACAAGAATTAAAAGGGGTGATTAATTTTCGTAATTGTTAATTAATTGCAAATTGCGTTTATTTAATTATACGTACGCAGTTTTTCGGCAGTTTCTTCGTTACTCATCCAAATCGAGTGATTTTTGTGTCAATTCCGCATGTAAAAGGCATTCTAAAATTTTGTCGAACCCAGAATTCTCAAATTCGAAGCCTAACTATGACTTTTCGGAGGTTTTAATTTTTCGAATGCAAAATTTCGTAAATTTAAGATGTTAAATTAAATATTTGCGATTCTTGTTGATAAATCTTGAATTTTTGATTGACCTACTGTATATGTTTAACAAGTTTGAATGCCTAGCCTTGTTAATTATACAATCTAATTTGTAATTATGATTAATTTGTTGAAAATTAGAATAATTTAGAATTAATTTGATTTTCATAATTAATTATAATATAATTAGATACCTATGATTAAAAACCACCATAAAAATTGTAAATTTATGATAAATTTTAAATTTTTATGACCTAGACTTGAATCCATGCTAATCGGAAATCAATTGAATAATAAATTTTCGATTTTTCGCCCTAAAATTATGAAATTAATATTATTTATTAATTTGTCATTAATTTTAAATATAAATTTTTTAAATTTTATGAGATTCGTTCATATAACTTGCACGCACAAAGCAATGGACGCTACGTGTTACCCTTAAGGGGTGTTGTATAGTGCGGGCATGTGACGACGAGCAAGGGAGCTCGTCGCCCATGCGGCACGAATGCAATGAGCAAGGCCATGGTGCACGAGCACAAGGCAGCAGCCCTGCCTTGTGTCGTGGGCTATGAGCAATGGACGAATGGGCGAGGGCGAATGCAAGGCACAGCAGTCGCGTGTGGGCAGCAAACGAGCTGCGCCACAACGCGCACTGCCTCGCGCAAGCGCGCGGAGCCTCGCGCGCAGCGAGCGCAAGCTCGCGTGCCACGAGTGCTCCGCCCAGCGTCGATGCCTCGCGCAGCGAGCGCTGGCAAGAGCGCGCAGCGAGCGCTGGCCCGCATAAAGCGAGCGCTGGCGAGCGCGCGTAGCGAGCGATGGCTCGCGTGCATCGAGCGCTGGCGCGCGCGCAGCGAGCACCGGCTCGCGTGGAGCCTTGCGAAGGATAGCAGCAGCAGCGATGCGACGCAGCGCATGGGCTGCGCGCACATGGCCAGCGATGGTTGTGTGCGTGTGGCCCATGGGCGTACGTTGCGTAGGGTGTTTGCGTTGCGATTAGATCGTTTTGAAATTTTAATTTGAAATTTTCAGTTTACGTAATTTTAATTAATTTTAAAATTAATAATTTAAATTATTTTCTTGGATTTTAATTTTGAATATTGTAATTATAATAAATTTTATTTATTCTAATTATTTTACTAAAATTAAAATCATGAATTAATTTAAATACGACTGAAATTAAATTAAACTTTTTGGATTCAATTATAAATTTATATGAGCTTTAAATTTTAATTAAATTTGTATGTTTCCGGTTAGACTAGAAATACATTTTTATGTTTAAAATTAGTAAAGCATATGAATTTATTGGTTTAAGTGGGAGCCCTTTTAGTCATAAACTCTTGATTAGGTCTACAAATCCTTAAGGTTAAAACAACTTGATTAGAATTGATAAGGACTGAATAATTGGTAGATTATTGGTGCCCTTGATTAATTGCTGCAAATGTTTACGTGATGCATAATGTGTTTTACTAACCAGCCATGTGGGCCATTCATGATAATGAATGGGTGAATGGTATATATTGTATATGTACTGTTTTGCAGGTTATGAAGTGACTAGTATGGCCCAAATAGGATAGAAAATATGGTCTGCGTACCATTAATTTGAGTGTAATTGGTCTAAAGTACCAAAGTTGTTTTTCAATTCAAATATGGTCTGCGTACCATCAAATAGTTGTAATTAGTTTTAATTATAGCTTATCCTATTTGAAGAAAATGGTGCCTCCCATGGAGATTTTCAAGACGGACTTTGAAGTTAAAGCTTCAAGATGAAGTCGGGCCATACTAGATCACATTTATCTTATGCATGTTTTAAGTTATTTATTGCTTTTAAATATGTCTTAAAATGCATGAGATCAAAGCTTGATTATGTTGCATGATTAAGGATTTTAGTTCACTTAAAATCTAACCAACATAGTAAGAGCCTTAAGTTCCAAACTTAAAAATTGAGTTAAAAGGTGCAATGCCAAAATATAAACTTGCTTGGATATCCTTTACATCAATCTAGTAATAGTTTTCGCTCAGCGAGGTGTTACTTATTGGTCCTAAAGGGGCAAGGTACACAAATAATTGTGAGTACATGTTAGTTTTGGTGAAACTCAACGATATAAGTAAGGAGTCCTTTTATGTCGTGGCAAAATCGATAGGTTTACCTAATAAGTTCTTAGACGTACCTATCAACCAAGAATAGTTTCTAGACTATTAGCAAAAGGCTTTTGCTTACCTAAGATGTTTTAGGATTAAGTCGACAAAATGTGCTTAGTTCTTCAATGATTTTAGGATCTTGGAATCATTTTATTCACACCTGCCGGAACAATAAATTCGAATAAAATGTAATAACTTGTTTGAATTGCATGATTGCTTTAATTTTCAAGTTATTATTCATGATAAATGTTTAGACTTTGCATGCTTCAATGTATGTTTTAATTATTGTTTATAATTAAAAATCTTGCACTACGGTAAATCCTTTTAGAAAGGTAACAGTAAATTTCCTCGATTGGTAATGAATCCAAGAACGATTCACGGAAATGAGAGAAAATGAGCAATTTAAATGTACGTTTCTTTTAGCGACTTTTATGGTTGTTTTCGAACATCAAAGTCGAATGGCAAACCAATTGGTGCTTGTGAATTCAAAATACACTGTAGTTTTGAGATCATAAAGCATTGAGTTTAATACGCTCAGCTTTACCAATGGTTAACAACCTAATATCTTTGTCCATTTAATTCTCGAATGAGTCTAGTCCCTAGACATTCGAATAGATCGATGCTTAGAGAACTTTAGAAGCTTCTGGTAAGATCATCTAGTTGAAACTTAATATTCAACATAAATTAAATGGTAAGAACCTTGTTGGGGTGACATTGGACATGTCTAACAAAGTATAAAAGTCAACACTAAAGAATTCAATTCTTAAGGCCATAAGAAAGGGTACAAGAAATAGGAAAAAAAAAAAAAAAAAAAAAGGAACAGATGAAAGGAATTTACAATTCCATTTCTACCTGTAAGTTTATGTTTAAAGAAAAGTGACCTAGCAATCAAACTTCCTTGGTATCATATACCGCTTGAGGTTCTTACTTCGGTAATAACTCAAACGATGGAAGCTAGGATACACTAATGACCTACAAGTGGGAAATGAAGCATGGCAATGCTACATTAGTTGTAGGGTCATCTAGTTTGTTTTAAGTCCTTTCAAAGGCTGGAACTTAATGGCTATTTTGTTCCATAATCAGCATACCTAAATTTCTGTTTTTCAAACACAGAAAGACTCACATTCAAGAAAAACAAAAACAATGTTTGTTTGTTTATTTGAGTGAAATGGTCAATTACGGGTTGAGTCAATATGCTTGATTAAAACAAACAACTCTTTAACAATAAAAACTTTACTAGGTTCAAATCAACCCCTTGATTTGAGTTCCACTAATCTTTGGCATTGTTGCTTAGACCATATCAACAAGTTAACATTCAAAAGCTCTATTTTGATGGACTTTTGAAAGTTCATTGATTTCTAGATCAATTTAAGACGACTAGTCTTACTTGTTGAAAGTAACAAAAGATATGAACTATTGTTAGAACGCCTAGACAATAGAGTTCAAAGCTAAAGAAAGATTTTATGACTTTATTATTTCACATGGATTTGAGTGAATATAGGTTTATTTACTCAAATGTGATATAAGTTGAATCTGTTTGGCTAGTTCAAAGATTCAGAAATATAAAATCCACTTGGCAAGAAATCATAAAGATCTAGGTTAGATCATGTTGATGATTACTTGAGACCAAATATGATCATCAATGATTATGTGTTGTAATTTCACAATCTAGGTCCATAAGATATGGCATATCTTAGTTGGAATAATCGAAGTCAATTAGTACTTGATTCGATTAATGATGAATCATAAAGACTTTTCCTATAATTTCTAAAACAAAATGCTCAACTACCACCAAACTAAACCAAATTCGTCAAAGCTATTGAAAAGTAATTTCAGGATATCTTTTCAATTATATATATCTAAAGAGTTGCTAAACTCAGTGGGAGCTTAGTGTTTGTTATTCAACAAACTAAGGCCCAAGTCTAGATATATGTTTCATTGTGATTTATTCAAATGAGACACAAGGGTATTGTTTCTACCACGAATTTTTGAGAACATAATGTTTGTTTGCTCGAAATAATGTCCTTTTGGGATTCGTTTCCAAAATGACAAGTGGGAGAAAATAGACCTCGAAAGTCTTCGAGGCGAACAACAAACATAAACGGACATTCCGGAGGCTTTTCGAAGTGCTTCAGAAAATCCGAACTTATTCTTTAAAGACTTTAGAAGTGGCTTTAAAGAATAGACATCTCTTAGAAGACTTTACAAGTGCTTCAAGGAGAACAGAATATTCAAAGGACTTTCAAGTGGCTATTGATATTCTATTGTTTGATGTTCTATACCCAAGTAGGCATAGAGTTCAAATCACTGAAACTATGAGATTCTTCTATTAGATAGTAAAGAAACATAGAGTTCTGGTCAATGAAACTATGAGATTCTTCTATTAGATAGTGAAGAAACCTACAACTTGCAGTCAAACTATTATCATGTAGATTAATAAGTTTGTGACTTGTAAGAAAGCTATGACGAAACCTAGATTCCCTAAAATGGTTAGAGGCCATATATAGACTCAAATGTTTTAAATGGTTAGAGGCCATAAAACATACTCAATGTTTTGATGACAAAATTGAAATTTTGTTGATTTACAAGAATAGGTTCACACCTATTGGTTGCAAGTTTGTTTTAAGGATAAAAACCATCAAACATGAAATTGTGTTCACAACACAAAGCTAGATTAGTTGCTAAAAGGTTACAAGCAAATTCACGGTGTGGATTGTGTTGAAACCTCATGCATAATCGTAATGCTCAAGTCTATAATTCAAGAAATGATTGCATATTGGTACATATAGCAATTGGATGACAAAACGTATTCCTCAATCAAATGTTGGAATAAACTATGTACATGGTATGTCATAGGATTTGTGGATCCAAATAAATGCTTGAAAAGGAATGCTAACTTATGAAATCTAAGTACAGATTTAAGCAAGCAATTGGGAATTGGAACTGTATTTTAGTGAAGCTAATAAGCATTTTAGTTTCATAAAATATACATGATTCTTATAGATATATAAGAAGTTTAGTGGGAGTACGTAAAACTTATTTGGTCCTATGTGTATCACACATATCTCTCTATTGTGAAATAACATTCAAATGCTAATGACTTAGGTTTGAAATTATTCATCAATGATGGACCAAGGCGAAACTTAGTACATACTGGGTATTAAGATCTATTTACAAAGATCTTATGATATTGTTTAGTAATGGCATTTACTAAATCAAACACGAAAGACTCCATTGGAGATATTCGATCCATATGAATAAATCTAAGTAATGAATTTTTGAACTATGTATAAGCATTTACTAAGTTAAACATCAAAGAATCTAATGAGATTCTTCACCTATATTATATGTCAAAGAATTTAGTTGGATTTAGTATCTACTGTAACTGAATGAGCTAAAGTTACATGAATAGAATTCAATTGGGAATTATTCTGCAAAAGAATTTATCATTTATATAATATAATATGAGGATCGCCAAAAACGTATCGTATGACTTTAGGCATGACGAACATATACCAATCTCTATTGATCTAAGTGAAGATCAACTAGATTAAGGTCAAGAACACTTATGGTACTTGAAAAGGTACATAGGAATAGTTCTTGATTCAAGGAAATAAAGATATGCTAAATATTGATGCTACACGCATAAACACTGGCAAAGGATCAAGCAAGACCCTTTGGAGTTAACCATTGACAAGGACGAGCTAAAGAGCATCGTGTTTTGAAATGGCAACATGGATTGAAGACCATGAGTTGTTGCGTGGGAAATTAAAATAATAATTTCTATGTTCTAAGATATAGTTGGAGAGTCTTCCACATATCTGTGAACTGCTTGGATAAGTAGATCCAAACAAAGCATCACTAGCAACCTATACAGTTGAAGTAAAAGTAATTATTGCCTAAGAAGCAATAAAATAGAGTTGTTTATATGAGTTCTTCATTGAACTTGGGAAGATCACATGTCTGTTGACTTAATGGTTCTTCATTGCAAAATGCGTAGAACCACTAATGTAGCAAGAAAGACTAGATCACAAAATAAACATATTCAAAAGTTCTTATCATCATATCTCGAAGAACATTCGATGAAAAGGATGTTAAGATTGGCAAAGCGTGATAACTAAACCTATGCAACAAGTGAGAAGCAACACTCACGTTGTAGCACTGGAAATCAAGCATAGCTTTGAATTCCATGAACTGTTTTAAAGATGGGTTTGAGGCCCATGGTTGTAAAACAATGGGGTTGAACATTTATCATATATGAAATGTATTTTCATATTCCATTTAATCTTGGTTTAGTATTAAATGATGAGTCCCTTCAATTTGACGATATATTCAAGATAGACTGTCAGGACCAGTCCTGTGACTAAGAAATGTCTATCAAGTGAACTTGAATGTCAAAGGTTGAAAATGGTCCCTAGTCGGAGTTTTCTATAAAATTGGACGCATAGAAAACGTTAGACGACTAGAATGCAAGATGACTAGTAGTTATGTTTCTTGAACTATGTGGACATGGCAATGTCATAATCATTTGCATAGATACTTACTTTGGGAAGACTAGTATCGGACAAGACCTATGAAACTTTACTGTAAGAGATGAAAATCTGTCATAAGTAAATTTCATTAAAATTATTAGACACTAAATCCTCAATACCTGAGTGATTTGAGATTACTTGTTTGAGAACTGGTTGCTTTGACGTTGACCAACCGTCGCACCATAAAAGGAGGCTATAAAGGCAACGCTCAGGTAATCACCTATCAAACGAAGTCTAATCTCAAGATCGCAAGATTGGGATTGCCCTCCCATAAATCGGGATGAGATGCTTAAAAGTTGTACAAGGACACTCGGAGAGCTAGAAACTGTGAAATACATGGCCGTGCTCGGATGAATCATAGGCTATGATTATCTGTTTATTTGATCAGTTGAACTCTGAAATCGAGAAACACCTCTGGACATAATAAGGATGTCAACTCTTACCTTATGTTCAAGAGCAAGCATCGAGCGACAAAGGAATTAGGAAATGCACACTTGTCCCTAAGGACAAGTGGGAGACTGAAGGAAATAATGCCCTTGGTCCAAGTATGCATTCAATGTTAAGTCTAATAAATGCGGTTCAGTATTAATTAACAAGTTAATAATTCAGTGAGATCAAGTGAGCTGAATGCCTAGCTAGAGGCCGCTTCAGTTCAAGTGGAATTAATGATATTAATCCACAGCTTACTCTTGACTGAACCCGTAGGGTCACACAAATAGTACGTAAACGGATCAAGTATTTAATGGCATTAAATACTCCATCTATGGATATTCGGAATCGACGGATCTTGGTTTCAGTGGGAGCTAAGATCGTCACAGGCAAGAAATGAATACTCCAGAAACGATGATATTGCCGGAAACGGAAATATGGATCGTATCGGAAATATAAATATTATCCAAGTCGTAGATGTTGCCGGAAACGGAAACATGGTACGTATCGGAAAATATTATCGGAAATGGAAATATTGCCGGAATCGGAAATATTGCCGGAAACGGAAATATTGTCAGAATCGGAAATATTATCGGAATCGGAAAATAATTCCGGAAACGGAAATATTAAATATTTGTTCGAAACGGAAATTGATTCCGGAATCGAAAATATTAAATATTGTTCGTATCGGAAATGAATTCCGGAATCGGGAATTTAATTGGAAGCGTATCGTACGAATTAGCATCGGACGAGGCCCGCTAGACAAAGGCCCAGCACGAAGCCAGGCCATCGCCCAGCGAGCCAACACACACCATCGCGTGCCAAGCCTCGACCAGGCCCAGCGCAAGGCCAGGCCCAGCCAAGGCCTGGGGCGCGCGCGCGAGAGCACAGCAGCAGTGGGCCGAGCGCTGTGCGCCTAGCGTGGGCCGCAAGGCTTGCGCGGGTGTACGGTGCTCGTGCAATACTTGTGCGGGAATCCTAAAGCAATCGGGATTCGAAATATGATTAAATCCTAAAACTATTAGATAATGATTATTTAATTAGAGTCCTAGTAGGGTTATAATTAAATAAATTAGTATCCTAATAGGATTCCAAATCCTTTTCCATAACTCTATAAATAGGTGCCTAGGGTAACATATTTACATCGAGTTTTCAAGTATTCAAAGTGAGTTTTTGAGAGAAAAATTCAGTCACACATTTGCCTAAAAGTGCCGAAAATAATAGTACCTTAAGGGCGATTCTAGTTGGTCAATCTTAAGGCGGATCCGGACGTGCTGTGGACTATCTACGGAGGGACGACACTTGGAGTCCTAAAGACTTGTTCTTGTTCGGTTCGGGCGCAGCTAGGGAAGGCACGCAACAAAGAGTATGCATCTAAACTATGCTAAATGATTATGTGTAAATAATATGTTTTCCTGGCTTTATGGTTTTTCCGCATGATTTATGAATTGTCATATGCTGAGCTAGTAAGGATATCCTGCCTCTGGAGTTATCGACGAGCGAATTACTCTCTCGGTAGTTACAGTCCCCCGAACCCTCAATCTCTACCTTGCGGGTGTATATTGAGAGATCCCCACACCAGGGATCACAAGGGAACCTACGGCCGTCGTGGTCAAACATAACTGCACTCCCTTTATGTCACGATAACCGGGTTTTGTCAGTTTTTCTCATTGTCGTTAAAAACTGAATGGCGACTCCTATATTACTGGTCAATTGGGTGTATACTCACAGGAAATCCAATTACACTTGATTGAATAAAAAGAATCGTCACACCCACGAGGGACAAGGTCACGCATTAGCCTCGCGCATTTTCGACCCCCTCACAGTGGCGACTCCACTGGGGATAGTGAAGGAAATACTCGTGCTTGTAGGTAATCAAAATAGCCGAAGGGTGAAACGATCCTACCCCGCGTTTATTTCCCCATCAAGTTGGGACGACCTGAAAATCAGCATATTAATGTGAACGGGCAGAACATCATAACGAATCTCGGCTCCCTCGGGAGTTGGGACTAAGGATACCTTTTTTCGCCAATAGGGGGGTGCATACGCCGCGCATGTTTCCCACTCAGTACTTGTGCAGGTAGTACACCTATCCCGAACCCAATCGCTCGCCCATTAGGTCCCTCTCGCCTGCATGCCCCCTTGGCTTGCACTTGCGAGTTGGCCTCTTGAGCGAAATTCGTCTGTTGAAGACACTACCTCGACCGGGGCATGTGTTGGATCTACGATAGAAGCGGTACCAAGCCAGGCGCAAATAAACTACCCATAGAAGCATATCATAAACTACGTGGCATATTTAATTTTCAAATCCATGTTTGTAATGTAGTTATGTGTAGCGAAATATGTGATTGTGTGTGACAAACTATCCTAGGAAACCAACGACCTTAAAAATTGCTCAAACATTCATGAACCAATTGGCCAAAGAGTTATACCAATATACGTGTTCCGCAAGCCCGAACAATCGCCACAAAAATAAGCGACGCTCGGGATGGCCGTAACAAATCCCACAAACGCTGCACAACGCATAAAGGACGTTATAAGGCAAGCACGCAAAACTAAAGTCGCAAAAACAAAAGTATACGCAAACAGAAAACGAGAACCAGCCAGGGACGCATTTTCAACGCCCCTGGCTGGGCGCCAATATTTCTCACGCCCAATGCTGGGCGCTGAAGTTGCTGCCTGGCCTTTTGGTCAGGCACAGCAGCCTCGGTACCCACGCATGAAGAAAATACGTAGCAAAAAAAAAACAACTTTCCGTAAAAACAATTGCTACGAGGGCGTATGAAAAAGCACTCGATTCTAAAAGCGACTTGTAAAAAATAAATAACTCTTTGTGTCGTTGTTAGGCCTCTTACGACGACGATGTTCGGCACCAAAGCCGAGCATGCTAATTAAACCTTGAATGTCGCATGGGCGAAGTATTCAAAAATAAATGTTCGAATAAAGTCTTCAAAAAAAATAAATGTTCAAATAAATCCGAGTCTAGACTAGGCTATGCCAAAATACAATCCAAATCCTAAGTCTTAGTTGTCTTATCCATAGAATCGATCCTAATGCTTGGTGTCGTTCTGCAAGTTAAAAGGTTAAACCATATTGAGTCTCCCTTCCTAACATTTAAATCAATAAGCACCCACATGTAATTGCCATCCCTTGCTAGGAATCCACGGCCTCAATACTCTTTCACCAATAAAATATATTATAGTATTTGCAAAATGGAAACGGTTACATTCTGGAAATCATTCCCCCATAGTCGCACAACCCCCAAAGTGAACCTAAGGTGTCAATACCATTAGCAAAAATTAATGGCCTCAAGGCTTATGATCACATGGGGTCACGACTATCATAGTCCTCTCGAGCCACTCGCTCCTTTAAATACTCCTAAGTACGGACTAAAAGATTTTCCATGAATGCAACATGACCAACCATGAAAATACCCAAATCGGCATACCATAAGGCTACCATTGGGGTAAAGCAATACACACTAAGAGGGAAGCCGCACTAATGATTCTAGTCTTACAAAAATAAAAATTCGATCTCCCCAACTAACTACCTTGCCAACATTAAGCAAATGGCGCATGACAAATGAACACCCAAGGGTTAAAATCTAAAGTGTCAACCAACGAAAGGTATGGTCCAATTAGCCTAAGTCTGAGAGTCGTTTGGTCAAGTATTATAGGCTTATGCCACGTCATTATTTTGAGTCTAGGCCACCTCCTTATATTCCTACACGGGTTATAATCAGAAAGATTAATGAAAGTTCGAGTCTAAATCGCAACCTCCAATTAAATCCCAGAAACTGGAGCCTGAAAAGAAACAAAAAAAATTTATTTTCGATCTAATTCTTTCGTTAAATTTCAATAAGGTAAAAACAACATTTCGAATCTACGCTATTTGCACATTTTAAGAAACGACTAAATACGCTTGCAAAGTAAGACAATTAAAAGCTCCACCCTAGGCCAACAAAAATTAAAAGGTCCACCCTAGGCCTACTAAAATTAAAGGTCCACTATAGGCCTACCAAACGAGGCTCACTCAGTCTCGCCTCGTGACTCAAAGACCACAACCATCTACCTTTTAGCCAAAATTAAAAATTGAAGAATTTATGTTGGGGAGGAATCCCAAGGAAAAAAGAAAGAAAAAATAGGAAGAGAAAAGGGGGAGCGAAAAGAGCAAGCCAGGGAATACTTATCCCGTAGTGCAACATTTACCTAAGTAAACGAAGGAAAAGAATTGAGTCAACCAATCCAAATCATAAAATTCTACGATGTCTACCCTTTCCAATCCTTATGCTCTTAGACGCCTTCGCTCTGGGGTCCCTGTTCAGCTCATTTTAACCTATCCATGTTCTCATTGCCATGACCCAAGAAACCATTACCTCAACTCTTGTTTTTGAACTTGTTATCAACCGCAAACCACACACGGCCATTGACACGTGCGTCATGCCCATCATTTCCAAAGTCCAAACCTGCTCTTACACCACCGTTGGCATAATGACCATATAACTCGTTTGGATACATCCCGTTGATATACCCTTGAGCCGTCCCCATGCTATTCATTGGCCTTGGTTGATGTAATCCTCATGCTCGAATAATACCTATACAACCTATCCTATCTCATTTAACCCATCTTTCAAGCCGTCTTGAGTCACAAATAAAAAAGAGACAAATGAAAAGTACATTCTACGCTCAATGTAAAAAAATATATGAATAATAAAAAAGGAAACTTTGCAAAGCGCCTCTAAAGTTAGTCTAAAAAGAAAATGAAGCATTTAGCGCACCAAAAAAAAAGATCCGCCCAGAAATTATTGTCAGCGCCTACAGCTGGGCGCCGAAATCTTTAGCGCCCCAGCCTGGGCGCTGAATCTCTCTGCTTGCTAAAATTTGTCAAGAAGTGCTCGTCATTTTATCCGCACATACACGGAAAAAATAACGAACACTTGGGGGGTACAGCACGTATTCAAGTATACGTACCAAAAAAAAACACATGAAAAGAAAATACATGTACTCAAAAAAATATAAAATAAATTTTTGGCTTACGGCAAGGCAGCAGATTAAAATAATAATAAACTTTACTTATTCTACCGTTTCAAATAATATGTTTCCACCTCAGAACGTACTTGTTTAAAATCGGCATTCTAAAAAACCATTTTCTAGGCTAAGAACTACGCAAGACCTGATTCCAAATTAAATCTATTTAAGGCGGATACGTAGGCAATCCATGATTCGGTCCAACCAATTTGCAAAAATATTAAAGCCTATAGAATAACAAGAATAAAAATAGAAGTCCCTTATTGAAATTTAATTACTTGCAACCCAAGTCGAAAGAAAAATTTAAGTCAAAGGAAGAATCCAAGTCACCAAAATGCCAAAATTAATGAGCACACATCGAAAAATAATAAAGGCACGTACCCTTGCCAGAAGGAGCACTCACACTCCTAGGCACTTAGCCAAGACTCAAAAAGATCGCTTTGCCTCAATTGAATGGGGGCTAGCGCAAGCGTCCATGACCTCTAAAGTACTCGACTTGACCCTCCCTAAAGCAAACTAACTCACCTAAAGACTTTCTTTCACCACTAGACATAGTCGCTCACTTAAACCCCTTCTTTCACCACTAGACACGGTCATGACCGCCAACAAGTAGTAAAGGCAGTAAGCTTGCAATGAAAAAGATTGTTCTACGGCATCGCCCCATCATTCCTTCGAACTCAGGGCACCCGTTCATGGTAACTTAAATGCTCGCGAATCCCCTTTGAAAAAACAAATCAGACATTGTCAATAGGACTTGGCACTTAACCAAGGCTCACCCTACTCAGACATATGACACAGGCATCTAAAATCGAAATCTAAAAACATCATTAATGGGAAGACATAACAGCAACTGGGGGCTAAAAATTGAAATGAAAGAGATAGGGAAGGAACTAAGTATACCTCGACCTTTTATACAGACATACACCAAGTAAATCTATGTCAATTTGAAAACGGTTTATATTCCCGCAATTTTGGAAAAGATGGCCCTAAAAGCCTAAAGCATATGCCAAACGGGCACAAGTATGTCTTGACGCCTGCACCCTGGCTTCCGGCAAATCCTTAGACAGCATTCCAAAACTCGTAACAGTATTTTGATTCACTCATGTAATTTTGTACGAACCCTTCTATAAGTCAAACTTACTTAAGACACCTCGAATTGTACACAGTAGGACTCGGATTTTAAATAATTTTCAAATAATTTTCAAAGACTTTTTCGAACATAATAAAGTGTCGTTGGTTTAAGCTAAGTATGCGTTTATCTCAATTTGGCAAGCGAATCAAAAGATTTCCAAATATGATTTTGGGTAAAGAAAGGCACCTAACTTTTGGTCAAGGCACACTTCCACATGTTACTAGCTTGACCATGGCGATGTCGCATAATACAACATTTACAAGAGAAGTAGCAGGTCACTACTCGAACGTACCTCGCACTAACGAGTCTGGTTCAAACTATTCATGATCCCTGTCACCATGAATGCATAAAGACGTATGCAAAGCATTATGGCACCAAGCCAATCCCGTAGCTACAATTGGGGGCTTGAGAAAAACACTCTAAAAACGCTCGAAATGAGTCGCAAATTCTCGACGCTAATGCTATACATACATCATAGGGGCACAATCCTAAGCTTTAAATTGTGAAAAACAAACCTTAGAATGGCTACAACCCCTCCCAAATTCTAAGCACTACTTAGAATATATAAAGTCACCCCACTAACAAGGGTAACTGAAAATCGCGAGTCACCAAAACTCCGATCAAACCACTACACATAACGCTCGCCCTACAAGCGCCCGTTACACAGTCTACCTCGTCCCAAAGCAAAAGCGAAAGAAAAATGAAGGATAAGAACTGTCAAAATATACCCAGAAATCATTTTTAAACGCCCAGAGCTAGGCGCCGATATCTTTAACGCCCCAGCCTGGGCGCTGAATCTTTCTGCTAGCCAAGTTTTGCCCAGATATAAAAATGAGAAAGAAACACCTATGAATCCTCGCATCGAACGAAGTAATAAGCCGTGCAAACCCATGCAGAAAATGCCACACTTGTTCGGACACCTGAACGAGGCATACTCCAATGCAAAAAATAATAAAATCCCAACACCTGGAGGAATGTTCTAAGACACGCCGTTAGGCCACACAAGCCTACGTCGCACCATAAGTTCAACCGTCCCACGGTACAAGTCTAAAAGGAGAGTAAGGCATATCGCAGGCACGACCAAGAACACGTGTAAAAGAGGCAAAGACTACTTATCGCCCAAATTCAAAATGCAAGCCATACGACTTCTACATTAAGGATTAAAGGTAGCAAAATATTACCTACCACGGAAGGGATAGCTCGCACCTACACGAGCGGAACCCCAAGGCCTCTTTCTCTAAAGAACCTACAAAAATCGTACGCCAAAAGGAAAGCATCCCAACATGCATACTTCGGGGCTCCAAGATACGAAACAACCATAGCAAAATAAAAAAAATCTCGAAGCAAATGTTTGAACAAGCGAAAGGGCACGATGTTTGAGCCCACTTCATGAATGGGCCTGAACCCTATAAAACTTCTAAGCAAACTATTCAAAATCAGTCGTTGCTCAAAAAAAAATGAAACAATTCAAGTAATCTGATTAATGGACCGCACACAACGGCCATTCTATGAACGCTCGTTCGCACATACATATCATCATTCACGAACACGTTCGAAAAATATAAGGGAGATCAAAGTCTTACACCTCAAGGTATGTTCCTCGGGCCATATAGACTCGCCCAACTATCGCAATAACTGTATGCCTTAAGAGCAACAGTTCCTTAAAATAATCGCCCCAAAGCAACAAGCACCGTAGTCCACCAATCGGCTACGGCTTCTCAAGAAAACCATCACGTTCCAAAAACAAAGAAAAAAACAAAAGAAAAGAGAATACATAGAACTTCCAAGTGAAATAAACGAATGAACAAGAGGCCAACTGTGTCATCAAAAGACCAGCCCGAACAACACTTTCAACGCCCCACCTGGGCGTGAATTATTTCAATGCCCAGGCCTGGGCGCCAAAAATGTACCCATGCTCAAAAAAGGCCCTAACTTCTAGTGGGCCCTGCCATACTCATTCGACTTGAAAATTGCTGAAAGTCGCACCTCACTACTTTGTTAAGAGTAGCACACCACTACAAAGGTCGCTCGCACATACGAGCATGACCCCAAACATGATTACAAGATGCGACAAACAACCGACGAGCCCAGTGCTTGGGGGCTCACGAAAAAATAGACTACAACGAGGAGCGCGCGATCAAAATCACATTCCCGGACTACGCCATGCACCATGTCATGTTTGGATATCTCAAAAAATATATTGTTAAACAAAAATATACACAGTGTGGACCCACTTATAGGACACATCTCAAAATATTACGACCCACCAACAGGTTGTAATCACAAAAGCCCTTCTACATAGACAAAATAAGAAATTAAAAATGGGCTCGCCCACCCTCAGCGGGCGGGGTCTGCGTCTCTAAGCCGCGCAGGTCCTCAGTTTTCGAAAAATAAAGTCTTCAAATTTAAAATAGGCTCGCCATCTTCTGCCGGCGGGGTCTACGGCGCAAACCACGTAGGTCCTTATTTTCAAAAAAAAAAAAACAAAAAAAAATTTCAAAACAGATTCGTCCACTTCTATCGGACGGGGGGTCCACCCTCAGCGAACAGGCTCGCCCACGTTCAGCGGGCGGGGTCTGCGTCACTAACAGCGCAGGTCCTTAGTCGCTGCAGCGATAACTTTTATCGGATTTCCCTTTTTTCGAAAATTAAAGGATCGGTTTTCCCTTTTTCCGAAAATTAAAGGATCGGTTTTCCCTTTTTCCGAAAATTAAAGGAGCGGTTTTCCCTTTTTCCGAAAATTAAAGGATCGGTTTTCCCTTTTTCCGAAAATTAAAGGATCGGTTTTCCCTTTTTCCGAAAATTAAAGGATCGGTTTTCCCTTTTTCCGAAAATTAAAGGATCGGTTTTCCCTTTTTCCGAAAATTAAAGCATCGGTTTTCCCTTTTTCCGAAAATTAAAGGATCGGTTTTCCCCTTTTACGAAAATTAAAGGATCGGTTTTCCCTTTTTCCAAAAATTAAAGAATTGGTTTTTCGTTTTTCCAAAAAAGAACGATGTGTTGGATTTTCCTTCGTTTTACGTCCTATAAAAACAAGGGGGTTTTCTCGTTTAGCTAGCCCTGAAAATGAGAATCTTTAAAAACGTTTTACCTCGTGATTGGGCTTGGCCAGGCCCAATTACACTTTACAGCTTTAATTTCGAAAACATCTGTAGCTACTCCCAATGACAAAGTGAGGGAGTTTCTACGCACCTTTAGATTCTTCCAATGACAAAGTGAGGAAGTTTCTATACTATCAGTTGACAAATCCCAATGACACGTGAGGGATATGTCGACACTTCAAGTGATGACCCTTAAGTCAAATGTTATCACTCGGGGGCTCGTGAGACCCTCGCAAAACAGGTCACATACACCATGGCTTGTGTGACGCACTCCGTCTAATACTTTGACCATCGTCTTACTCCAAGACTCAGTCAAAGTGGGGGCTAACTGTAGACACCTACTTTTGTCCCCATTCCCGCAAGGGAAAGGTTCGATGATGAAAGCATAAAAACTCCACTTGGCAACGCATCTCCTATAAAATAAACGAATCTCGATTCCCCATTTCATGTCACCCGAAACCTGCTATTTATGGAAACCTGCTAAAAATAGTAATTGCCGTAAAAGGTAGCTTCTAAAAGTAGCAAATCATAAAAGATAGAAACCTGTCAGAATTAGGTGTTGCACTCCAACGTAAATCCTAAATGAGATAGAAAACCGCGAGAATCCTATTCCTAATAGAATTCGGAAATAAGAGTTACGTATTAATTAAAATCCTAACGAGCCTAGAGTTCGTAACGGGCCCAGACGCATTCCGTCATAAAATTGATACGCGCTAAAAGACTCAAATTAATCTCAAACTCTACGGATTTTAGGAATCCGAATATGACTAAACAAAACTGCCAGACCCTATTTTGAACGCCCAGCCCTGGGCGCCGAAAATTCCAGCGCCCAGAGCTGGGCGCCGAAAGTACATGTGACGGATTCTTTTCCTAATCCGTTTCGTATTCAAATTCCTGAAAAACTATCTTTCTACGCCACTTTTTCCTATAAATAGACCCCTAGTTTCGACGTGAAACACACACAACAACACATAATATATTCTGAGTATTGACTCTAAACCCCTTAGCCTAAGCCTCTCGCTGCGAAACTGTTCACGCGTTCTGTCGCAATCGATCCATAAATCGAACAGAACGTATCCTGTCCCATAATTGTGATTCGTTAAATAAAAAGGAGAAATAGCAATGTCAAAGTGGTTAGTTTTCTGAGAACCGTGACGCACCTCTCAAGGGTGCGTCGTAATGTGTCCCTTTTCGATGATTTAACTGCTTTCCTCGCCCTTTTTATGAACTGTTAAACTAACCTAATATGATTGTTCTATCACGCCTAACAAATATAATATTTTTGGGAAATCGGATTATCATGCTAGGTCCCTTAATGCTATTTGTAGACCCCTACTTTTGTCCCCGTTCCCGCAAGGGAAAGGTTCGATGATGAAAGCATAAAAAATCCAATTGACAACGCATCTCCTATAAAATAAACGAATCTCGATTCCCCATTTCATTTCACCCAAAACCTGCTATTTATGGAAACCTGCTAAAAATAGTAACTGACGTAAAAAGTAGCTTCTAAAAGTGGCAAAATCATAAAAGATAGAAACCTGTCAGAATTAGGTGTTGCATTCCAACATAAATTCTTAATGAGATAGAAAACTGCGAGAATCCTATTCCCAATATGATTCAGAAATAAGAGTTACGTATTAATTGAAATCCTAACGAGCCTAGAGTTCGTAACGGGCCCAGACGCATTCCGTCACAAAATTAATACGCGTTAAAAGACTCGAATTAATCTCAAACTCTACGGATTTCAGGAATCCGAATCTGACAAAGAATTCGGCCCAGACATCACTTTCAACACCCAGAGCTGGGCGCCGAAATCTTTGACGCCCAGCCCTGGGCGCTGAAATTGCATGGATCTCTATTTCCAACGCCCAGCCCTGGGCGCCGAAATCTTTGACGCCCAGAACTGGGCGTTGAAAATACCTGGGTACGTTTCTTTTCCTAATTCTTTGCGGATTAGAACTCTGCAATTCTATCTTTCCACGAACTCTTCCCTATAAATAGGTCCCTAGTTTCGACGTGAAACAACACACAACAACACATAATATATTCTGAGTATTGACTCTAAACCCCTAGCCTAAGCCTCTCGCTGCGAAACTGTTCACGCGTTCTGTCGCAATCGATCCATAAATCGAACAGAACGTATCCTATCCCATAATCGAGATTCGTTAAATAAAAAGGAGAAATAGCAAAGTCAAAGTGGTTAGTTTTCTGAGAACCGTGACGCACCTCTCAAGGGTGCGTCGTAATGTGTCCCTTTTCGATGATTTAACTGCTTTCCTCGCCCTTTTTATGAACTGTTAAACTAACCTAATATGATTGTTCTATCACGCCTAATAAATATAATATTTTTGGGGAAATCGGATTATCATGCTAGGTCCCTTAATGCTACTTAAATCAGATAATCACGATCGAATTAGTGTTATATGTTGCATATTGCTAAAATCAATTTAGATTAGTTTAATAGTTAACGCATGTCCCTTCAATTATTTATGCTGAGCTAGTAAGGATATCCTGCCTCTGGATTTATCGACGAGCGAATTACTCCTCTCGGTAGTTACAGTCCCCCGAACCCTCAATCTCTACCTTGCGGGTGTATATTGAGAGATCCCCACACCAGGGATCACAAGGGAACCTATGGCCATCGTGGTCAAACATAATTGCACTCCCTTTATGTCACGATAACCGGGTTTTGTCAGTTTTTCTCATTGTCGTTAAAAACTGAATGGCGACTCCTATATTACTAGTCAATTGGGTGTATACTCACAGGAATCCAATTACACTTGATTGAATAAAAAGAATCGTCACTCCCACGAGGGACAAGGTCACGCATTAGCCTCGCGCTTTTTCGACCCCCTCACAGTGGCGACTCCACTGGGGATAGTGAAGGAAATACTCGTGTTTGTAGGTAATCAAAATAGCCGAAGGGTGAAACGATCCTACCCCGCATTTATTTTCCCATCAAGTTGGGACGACCTGAAAATCAGCATATTAATGTGAACGGGCAGAACATCATAACGAATCTCGGCTCCCTCGGGAGTTGGGACTAAGGATACCTTTTTCGCCAATAGGGGGGTTCATACGCCGCGCATGTTTCCCACTTGGTACTTGTGCAGGTAGTACACCTATCCCGAACCCAATCGCTCGCCCATTAGGCCCCTCTCGCCTGCATACCCCCTTGGCTTGCACTTGCGGGTTGGCCTCTTGGGCGAAATTCGTCTGTTGAAGACACTACCTCGACCGGGGCATGTGTTGGATCTACGATAGAAGCGGTACCAAGCCAGGCGTAAATAAACTACCCATAGAAGCCTATCATAAACTACGTGGCATACTTAATTTTCAAATCCATGTTTGTAATGTAGTTATGTGTAGCGAAATATATGATTGTGTGTGATAAACTATCCTAGAAAACCAACGACCTCAAAAAAAACTGCCCAAACATTCATAGACGAATTTGCCAAAGAGTTATACCGAAACACGTGTTCCGCAAGCCCGAATGATCGCCACAAAAATAAGCGACGCTCGGGATGGCCTGTAACGAATCCCACAAACGCTGCCACGCGTAAAGGACGTTATTAGGCAAGCACGCAAAATCGAAGTCGCATAAACAAAAGTAGACGCAAACAGAAAACGAGGAACCAGCCAGGGACGCATTTTTAACGCCCCTGGCTGGGCGCCGTTATTTCTCACGCCCTATTCTGGACGCCGAAGTTGCTGCCTGGCCTTTTGGTCAGGCACAGCAGCCTCGGTGCCCGCGCATAAAAAAATATGTACTTAGCAAAAAAAAAGACTTTCCGAAAAAATTGCTACGAGGGCGTAAGAAAAGCACTCGATTTCAAAAGCGACTTGTAAAAAATTAATAACCCTTTGCGTCGTTGTTAGGCCTCCTACGACGACAATGCTCCGCACTAAAAACCGAACATGCTAATAATTATGAATGTCACATGGGCGAAGTATTCAAAAAAAATAAACGTTCGAATAAAGTCTTCAAAAAAAATGTTCAAATAAATCCAAGTCTAGACTAGGCTATGCCAAAATACAATCCAAATCCTAAGTCTTAGTTGTCTTATCCATAGAATCGGTCCTAATGCTTGGTGTCGTTCTGCAAGTTAAAAGGTTAAACCATATTGAGTCTCCCTTCCTAACATTTAAATCAATGAGCACCCATATGTAATTGTCATCCCTTGCTAGGAATCCACGACATCAATACTCTCTCTCACCAATAAAAGGAATATATATTATAGTATTTGCAAAATGGAAACGGTCACATTCTGGAAATCATTCCCCCATAGTCGCACAAACCCCAAAGTGAACCTAAGGTGTCAATACCGTTAGCAAAAAATTAATATCCTCAAGGCTTAGGATCACATTGGGTCACGACTATCATAGTCCTCTCGAGTCACTCACTCCTTGAAATACTACTAAGTACGGACTAAAAGATTTTCCATGAATGCAACATGACCAACCATGAAAATACCCAAATCGGCATACCATAAGGCTACCATTGGGGTAAAGCAATACACACTAAGAGAGAAGCCGCACTAATGATTTTAGTCTTGCAAAAATAAAAATTCGATCTACCCAATTAACTACCTTGCCAACATTAAACAAGATGGCGCATGACAAATGAACACCCAAGGGTTAAAATCTAAAGTGTCAACCAACGAAAGTTATGGTCCAATTAGCCTAAGTCTGAGAGTTGCTTGGTCAAGTATTATAGGCTTACGCCACGTCATTATTTTGAGTCTAGGCCACCTCCTTGTATTCATACACGGGCTATAATCAGAAAGATTAATGAAAGTTCGAGTCTAAATCACAACTTCCAATTAAATCCCAGAAGCTGAAGTCTGAAAAGAAGCAAAAAATTATTTTCGATGTAATTCTTTTGTTAAAATTCAATAAGGTAAAAACAACATTTTGAATCTACGCTATTTGCACATTTTAAGAAACGACTAAATACGCTTGCAAAGTAAGACAATTTAAAGGTCCACCCTAGGCCTACTAAAATTAAAGGTCCACTATAGGCCTACCAAACGAGGCTCATTCAGTCTCGCCTCGTGACTCAAAGACCACAACCATATACCTTTTAGCCTAAATAAAAGGGGGGGAAAACCCGAGCGAAAAAGAAAAATAAAAAGAAAGAGAAAAGGGAAAAGAGCGAGCCATGAAATACTTAGCCCGTACCTCCCAAAGTGCGGAATTTACCCAAGTAAACGAAGGAAAATAATTGAGTCAACCAATCCAAATCATAAAATTCTACGATGTCTACCCTTTCCAATCCTTATGCTCCTAGACGCCTTTGCTCTGGGGTCCCTGTGCAGCTCATTTAACCCGTCTATGTCCTCATTGCCATAACCCAAGAAACCATTACCTCAAGTCTTGTTTTTGAACTTGTTATCAACCGCAAACCCCGCACGGCCATTGACACATGCGTCATACCCCTTATTTCCAAAACTTGCTCTTATACCACCATTAGCATAATGACCATATAACTTGTGGATACATCCTGTTGATATACCCTTGAGCCGTCCCCATGCTGCTCATTGGCCTTGGTTGATGTAAACTCGTAACACTAGCACAAAGCTGCAAATTGTAAGCCCTAGCAGATATAATCCTCATGTTTGACCAATACGTACACAAATTATCCTATCTCATTCAACCCATCTTTCAAACCGTCTTGAGTCACGAATAAGACAAATGAAAAGTACAAAAAGATAATAAATAATAAAAAAGCAGACTTTGCAAAGCGCCTTTAAAAGTTCGTCTAAAAAAAAAGGAGCATTTAGCGCACCAAAAAAAAGAACCGCCCAGGAAACATTTCCAGCGCCCACACCTGGGCGCCGAAATCTTTAGCGCCCCTGCCTGGGCGCCGAATCTCTCTGCTTGCCAAATTTTGTCCAGAAGTGCTCGTCATTTTATCCGCACATGCACGGAAAAATAACGAACACTTGGAGGGGTACAACACGTATTCAGACATACGTACCACCAAAAAATACATGTACTCAAAAATAATATAAAACAAATTTTTGGCTTACGGTAAGGCAGCAGATTAAAATAATAATAAACTTCACTTATTCTACCATTTCTAATAATATGTTTCCATCTCAGAACATACTTATCGAATTCGGCATTCTAAGAAACCATTTTCTAGGCTAAGAACTACGCAAGACCTGATTCCAAATTAAATCTATTTAAGGCGGATACGTAGGCAATCCATGATTCGGTCCAACCAATTTGCAAAAATATTAAAGCCTATAGAATAACAAGAATAAAAATAGAAGTCCCTTATTGAAATTTAATTACTTGCAACCCAAGTCGAAAGAAAAATTTAAGTCAAAGGAAGAATCCAAGTCACCAAGATGCCAAATTAATGAGCACACCTCGAAAAATAATAAGGGCACGTACCCTTACCAGAAGGAGCACTCACACTCCTAGGCACTTAGCCAAGACTCAAAATATCGCTTTGCCTCATTTGAATTGGGGTTAGCGCAAGCGTCCATGACCTCTAAAGTACTCGACTTGACCCTCCCTAAAGCGAACTAACTCACTTAAAGACTTTCTTTCACCACTAGACATAGTCATTCGCTTAAAGACCTTCTTTCACCACTAGACACAGTCATGGTCGCCAACACGTAGTAAGGGCAGTAAGCTTGCAATAAAGAGGATTGTTCTACGGCATCGCCCCATCGTTCCTTCGAACTCAGGGCACCCGTTCATGGTAATTCGAATGCTTGCAAATCCCCTTTGAAAAAATAAAAAAATGGTACATTGTCAATAGGACTTGGCACTTAACCAAGGCTCACCCTACTCAGGAATATGACATGGGCATCTAAAATCGAAATCTGAAAGCATCATTAATGGGAAGACATAACAGCAACTGGGGGCTAAAAGTGAAATGAAAGAGCTAGGGAAAGAACTAAGTATACCTCGACCTTTTATACAGACATGCACCAAGTAAATCTAAGCCAATTTGAAAACGGTTTATATTCCCGCAATTCTGGAAAAGATGGCCCTAAAAGCCTAAAGCATATGCCAAACGGGCACAAGTAATATCTTGACGCCTGCACCCTGGCTTCCAGCAAATCCTTAGACAGCATTCTAAAAATCGTAACAGTATTTTGATTCACTCATGTAATCCTGTACGAACCCTTCTATAAGTCAACCTACTTAGGACACCTCGGATTGTACACAGTAGGACTCGGATTTTAAATAATTTTCAAATGATTTTTAAAGACCTCTTCGAACATAATAAAGAGTCGTTGGTTTAATCTAAGTATACGTTTGTCTCGATATTGCAAGTGAGTCAAAAGATTTCTAAATATGATTATGGGTAAAGAAAGGCACCTAACTTTTGGTCAAGGCATACTTCAACATGTGACTACCTTGACCATGGCAATGTCGCATAATACGACATTTACAAGAGAAGTAGCAAGTCACTACTCGAACGTACCTCGCACTAAACGAGCCTGGTTCAAACTATTCATGATCCATATCACCATGAATGCATAAAAACGTATGCAAAGCATTATAGCACCAAGCCAATCCCGTAACTACAATCGGGGGCTTGAGAAAAACACTCTAAAAATGCTCGAAATGACGATTTTATCGCAAATTCTCGACGCTAATGCTATACATACATCATAGGGGCACAATCCTAAGCTTTAAATTGTGAAAAACAAACCTTAGAATGGCTACAACCCCTCCCAAATTCTAAAGCACTACTTAGAATATATAAAGTCACCCCACTAACAAGGGTAACTGAAAATCGCGAGTCACCAAAACTCCGATCAAACCACTGCACATAACGCTCGCCCTATAAAGCGCCCGTTACACAGTCTACATCGTTCCAAAAAAAGCGAAAGAAAAAAATACTGTCAAAGTTCTGCCCAGAAATCATTTTCAACGCCCAGAGCTGGGCGCCGATATCTTTAACGCCCCAGCCTGGGCGCTGAATCTTTCTACTAGCCATGTTTTGCCCAGATATAAAAATAAGAAAGAAACACCTATGGATCCTCGCATCGAACGAAGTAATAAGCTGTGCAAACCCACGCAGAAGATGCTACACTTGTTCGAACACCTGAACGAGGCATGATAAAGTACTCCAATGCAAAAAATAATAATGATATCCCAACACCTGGAGGTATGTTCTAAGACACGCTGTTAGGCCACACAAGCCTACGTCGCACCATAAGTTCAACCATCCCCCGGTACAAGTCTAAGAAAAAAGAGTAAGGCATGTTGCACTAAAGAGCATGTGTAAAAGAGGCAAAGACTACTTATCGCCCAAATTCAAAATGCAAGCCACACGACTTCTACATTAAGGATTAAAGGTAGCAAAACATTACCTACCACGGAAGGGATGGCTCGCACCTACACGAGCGGAACCCCAAGGCACCTTCTTCAAAAGAACCTACAAAAAATCGTACGCCAAAAGGAAGCATCCCAATGTGCATACTTGGGGGCTCCAAGCTAAGAAACGACCATAGCAAAATAAAAAATCTCGAAGGAAATGTTTGAACGATCGAAAGGGCACGATGCTTGAGCCCACTTCATGAATGGGCCTGACCCCTATCAAGCTTCTAAGCAAACTATTCAAAATCAGTCATTGCTCAAAAAAAAAATTGATTGATTCAAGGGAACTGATTAACAGACCGCACGCAACGGTCATTCTATGAACGCTAGTTCGCACATACATATCATCATTCACGAACACGTTCAAAAAATATAAGAGCGATCAAAGTCTTACACCTCAAGGTATGTTCCTCGGGCCATATAGACTCGCCCGACTATTGCAATAACTGTACACCTTAAGAGCAACAGTTCCTTAAAATAATCGCCCCAAAGCGACAAGCACCGTAGTCCACCAATCGGCTACGGCTTCTCAAGAAAATCATCACGTTCTAAAAACAAAGAAAAAAAACAAAAGAAGAGAGAATACATAGAACTTCCAAGTGAAATAAGCGAATGAACAAGAGGCCAACTATTTCATCAAGAAACCTCGCCAGAAATTATTTTCAGCGCCCAACGCTGGGCGCCAAAATCTTTAACGCCCAGGCTTGGGCGCCGAAAATGAACCCAGGCTCAAAAAACAGCTCTGACTTCTATAGAGCCCTGCCATATTTACTCGACTTGAAAATTGCCGATTCCTTTACTGAAAGTCGCACCTCACGGCTTTGTTAAGAGTAGCACACCACTACAAAGATCGCTCGCACTTACGAGCACAATCCCAAACACGATCAAGAAATGACCGTCAAGCACGAATGCTTGGGGGCTCGAAAGAAAACATATATTATGCAAAGTAAAAAAAATATTCCTAGACTACGCTGTACGAAGTCCCGTGTTTGGATGTCTCAAAAAATAAAATCGGTTTACGACCTCAAGACAAAGGTCGCCGTTGATACTTATACATGGTCCCCCAATCAAGGACCCAGGTAGTGGCAAAATTGAGCCGTAAGGACTAGCTCAAAACCATGAAGGAAGATGACCACAAGACAATGGTCCGTCTGAACACGTTGCCAACGCACATTCAGGTTACAACTAAATCCGAGCATCCCTCGAAAGAATTCGCTCCTACAAGAATGAATAAAAAGAAATTCTCAATAGAAACCACAAATAACAAAAGAAATAGGAACTTGCCCATCTTCGGTTGGAAAGATCGCGTCACGAACCACGCGAGTTCCCCAAATCAAAAAAAACGAATTCAGGGACGTCCAACCTCAGCGGACAGGGCTCGCCCACCCTCAGCGGGCGGGGTCTGCGTCACTAGCCGCGCAGGTCCTCAGTTTTTCGAAGAATAAAGTCTTCAAATTTAAAATAGGCTCGCCATATTCAGCCGGCGGGGTATACGGCGCAAACCACGTAGGTCCTTATTTTCAAACAAAAACAAAACAAAATAAAATTTCAAAACAGATTCGTCCACTTCTATCGGACGGGGTGTCCACCCTCAGCGGACAAGGTTCGCCACCTTCAGCGGGCGGGGTCTACGTCACAAACCGCATAGGTCCTTATTTTCAAAAACATCAAACTGATTCGTCCACTTCTATCGGACGGGGTGTCCACCCTCAGCGGACAAGGTTCGCCACCTTCAGCGGGCGGGGTCTACGTCACAAACCGCGTAGGTCCTTATTTTCAAAAACATCAAACAGATTCGTCCACTTCTATCGGACGGGGGGTCCACCCTCAGAGCACAGGCTCGCCACCTTCAGCGGGCGGGGTCTGCGTCACTAACAGCGCAGGTCCTTAGTCGCTGCAGCGATAACTTTTATTGGTTTTCCCTTTTTCCAAAAATTAAAGGATTGGTTTGTTGGATTTTCCTTCGTTTTACATCCTATAAAAACAAGGGGGTTTTCTCGTTTAGCTAGCCCTAAAAATGAGAATCTTTAAAAACGTTTTACCTCGTGATTGGGCTTGGCCAGGCCCAATTACACTTTACAGCTTTAATTTCGAAAACATCTGTAGTTACTCCCAATGACAAAGTGAGGGAGTTTCTACGCATCTTTAGATCCTTCCAATGACAAAGTGAGGAAGTTTCTATACTATCAGTTGACAAATCCCAATGACACGTGAGGGATATGTCGACACTTCAAGTGATGACCCTTAAGTCAAATGTTATCACTCGGGGGCTCGTGAGACCCTCGCAAAACAGGTCACATACACCATGGCTTGTGTGACGCACTCCGTCTAAATACTTTGACCATCGTCTTACTCCAAGACTCAGTCAAAGTGGGGGCTCACTGTAGACACCTACTTTTGTCCCCGTTCCCGCAAGGGAAAGGTTCGATGATGAAAGCATAAAAACTCCACTTGACAACGCATCTCCTATAAAATAAACGAATCTCGATTCCCCATTTCATTTCACCCGAAACCTGCTATTTATGGAAACATGCTAAAAATAGTAACCGCCGTAAAAAGTAGCTTCTAAAAGTGGCAAAATCATAAAAGATAGAAACCTGTCAGAATTAGGTGTTGCATTCCAACATAAATCCTAAATGAGATAGAAAACTGCGAGAATCCTATTCCCAATATGATTCAGAAATAAGAGTTACGTATTAATTGAAATCCTAACGAGCCTAGAGTTCGTAACGGGCCCAGACACATTCCGTCACACAATTAATACGCGCTAAAAGACTCGAATTAATCTCAAACTCTACGGATTTCAGGAATCCGAATCTGACAAAGAATTCGGCCCAGACATCACTTTCAACGCCCAGAGCTGGGCGCCGAAATCTTTGACGCCCAGCCCTGGGCGCTGAAATTGCATGGATCTCTATTTTCAACGCCCAGCCCTGGGCGCCGAAATCTTTGACGCCCAGAGCTGGGCGCTGAAAATACCTGGGTACGTTTCTTTTCATAATTCTTTGCGGATTAGAACTCTGCAATTCTATCTTTCCACAAACTCTTCCCTATAAATAGGTCCTTAGTTTCGACGTGAAACAACACACAACAACACATAATATATTCTGAGTATTGACTCTAAACCCCTAGCCTAAGCCTCTCGCTGCGAAACTGTTCACGCGTTCTGTCGCAATCGATCCATAAATCGAACAGAACGTATCCTGTCCCATAATCGAGATTCGTTAAATAAAAAGGAGAAATAGCAAAGTCAAAGTGGTTAGTTTTCTGAGAACCGTGACGCACCTCTCAAGGGTGTGTCGTAATGTGTCCCTTTTCGATGATTTAACTGCTTTCCTCGCCCTTTTTATAAACTGTTAAACTAACCTAATATGATTGTTCTATCACGCCTAATAAATATAATATTTTTGGGGAAATCGGATTATCATGCTAGGTCCCTTAATGCTACTTAAATCAGATAATCACGATCAATTAGTGTTATATGTTGCATATTGCTAAAATCAATTCAGATTAGTTTAATAGTTAACGCATGTCCCTTCAATTATTTATGCTGAGCTAGTAAGGATATCCTGCCTCTGGAGTTATCGAAGAGCGAATTACTCCTCTCGTTAGTTACAGTCCCCCGAACCCTTAATCTCTACCTTGCGGGTGTATATTGAGAGATCCCCACACCAGGGATCACAAGGGAACCTACGGCCATCGTGGTCAAACATAATTGCACTCCCTTTATGTCACGATAACCGGGTTTTGTCAGTTTTTCTCATTGTCGTTAAAAACTGAATGGCGACTCCTATATTACTAGTCAATTGGGTGTATACTCACAGGAAATCCAATTACACTTGATTGAATAAAAAGAATCGTCACACCCACGAGGGACAAGGTCACGCATTAGCCTCGCGCTTTTTCGACCCCCTCACACTATTTAAATCAGATAACCACGATCGAATTAGTATTATGTGTTGCATATTGCTAAAATCAATTCAGATTAGTTTAATAGTTAACGCATGTCCCTTCGATTATTTATGCTGAGCTAGTAAGGATATCCTGCCTCTGGAGTTATCGACGAGCGAATTACTCCTCTTGGTAGTTACAGTCCCCCGAACCCTCAATCTCTACCTTGCGGGTGTATATTGAGAGATCCCCACACCAGGGATCACAAGGGAACCTACGGCCGTCGTGGTCAAACATAACTGCACTCCCTTTATGTCACGATAACCGGGTTTTGTCAGTTTTTCTCATTGTCGTTAAAAACTGAATGGCGACTCCTATATTACTAGTCAATTGGGTGTATACTCACAGGAAATCCAATTACACTTGATTGAATAAAAAGAATCGTCACACCCACGAGGGACAAGGTCACGCATTAGCCTCGCGCATTTTCGACCCCTCACAATATTTCCGATACGATCCATATTTCCGTTTCCGACAATATCATCGTTTCCGGAGTATTCATAATTTTCCTTTTGACGATTTCAGCTCCCACTGGAACCGAGATCCGTCGATTCCGAATATCCATAAATGGAGTATTTAAATTCACTTAAATACTTGATCCGTTCACGTACTATTTGTGTGACCCTACGGGTTCAGTCAAGAGTAAGCCGTGGATTAATATTATTAATTCCACTTGAACTGAAGCGGCCTCTAGCTAGGCATACAGTTCACTTGATCGCACTGAATTATTAACTTCCTTCTTCTTCTTCTTCCTTCCTTCTTCTTCTTCTTCACGCAGCTTTTGCCCATGGAAGTCAAACTTCCCTTTACACTTATCTCACACATTCTTACAATTTGATCCACGTATCTTTGTCTAACTCCCTTAGTCACCAGAATTGCAGGTTTCTCTTCACATTTGTCATTCCAACCAATCTCAACTGAGTCAATGAACACCAATTCACACTATAAATAACTCTCAAAATAGGCAGAAAAGGAGAAAAATCAAACTCAAAATCGTGAGTAACAATCAGTTTCAACCTCATTGAATTCCAACAAAAACTAAACACAATTCAATTTCACTTTCCTGGTTTTCTTTCTGTAATTTAAACCACCACCACCACCACCAACGACCACCGTCTGCCTACCACCACCAATCACCCGGGTTCAACCACCCAACACCACTGCAACCACCACCTATTCCCCTGCTGCCTCGCCCACCAACCACCATCGCACGCACCTCCACGCCTCCCCTACCTTCCTCTCTTCCTTCGCCCCACCGTGCCATCAACGCCACACAACACCACCACTCCAGCCACCTTCGCCCTCGCGCAAACCATCCCTTGCCCCATATTTTTCCTTCAAGCAACCTCAGCCTTCCCCAACCACCCACAACCACCGCACCAAACTCCCCTGTCGTCGCCCACCTCGTGTCGCGTTTTCTCTTCCCTTCGCCGTTCCGCCGCCGCAAACCCACCGCCTATCACCGGCGCATCACCACGACACTGAGCCGCCCAGCCCGACCACCTTCCTTCTCCCTTCTCTCCTTCCTCCTCCCGTGCCCTGTTCCCTTGCCCCTCCCTGTTCGTGCTCCATTCCAGAAAACCAAAACCCAAAATTCAGAATTTTAAACCTTGGTTTTTATTTTTCCCTCAAACCCAAATTAAGGTTGGGCCAATTGAATTGGGCCTTTGGTAAGTTAAGATCTGAGTTGCATTTTCAGATTTTCTCATTATGAACTTGTATGCCTTAATAAATTTGATAATTTAGTTAATTTCTAATAAAATTATTTATTATTTTTAAGGTTTTATTATCAATTTTTATGAGAATAAGATTCTAGTTTTATTTATCAAAATGGAATTTAAATAATATTTTTATTAAAATCGATTCATAAAATATACATGTATTTTGATCGAAAATTTGATTAATAATAATATTTCGTTAAATTTTGAAATTATATTTTATTAAAATTCGTTATTTATTAAATTTATTACTTATAAATTTATGATTTTATAAAATATTGGTTTTATAATTATTTATCGATTTAGTACTAATTCAATTATTTAATATTTTGAAAGAAATTGGACTAGGAGCTCAGGACGAACGAACTAAGGAAAATCCTTAGCAAAATCATGGAAGTGAGGTAACGGCTATTGCTAGTACCCGCAATTCCCTTGAAAATGCGATTATGAAATTACAACGTTATGATTGATTTATGAACTGAATGTTTTTGACATGTTTTATGAGTTGCGGGAAATGAAATATGATTTGATTGAATTATTTACTATAATATGATTTGATGGAAATATTTCTTATAATATGATTGATTGAATTTCTTATAAAATGACGTTTATAAGAAACCATGAAAGAAAGGATGTTTTATTTTGATCACATGATCCAAAGGAACTATGTTATTTCAATTGAAATAAAAAGGCTAAAATGTAAAATTAAACGAAACATGATAAAGGAAAGTGAAAGACCTAGTCCGTTTGGCAGTATATGTTCACAGGTTACGATTCTCGGTCATGCATGTACCCATGGGGATCCGCCCATTGAGCCAAGGCTCTCATGTTTTCGGGCCAAGGCCCCATGTTTTATGGACATCGGTCCATCGTGGAAGACGTTCCACCATGTCATACTTGCCACGGCTAGCATGTGCACCCTAAAGTTATGAATGAATTAAATAAAGGACTTTATAAAATGTTTTACTATATTCTTTTCTCCCTGTGTTATTAAAAAAAATGAATTGAAATGAATTTACGTTGCTAGAATAGTTCGTTACTGAGTCTTCGGCTCACCATTTTTGTTTTCTGTTTTAGGTACTGATGGGGACGATGGACACGAGTAGTGGCGAGGAATTTCACAATAATAATGTTCATTTAGTTTATGCTTAATGTTTTAATAGTTTAACTAAAAGACTTATAGTAAGTTATGTACTTTTATTTTGGTTTATAAAAAGGACTATTATGTTATTTTTGGGATTCTAATAGATTACGATTGATGGTTGCCTTGTAACTCCCAAGAGGGAGTTACGGCAGGTAATGTCCCGACCGAATTAGGTTAATTCCGCTACTAATTATGCTTTAATAATTGAATTAGAGGTCGGGGCGTTACAGTTTGGTATCAAGAGAAAAGGTTCTGGACCATAAGTGCTAGACCTTACGGGTTTCGCACGAAATAGATTCATTAGGCTTTAAGTAAAGAATTTTAAGGAATGAGTTAAAAAGAATGTTCTAAAATCTTTCTAAGTTAAAATGAATATGAGTGTGAGTGTAGGAACGGGATCAAAGGGTTTATTTTATATTATTATTTCGCTTCAACCTGATAAAATATGTTATGCAGAATGTCGACCATTGATGCTATCAACGATGTTACCAACGGAGCTCGCAACGAGCATCATGTTCACGATGATAACGACATTACTCGCGAGGAGTATGTCCATGTTAATGGCCATGAGGGAAGGATGGAACGATTGGAAAATGTGAGTGCAATGTTGGCCGAATTAGTCCATGATTCTCGAAAAAAGAAAGATGTTAGTGGGAACGAGAGCACAACGATGTTCAAGAACTTTTCATCACTCAACCTGAAGGAAATAATGCCCTTTGTCCAAGTATGCATTTAAGGGTAAGTCTAATAAATGCGGTTCAGTATTAATTATACAAGTTAATAATTATGTGAGATCAAGTGAACTGTATGCCTAGCTAGAGGCCGCTTCAGTTCAAGTGGATTAATGATATTAATCCACAGCTTACTCTTGACTGAACTGGTAGGGTCACACAAATAGTACGTAAACGGATCAAGTATTTAATGGCATTAAATACTCCATCTATGAATATTCGGAATCGACGGATCTTGGTTTCAGTGGGAGCTGAGATCGTCAAAGGCAAATAAATGAATACTCCGGAAACGATGATATTGCCGGAAACGGAAATATGGTTCGTATCGAAAATATAAATATTATCCAAGTCTTAGATGTTGCCGGAAACGGAAACATGGTACGTATCGGAAATTATTATCGGAAATGGAAATATTGCAGGAATCTGAAATATGGTCGGAAACGGAAATATTGTCGGAATCGGAAATATTATCGGAATCGGAAAATAATTCCGGAAACGGAAATATTAAATATTCGTTCGAATCGGAAATTATTTCCGGAATCGGAAATATTAAATATTGTTCGTATCGGAAATGAATTCCGGAATCGGGAAATTAATCGGAAGCGCGTCGTACGAATTAGCATCGGACGAGCTTGCTAGACGAAGGTCCAACGCGAAGCCAGGCCCACGTCCAACAAGCAAGCCACGCCACACAAACAGCCCAAGGCTGCGCCAGGCCCACCGCAAGGCAGGCCCAGCGCGCGCCTAGGCTGCAGCGCGCTCGCGTGGGCTTCGTGCTCCGTGGGCTTTGCGCGGGAATGGCCTGCGCATGCGGGTCGTGCTCGTGTGAGTGTTCGTGCTTCCGTACGAGACCTAAATCGTGTAGGATTCGTTTAATGATTAAATTCCTATTCCTAATGGATAAATTAATTATTAGAGTTTTAATTAGATTCTAGTTAATTAATTCGTTTCCTAGTAGTATTCCAATAGCTTTTCCATAGCCTATAAATATGTGATTAATGCTTACAATTCATAACGATTTTAAGTATTTAAAAAGAGAGAATTTTTTAGCAAAAAATTCAGTCACCTATTTGCCTTAAACCAGCCGAAAATTTGTAGTACCTTAAGGGCGATTCTAGTTAGTCAAGCTTAAGGCGGATCCGGACGTGCTGTGGACTTTTTACGGAGGGACGACACTTGGAGTCCTAAAGACTTGTTCTTGTTCGGTTCGGGCGCAGCAAGGGAGGGCACGCTACAAAGAGTATGCATCCTAATTATGCTAATTGTTATGTGGCAATTAATTTGGATTTCTGGCTTTAATGGTTTTTCCGCATGATTTATATTCAGTTATATGTATCATAACCTAACAATGGTATCAAAAGGCTCTAATTAATTCCATAATAATTGCTTAACATGGTTAAATTTTATAAATTTGCAAGGAATTAAAAGGGGTGATTAATTTTCGTAATTGTAATTAATTGCAAATTTGCGTTTATTTAATTATATGTACGTAGTTTTTCGGCAGTTTCTTCGTTACTCAACGAAATCGAGTGATGTTTGTGTCAATTCCGTATGTAAAAGGCATTCTAAAATTTTGACAAAAAATACTTTTTTTCGGCCGAACCCCGAATTCCCAAATTCGAAGCCTAACTATTACTTTTCAGAGGTTTTAGTTTTTTGAATGCAAAGTTTGTAATTTTAAGATGTTAAATTTAAATATTTGCGATTCTTGTTGTTAAATCTTGAATTTTTTATTGACCTACTGTATATGTTTAACAAATTTGAATGCCAAAGCTTGTTAAATATACAACCTAATTTGTAATTGTAATTAATTTGTTGAAATTCGAATAATTTACAATTGATTTGATTTTCATAATTAATTAACGATTTAATTAGGTATCCATAATTAAAAACCACCTTAAAAAATTGTTCATTTATGATAAATTTTAAATTTTCATGACCTAGATTTGAATCCATGATAATCGGAAATTAATTGATTAATAAATTTTCGAATTTTCGCCGTAAAATTATGAAATTAATATGATTTATTAATTTGTCATTAATTTTGAATTAAAAAGTTTTAATTTTTATGAAATACGCTCATGATTTTTGCACGCACAAAGCAAAGGACGCTACGTGTTACCCTTAAGGGGTGTTGTATAGTGCGGGCACGAGACGACGAGCAAAGGAGCTCGTCGCTCGTGCGGTACGAATGCAACGAGCAACAAGCAAGGGGCACGCACGCGAAGCAAGGGAGCTGGTCGTGTGTGGCTCGATGGGCGATGGGGCGAGAGGCAAGTGCAGCGAGCAAGGCAAGCACGCATGGGCAGCGATGGATGTTGCGCCACAACGTGCGTTGCCTCGCCCAGCAAGCACGCCAAGGCAAGCAGCCAAGGCAACGACAAGCCCAGCAGCGTGCCAATGCGATGGGCGAGTGGGTTGCGCGCAAGCGTGGCTCGCTGGGCCTGCTGCGTTGGTGCGTTGGTGCTTGGGCTTTGCGGTACGATCAATCGAGTGACAAGGGGTTTGTTGCTTGTTGGACTTGACAAGGCATGGGCGCAAGCCCATGGCCTTGTCTTGACCCGATTGGTTCGTTTTAATTTTAATTTTGAATTTTCAATTCGGAAACGATTTTAATTAACTTTAAAATTCGTAATTTAAATTGTTTTCTCGGAATTTAATTTTGAATAATCTAATTATTATAAATTCTAATTTATACTAATTATTTTACTAAAATTAAAACCTTGAATAAATTTAAATTCATTTAATTAATTCAACTGAAAATAAATTAAAAGGATTCAATTATAAATTTATATGAGCTTTAAATTTTAATTAAATTTGTATGTTTCCGGTTAGACTAGGAAATACATTTTTTATGTTTAAAATTAGTAAAGCATGTAAATTTATTGGTTTAAGTGGGAGTGTTTTAGTCATAAACTCTTGATTAGGTCTACATTCCTTTAAGGTTAAAACAACTTGATTAGAATTAATAAGGATTGAATAATGATTATTTGAACCCTTGATTAATTGTTGCAAATGTTTATGTGATGCATAATATGTTCTACTAACCAACTATGTGGGCCATTCATGATAATGAATGGGTGAATGGTATATATTGTATATGTATTGTTTTGCAGGTTATTGAAAGTGACTAGTATGGCCCAAATAGGATAGAAAATATGGTATGCGTACCATTAATTTGAATGTAAAATTGGTCTAATGCACCAAAGTTTTTCCAATTTAAATATGGTCTGCGTACCATCAAATAGTTGTAATTAGTTTAATTATAGCATATCCTATTTGAAGAAAATGGCGCCTCCCATGGAGAATTCAAGACGGAGTTTCCAATCCTTTTTCAAGACGGACTTTGAAGTTGAAGCTTCAAGATGAAGTCGGGCCATACAAGATCACATTTATATCTTATGCATGTTTTAAGTCATTTATTGCTTTAAATATGTCTTAATTATGCATGAGATTATGGCTTGATTATGTTGCATGATTAAGGATTTTAGTTCACTTAAAATCTAACCAACATAGTAAGAGCCTTAAGTTCCAAACTTTAAAATTGAGTTAAAAGGTGTCATGCCAAAATAACACTTACTTGGATAACCTTTACATCAATCTTAGTAATAGTTTTGCGCCATAGCGAGGTGTTACTTATTGATTCTAAAGGGGTAAGGTACACAAATGATTGTGAGTACATGTTAGTTTTGGTGAAACTCAACGATGTAAGTAAGGAGTCCTTTTATGTCGTGGCAAACGCGATAGGTTTACCTAATAAGTTCTTAGACGTACCTATCAACCAAGAGTAGTTTCTAGACTATTAGCAAAGGCTTTGCTTACCTAAACTATTTTAGAATTGAGTCTAAATATATAATGTGCTTAATTCTTCAATGATTTAAGGATCTTGGAATCATTTTATTCACACCTGCCGGAACACATAACTTGAATAAAATGCTTAATAAATGATAAATTATGCATGTTTGCTAGAATTTAAAGTTTATTAAGAGAAACTGTGAATTGTTATTTATTTGTTTATTCTTTTTCAATTGTAGTTTTAACTATGGAAAACAACAATCAAAACATCATCACGGGTTCTGAGCTTATGGTCAAGCTGAACCTAACAAATTTTCTTGAATGGGAAGCTAAGCTATTTGAAGTAGTCAGACTCAATGGACTTGAGTATGTACTGTTACATCCCATGCCAAGCTACTATGCCAGAGACATGACCCCTGAAAGATTTGCCGCATGGGATGCGGGTCTCATAAAGGTTATGAGTCTCATGCTGAACAATATCCCTGATGAATGGGCTAGAAGGTTTGTAGCATACGAACCTTTTACGCTCATCTAGAATCTGAGGGATATCTGTCGTGGAAACACAGAGGACAGGGACCTAAAGGTCCATGAGTTGATTGAATCAATGTCTGGTCTAAAGGTTGGTTCTCCCAACAGGTGTTTTAGGATGGAGGTCCAAGAAACACATGTTCAGCTCCTTCGCACTAAACAAAGGGTAGGCAGGTTCCATGTGGAGCTTATGCTTTCATATTTTGATCGCCTAAGTCTGCTAGGAACACCAATAAGCGAAAGGATGGCAGTTTCTATCTTGCTCAATTCACTTAACAGTGGGTTTGGTCGCTTCAAGCAACTATACCTAAGTGAACCAAGAGAAGAAACAGTTGCAGAGTTTGTTCACCTTGTCAGAAAGGTTGAGATAATACTCGACTGTGAAGCCAAAGATTTACTTAAGGCTAAAGGGAGACCCTTCAAGAAAGGTGGAAAGTCCAAGGGCAATGCTGAGTCAAGAAAGAAGACAAAGCAGGACAAGTCCACATCAAGCTGTCTTTATTGTGATGGAATAGGCCATTACAAGAAAGAATGTCCAAATCTTAAGGAAGATCAGAAGAACGGAACAGTCGTTCCATCTTCAGGTATTTTCGTTATAGACTGTATACTTGCTAATTCAACTTCTTGGGTATTAGATACAGGTTGTGGCTTACACTTATGTTCCAATTCGCAGGGACTAAGAAGAAGTAGAAGGTAAAGCAAGGGTGAAGTCGACCTACGAGTGGGAAATGGAGCACGGATTGATGCATTAGCTGTAGGAACTTATTAGTTGTTGTTGCCCTCTGGGCTAGTTTTGGAACGGGAAGACTGTTTCCATGTTCCAAGTCTTACTAAAAACATCATTTCTGTTTCTTGCTTAGATGCTAAGGGATTTTCCTTTTTAATAAAAGACAATAGTTGTTCGTTTTATTTTAAAGAGATGTTTTATGGATCTGCTAGATTAGTCAATGGACTTTATTTATTAGATCACGACAAACAAGTTTATAACATAAATACCAAAAAGGCCAAAAAGAGTGATTCAGATCTCACCTATCTGTGGTATTGTCCATAGGCCATATTAACTTGAAACGCATAGAAAGACTTCAAAAGGAAGGAATTCTAGAACCATTTAACTTAGAGGATTATGGTAAGTGCGAATCATGTTTTCTTGGCAAAATGACAAAGCAACCTTTCTCTAAAGTTGGAGAAAGAGCAAATGAACTATTGGGTTTAATCCATACATATGTATGTGGACCAATGAGTACAAATGCTAGAGGTGGTTTCAGCTACTTTATCACTTTCACTGATGACTTCAGTAGATATGGTTATGTCTACCTAATGAAGCATAAGTCTGAATCCTTTGACAAATTCAAGGAATTTCAGAGTAAAGTAGATAATCAATTAGGCAAGAAGATTAAGGCACTGCGGTCTGACAGAGGCGGTGAATATCTGAGCTATGAATTTGATGACCATCTGAAAGAATGTGGAATTCTATCAGAATTGACTCCTCCTGGAACACCTCAATGGAACGGTGTATCGGAATGAAGGAATAGAACCTTGCTAGACATGGTTAGATCAATGATGGGTCGGGCCGAACTTCCAATAGAATTTTGGGGACATGCACTAAATACAGCTGCACTCACTATAAATAGAGCTTTGTCTAAAGCTGTTGAAAAGACTCCATATGATTTATGGTTTGGAAAGCCTCCAAAAGTTTCTTTTCTTAAGATTTGGGGATGTGAAGTATACGTCAAACGATTAATTTCAGACAAACTTCATCTAAAATCTGACAAATGTATCCTTGTGGGCTATCCAAAAGAAACAAAGGGGTATTACTTATACAATACATCTGAAAACAAGGTGTTTATTGCTCGAGATGGTATCGTTTTGGAAAGAGATCACATTTCCAAAATGACAAGTGGGAGAAAAGTAGACCTCGAAGAAATTCGAGTCGAATAACAAACTCTAGAGAATTCTCAAGATGACATCCAGGATGAAACTCATAGATCTTTAGAAGTATCTGGTGAGAATCAAGGACCATCTAGAAATGTAACCCCGCGTAGATCGCAGAGATATAGATCTCAACCGGAAAGGTACTTAGGTATTCTGACAAACGAGAGCTTGAAGTTCTATTACTTGAAAGTGATGAACCGGCGACTTACAAACAAGCTAAGACGAGCCCTAGCTCCAAGAAATGGCAAGAAGCCATGCAATCTGAATTACACTCCATGTCTGAAAACCAAGTTTGGGATTTGGTCGATTTGCCAGATGGCTACCAAGCCATAGGAAGCAAATGGGTTTTCAAACTGAAAAAGGACAAGGATGGGAAACTTGAAGTTTTCAAAGCTAGATTGGTTGCAAAAGGTTACAGGCAAGTCCACGGTGTGGATTACGATGAAACTTTTTCACCAGTTGCAATGCTAAAGTTTATTCGGATAATGTTAGTAATCGCTGCATATTACGATTACGAAATATGGCAGATGGATGTCAAAACCGTTATCTTAAACGGCGTTTTAACAGAAACTATGTTTATGACACAGCCTGAGGGTTTTGAGGATCCAAAGAATGCTAAAAAGGTATGCAAGCTTAAGAAATCAATCTACGGATTGAAGCAAGCATCAAGGAGCTGGAATATACGTTTTGATGATGCAGTCAGTGATTTTGGTTTCATCAAGAACGCAGAAGAATCTTGTGTATACAAGAAGGTCAGTGGGAGAAAAATTTCTTTTCTAGTATTATATGTCGATGACATATTACTTATCGGAAGACATTCCTATGTTGAACTCTGTCAAGATTTGGCTTGAGAAATCTTTTTCGATGAAGGATCTAGGAGAAGCACAGTATATACTGGGCATCAAGATTTACAGAGATAGATCTAAGAAGATGATTGGACTTAGTCAAAGCACTTATATCAATAAGGTGTTTGAAAGGTTCAATATGGCAGACTCCAAGCGAGGCTACCTACCCGTGTCTCATAGAATGACTCTAAGCAAGAATCAGTGCCCAAAAACACTTGATGAGCGTAGACGAATGAGTGGGATTCCATATGCATTATTGATTGGTTCAATAATGTATGCTATGATATGTACACGCCCGGATGTTGCGTATGCACTCAGTGCTACGAGCAGATACCAGTCAGACCCAGGAGAGGCACATTGGACTGCTGCCAAGAACATTCTGAAGTACCTAAAAAGGCACAAAGATGATTTCCTGGTCTATTGTGGAGATGATGAATTAATTGTTAAAGGCTATACGGACGCAAGTTTCCAAACCGACAAAGGTGATTTCAGATCACAGTCTGGGTTTGTCTTCTGCCTCAACGGAGGTGCAGTAAGCTGGAAAAGTGCTAAGCAAAGCACCATTGCGGATTCTACAACTGAAGCGGAGTACATTGCTGCACATGAAGCAGCAAAGGAAGCTATATGGCTAAGGAAGTTCATAGGTGAACTTGGTGTAGTCCCCTCCATTAAAGGACCAATAGCTTTGTATTGTAATAATAATGGAGCTATTGCACAGGCAAAGGAGCCTAGACACCACTAGAGAGTCAAGCATGTACTTCGTAGATTTCACCTTCTAAGAGAGTTTTTTGAAAGAAAAGAAGTCGAGATAAGCAAGATTGGAACTGATGACAACATCTCATATCCATTAACTAAACCTCTGCCGCAGGCGAAGCACAACTCGCAAACTGCAGCTATGGGAATCAAGCATGTTGGAGAATGGCTTTAATGTCCTCATTTAATGTTTTAAAGTTTTAGAGTTTAATACTTTGTAAAACATTATTGGTTAATCATTCACATTAATGAATAAAAATTCATTTTTCCATTTAATTTGTGGTTTATTAAATGATGAGTCCCTTCAATTTGACGATTTATTCAAGATAGACTGTCAGGACCAGTCCTGTGACTAAGAAATGTCTATCAAGTGAACTTGAATGTCAAAAGTTGAAAATGGTCCCTGGTCGGAGTTTTCTATAAAGATGGACGCATAGAAAACGTTAGACGACTAGAATGCAAGATGACTAGTAGTTCTGTTTCTTGAACTATGTGGACATGGCAATGTCGCAATCATTTGCATAGATACTTACTTTAGGAAGATTAGTATCAGACAGACCTATGAAACTTTACTGTAAGAGATGAAAATATGTCGCAAGTAAATTTCATTAAAATTATTAGACATTAATCCTCAATACCTGAGTGATTTGAGATTACTTGTTTGAGAACTGCTTACTTTGACGTTGTCAACTGTCGCACCGTAAAAGGAGGCTATAAAGGCAACGCTCGGGTAATCACCTATCAAACGAAGTCTAATCTCAAGATCGCAAGATTGGGATTGTCCTCCCATAAATCGGGATGAGATGCTAAAAGTTGTACAAGGCCACTCGGAGAGCTAGAAACTGTAAAATGCATGGCCGTGCTCAGATGAATCATAGGCTATGATTATCTGTTTATTTGATCAGTTGAACTCTGAAACCGAGAAACACCTCTGGACATAATAAGGATGACAACTCTTACCTTATGTTCAAGAGCAAGCATCGAGTGAAAAAGGAATTAGGAAATGCACACTTGTCCCTAAGGACAAGTGGGAGACTGAAGAAAATAATGCCCTTGGTCCAAGTATGCATTTAATGGTAAGTCTAATAAATGCGATTCAGTATTAATTATACAAGTTAATAATTCTGTGAGATGAAGTAAACTGTATGCCTAGCTAGAGGCCGCTTCAGTTCAAGTGGATTAATGATATTAATCCACAGCTTACTCTTGACTGAACCCGTAGGGTCACACAAATAGTACGTAAACGGATCAACATTAAATACTCCATCTATGAATATTCGGAATCGACGGATCTTGGTTTCAGTGGGAGCTGAGATCGTCAAAGGCAAATAACTGAATACTCCGGAAACGATGATATTGCCGGAAACGGAAATATGGTTCGTATCGGAAATATAAATATTATCCAAGTCGTAGATGTTGCTGGAAACGAAAACATGGTACGTATCGGCAATTATTATCGGAAATGGAAATATTGCCTGAATCTGAAATATTGCCGGAAACGGAAATATTGTCGGAATCGGAAATATTATCGGAATCGGAAAATAATTCCGGAAACGGAAATATTAAATATTCGTTCGAAACGGAAATTAATTCCGGAATCGGAAATATTAAATATTGTTCGTATCGGAAATGAATTCCAGAATCGGGAAATTAATCGGAAGCGCGTCGTACGAATTAACATCGGACGAGCTTGCTAGACAAAGGCCCAACGCGAAGCCAGGCCCACGTCCAGCAAGCAAGCCACGCCACACAAACAGCCTAAGGTTGCGCCAGGCACACCGCAAGGCAGGCCCAGCGCGCGCCTAGGCTGCAGCGCGCTCGCGTGGGCTTCGTGCTCCGTGGGCTTTGCGCGGGAATGGCCTGCGCATGCGGGTCGTGCTCATGTGAGTGTTTGTGCTTCCGTACGAAACCTAAATCGTGTAGGATTCGTTTAATGATTAAATTCCTATTTCTAATGGATAAATTAATTATTAGAGTTTTAATTAGATTCTAGTTAATTAATTCGTTTCCTAGTAGGATTCCAATAGCTTTTTCATAGCCTATAAATATGTGATTAATGCTCACAATTCATAACGAGTTTTAAGTATTCAAAAAGAGAGAAATTTTTTGAAAAAAATTCAGTCACCTATTTTCCTTAAACCAGCTGAAAATTTGTAGTACCTTAAGGGCGATTCTAGTTAGTCAAGCTTAAGGCGGATCCGGACGTGCTGTGGACTTTTTACGTAGGGACGACACTTGGAGTCCTAAAGACTTGTTCTTGTTCGGTTCGGGCGCAGCAAGGGAGGGCATGCTACAAAGAGTATGCATCCTAATTATGCTAATTGTTATGTGGCAATTAATTTGGATTCCTGGCTTTTAATGGTTTTTCCGCATGATTTATATTCAGTTATATGTATCATAACCTAACACAACCCACCATCCTATGGTGGCAAGCCCGATCTAGTCGAGTTTGAGGATTGGATAAGTCGCATTGATCAGTTGTTTGAAACCCTGCAATGCCCTGAGAAATGGAGAGTTGATTTCGCAGTGTTTTACTTGACGGGTCAAGCAGGATTATGGTGGAAAGTTAACAAGGAACGAAAGAATGTGTCGGGATTTGGTTGGAACCAGCTCCAGAAGTTAATGAGAGACAAGTTTTATCTACCATCCTTAAGGAACCAAAAGGAAGATGAGTTTCTCCACTTGCAACAAGGAACAATGAGCGTTTTGGAATACGCAAATAAGTTCATGGAGTTGTCGAGGTTCGCACCAGACCTGGTGTACACAGAGCAATCCAGGATGAACCGTTTTGAGCGAGGTCTTTACTTTAAGTACCAAGATAGGCTGTCCACTCAAAGGTTTACTTCCTATCAAGATATGGTCGATATTGCAGCTAATGTAGAGCGAGTGGTACTGCTTCGAGAAGAGAAGAATGTTGGGTATAAAAGGAGAAATGATAACCAAGGTCAAGGAGGAGAAAAGAAGCCTAACCAAGGATATCAAGGAAATCAAAGGAGGAATGATGGTAGTCAAGGAAATAATAGGGGACAAGGAATTCAAGGAAAGAACAATCGGTCGCAAGGATGTGCTAAATGTGGAAAAAGGAGTCATGTTGAGAGTGAATGTCGTGTTGGCACAAATGCTTGCTATCGATGTGGAAGCCATGATCATTACGTCAGAGATTGCCCAAATCAAGTGACGCCAACCATGAGAGGACCAGTTCCAACTAACAACGATCGTGGTCGTAACAACAACCACGCAGGAGGTTCAAACCACAATCCACCTCGACCACCGCGAACTGGAAGAGTTTTTGTGATGAGACAAGATGAAGCAGATGAGGATGATAATTTTATCACCGGTACCTTTTCAATCCATTCTTTACCTGCCCATGTTCTTTTTTATTCTGGAGCTTCACATTCCTTTATTTCTCCATTGTTTGCAAAATGTTTAAATTTGAAACCATGTTGTGACTTTCATGCTATGAGTGTTTCACTTCCTAGTGGAGAAATTGTAAAATGTAGAACTATGTATAAGGATTACCCTATCGTAATAGAGAAAGTGGAGTTTGTAGCAGACTTAGTAGCTTTTGACCTATCTGAATTTGATGTAATCTTGGGAATGAATTGGTTGACTAAGTATGAAGCTAACCTTAATTGTTCGAGGCAAAGTGTGAACCTTAAAACGCCAAATGGAGATAGAGTTTCATTCCATAAGCTAGTAAGAAAACCAACGATTCAAATTGTCCATGCTTTGAGAGCATGTAAAATGATTGAGAGTGGTTTATCTGGTTATCTGTGTAGTGTTATTGACCTAAATACCTCTGGACCTTCCATTACCGACATACCTGTTGTTTGTGAGTACCCACATGTTTTTCCAGAAGAATTACCTAGTATGCCCCCACCAAGAGAATTAGATTTCAGCATTGAATTAATTCCAGGATCCACCCCTATTTCTAAGGCACCATATAGAATGACACCAGCTGAGTTATAAGAATTAAAGAGACAATTAGATGAGTTACTTGAAAAAGGTTATATTCGACCTAGTGTTTCACCTTGGGGAGCCCCTGTCTTGTTTGTGAAGAAAAAGGATGGAACTATGAGGTTATGCATAGATTATCGAGAGTTAAAAAAGATTACTATTAAGAATAAGTATCCTTTACCCCGTATTGATGATTTGTTTGACCAACTTCGAGGTGCAAAAGTGTTTTCTAAGATTGATTTTAGGTCAGGTTACCATCAACTTCGAATTAAACCTGAGGATATTCCAAAGACAGCCTTTAGAACTAGATATGGTCACTATGAGTTTGTTGTGATGCCTTTTGGGTTAACCAATGCGCCAGCTGTATTTATGGATTTGATGAACCGTATTTCTAAACCATACCTTGATAAGTTTGTGGTTGTTTTCATTAATGATATTTTGGTATATTCTAAGAGTAATGAGGAACACGAGGAGCATCTGAGAAAAGTGTTAGATATGTTGATTGAAAACCAGTTATATGCTAAGTTGTCGAAATGTGAATTCTGGCTTAAAGAAATATCATTTTAGGTCATATTATCTCTGAGAAAGGTGTATATGTTGATCCTGAGAAAATAAAAGCAATTGTGGAATGGCCTATAACTAGTAGAAAAAATGCCATTTGCAGCAACCCATTTGCAACTCACGTGATTACTGATTGCTACGAAAAGCCTATGGTCAACGCGGGTCAACTGTTTAATGATCATTTAGCAACCTATACGGGCTCAAAACACTGTGAATTAATGAAAAAAAATCCAGAAAAATAACTGCAGCGTGGGGGGTCTGTGGTTGTTGCGAATAAGTGTATACTTGCAACTTAGTCTTGAAGTGGACGCGATGTGACTTATCTTTTCATCACTCCGCTATCGACTTTCTCCGCTCACCCATTCACAGTCCCTCAAACCCTAGCATCCTCCCCCCTCTCTCTCTCTCTCGTCTTCAGATCTAACATTGCTAAGGTTGGAATTCCGCCGTTTTCACCATTGTTCGAAGGAATGTCGGTGTTATCCTATGATATTGAGCGAATTTGGTGCCGATTTACCCTCTCACCAAGAATTCCAGAGTAGGAGAAGCAAAGCCACACGAGTTGAACCATGATTCTTCCAGTTTGTTGCATAGTAGGCAAGGTAATATCTCTCTTTTCGAATTTTTCATCGCCGTCTTTTTCTAGGGTTTTGTCTGCATTTGTTTGGGTTTTTTTCTAAATCCATAATTTCTTCAACTTTTTTATTCGATCCCTAATTCGATCCTTTAACCCTTAGTTTTCTTCGAATTTGTTTGATTAATGTTTATCTGATGTGATTATTTTTAGGGTTGATTTGTTGTTCTTCATTTGACTTGTTAATTTGATGTAAATTTCTGGGTTTCTGTTGGTTGAGAGATTAATTTAGGTCATTTTAGGTTTGTGGTTAGGACATTATTCAAGGTATATAATATGGGCCTAGTTTGGGATTCATTTCTTAACTTTAATTTCGAACTTTGGCTTCTCGATGAATATGGTGATTTGACTTGACAGTTGAATTTAGTTGCCTGATTTTTTCCAGTTATCCTAAAGATTCTTTTGGTTTGCTTCTTTCTTATTGATACTTGAGATTGTCTTTTTCAACTGCACACATTCACGCTGATGGTGGCATGCTCCTCCATTATGACAATATTCCATCTAAAGAAAAGAGGAACATGAGAATTGCTAGTAACAAAAAACGAACTATTAAATGCTTCTATTAATAGGTTTGGTGTGGCTAATTAGTTGTTCGATTGTACTTGAAACTTCTTCTAGCAAACTGAACTTGTGAAAAATTCTTGTTTTTTCCTTTTAGATAGATCTATATAATACCATGGTTGAGAAGGAGGGTACATATGGTGAAGCAGATTCTCTGAAGGCCTATAAGGCTGCTCGAGAAGAAAGTGATCAAGCTGCTGAAGTGGCTGTTGGGGACAAGGTCTCATCAGCGCTCGTAGACCGGGTGAGTCTGGTTAATCTACAGATTTATGGTCCAGCTTTAGTATATAGGTGACACTTACTCATTATATTTGTCATGTTCATGTTGGTAGGTCGATGCAATGCTTTAGAAACTGGAAAAAGAAATTGATGACGTGGATGCCAAAATTGGTGATCGCTGGCAGCTTCTTGACAGGTGCAGTAGATGATAAGTTAATGCTTTAGATATAGTGTTTAACTAATCATTAAAGACGAAGATCTACTATTTAGAGTCTGCTTGCATTTGAAATAGTGTGTGCTTCTCTTTCCCCAAAGAAGATTGGGTAAAATCTGCTATTAATATACTGCAATCTGTTTTTTGGGACTGTTTAAACTATAAAACTACATACTAAACAGTAGACATTAGTCTCTAATCAAGGACTTGACGTCCTCAAATGTGTTGTGTATATTGATGATCAAGTATTCTCTCCTGGGTTTTCTAGCAAGTGTTTAACTGTTCTCTCGGAAACGTGACTCCGAGTAATGCACATAATCCTATTCTCAAGACAAGCTTCTTCTGAAAGTTACTCTGTAGGTGCTTAAATAGGAAAGTTTGCTATCTGTTGGAGTACTCCTCGCACGTGTGCTTAGTTAAACTAAATAAATGCTTGTGATTATTCTATTTTCATTGACAAATTTAGGGGATAATCTGTACAGAAGTATGAATACTAAAATATATACTCTAGGAGAGTAGGAGTATTGTAGGACTACTAAAATTGAGACATTTTGAAGCTTAACCAAGTTTTCTTTCTAACTATTCAGGAATTAATGCTCTAATTATGTAGGGCTTACTATGTTTACAAGGCTTTATTTAGTGAGCTTTCTCTCTTTAAACCACCAAGACAAAAATAAATGTTCGAAAGAGAACTTTGTTGGAGATAAAATTTGATAAATACAAGTAATGTCTTTTCATTAGTACTGGTTGATGCCTTGAGGTTTATTTTGTTCTTAACATTTGGGAAACTACCTTGTTCTAATAAGTTTCTCAGATGAAGATTTCAGTTGCAACTTATTAATCCTGGGTACATTAGGGTATGCTTCTTATTAACTCAAATTTGCACTTTATTCTGTACAAGATAAATGGCTTTTGCTGAGATGTTCCAAGCCTAAACTTTTCTTGTATGCGCTCGAGCCTTTACCACCTGTTTGGTAAAAGGTCATATTTAAAGGGATGGGAATGTGCTGATGTGCATATATGCCGTATCGTGCCCCATGTGACGTAACTCTATTTAGTTACTGAGCCAGGCCTGATTTGGCCTTGCCTATGGGCCGGCTCTAGGACAATTGTTTTTTCACTTTTTTTTAAAGTTCATTGAACTGAGATGGGCCGATGCTTGCTTGGAAATGAACTGTAACCATATACTGCTTTGATCCCCAGGCTAGAGTCGCGAGACCACTTCTGCTGTTGATGGCTCGGTTTGAATTAGGCATCTGGGCTAGACTGAGTGGCCACTGTTTTGGTTATAAAAGTTAATGAACTAAAATATTGTTACAATCCGAAGGTCTGATTGTAATCCGAACTAAAATACTAGACTTATTTCAGGATTGAATTTTTTTTATTGTTGTTGTTTTAGCTGGATATATTTCTCCATTCTGTTGTTTCTTGATTCATTAGGCGACAATGCTTTTCAAATTGGCTGGGCAACGAGATATAGGAAACTCCTTAATCCTGTGCTTCACTTACAATTTGGTTCCTATGGCCATTCCTTATTATGTTTTTTCCGTGTTATGCATCTAGTACTACACCCTTCATTGTCACCTCCAACAGAAACTGGTTATTTGGAATTAGACTTGAAGAACTTTCTGAAATGGTCAGGGATACTAAAATTTTAGCTATGGAGGATTACGGGGGTGTAAGTAACTTTATATAGTTTCCTCCCTTTTTGTAATTATAGCCGTTTATCTAGTGGGTTCTGTTAATTTACAAAATGCAATTTAAAATAAAAATCTACAACTAAGTCGAAATCCTTCTTCATGATATGGGGAAAACCTATGTTAAACTGATTCGGGTCATTTTAGGGTTTAATTTGTTGTTTTCTGATGTTATTTAAGTCGATTTTGTTGAATTTTTGGTGAAATTGGTTTAGGTTCTTGGATTTCTTCTCTTTTTGAAGGACATAGTCTTCATCCAGTGTGACTATGGTCAGTCATGTGGTGGTAAGGCCGTAAGGGTGGGGAAGGGCTGAAGGGGAAGATGAGAAGGAGATAGAGGCGATAGATACACGAAAGAGGAGGGAGGGTGCAGGGTAAGGGGTGTTGTATAGGTTGATATGAGCTTGCAGAAGGTGTTTCAGGAGGGAAGAAGAGGTTGGAGTTGTGGCAGCGATTTCAACTTCAGTACTTGCTTTTAAGCACAAATTTTTATAAACATCATTTAGTAACCTTATTTTGACATAGTCATCTAACAAATGATGTTGGTGGAATTTTATTAGCATGGACAACCTACATGTAGTCCCGTGTATGGTTTTGTTGATAGTCTCTGTTATTGAAAAGCTTCTTTTGTTTGCTGTTGTGAACTGTAAGTCTTTGTATCTTTGGATAGAAACTATTTTCTTTTTAAATGGTAAAATTCTTTTTAGTTTCGGGCAAAGATACAAGATGAGAGTTGGAATTTTTGGTTGCTCCCTTAACCATGTGTCATATTCAGATTTATTGATGTATAGTATGATTCCACTTAGTTTTTAGCAAATTTCCAAACATTTTTCAACCGCTTATTGCTAATTGGCTGCAAAACAATTGCATTTTTTTGTCCCCTTCCCTTCTTTCTGAGCTAAAGTGCTTAACTGTTGAGATGTAAAACACTCTTGTACGTTGGAGTCTGGGCAGTCTTTTTGCTGGAGTGAGCTTATTACACTGAGTACCAAATATCGGGATCTCACTGCACACTCACAACTTTCTTTTACGGTAACCAGTACCTTCTAGTTTCTTCTATTTCTTTAAATGGAAATTGTTACGTGGTATGTTATACTAAGTTATTTCTTTCCTTTCGGTTGTTAAATGCATAGGTGCATGTGTCTTATTTTATGTGTATTTTTTGTCTTTTAAGGAACCATAAAGGAGACTGTAGCTTTACACTATGTACTCTCTAGTTTGAACCTTTCTTCCTTATCAGTCAAAATGCAACAAGGATACACGTACTTTTGTGCTTTGACATAATACTTTGTTTGAGATCAGCCCCCAGCATCCTGTTTTGAATAATATGGACCATGAGTTTGCTTGGTGGTGCTACTAAGTTTCAGTAGGCTATTGTAGGCCAGTCAGTATAGTTGCCACTTGCAAGTTGTTTGATTTCTGGTTGTCTAAAATCTGAATGAATTGCTTTCATTTCCATTTGGTTAGTTTACTTTGTTGCACTTACTCTTTTGTGGTTCCCTTTCTTTTATTGTCTAAATGTCTGTGAGAACTCATGTTATGTGATTTCTTCGCGGAGATTGAATGTTGCTATCATTACTTGCCAGTTTGCCAACCTAATACTTAATTGGATAAATTATGTTTCTTTATCAAGAAATCAACTAATATGTTTGCAGATGACAATTATGGTTTTGATTATTTTACTGCATTGTCTGTTTCTTGTTGATTTTGTCTTGTTTTAAGCTTTTCTGAAATGGCCTAAATCCTGTCTTTTACCGTGACAAATATACTCCCATCAGTTTCATAATATACATTGTTTGTTGATCTCTCTCAAAATATATTGACAAGAGTTGTAAGAAAATAATATTTAAAGTATATTTAAATTTTAACCTTTTGTTATATACAAGAAAACTGTGAGTGATATTTATATGTCAAACTGTGTGTATTTCATGCCAACATGGGTTCATTGATGGTCGTTTACTATGCTAAGCTCACTGAAATATTTTGGACTTCAGGAAGCCATCTGTGTCATGCATATGCTTAGCTGAAGCTTTTCTTGCTTCAAAATAACTTCAACAAGAACTTAAGCCAGAAGGACTTGCAGACGATAGCATCATCTGTGGTTTTGGCTGCCCTCTCAGTTCTTCCTTATGATCATACACGTGGTGCATCTCATTTGGAACTGGAAAATGAGAAAGAGAGAAATATGAGGATGTCTAATCTTATTAATTTTAATCTTGATCCCAAACCTGGGAGCAGAGAAGTGGTAAGTTAGATTGTCCACCCATTAGTTTGTTTTGCTTATTATTTTTGTGTTTATATACACTTTTTTCCAATCTGATAGCTGTATTGTTTTTCTAATTCTGACAGCTCTCACGCTCAGCTTTTCTTTCGCAACTGGTATGCCCTTCCAACTGGTCATTGTTTTAGATAATCAATGTTGAAAACTTGAAAGATTCCAAGGCAGAAATTCGGTCTCTTTCATGTCATCTAATCTCTTTTTTCTTTATTCAATTGGCAGGTCTCCAAAGGTGTTATGTCTTGTGTACTTCCGGAAGTTAAAGATCTCTATCATCTCCTAGAGCATGAGTTTCATCCCTTGGATTTGTCTTTAAAAGTTCAGCCCTTGTTGAACAAAATTTCTAAGCTTGGCGGGAAACTCGCTTCAGCTTCTTCTGTACCTGAAGTGCAATTGTCAAAGTATGTTCTTGCCTTGGAAAAGCTAGCAACTCTTACATTGCTACAACAGGTGCAATGTTTTGCTCTTTTTGCATCTCTATCAAGTTTATTTTGTTAGTGTGTACACTGTGCCATAGCTGCCCTCAGAGTCATTGATATCCTACTTTTCACGTTGCAGGCTTCCCAAGTTTACTAGACGATGACCATTGAGAGCTTGTCCCAGATGATTCCATTTTTCAATTTTTCTGTCGTGGAAAAGATTTATGTAGATGTTGTCAAACATAAGTTCTTAACAATGAAGGTTGACCGTATGAATGGTGTTGTTTCGGTTAGTATTCTGGTAAGCTCTTGTGTCTGGCGCCGATGCATTATGTATATTAACTTTTTTTGACACATTGGCTTTGTCCTAAAGTTTCCCAATATACCCTGACGTATTCAGTAGAATTTAGTGTTTTTTCCACCTCTCATTGTCTCTTTCTTTTGGTATGTATATTTTAGTTGCTATTATATCTTTAGGAGTTATTGGACATTCTTTCAGCCTCACATCAATTTCATATTTTGTTATTGTAATTGCTTTTATACATGGTGTTTGTTTACCATATCTGACTTATCTATCAAGGGAGAGTTAGAATAACCATATATAGAGAGAAATTTTCTCTGATCAGTTTTATGTGATTTGATGTTACCATTTTAAGAATCACCATTATTAAGAGAAGTCTTTCAGGATGTTCAAAGCTACTGTTTTCTTGAGTCAAGGACTTCTAAGTCGTCAAACATTCAGATTTGTTGATGGTCTTTTGCGTCGGTTAAGATTTTGTGGTCTCCATGATCTTGAATATATATTGATGTCACCAGGTAAAGTAGTTTGACCAATGATGATGTTTGATGCAGGATCTTGAATCTGATACCGTGAGAAATCACCTTACAGCGCTTGCTGAATCTTTGAATAAATCAAGGTCCACGATATATCCTCCCCTTAACAAAGCATCAAAAATCGAAGTTACTTTGCCTGGTTTAGCTGAGCTTGTGGAGAAGGAACATAAGAAGCTTCTTGCTCGTAAAACAATCATTGAACAGCGCAAATAGGAACAAGAACGCCAGCTTTTAGAGAAGGTTTGTTCACTCATTGTTGTACCTTTAATTCAGGCAGTTATTCTGTTTTAGAGACTTGACTGCTTTGGTGTCTTAAAAGGAACGTGAGGAAGAGTCGAAGAGATTACAGCTACAAAAAGTAATGTGGAAGATGAACAGAAAAGGCTTGCTTCTGAACTTGAGAAGAGGAAAATTCAGTGCATCCAAAAGGAAATGGAAGAACGTGAGATTGAAGAAGCCAAATCCCTACTTCAGGAAAAGTTCTCCAAAATAAGAAGAAACCACTTATAGAAGGGGTAAGTGTTTATTTTCTGAAAATACTCCTCGATGTTTGCTGGTTGGTGTTATAAGTGTGTTATCTACTTAATTTCAGGATAAGTTGACAAAGCAAGCATTGATGGAGTTGGCTCTCAACGAGCAGCTGAGGGAGAAACAAGAAATGGAGAAAAAACTACAGACGTTGAGCAAGCAAATGGATTATCTTGAGAGAGCTAAGAGAGAGGAGGCAGCTCCATTAAGAATCTGCATCTGTACATGTACGGAACCTTTTATGGTGTTCCAACTTTGGATTCTTGGTTCTTACCTTTTGGTAATAAATTTAGCTAATTTACCAAAAATATAAATGGATTATTATTATTGTAGTGATTTTTTTTGTAAAATAAATGAACTATTTGCAGCGCGCATTGTTAAGTGAATGCTGCGAATAGTTTCAGAAATGTGGGCTTTGGTATCTCTTTTTGCAGCGCCTACGTACTGCAAAAGGTTGAAAAAAATAGACATTTTACAGCGCGTGTGGAACACCATGCGCTGCAATTAATGGCTTTTTGCAACGTTTTTGTTCGCTGCAAATAAAAGTCAACTATGTGCAGTCATCACACTTGCAGCGCTCAAAAACACTGCAAAAAGCCCCTTTTACACGCGCTGCAAATGACATTTTTTCTACTAGGTTTAGCTGGATATTATCGAAGATTCGTTCAAGACTTTTCTAAGATTGCCTTACCCATAACCTGATTAGTTAGAAAGAATACCAAATTTGTGTGGAATGATGATTACGAATGTGCATTTCAAAAACTTAAGAAACGTCTCACCACTGCCCCTATTCTTACCCTTCCATCTGGAACTGAGGGATTTGTTATTTATAGTGATGCTTCTAAGAATGGGTTAGGATGTGTCTTAATGCAAAATGGAAAAGTCATAGCTTATGCTTCACGCCAACTCAAAGTCCATGAACAAAACTACCCTACCCATGACCTTGAACTTGCAGTTGTTATTTTCGCTCTTAAGATTTGGAGACATTATTTGTATGGAGCTTCGTGTCAAATTTTCACTGACCATAAGAGTCTTAAGTATATTTTCACCCAGAAAGAACTCAACATGAGACAACGTAGGTGGATAGAACTCCTTAAAGATTATGATATCGATATTCAATACCACCCCGCAAAGGCTAACGTTGTTGCAGATGCATTAAGTCGGAAGTCTCACCTAAGTTCAATCCTAACTTTTTCTCGAGCCAACCAAGATGATCTGCGAAAGATGGAAATTGAGTTCAATAATAAAGGAAGTGCATGTTTGTATACGTTGGTAATGAGACCAACTTTGATGGATGAGATTAAGGAAGCACAATGTAAGGACTTGCAATTGGAAATAATAAGAAACGAAGTGCAAAATGGGAAGTCACCTGGTTTTGTAGTGCAAGAGGATGGCACGTTAAGGTTTCAAGGGAGATTATGCGTACCAAACGACGAAAATTTGAAAAAGAGAATCTTAGAAGAAGCTCACAATTCACCATACTCAATTCACCCTGGAGGAAATAAGAGTATAAGGATTTGAGGCAAGTGTATTGGTGGAGAAATATGAAACAAGAAGTGGCAGAGTATGTGGCTAGATGCTTGACATGTTAGAGAATCAAGATCGAGCATCAAAGGCCGGCAGGTTTGTTGCAGCCCCTGGACGTGCCAGAATGGAAATGGGATTCAGTTTCAATGGATTTTATCATAGGTTTACCCAGATCAACCAAGGGAATGAATGCTATTTGTGTCATTGTTGATCGATTAACAAAGTCAGTGCATTTCTTAGCAATGAAGAACAACTCAAGTTTGGATCAACTTGTTGAACTATATGTGAACACTATTGTGCGATTGCATGGAGTACCTAGTTCGATTGTTTCTGATCGTGAAACAAGGTATCAATCAACCTATTGGAAAGAATTGCAGAAAGCTCTTGGAACGAAACTTAACTTTAGTATTGCATTTCACCCAACGATTGATGGACAGACAGAACGTACCAATCAAATTGTCGAGGATATGTTGAGAGCATGTATTTTGGAATTTCAAGCAACCTGGGAGAAGTTTCTACCTATGGTCGAATTTTCGTACAACAACAGTTATCAGGCCACCATTGGTATGGAACCGTGCGAAGCTCTTTATGGAAGGAAGTGTCGAACACCGTTGTGTTGGAGTGATATCGATGAAGCACGTGTTATAGGACCAGAATTGATTCAAGAAACTACCAACAAGATTCGTTTAATTCAATCGAGAATGAAAGCAGCGCAAAGTATGCAAAAGAGTTATGCAGACCAACGAAGAAGACCATTAGAATTTGAAGTTACAGATCACGTGTTCTTGAAAATTTCGCCAACGAAAGGAATAATGAGATTTGGTCAAACTGGAAAGTTGAGCCCAAGATACATCGGGCCATACGAGATATTAGAAAGAATAGGTGAAGTGGCATATCAACTAGCTTTACCGACTGACTTGGAAAAGGTGCATAATGTGTTTCACGTGTCGATATTAAGAAAGTATGTTCGTGACCCAAGTCATGTGATTACGCACGAACCCTTGATGTTGCGTAACGATCTGACTTACGAGGAGAAACCAATTGAAATTCTTGAACGAAGAGAAAAGTGACTTAGAAGCAAAGTAATTCCAATGGTTAAAGTCTTGTGGGCCAATCACTTGACATCTGAAGCTACATGGGAAATTGAAGCGCAAATGAGATCGAAATATCCCCAGTTATTCGTTTAGAAACAATAAGATGTATGAATTTTTAAATATGTTATTTGAATGATTATGTTATAATGTTATTCCCGCCATGTCTATATAACGAATAGGACGATTAAGTATGACATGTATGATTTCTAAGAATGGCAAGTTCAACTGAGCTCCAGTTTCGAGGACGAAACTTTTTCTAAGGGGGTGAGGATGTAATACCCCGAATTTTTAAAACATGATTTACTATGTTTAATAATTTAATTTTTATTGTTGAAAATTGTTTTAAATCTTAATTTCAGATGCTAATTTTTAATTAACAATAATCGTATTTAACTCGGAAGTTTTAAATATTTCAGTCGTAAAAATACTTCGAGTTTTATAATTCAATTAGTTTTTGATTTAAATTATAATTATTTTCGAATTATCTTTTAAAGCTTAATTAGGGAGTAAAAATTCTGAAATTTTCTCTATCAATTCACAATTCCCAAGATATCTATATTCTCCTAAATAAGCCAAAGTCAATTTGTCTCCTTCCTTCCTTCTTCTTCTTCTTCACACAGCTTTTTGCCCATGGAAGTCAAACTTCCCTTTACACTTGTCTCACACATTCTTACAATTTGATCCACGTATCTTTGCCTAACTCCCTTAGTCACCAGAATTGCAGGGTTCTCTTCACATTTGTCATTCCAACCAATCTCAACCGAGTCAATGAACACCAATTCACACTATAAACAGCTCTCAAAATAGGCAGAAAAGGAGAAAAATCAAACTCAAATCGTGAGTAACAATCAGTTTCAACCTCATTGAATTCCAACAAAAACTAAACACAATTAAATTTCACTTTCCTGGTTTTCTTTCTGTAATTTAAACCACCACCACCACCACCAACGACCACCGTCTGCCTACCACCACCAATCACCCGGGTTCAACCACCCAGCACCACTGCAACCACCACCTATTCCCCTGCTGCCTCGCCCACCAACCACCATCGCACGCACCATCCACGCCTCCCCTGCCTTCCTCTCTTCCTTCGCCCCACCGTGCCATCAACGCCACACACCACCACCACTCCAGCCACCTTCACCCTCGCGCAAACCATCCCTTGCCCCATATTTTTCCGTCAAGCAACCTCAGCCTTCCCCAACCACCCACAACCACCGCACCAAACTCCCATGTCGTCGCCCACCTCGTGTCCCGTTTTCTCTTCCCTTCGTCGTTCCGCCGCCGCAAACCCACCGCCTATCACCGGCGCATCACCACAACACCGAGCCGCCCAGCCCGACCACCTTCTTTCTCCCTTCTCTCCTTCCTCCTCCCGTGCCCTGTTCCCTTGCCCCTCCCTGATCGTGCTCCATTCCAGAAAACCAAAACCCAAAATTCAGAATTTTAAACCTTGGTTTTTATTTTTCCCTCAAACCCAAATTAAGGTTGGGCCAATTGAATTGGGCCTTTGGTAAGTTAAGATCTGAGTTGCATTTTCAGATTTTTCTCATTATGAACTTGTATGCCTTAATAAATTTGATAATTTAGTTAATTTCTAATAAAATTATTTATTATTTTTAAGGTTTTATTATCAATTTTTATGAGAATAAGATTCTAGTTTTATTTATCAAAATGGAATTTAAATAATATTTTTATTAAAATCGATTCATAAAATATACATGTATTTTGATCGAAAATTCGATTAATAATAATATTTCGTTAAATTTTGAAATTATATTTTATTAAAATTCGTTATTTATTAAATTTATTACTTATAAAATTTATGATTTTATAAAATATTGATTTTATAATTATTTGTCGATTTAGTACTAATTCAATTATTTAATATTTTGAAAGAAATTGGACTCGGAGCTCAGGACGAACGAACCAAGGAAAATCCTTAGCAAAATCGTGGAAGTGAGGTAACGGCTTTTGCTAGTACCCGCAATCCCTTGAAAATGCGATTATGAAATTACAACGTTATGATTGATTTATGAACTGAATGTTTTTGACATGTTTTATGAGTTGCGGGAAATGAAATATGATTTGATTGAATTATTTACTATAATATGATTTGATGGAAATATTTCTTATAATATGATTGTTTGAATTTCTTATAAAATGACGTTTATAAGAAACCATGAAAGAAAGGATGTTTTATTTTGATCACATGATCCAAAGGAACTATGTTATTTCAATTGAAATAAAAAGGCTAAAATGTAAAATTAAACGAAACATGATAAAGGAAAGTGAAAGACCTAGTCCGTTTGGCAGTATATGTTCACAGGTTACGATTCTCGGTCATGCATGTACCCATGGGGCATCCGCCCATTGAGCCAAGGCTATCATGTTTTCGGGCCAAGGCCCCATGTTTTATGGACAGCGGTCCATCGTGGAAGACGTTCCACCATGTCATACTTGCCACGGCTAGCATGTGCACCCTAAAGTTATGAATGAATTAAATAAAGGACTTTATAAAATGTTTTACTATATTCTATTCTCCCTGTGTTATTAAATAAAATGAATTGAAATGAATTTACGTTGCTAGAATAGTTCGTTACTGAGTCTTCGGCTCACCGTTTTTGTTTTCTGTTTTAGGTACTGATGGGGACGATGGACACGAGTAGTGGCGAGGAATTTCACAATAATAATGTTCATTTAGTTTATGCTTAATGTTTTAATAGTTTAATTAAAAGACTTATAGTAAGTTATGTACTTTTATTTTGGTTTATAAAAAGGACTATTATGTTATTTTTGGGATTCTAATAGATTACGATTGATGGTTGCCTTGTAACTCCCAAGAGGGAGTTACGGCAGGTAATGTCCCGACCTAATTAGGTTAATTCCGCTACTAATTATGCTTTAATAATTGAATTAGAGGTCGGGGCGTTACAAATTAATACTGAACCACATTTATTAGACTTATCATTAAATGCATACTTGGACCAAGGGCATTATTTCCTTCAAGTACAATAAGGGAAATTGAGTAGACAGAAAGATCAACAGGGCTATGTTGCTATGCTACTGCTTATATGCCTCGAATTCATTTATTCTTTCTCAACCTTCGGTTTTCTGATTTATATTGTTTAAGATTTTGCGTTTCTGATTTGGTATTTTAGTTAGACTTTGAGGTAACTATGGAATCCATTAACTTCTTGTCTGAAAATGCACATGAGTACCTAGCAAACATCTCCGCCCAGCATTGGTCTAGGCATGCCTTGTCCCCAAACTGCAAGTCGAACACGTTGTTGAATAACATGTGTTAGACTTTCAACGCAGTGATTAAGGAAGCTAGGGACAAACCTATTCTAACCCAAATGGAATGAAAAGGAGCAACGATAAGTGGGAGGCAGCCAAAAAAATGGAAGGGAAGTTAGTGCCTTATGTGAAAAATGTTTTCGATGGATTTGAGAAGTTGGCTAGGTCATGCATAGTGCAAGTATCAAGGGGTGATAGTTATTAAGTGGAGTTAAAGGGTGAACATTGCGTACTCGACTTAGAACAACAAACTTGTAATTGTTGCATGCCTTTGCATGTATGGAGTATGCTAGACAAAAAGGGTGGATCCTGAGTTGTATGTTCACCCTTATTACTCTAAGGAGACACACCTTCTAGCCTATGAAGATCCAGTTAAGCCTATGCCTGGACCAAAACACTGGGAAAAGTCTAATTTAAGGGAACCGCTCCCACCAAAATTCAAGGTCCAACCCGAAAGACTCAAGGGAAAGAAGAGGAAGCCTGAAAAGGGAGAGGGAACTTCTCAATGTGCTGATCAGGCTAAGAAACCAAACAGGAAGAACCAATGCAAGAATTGTGGTGGTTTTGGGCATTATGCCAAGACTTGTGGCCTCCCATCTGCAACTGAATCAATAACAACAACGACAATTGGTAGACCTCCACTGCAAACTCCATGGCTCAAAGAACAAAGGAAGAAAAAAGAAGAAAGAGTTGCAAGAAGGGTCAGTTTGGATTAATTTGTTGTTCTTTTGTAATTTTTCTTGTTTATGTTCATTTCCTAAATGTTTATCTTTGTCATTCTCCACAGACTTCAGAAGGGGCGGGGCCAAATAGCATCGCTAACATGACTTTTCATCAAGAGAGGCAGCCAACACAAGCAACATCATATAGCCAAGCATCATCAAGCATAGCACTAAGTGATTAGAATTAGGTTTCTCGGGTTATTATTGCGTATGTTGAGAACGATGTAATCAATTAACTAAATGTATTTTGTTTTGGGGAAAGTTTGGTAACTAATTTATTTACGGTACCTAATGTATATGCCTATTTATGGCCAACTAAATATATTTATGTCATTCATCGGGCTCGATTTTAAGTTACTTGGATTTTTCAGTCGTTTATTTATATTCTTGCTCGGCCTCTTTTATTTATATTTATTTCTGTTCTTTTTCTGTGTTCTACAATACTTCAGATTTTTTTCAGGTATTTGTGCATATATTTTTCTGTGATCAATGCTTTTGCCGTACTTTGTTGTTGCTGCTGTTATTTTGTTTTGTTGTTGTAATTAGGTAAAAATTGGGCTGTGTGTTTAAGGTACTGTAACTAAAGCCTGGTCTATGTATTTAAGGCACTGTAATGCATCTGCTGATGTTATGCATCTGCTGCTGTAGTGCTGTTGTTATGCATCAGGGAAGATATTACATTAACTAATCTTCATGATGCTTAGCTTGTTATTTGATCAAAGTGCATTCAGTTCTATTATGCTGGCGTGAATTGAAAAAGTAAGTCTCTTTTTGAATGTGTTCTCCAATTACATTACTCCGTATGAATTATTGTTTTCTTGTGCAGGGATAGTTTGGTTGGTTGCTGACTGTTTCTTGCAAACTTATTCCCAATTCAGGTCTCAAATTTGTTCAGCGCCCAAGAACTCCTTCATGTAGATGTTCACATGGTTGTTGTCTAAGCTTGATAAGGCTAAAATGCTGACTTGTGGTACGATTAATGGGTTGCATGGGATTTCCGGAATTCTGTGGTCTTCAATGAGCCGTGGAGAGAGATTCAGCAAGGGGTTGTGGATTTCTTGAGACTCGTTTGTGACTATGGAGAGTATGCAAAGGCAGTCTTCAGTCATGCCTCAACTGTGACAGTGCATTCAAGAGCAGGTCAGCAGGATGGCTTCTGCCAACGCCAGGAAAGGTGAGGATTAACATGGATGTTGCAGTTATGGAAGGAGGGGTTATTGGTTTGGGTGCAGTGATAAGGGATGATGCAAGAGTGCTGCCATGCTGTGGGTGTGAAACGAATTAATGCTCACTGGAAGGCCAACTTGGCAGAGGTCATGGCTGCACGTTTTGGACTATTGGTGGCACGAAATTTGGGATTTGCTGAGGTTGAACTGGAGTGTGATGCAGCCAATGTTGTAAAGGCAATTCGAGACAGAGGCACATGGAGGACACCCATGGACCTGATTGTAGCAAATATATGTATGTTAAGTTCCGTATTTAGCTATTTCTCTTGTTTTCATGTACATAGAGTCGGGAATGTTGTAGCTCACTTAGCAGCTCAGTTACTACCTCCTAATGGGGTCGAAATATGTTTCAAAACTCTTTCCCGCAAGGCATTCCACCTTGGCGGAGCTTGATTTAATGAATTAACAAGGCTACTAAGCCTTTTCCTCAAAAAAAAAAATTGCTTCGGATGAACTCTCAAATGTGATCTCTGGTGGAGTCCTGAACATCAGCACAACATCAAATTGTAGAATCTGGAAACCAGGCCATTAGAATCTGATGGTAAGCTCGACATATTAGTTTTTAATTTTGGAACCCACACACTGATGCATCGGATTCACACAATGAGCTGCTGCTGTTATACATTAGATTCAGATCCATGACCAAAGTTGACTTAGGTTGACTTGGTCATGAATCTGCTGTTGATTTGCTATACTTCAACCAATTCATCTAAACAATAAATATGTTTGATAAACGATAACGCAACTATGTTTAATAAACGAAACTGCATTTTATTTCATTCAAACACCGAAAAGTTACATTTTTCAAGCCCTTACAACTTCAATTCAATAACCTAAACGCTCTACTTCTTTGAGCATGGTTGTTTCTTACCCTAACCAAATATACTAGCCAAACTTAATCACTAAAATCATTTCTAAAATAAAGAAAAAACAGCAGATGCCAATAATAACAACATAGGTGTTCAATGAGTTTGCCCTATATTCCATGTTCATTTGCTTACTGTCACAACTCATAGCTTTGTTTATCACCTTCAAGCTATCAATTTCATTGAGCAGACACCTCCGTTGCCCACTCAAATTATCAACCTCCCTCTTCAGATCACTAACTTCACCCTTCACCAGCTTCTTGTCCAACAAGATATTGTTGATCACCTTTGTTTGCCAAGCTGTTCCATCTGGTTCATCCACCCACACGAAAGCTTTGCATCCCCGTGTTTTTGTGATTGGTTCGTAAAACTTACATGATCTGAATTTTCGCCCAGGATTTTCCCTAGTCCAACCAGTTAACCTTGCAAGAGGACTCCACAAGAACATTTTTTCTCCTTTGAAGGAGAAAAACTAAGAGCAGACATTATCCCTATAATTGACATACCAAAACGATCGTAATTAGTTCATAGTAAATTCAATTCGCATTTCCTAAATTTAATTTTAAAAAACGAATCACATTCAAGAAATCCCCAATTCGATTAAAATTATTATGAACCCTAAATTTAATTTCCTATTTTGGGGGTTAATTTAAGTCATTGAATCATAAATTCAGAAAATTTCTTAACATATATACATCATGTTTTTGGATCAATTACACACACAAATTGGTTTAATAAACACAATTAACATCGTTTCAATTATTGATCATTAGGAAACGAATTGGTCAGAAATTAATTTTGACATAAATCATACCTTAAAGAAGAAGCTCTTGAATCTACTTTGCAAAGAAGTGTTCTTTCAATTTGGGTACCTCAATTCGCAAGGGCAAAGCATTCTCTCTCCTAACCTTCTCAATCTGCAAAAATGTGAGCTCTTCGTCGGGTTTCTGCGAATTCTATGAAGTACTCCATCTTTCCTTCTCTCTATACTTCTGTCATTTGTAACTGAGTTTGATTTCTGCTTTTTTCGATTGAATTTTTTGGAGGAAATCTGGGTACAATATTTTACAGATTTGAAGAGACAACGAAAGGGAAGAAAACTCGTGAAGATAAGTGAAAAATTCACAGATGTAAACTCGTGATGTGAAATAGGTAAAATCGTGAAGATAAGTGAAAAATTCATAAATATTACCGTTATGGTGGGCCCCATATAACGGTTTATTCAAATTTCCCGTTACTAGGTGGTAAAACACAACTTTTATTTATTTTTAGGTGGTAAAATACAACTTTTTTTTTAGGTGGTAAAAAATAATTTTTGGTTTTTTTTAGGTAGTAAAAAACAATTTGTCTGTGAATTTATGTGAGGAAAAATTAAGTAAATTCATGGAAAAGAAGGAAGCAGAGGAAGGGAAGAGATGTTAAATAAATGAAATCGTGGAATAAGAGAAGATATCAGAGACATTACCGTTGTTGTGGCTCCTCATATTAACGATTTCATTTAATTTTATTTTTAGGTGGTAAAAAATAAGTTTTATATTTTTTTTAGGTGGTAAAAAACAAGTTTTAGTTTTTTAGGTGGTAAAAAACAAATTTTAAATTTTTTTAGGTGGTAAAAAACAAATTGTCCTTTCTTTTATTTTATTTTTTTTTAAAAAGAAGAAAAGTAAGCTTAAAATTAGAATATAGTAGACGCTTAAACACTATACCTTACCTAATCTAAGGAAATGAAATACGAAAACTTGCTATCAACAAGAGGATTTATATCCGGATAAGTAACTAAGTATGAATGTGGTGACCTATCACTTCAACATAGTCTGATGCTCGGTATAAACCGTCATGCTTCAGTTATTTCTTAACTTTAGAAGAAAAACAAATCTTTCAGTAACATTGTGAATGAGTTAACGAGTTATCAATCTACCATCTAAGGTGTAACATCTTTGTCTATAATATGTCAAAACAACCATCATTATATTGGATCACAAAATGAGATAATCTTTTAAAATAAGGGAATAACTAAAATGAATCAAAACAATGACTTATATGCACCAATTAGTTAAATTAATTTCTTGTCAAAATATTGTAGTGCATCTCTAACTCTTGAAAAAATAAAAATATTACTCATATTACCTTTAGTGACCCGTCCAGGCCAACCGTTACCAGTTTGAGTAAATGATATATGCAGCTTTAGAGGTTACATATTGAAGCCTGATTTTGTCATACACCCCTAAATTAATTTCAATTTAGAAAATTCATTGAATTATTATTTGTAAATTTAAAGGCTGCATATATCATTATTCCGTAACTTGGGAATAAATCAAGAAAAATGCACTAATGCAAGTTGATGGAAAACCCATCTTGTGACCTCTCCATCATGTCATCAACTGAGTTATGTTTGGGAGTGACCCGATTGTTCACTTGTATAGTTGAGTTGGAGAAGTTTATGTCAACAGTTGCTTGTGTCCAAAATGGACGCAAGTGACTCTTATTGGTACACATTTATTTGGTATTGCTACTGGGATATGATATGATTGTGGTATTGATATACCAATACGATGTTAAGGAATACCAATACACTGTTAAGGAATACCAATATATACGAGTCATTTGTGTTATTGGTACTGACATATATGTATTGGTACTACCAATTGAGGTTGGCATGAGTAGTTAAGGGTATCTTGCTCCTTAACCAAGGTCTCGGGTTCGATCAGTGGGTATGAAAAAAATCTCAACTGGGAGGGATGATGTCCATCATGGCACCCATGCAAACTCCCGCTGAAGATTAGTCCACTCGCCGATGGCAGTGGGAGCTCCTCGTAGTAGAACACAAAAATATCTATATTATTAAAGTAAAGTTGTGAAGAATGAGAGTTGAGCAAAATGTCATTTGATCCATCTTATGCATCAGGCATTTTAGACCATTGATATCGCTTGATTAAATTTCATCCGTTAGATTTTCCTAATCAATATCACAACATTCATGAATAATTAATTATGCAATTAAATCTTCAATCAAAATCTTAACATATATGACTACATTACTATGTACTAAATTTCTGCTTAATTATAGTCTTTATCTTAATTTTCTAATTAGTCACTAAATATATATGTATGACATTTTTTTCTCCATAAAGTAATTTTTTAAATGTTATGAAACACAGAGTATTATTTATCTTATTACCTCTTTTTATAATTGATCTAGCTGTAATGAGTCATTTTTTTAGAGAGAAGAATCCAAAATTTTAATTTTTGAAGAGAATTAAATTAGACAAAACCAATCCGCATACCTATTTTTGACAATATAGAAAACATATTCACTTTATAATATAAACACGAATCCATGATTTTAAAACGCCAAAATGTATGAATATTCCATTTATATTTAATTTGTATACATGTTTGGATGTATAAGTGAGCTACAATGAAATTCGGAGTAAATATAATTTAAATGATACTTTTGTTAAATGAAAATAATAATAATTACATATATATAGGCTCCCTTTGTTTTAAGACCGCATGACTTTATTAGGATTATAATTGTTCACATAAAATCTCAAGCACGCCATCGCATGCTTAAACACTATTGTAATAAAGAATTAAAATCATAAACTAACATTAGATTTACTATCAAGAGTAGTTGATGATAATAAAAATCCAGTGCTAATGCACGAGCACAAACTAGTTATGTATTTTTTTTGAGGAAATTATGTGTTAGGTTATGATACATATGACAAAACATAAATCATGCGGAAAAACCATAAAGCCAGGAAACATATTATTCACACATAATCATTTAGCATAATTCAGATGCATACACTTTGTTGCGTGCCCTCCCTAGCTGCGCCCGAACCGAACAAGAACAAGTCTTTAGGACTCCAAGTGTTGTCCCTCCGTAGATAGTCCACAGCACGTCCGGATCCGCCTTAAGCTTGACCAACTAGAATCGCCCTTAAGGTAGTATAGATTTCGGCTAAATAGGGGGCAAGAGAGTGGCTGATTTTTCTTGAAAATCTTACCTTTGAATACTTCAATTGTATCTATAAATTATGACCCTAGGCACCTATTTATAGAGGTATGGAAAAGGAATTATAATCCTACTAGGATTTGAATTTATTAATTAGAATCCTACTTGAACTCTAAATAATAAATTTAATATATTAGGATTAGGATTTAATCAATACACGAATTGCGATAGGATTAGGATTCGTTACGAACATGAGCATCGTATGGCCACGAGCATCGCACCACCCGCGCAGGCCTTGCGGCCCACACGAGCAGTCGCTGCTCGTAGCCCAACAGCACGCTCAGCGTGCGCGCGCAAAAGGCCTTGCTGGGCGTGGCCTTGCGCTAGGCCTGGCGAGGCTGTGGCAGCTCCATGTTGGGCGCTCGGCTTGCTGGGCGCGGGCCTAGCTTTGTGTTGGGCCTTCGTCTAGAAAGCCTCGTCCGATGCTAATTCGTACGATGCGCTTCCGATTAAATTCCCGGTTCCGGAATTCATTTCTGATACGAACAATATTTAATATTTCCGATTCCGGAATTATTTTCCGTTTCGAACAAATATTTAATATTTCCGTTTCCGGAATTATTTTCCAATTCCGATAATATTTCCGATTCAGACAATATTTCCGTTTCCGGCAATATTTCCGATTCCGGCAATATTTCCATATCCATTAATATTTTCCGATACGTAAAATGTTCCCGTTTCCGGCAACATCTACGACTTGGATAATATTCATATTTCCGATACGATCCATATTTCCGTTTCCGGCAATATCATCGTTTCCGGAGTATTCATTTCTTGCTTGTGACGATCTCAGCTCCCACTGAAACCAAGATCCGTCGATTCCGAATATCCATAGATGGAGTATTTAATGCCATTAAATACTTGATCCGTTTACGTACTATTTGTGTGACCCTACGGGTTCAGTCAAGAGTAAGCTGTGGATTAATATCATTAATTCCACTTGAACTGAAGCGGCCTCTAGCTAGGCATTCAGCTCACTTGATCTCACTGAATTATTAACTTGTTAATTAATACTGAACCGCATTTATTAGACTTAATATTATATGCATACTTGGACCAATGACATTATTTCCTTCAGTCTCCCACTTGTCCTTAGGGACAAGTGTGCATTTCCTAATTCCTTTGTCGCTCGATGCTTGCTCTTGAACATAAGGTAAGAGTTGTCATCCTTATTATGTCCAGAGGTGTTTCTCGGTTTCAGAGTTCAACTTATCAAATAAAACAGATAATCATAGCCTATGATTCATCTGAGCACGGCCATGCATTTCATAGTTTCTAGCTCTCCGAGTGGCCTTGTACAACTTTTAAGCATCTCATCCCGATTTATGGGAGGACAATCCCGATCTTGTGATCTTGAGATTAGACTTCGTTTGATAGGTGATTACCTGAGCGTTGCCTTTATAGCCTCCTTTTACGGTGCGACGGTTTGTCAACGTCAAAGCAACCAGTTCTCAAACAAGTAATCTCAAATCACTCAGGTATTGAGGATTTAGTGTCTAATAATTTTAATGAAATTTACTTATGGCAGATTTTCATCTCTTACAATAACGTTTCATAGGTCTGTCCGATACTAGTCTTCCCAAAGTAAGTATCTATGCAAATGATTACGACATTGCCATGTCCACATAGTTCAAGAAAAAGAACTACTAGTCATCTTGCATTCCAGTCGTCTAACGTTTTCTATGCGTCCAATTTTATAGAAAACTCCGACCAGGGACCATTTTCAACCTTTGACATTCAAGTTCACTTGATAGACATTTCTTAGTCACAGGACTGGTCCTGACAGTCTATCTTGAATATATCGTCAAATTGAAGGGACTCATCATTTAATAAACCACAAATTAAATGGAAAAATGAATTCTATTCATTTATTGTGAATGATTAACCAATAATGTTTTACAAAGAATTAAACTCTAAAACTTTAAAACATTAAATAAGGACATCAAAGCCATTCTCCAATATGCTTGATTCCCATAGCTGCAGTGTGCGAGTTGTGCTTCGCCTGCGGCAGAGGTTTAGTCAATGGATCTGATATGTTGTCATCAGTTCCAATCTTGCTTATCTCGACTTCTTTTCTTTCAACGAACTCTCGTAGAAGGTGAAATCTACGAAGTACATGCTTGACTCTTTGGTGGTGTCTAGGCTCCTTTGCCTGTGCAATAGCTCCGTTATTATCACAATACAGGGCTATTGGTCCTTTAATGGAGGGGACTACACCAAGTTCACCTATGAACTTCCTTAGCCATATAGCTTCCTTTGCTGCTTCATGTGCAGCAATGTACTCCGCTTCAGTTGTAGAATCCGCAATGGTGCTTTTCTTAGCACTTTTCCAGCTTACTGCACCTCCGTTGAGGCAGAAGACAAACCCAGACTGTGATCTGAAATCATCTTTGTCGGTTTGGAAACTTGCGTCCGTATAGCCTTTAACAATTAATTCATCATCGCCACCATAGACCAGGAAGTCATCTTTGTGCCTTTTCAGGTACTTCAGAATATTCTTGGCAGTAGTCCAATGTGCCTCTCCTAGGTCTGACTAGTATCTGCTCGTAGCACTGAGTGCGTACGCAACATCCGGGCGTGTACATATCATAGTATACATTATTGAACCAATCAATAATGCATATGGAATCCCATTCATTCGTCTACGCTCATCAAGTGTTTTTGGGCACTGAGTCTTGCTTAGAGTCATTCCATGAGACATGGGTAGGTAGCCTCGCTTGGAGTCTGCCATCTTGAACCTATCAAGCACCTTATTGATATAAGTGCTTTGACTAAGTCCAATCATCTTTTTAGATCTATCTCTGTAAATCTTGATGCCCAATATGTAATGTGCTTCTCCTAGATCCTTCATCGAAAAACATTTCCCAAGCCAAATCTTGACAAAGTTTAACATAGGAATGTCATTTCCGATAAGTAATATGTCATCGACATATAATACTAGGAAAGCAATTTTGCTCCCACTGACCTTCTTGTATACACAAGATTCGTTTGCGTTCTTGATGAAACCAAAGTCACTGACTGCTTCATCAAAACGTATATTCCAGCTCCTGGATGCCTGCTTCAATTCGTAGATTGATTTCTTTAGCTTGCATACCTTTTTAGCATTCTTTGGATCTTCAAAACCTTCAGGTTGTGTCATAAACACAGTTTCTATTAAAACGCCGTTTAAGAAAGCGGTTTTGACATCCATCTGCCATATTTCGTAATCGTAATATGCAGCGATTGCTAACATTATCCGAATAGACTTTAGCATTGCAACTGGTGAAAATGTTTCATCATAATCCACACCGTGGACTTGCCTGTAACCTTTTGCAACCAATCTAGCTTTGTAAACTTCAAGTTTCCCATCCTTGTCCTTTTTCAGTTTGAAAACCCATTTGATTCCAATGGCTTGGTAGCCATCTGGCAAATCGACCAAATCCCATACTTGGTTTTTAGACATGGAGTCTAATTCAGATTGCATGGCTTCTTGCCATTGCTTGGAGCTAGGGCTCGTCATAGCTTGCTTGTAAGTCGCAGGTTCATCACTTTCAAGTAATAGAACATCATAGCTCTCGTTCGTCAAAATACCTAAGTACCTTTCCGGTTGAGATCTATATCTCTGCGATCTACGCGGGGTTACATCTCTAGATTGTCCATGATTCTCACCAGATACTTCTAAAGATCTCTGAGTTTCATCTTGAATGTCATCTTGAGCATTCTCTAGAGTTTGTTGTTCGACTCGAATTTCTTCGAGGTCTACTTTTCTCCTACTTGTCATTTTGGAAATGTGATTCTTTTCCAAAAAGATACCATCTCGAGCAACAAACACTTTGTTCTCAGATGTATTGTAGAAGTAATACCCCTTTGTTTCCTTTGGATAGCCCACAGGGATACATTTGTCAGATTTTGGATGAAGTTTGTCTGAAATTAATCGCTTGACGTATACTTCACATCCCCAAATCTTAAGAAAAGACACATTTGGAGGCTTTCCAAACCATAACTCATATGGAGTCTTTTCAACAGCTTTAGACGGAGCTCTATTTATAGTGAGTGCAGCTGTATTTAGTGCATGTCCCCAAAATTCTATTGCAAGTTCGGCCTGACCCATCATTGACCTATCCATGTCTAGCAAGGTTCTGTTACTCCGTTCCGACACACCGTTCCATTGTGGTGTTCCAGGAGGAGTCAATTCTGATAGAATTCCACATTCTTTCAGATGGTCATCAAATTCATAGCTCAGATATTCACCGCCTCTATCAGACCGCAGTGCTTTAATCTTCTTGCCTAATTGATTCTCTACTTCACTCTGAAATTCCTTGAATTTGTCAAAGGATTCAGACTTATGCTTCATTAGGTAGACATAACCATATCTACTGAAGTCATCAGTGAAAGTGATAAAGTAGCTGAAACCACCCCTAGCATTTGTACTCATTGGTCCACATACATCTGTATGGATTAAACCCAATAGTTCAGTTGCTCTTTCTCCAACTTTAGAGAAAGGTTGCTTTGTCATTTTGCCAAGTAAACATGATTTGCACTTACCATAATCCTCTAAGTCAAATGGTTCTAGAATTCCTTCATTTTGAAGTCTTTCCATGCGTTTCAAGTTAATATGGCTTAATCGACAATGCCACAGATAGGTGAGATCTGAATCATCCTTTTTGGCCTTTTTGGTATTTATGTTATAAACTTGTTTGTCGTGATCTAATAAATAAAGTCCATTGACTAATCTAACAGATCCATAAAACATCTCTTTAAAATAAAACGAACAACTATTGTCTTTTATTAAAAAGGAAAATCCCTTAGCATCTAAGCAAGAAACAGAAATGATGTTTTTAGTAAGACTTGGAACATGGAAACACTCTTCCAGTTTCAAAACTAGCCCAGAGGGCAACGACAAATAATAAGTTCCTACAGCTAATGCAGCAATCCGTGCTCCATTTCCCACTTGTAGGTCGACTTCACCCTTGCTTAACTTTCTACTTCTTCTTAGTCCCTGTGGATTGGAACATCAATGTGAGCCACAACCTGTATCTAATACCCAAGAAGTTGAATTAGCAAGTATACAGTCTATAACGAAAATACCTGAAGATGGAACGATTGTTCCGTTCTTCTGATCTTCCTTTAGCTTCAAGCAATCTCTCTTCCAATGCCCCTTCTTCTTGCAGTAGAAGCATTCAGATTCAGAAGTGGGTTGACTGACCTTCCTCTTTTCAGATTTGGCGCCAGTTTGCTTAGTTGGGCTGGCCTTGTTGCCACCTTTCTTAGCATTCCTCTTCTTTCCAGATTTCTTGAACTTTCCCCCACGCACCATAAGCACATCTTGCTTATCATTTTTGAGCGTCTTTTCAGCGGTCTTCAGCATACCGTGAAGCTCAGTGAGCGTTTTGTCCAGACTATTCATACTGTAGTTCAGTTTGAACTGATCATACCCGTTATGAAGAGAATGGAGGATGGTGTCTACAGCCATTTCCTGAGAGAATTTCTGATCCAGCCGACTCATATTCTCAATGAGTCCAATCATTTTGAGAACATGTGGACTTACGGGCTCGCCTTTCCTAAGCTTGGTCTCAAGAATTTGCCTATGAGTCTCGAATCTTTCGACTCGAGCCAGATCTTGGAACATGTTCTTTAACTCACTGATGATCGTGAAAGCATCTGAGTTGATGAACATTTTCTGCAGATCTGCACTCATGGTGGCGAGCATTAGACATTTCACATCCTTGTTGGCATCAATCCAACGATTGAGGGCTGCCTGAGTGACCCCTTCGCCTGCGGCTTCGGGCATCGCCTCTTCCAGGACATACTCCTTTTCTTCCTGCATAAGAACTATTTGCAAGTTCCTTTGCCAGTCAAGGAAGTTTTTCCCGCTCAACTTCTCCTTTTCGAGAATTGATCGAATGTTGAATGAATTGTTGTTTGCCATAATTAAAACTACAATTGAAAAGAATAAAAAAATAAATAACCATTCACAGTTTCCCTTAATAAACTTAAATTCTAGCATACATGCATAATTCAATGTTTATTAAGCATTTTATTCAAGTTATGTGTTCCGGCAGGTGTGAATAAAATGATTCCAAGACCCTAAAATCCATTGAAGAATTAAGCACATTATGTATTTAGACTCAATTCTAAAATCTTTTAGGTAAGCAAAAGCCTTTTACTAATAGTCTAGAAACTACTCTTGGTTGATAGGTACGTGTAAGAACTTATTAGGTGAACCTATCGATTTTGCCACGACATAAAAGGACTCCTTACTTATATCGTTGAGTTTCACCAAAACTAACATGTACTCACAATTATTTGTGTACCTTACCCCTTTAGGACCAATAAGTAACACCTCGCTGAGCGAAAACTATTACTAGATTGATGTAAAGGATATCGAAGCAAGTGTTTATTTTGGCATGGCACCTTTTAACTCAATTTTTAAGTTTGGAACTTAAGGCTCTTACTATGTTGGTTAGATTTTAAGTGAACTAAAATCCTTAATCATGCAACATAATCAAGCCACAATCTCATGCATAATTAAGACATATTTAAAGCATGCACAAGATAAATGTGATCTAGTATGGCCCGACTTCATCTTGAAGCTTCAACTTCAAAGTCCGTCTTGAAAATGGTAACTTCGTCTTGAATTTCACCGTGGGAGGCGCCATTTTCTTCACATAGGATAAGCTATAATTAAACTAATTACAACTATTTGATGGTACGCAGACCATATTTAAATTAAAAAACAAATTTGGTGCATTAGACCAATTACATTCAAATTAATGGTACGCAGACCATATTTTCTATCCTATTTGGGCCATACTAGTCACTCCATAACCTGCAAAACAGTACATATACAATATATACCATTCACCCATTCATTATCATGAATGGCCCACATAGCTGGTTAGTAAAACACGTTATGCATTACATAAATATTTGTAGCAATTAATTAAGGGCACAAATAATCTACCAATTATTCAGTCCTTATTAATTCTAATCTAGTTGTTTAACCTTAAAGGATTTGTAGACCTAATCAAGAGTTTATGACTAAAAATGCTCCCACTTAAACCAATAAATTCATATGCTTTACTAATTTTAAACATAAAAATGTATTTCTAGTCTAACCGGAAACATACAAATTTAATTAAAATTTAAAGCTCATATAAATTTATAATCGAATCCATTAATTTAATTTATTTCAGTTGAATTAAACGAATTTAAATTAATTCAAGATTTAATTTTAGTAAAATAATTAGTATAAATAAAATTTATAATAATTATAATATTCAAAATTAAAATCCAAGAAAACAATTTAAATTACGAATTTTTAAAATTAATTAAAATCGTTTCCGAACTGAAAATTTAAATTTAAATTCAAAACGCATCAATCGGGTCAAGACGAGGCCATGGGCTTGCGCTCATGCCCCGTCGAGTCCACGAGGCAGCATCGCCCCTCACGAGTGATCGCACAGCAAGGCACGAGCAGCTGCCACGCGCAAACGCAGCAAGCCGAGCCACGCTTGCGCGCAGCATCGCTCGCTGCTTCGTAGCGCAGCAGTTGCTTGGCGAGGCTGGGCGAGGCAGCGCTCGTTGCTGCGAGGCACCCCTCGCTGCCCGCGCGCGCGCGTCTGCCATTCTCGCTCGCCTTGCTTCTTCGCCCATCCGCCCATGCATCATCGCAGCACTCGACGCAAGGCAGGGCTGCTGCCTTGTGCTCGTGTGCTACTCGCCTTGCTCGCTGCATTCGTACCGCATGGGCGACGAGCTCCCTTGCTCGTCGTCGCATGCCCGCACTATACAACACTGTTAGGTTATGATACATATGACAATTCATAAATCATGCGGAAAAACCATAAAGCCAGGAAAGCATATTATTTACACATAATCATTTAGCATAGTTTAGATGCATACACTTTGTTGCGTGCCTTCCCTAGCTGCGCCCGAACCGAACAAGAACAAGTCTTTAGGACTCCAAGTGTCGTCCCTCCGTAGATAGTCCACAGCACGTCCGGATCCGCCTTAAGCTTGACCAACTAGGATCGCCCTTAAGGTACTTAGAATTTTCGGCTATTGTAGGCAATTATATGACTGAATTTTTGCTCTCAAAAATCACTTTGAATACTTGAATACTCGATGTAAATTATGAGCCCTTAACTCATATTTATAGACCATGGAATAAGTAATCGAATCCTACTAGGATACGAATTAATTAAATTAGAATCCTAGTAGAATTCTTTTTTAATTAATTTATCTTTTAGGATTAGGAATTTTAATCATTAAACAAATCCTATACTCTTTAGGTTTCGTATGTGAACACAAACTCTACACGAGCATGACCCGCAAGCGTGTAGGCCATGCTCGCGCACAGCCCACACGGCCGCTCAGCCCACGCGAGCTACAAGCCCACGCGAGCTGCAGCAATGCTTGCAGCCCATTGCTGCGCGCACTGCCACGGCCTGCTGGGCCTGGCGTGGCCTTGGCTGTTTGTGTGGTGCGCTTGGCTTGCTGGGCGATGGCCTGGCTTCGTGCTGGGCCTTCGTCCGGCAGGCCTCGTCCGATGCTTATTCGTACGATACGCTTCCGATTAAATTCCCGGTTCCGGAATTCATTTCCGATACGAACAATATTTAATATTTCCGATTCCGGAATTAATTTCCGTTTCGAACAAATATTTAATATTTCCGTTTTCGGAATTATTTTCCGATTCCGATAATATTTCCGATTCTGACAATATTTCCGTTTCCGGCAATATTTCCGATTCCGGCAATATTTCCATTTCCGATAATATTTTCCGATATGTACCATGTTTCCGTTTCCGGCAACATCTACAACTTGGATAATATTTATATTTCCGATACGATCCATATTTCCGTTTCCGGCAATATCATCGTTTCCGGAGTATTCATTTCTTGCCTGTGACGATCTCAGCTCCCACTGAAACCAAGATCCGTCGATTCCGAATATCCATAGATGGAGTATTTAATGCCATTAAATACTTGATCCGTTTACGTACTATTTGTGTGACCCTACGGGTTCAGTCAAGAGTAAGCTGTGGATTAATATAATTAATTCCACTTGAACTGAAGCGGCCTCTAGTCAGGCATTCAGCTCACTTGATCTCACTGAATTATTAACTTTTTAATTAATACTGAACCGCATTTATTAGACTTAATATTATATGCATACTTGGACCAAGGGCACTATTTCTTTCAGTCTCCCACTTGTCCTTAGGGACAAGTGTGCATTTCCTAATTCCTTTGTCGCTCGATGCTTGCTCTTGAACATAAGGTGAGAGTTGTCATCCTTATTATGTCCAGAGGTGTTCCTCGGTTTCAGAGTTCAACTGATCAAATAAACAGATAATCATAGCCTATGATTCATCCGAGCACGGCCATGCATTTCACAGTTTCTAGCTCTCCGAGTGGCCTTGTACAACTTTTAAACATCTCATCCCGATTTATGGGAGGACAATCCCAATCTTGCGATCTTGAGATTAAACTTCGTTTGATAGGTGATTACCTGAGCGTTGCCTTTATAGCCTCCTTTTACGGTGCGACGGTTGGTCAACGTCAAAGCAACCAGTTCTCAAACAAGTAATCTCAAATCACTCAGGTATTGAGGATTTAGTGTCTAATAATTTAATGAAATTTACTTATGACAGATTTTCATCTCTTACAGTAAAGTTTCATAGGTCTTGTCCGATACTAATCTTATCAAGTAAGTATCTATGCAAATGATTGTGACATTTCTATGTCCACATAGTTAAAGAAACAGAACCACTAGTTATCTTGCATTCAAGTCGTCTAGCGTTTTCTATGCATCCACTTTTATAGAAAACTTCCGACCAGGGACCATTTTTCAACTTTTGACATTCAAGTTCACTTGATAGACATTTCTTAGTCACAGGACTGTACATGACAGTCTATCTTGAATATATTGTCAAATTGAAAGGACTCATCATTTAATACTAAACCAAGATTAAATGGAATATGAAAATACATTTTATATATGATAAATGTTCAACCGCATTGTTTTACAACCATGGGCCTCTAACCCATCCTTAAAACAACTAATGGAATTCAAAGCTATGCTTGATTTCCAGTGCCACAATGTGAGTGTTGCTTCTCACTTGTTGCATAGGTTTAGTTATCATGCTTTGCCAATCTTTATATCCTTTTCATCGAATGCCTTTCGAGATAGGATGATAAGACCTTTTCTTGCCTGTGACGATCTTAGCTCCCACTGAAACCAAGATCCGTCGATTCCGAATATCCATAGATGGAGTATTTAATGCCATTAAATACTTGATCCGTTTACGTACTATTTGTGTGACCCTACGGGTTCAGTCAAGAGTAAGCTGTGGATTAATATCATTAATTCCACTTGAACTGAAGCGGCCTCTAGCTAGGCATTCAGCTCACTTGATCTCACTGAATTATTAACTTGTTAATTAATACTGAACCGCACTTATTTAACATAGAATGCATACTTGGACCAAGGGCATTATTTCCTTCAGTCTCCCACTTGTCCTTAGGGACAAGTGTGCATTTCCTAATTCCTTTGTCGCTCGATGCTTGCTCTTGAACATAAGGTAAGAGTTGTCATCCTTATTATGTCCAGAGGTGTTCCTCGGTTTCAGAGTTCAACTGATCAAATAAACAGATAATCATAGCCTATGATTCATCCGAGCACGGCCATGCATTTCACAGTTTCTAGCTCTCCGAGTGGCCTTGTACAACTTTTAAGCATCTCATCCCGATTTATGGGAGGACAATCCCAATCTTGCGATCTTGAGATTAGACTTCGTTTGATAGGTGATTACCTGAGCGTTGCCTTTATAGCCTCCTTTTACGGTGCGACGGTTGGTCAACGTCAAAGCAACCAGTTCTCAAACAAGTAATCTCAAATCACTCAGGTATTGAGGATTTAGTGTCTAATAATTTTAATGAAATTTACTTATGACAGATTTTCATCTCTTACAGTAAAGTTTCATAGGTCTTGTCCGATACTAGTCTTCCCAAAGTAAGTATCTATGCAAATGATTATGACATTGCCATGTCCACATAGTTCAAGAAACAGAACTACTAGTCATCTTGCATTCTAATCGTCTAACGTTTTCTATGCGTCCAATTTTATAGAAAACTCAGACTAGGGACCATTTTCAACCTTTGACATTCAAGTTCACTTGATAGACATTTCTTAGTCACAGGACTGGTCCTGACAGTCTATCTTGAATATATCGTCAAATTGAAGGGACTCATCATTTAATACTAAACCAAGATTAAATGGAATATGAAAATATATTTCATATATGATAAATGTTCAACCCCATTGTTTTACAACCATGGGCCTCAAACCCATCTTTAAAACAGTTCATGGAATTTCAAAGCTATGCTTGATTTCCAGTGCTACAACGTGAGTGTTGCTTCTCACTTGTTGCATAGGTTTAGTTATCACGCTTTGCCAATCTTAACATCCTTTTCATCGAATGTTCTTCGAGATATGATGATAAGAACTTTTGAGTATGTTTATTTTGTGATCTAGTCTTTCTTGCTACATTAGTGGTTCTACGCATTTTGCAATGAAGAACCATTAAGTCAACAGACATGTGATCTTCCCAAGTTCAATGAAGAACTCATATAAACAACTCTATTTTATTGCTTCTCAGGCAATAATTGCTTTTACTTCAACTGTATAGGTTGCTAGTGATGCTTTGTTTGGATCTACTTATCCAAGCAGTTCACAGATATGTGGAAGACTCTCCAACTATATCTTAGAACATAGAAATTATTATTTTAATTTCCCACGCAACAAGTCATGGTCTTCAATCCATGTTGCCATTTCAAAACACGATGCTCTTTAGCTCGTCCTTGTCAATGGTTAACTCCAAAGGGTCTTGTTTGATCCTTTGCCAGTGTTTATGCGTGTAGCATCAATATTTAGCATATCTTTATTTTCTTGAATCAAGAACTATTCCTATGTACCTTTTCAAGTACCATAAGTGTTCTTGATCTCAATCTAGTTGATCTTCACTTAGATCAATAGAGATTGGAATATGTTCGTCATGCCTAAAGTCATACGATACGTTTTTGGCGATCCTCATATTATATTATATACATGATAAATTCTTTTGCAGAATAATTCCCAATTGAATTCTATTCATGTAACTTTAGCTCATTCAGTTACAGTAGATACTGAATCCAACTAAATTTTTTGACATATAATATAGGTGAAGAATCTCATTAGATTATTTGATGTTTAACTTAGTAAATGCTTATACATAGTTCAAACATTCATTACTTAGATTTATTCATATGGATCGAATATCTCCAATGGAGTCTTTCGTGTTTGATTTAGTAAATGCCATTACTAAACAATATCATAAGATCTTTGTAAATAGATCTTAATACCCAGTATGTACTAAGTTTCGCCTTGGTCCATCATTGATGAATAATTTCAAATCTAAGTCATTAGCATTTGAATGTTATTTCTCAATAGAGAGATATGTGTGTGATACACATAGGACCAATTAAGTTTTACGTACTCCCACTAAACTTCTTATAAATCTATAAGAATCATGTACATTTTATGAAACTAAAATACTTATTAGCTTCACTAAAATACAATTCCAATTCCCAATTGCTTGCTTAAATCTGTACTTAGATTTTATAAGCTGCTTTCCTTTTCAAGCATTTATTTGGATCCACAAATCCTATGACATACCATGTACATAGTTTATTCCAACATTTGATTGAGGAATACGTTTTGTCATCCAATTTCTATATGTACCAATATGCAATCATTTCTTGAATTATAGACTTGAGCATTACGATTATGCATGAGGTTTCAACACAATCCACACCGTGAATTTGCTTGTAACTTTTTAGCAACTAATCTAGCTTTGTGTTATGAACACAATTTCATGTTTGATGGTTTTTATCCTTAAAACAAACTTGCAACCAATAGGTATGAAACTATTCTTGCAATGTCATCAAAACATTGAGTATGTTTTATGGCCTCTAACCATTTAAAACATTTGAGTCTATATATGGCCTCTAACCATTTTAGGGAATCTGGGTTTCGTCATAGCTTTCTCACAGGTTATAAACTCATTAATCTATATGATAATAGTTTAACTGCAAGTTGTAGGTTTCTTCACTATCTAATAGAAGAATCGCATAGCTTTAGTGACCTGAACTCCATGTTTCTTCACTATCCAATAGAAGAATATCATAGTTCCAGTGACTTGAACTCAATGCCTACTTTGGGTATAGAACATCAAACAAATAGAATATCAATAGCCACTTGAAAGTCCTTTGAATATTCTGTTCTCCTTGAAGCACTTGTAAAGTCTTCTAAGAGATGTCTATTCTTTAAAAGTCACTTCTAAAGTCCTTAAAGAATACGTGTTCGGATTTTCTAAAGAACTTCGAAAAGCCTCCAGATTGTCCGTTTATGTTTGTTGTTCGCCTCGAAGACTTTCGAGGTCTATTTTCTCCCACTTGTCATTTTGGAAACGAATCTCCAAAAGGACATTATTTCGAGCAAACAAACATTATGTTCTTAAAAATTCGTGGTAGAAACAATACCCTTGTGTCTCATTTGAATAAATCACAATGAAACATATATCTAGACTTGGGCCTTAGTTTGTTGAATAACAAACACTAAGCTCCCACTGAGTTTAGCAACTCTTTAGATATATATAATTGAAAAGATATCCTGAAATTACTTTTCAATAGCTTTGACGAATTTGGTTTAGTTTGGGGGTAGCTGAGCATTTTGTTTTAGAAATTATAGGAAAAGTCTTTATGATTCATCATTGATCGAATCAAGTACTAATTGACTTCGATCATTCCAACGTAGATATGCCATATCTTATGGAGCTAGATTGTGAAATTACAACACACAATCATTGATGATCATATTTGGTCTCAAGTAATCATCAACATGATCTAACCTAGATCTTTATGATTTCTTGCTAAGTGGATTTTATACTTCTGAATCTTTGAACTAGCCAAACAGATTCAACTTATATCACATTTGAGTAAATAAACCTATATTCACTCAAATCCATGTGAAATAATAAAGTCATAAAATCTTTCTTTAGCTTTGAACTCTATTGTCTAGGCGTTCTAACAATAGTTCATATCTTTTGTTACTTTCAACAAGTAAGACTAGTCGTCTTAAATTGATCTAGAAATCAATGAACTTTCAAAAGTCCATTAAAATAGAGCTTTTGAATGTTAACTTGTTGATATGGTCTAAGCAACAATGCCAAAGATTAGTGGAACTCAAATCAAGGGTTTGATTTGAACCTAGTAAAGTTTTTATTTTTAAAGAGTTGTTTGTTTTAATCAAGCATATTGACTCAACCCGTAAATGACCATTTCATTCAAATAAACAAACAAACATTGTTTTTTGTTCTTCTGAATGTGAGTCTTTCTGTGTTTGAAGTAGAAATTTAGGTATGTTGATTATAGAACAAAATAGCCATTTAGTTCCAGCCTTGAAAGGACTTAAAACAACCTAGATGACCCTACAGCTAATGTAGCATTGCCATGCTTCATTTCCCACTTGTAGGCCATTAGTGTAGCCTAGCTTCCATTATTTGAGTTATTACCGAAGTAAGAACCTCAAGCGGTATATGATACCAAGGAAGTTTGATTCCTAGGTCACTTCTCTTTAAACATAAACTTATAGGTAGAAACGGAATTGTAAATTCCTGTCATCTGTTCCTTTGTTTTCCTATTTCTTGTACCCTTTCTTATAGTCTTAAGAATTGAATTCTTTAGTGTTGACTTTTATACTTTGTTAGACATGTCCAATGTCACCAACAAGGTTCTTTACCATTTTAATTTATGTTGAATATTTTGTTTCAACTAGATGATCTTACTAGAAGCTTCTAAAGTTCTCTAAGCATCGATCTACTCGAATGTCTAGGGACTAGACTCATTCGAGAATTAAATGGAAAAAATATTTTAGGTTGTTAACCATTGGTAAAGCTGAGCGTTTAAACTCAATGCTTTATGATCTCAAAACTACAGTGTATTTTGAATTCACAGGCACCAATTGGTTTGCCATTCGACTTTGATGTTCGAAAACAACCATAAAAGTCGCTATAAGAAACGTACATTTTAAATTGCTCACTTTCTCTCATTTCCGTGAATCGTTCTTGGATTCACTACCAATCGAGGAAATTTACTGTTACCTTTCTAAAAGGATTTATTGCAGTGCAAGATATTTAATTATAAACAATAATTAAAACATACATTGAAGCATGCAAAGTCTAAACATTTATCATGAATAATAACTTGAAAATGAAAGCAATCATGCAATTTAAACAAGTCATTAGCATTTTATTCGAATTATGTGTTCCGGCAGGTGTGAATAAAATGATTCCAAGACCCTAAAATCATTGAAGAACTAAGCACAGTTTGTCGACTTAATCTTAGGTAAGCAAAAGCCTTTTGCTAATAGTCTAGAAACTATTCTTGGTTGATAGGTACGTCTAAGAACTTATTAGGTAAACCTATCGATTTTGCCACGACATAAAAGGACTCCTTACTTATATCGTTGAGTTTCACCAAAACTAACATGTACTCACAATTATTTGTGTACCTTGCCCCTTTAGGACCAATAAGTAACACCTCGCTGAGCGAAAACTATTACTAGATTGATGTAAAGGATATCCAAGCAAGTGTATATTTTGGAATTGCACCTTTTAACTCAATTGTTAAGTTTGGAACTTAAGGCTCTTACTATGTTGGTTAGATTTTAAGTGAACTAAAATCCTTAATCATGCAACATAATCAAGCTTTGATCTCATGCATATTTAAGACATATTTAAAGCAATAAATAACTTAAAGCATGCATAAGATAAATGTGATCTAGTATGGCCCGACTTCATCTTGAAGCTTTAACTTCAAAGTCCGTCTTGAAAATCTCCGTGGGAGGCAGCATTTTCTTCAAATAGGATAAGCTATAATTAAAACTAATTACAACTATTTGATGGTACGCAGACCATATTTGAATTGAAAAACTACTTTGGTACTTTTAGACCAATTACATTCAAATTAATGGTACGCGGACCATATTTTCTATCCTATTTGGGCCATACTAGTCACTTCATAACCTGCAAAACAGTACATATACAATATATACCATTCACCCATTCATTATCATGAATGGCCCACATAGCTGGTTAGTAAAACACATTATGCATCACATAAACATTTGCAGCAATTAATCAAGGGCACCAATAATCTACAAATTATTCAGTCCTTATTAACTATAATCAAGTTGTTTTAACCTTAAGGATTTGTAGACCTAATCAAGAGTTTATGACTAAAAAGGGCTCCCACTTAAACCAATAAATTCATATGCTTTACTAATTTTAAACATAAAAATGTATTTCTAGTCTAACCGGAAACATACAAATTTAATTAAAATTTAAAGCTCATATAAATTTATAATTGAATCCAAAAAGTTTAATTTAATTTCAGTCGTATTTAAATTAATTCATGATTTTAATTTTAGTAAAATAATTAGAATAAATAAAATTTATTATAATTACAATATTCAAAATTAAAATCCAAGAAAATAATTTAAATTATTAATTTTAAAATTAATTAAAATTACGTAAACTGAAAATTTCAAATTAAAATTTCAAAACGATCTAATCGCAACACAACAATCCCACGCAACGCACGCCCAAGGGCCACACGCACACAGCCATCGCTGGCCATGTGCGCGCAGCCCATGCGCTGCGTCGCATCGCTGCTGCTCACCATCGCAAGGCATCAATCGAACACGCGAGCTGGTGCTCGCTGCGCGCGCCAGCGCTCGATGCACGCGAGCCATCGCTCGCTGCGCGCCCCAGCGCTCGATTCATGCGAGCCATCGCTCGCTGCGCGCCTGCCTTTCTCGCACGCGAGCTTGCGCTCATCGCACGAGGCAGCGGCATGCGAGCTGGCGCTCACTGCGCGCGAGCGATCGACGCTGGGCGTAGCGCTCGTGGCACGCGAGCTTGCGCTCGCTGCTCGCGAGGCAGTGCGCGCTGTGGCGCAGCTCGCTTGCTGCCCACACGCGACTGCTCGTGCCTTGCTTTCGCCCTTGCCCATGCGCCCATAGCACACAGCCCACGACACAAGGCAGGGCTGCTGCCTTGTGCTCGTGCACCATGCCCTTGCTTGCTGCATTCGTACCGCATGGGCGACGAGCTCCCTTGCTCGTCGTCGCATGCCCGCACTATACAACACCCCTTAAGGGTAACACGTAGCGTCCATTGCTTTGTGCGTGCAAGTTATATGAGCGAATCGCATAAAAATTAAAAATTTATATTCAAAATTAATGACAAATTAATAAATAATATTAATTTCATAATTTTAGGGCGAAAAAATCGAAAATTTATTATTTAATTGATTTCCGATTAACATGGATTCAAGTCTAGGTCATAAAAATTTAAAATTTAACATAAATTTACAATTTTTATGGTGGTTTTTAATCATAGGTTTCTAATTAAATTATAACTAATTATGAAAATCAAATTAATTCTAAATTATTCCAATTTTCAACAAATTAATCATAATTACAAATTAGATTGCATAATTAACAAGGCTAGGCATTCAAACTTGTTAAACATATACAGTAGGTCAATCAAAAATTCAAGATTTATCAACAAGAATCGCAAATATTTAATTTAACATCTTAAATTTACGAAATTTTGCATTCGAAAAACTAAAACCTCCGAAAAGTCATAGTTAGGCGTCGAATTTGAGAATTCTGGGTTCGGCCGAAAAACACTATTTTTGTCAAAATTTTAGAATGCCTTTTACATGCGGAATTGACACAAAAATCACTCGATTTGGTTGAGTAACGAACATTCTGCCGAAAAACTGCGTACATATAATTAAATAAACGCAATTTGCAATTAATTAACAATCACGAAAATTAATCACCCCTTTTAATTCCTTGCAAATTTGTAACATTAAACCATGTTTATGCAATTTAGATTATGAAAATAATAAGAGGCTCGTGATACCACTGTTAGGTTATGATACATATGACAAAACATAAATCATGCGGAAAAACCATAAAGCCAGGAAAGCATATTATTTACACATAATCATTTAGCATAATTCAGATGCATACACTTTGTTGCGTGCCCTCCCTAGCTGCGCCCGAACCGAACAAGAACAAGTCTTTAGGACTCCAAGTGTTGTCCCTCCGTAGATAGTCCACAGCACGTCCGGATCCGCCTTAAGCTTGACCAACTAGAATCGCCCTTAAGGTAGTATAGATTTCGGCTAAATAGGGGGCAAGAGAGTGGCTGATTTTTCTTGAAAATCTTACCTTTGAATACTTCAATTGTATCTATAAATTATGACCCTAGGCACCTATTTATAGAGGTATGGAAAAGGAATTATAATCCTACTAGGATTTGGATTTATTAATTAGAATCCTATTTGAACTCTAAATAATAAATTTAATATATTAGGATTAGGATTTAATCAATACACGAATTCCGATAGGATTAGGATTCGTTACGAACATGAGCATCGTATGGCCACGAGCATCGCACCACCCGCGCAGGCCTTGCGGCCCACACGAGCAGTCGCTGCTCGCAGCCCAACAGCACGCTCAGCGTGCGCGCGCCAAAGGCCTTACTGGGCTTGGCCTTGCGCTGGGCCTGGCGAGGCTGTGGCAGCTCCATGTTGGGCGCTCGGCTTGCTGGGCGCGGGCCTGGCTTCGTGCTGGGCCTTCGTCTAGCAAGCCTCGTCCGATGCTAATTCGTACGATGCGCTTCCGATTAAATTCCCGGTTCCGGAATTCATTTCCGATACGAACAATATTTAATATTTCCGATTCCGGAATTAATTTTCGTTTCGGACAAATATTTAATATTTCCGTTTCCGGAATTATTTTCCGGTACCTATAATATTTCCGATTCAGACAATATTTCCGTTTCCGGCAATATTTCCGATTCCGGCAATATTTCCATTTCCATTAATATTTTCCAATACGTACCATGTTTCCGTTTCCGGCAACATCTACGACTTGGATAATATTCATATTTCCGATACGATCCATATTTCCGTTTCCGGCAATATCATCGTTTTCGGAGTATTCATTTCTTGCTTGTGACGATCTCAGCTCCCACTGAAACCAAGATCTGTCGATTCCGAATATCCATAGATGGAGTATTTAATGCCATTAAATACTTGATTCGTTTACGTACTATTTGTGTGACCCTACGGGTTCAGTCAAGAGTAAGTTGTGGATTAATATCATTAATTCCACTTGAACTGAAGCGGCCTCTAGCTAGGCATTCAGCTCACTTGATCTCACTGAATTATTAACTTGTTAATTAATACTGAACCGCATTTATTAGACTTAATATTATATGCATATTTGGACCAAGGGCATTATTTCCTTCATTATGTGCTTCCTCCTATCATTTTTACTCGCAACTTTTACGCATGTCAATGCACAACTTTGATCATTAATATCTTTAATTATATTTAAGCAAAAATATATTATAAAAAAGTTAATATTTTGAAAATACACATTAAGGCCCTGTTCGGCGGTAGCGTTTGGAGTAGCGGGTAGTGGTTTGACTAAGTCAAAAGAGTAGCGGATAAAATAAGGAGTGTTTGGTAAGGTAGCGGTGTGAGTAGCGGGTAGCGGTAGAAGTAGCGTTTGATTAGCTTTTGTAAAACGTTACAAATATTAATGTTTGGGGTAGCGTGGTTGTTCTTCGCTGTTTAATTGGACTTTCAATGGAACTTATTTTCTGATTGGTCCATTGAGTTCTTTAGAAATCATGCATGCATGATATCAGGTTTACTCGTTTTAATGTGCATGCTTAAATTGAACATATGCTTTTTTTTTTGCCGGGGACCTTTGTCTTTCATTAGTTTAATTTTTTTTTTTACTCTATTTTTTTTCTTGTTTGTCTTATATATATACTGCTATATTATTTGTAGTTTTATCTTTTGATAATCCTTGTTTCGCATAAGATGTATCTATTCTTCATTTGTATCATACTAAACAATTATTATAGTTAAACCCAAATTCTTATATGAGACTGTCCTCACCATCAACTGATGGTGAGACCAGTTCACACTTGCGAATTTAGGTATGTTACTTCTATTGTTTAGACATGTTACTTTTTAATTTTAGAGGAGGTACTTTTTTTAGTTAGGTATGTTAATTCTATAGTTTATACATGTTACTTTTTTTATACGGAGTAGTTTTAGGGGAGATACGTTCTTAGGTTAGGTATGTTACTTCTATAGTTTAGACATGTTACTTTTTTTTTTTTTTATATATAATTTTAGAGGAAGTACTTTTTTTAGTTTAGGTATGTTACTGGTATAGTTTATACATGTTACTTTTTTTATACGGAGTAGTTTTAGGGGAGATACCTTCTTAGTTAAGGTATGTTAATTCTATAGTTTAGACATGTTACTTTTTTTTAATAATTTTAGAGGAGGTATTTTTTTTAGTTTAGGTATGTTACTTCTATAGTTTAGACATGTTACTTTTTTTATACGGAGTAGTTTTAGGGGAGGTACCTTTTTAGTTTAGGTATGTTATTTCTGTAGTTTAGACATGTTACTTTTTTTTTATACGGATTAGTTTTAGGGGAGGTACCTTTTTAGTTTATGTATTACTTCTATAGTTTAGACATGTTACTTTTTTTTATATAATTTTAGATGAGGTACTTTTTAGTTTAGGTATGTTACTTCTATAGTTTAGACATGTTACTTTTTTTTATACGGAATAGTTTTAGGGGATGTACATTTTTAGTTTAGGTATGTTACTTCTATAGTTTAGACATGTTACTTTTTTTTTTATATATATAATTTTAGAGGAGGTACTTTTTTAGTTTAGGTATGTTACTTCTATAGTTTAGATCTGTTGTTTTTTTTTATAGTTTTAGGGGAGGTACGCTATTGGTTTCGCGCTCGTCACACCATCAAGTTGATGGTGTGACTGGTCTCACAGGAGACGCGCTGATAGTTAAATATGTTAATTGCTACCTAAAAAAAACGATTAATAATAATTACTCCGTATGGTTTTATTCATATAACAATAATTAATTAATGGAAATATATTTGTTTTTCTTGCTAAATATTCAACCGTTATGTTTTCAACCGCTAATTTTGCCAAACACTCATACTATGGATCGCTACTTTGACAGCTAACCGCTACCCGCTACTCTTAACCGCTACCCGCTACCCTAAAACGAATTTAACAAGATTTCACATTTGTATGTTTGATCCTACGTAGAAATCTCTAACAATAATCAAAATATCATAGAATTGAAAACCCGGTATTGTCTGTTGTCTCTCCCAATTTGCTTTGCCGCCTTCGCCAACTTCTCTCCATCTCACTGTGTATTTCTCTCTCAACCGTCTTTCTGAGTTTGCGACACACAAACAAACACCCTTTGTCAACTTCGCTACTTCGCCGGACATGCCACAAGGTTTCAGTTTCACCTTTCTATAGTTCTATTGTAATTCATCAATAATACTTTGTAGTTTTATTGCACAAATTGAATGTTTAATTTTGAGAAAATTGATTACCAAATGCAATTGTTGAATGATTGAATTTGCAGATTTACCAGGGTTGTATTTCGACCCAGATAAGAACAGATACTTCCCAATTAAGGGTCGTATTCCTGGTTCTTCCAGTAAACCTAAACCACTTCCACCTCAAAACCCAGTTTCATCACCTACCCAGGTGACTTTTCTTAGTAATTTTTGAAAGGGTTCAATTATTTTTCCTTTTTGAAAGAATTTCGTGTTTTTGTTGAGAATGGGTTGTTTTTGTTAATGTATAAGCTTTAAATACATGTCTTAATCAAGCAAGCCGTTGGGGCTATGATAATCATGTCTAATTTTGAAATATCTATTATAGGTGCCAAGCAAGCCTAAGAAGGATACTAAAATTTCTAAGCTGCTTCAATGTAGGGAGTTGCATGGTAAAATTGTTGAATTTAGTGATCGGAATGGTAGCTTTCAAGAGGAATGCAAAAAGAAGTTGGCCTCTAAACCAAAGGTATTTTCATTTGCTCTTTATGTATGCATCAATCTTTATAAAAAGGGTACTTGGTCTGATGCAAATGGTCATTTTGCAATCATAGGGTGAGGTTGTGTACAGGGTACAACAGACTCCTTTGTACGACCTTGCCTCACTTTTGATGGGAGCCTTGTTAGGGTCTTAAGGGTATTTATCTATACTATTCAACTAATTGTCGTGATCTTGGTATCTAATAGTATTGTCCCCAGATTCCTAGAGCTTATATTCCAGACCTCTATTTTCCGTGGAGAATTATGTCCCAAGAATGTCGAGAACAAGCTTTGAGGAACTGAGGAGCATCTCCGTCAGGTGGGAGCCTTATATACTTGGTTGATATTATTTTTAAAGTGAAACAGTAACACTAGGAAGAGGTTTCCATGTTACTATCTGTAGGATTCAGAGTGCGCGGAAGCAATAAATTCAACTAAAGATTAAGAGAAATTAATAAAGATGATAAAATTATATTAGCGAAAGATGCAATATTAATTCCACAAATATGAAATGGGAATGTTAAATAAGGTGAGAATAATATACAATGTTTGTTGTTGTAGTAAATTTAATTCTAAACAAATACTAAGCTATTTATAATAGCATAACAATGATAAAAACAACATAGCTAATTATAGGAAATGGTTAAGCACACATTCCTCACGCAAAAGTAGATAATTCACATAATGTGAATTGTGATAAATAGTAAACTACTTTACTATGTTTAGTAAATGGTGAGACATTATTTTCCCACAAATCTCCACCTTGGCAATGATCAAACTTAGCTGTGGGAAGTGGTTTGGTAAGCATATCAGCAGGATTATCGCTTGTATGAATCTTTTGGACAACTAATTCTCCTGTGGCAACAATATCTTTTATGAAATGGTGCTTGATATCAATATGCTTGGTCTTTGAATGATGTTTACTAGTCTTAGTCAAGTGGACAGCACTTTGACTGTCGCAAAACACGACAAGAATATCTTGTTGTAAACTAAGTTCATACACCAAACCTCGGAGCCATATAGCCTCTTTCATACCTTCAGTGGCAGCAATATATTCTGCTTCAGTTGTAGACAAAGCCGCAATAGCTTGAAGTGAAGAATACCAACTAATAGCAGAGCCACAAAGTGTAAAAATATAAGATGAGAGTGATCTTCTCCGATCTAAATCACCACCATAGTCAGCATCCACATAACCAACTACACCACCGGGATCAGCTCTTCCTTTATCAAATATCAAACCAATATCACAAGAACCCTTAAGGTATCGAAGTATCCATTTTACAGCTTCCCAATGTTGTTTGCCTGGATTGTGCATGAACCGACTAACAACACTTACTGCATAAGCCAAATCTGGTCGAGTACACACCATGGCGTACATTAAACTTCCAACTGCATTAGAATAAGGAACATGAATCATACGCCTTTTGTCTTCGTCTGTTTGTGGACATTGTTCAGAGGACAATTTGAAATGAGCAGCAATAGGAGTATTAACAGGCTTACTGTTTTTCAAGTTGAACTTGTCAAGCATCTTCACGATATAATTTTTCTGTGATAAAAAGAGTTTTCCAGCTTGACGATCCCTGCTTATCTCCATTCCAAGAATTTTCTTGGCAGGACCTAAGTCCTTCATATCAAATTCACTACTCAATTGAGTCTTTAACTTGAGATTTATCTTGGGCAACAATCAACATATCATCAACATAGAGTAATAAATATATAAAAGACTCATTTGTCGTCTTCTGAAAATAAACACAGTTATCATAACTACTTCTTGAGTAGCCTTGTCCCATCATAAAGGAATCAAACCTTTTGTGCCATTGTCGCGGAGACTGTTTCAAACCATAAAGAGATTTTTTCAAACGACATACATAATTCTCTTTGTCAGGAACTATGAATCCCTCAGGCTGATGGATATAAATTTCTTCTTCGAGGTATGACGAACAACGGGAGAAAATACTTCATTGAAGTCAATACCTTCTTGTTGGTCAAAACCTCTAACAACATACCTTGCTTTGTACCTTGCATTCTCAACGCCGGGGATGCCTTCTTTTCTCTTAAAGAGCCATTTGCAACTAATAGCTCGTTTACCTTCGGGTAACTTAACCAGATCCCAAGTTTCATTTTTATAAAGACTTTCAACTTCTTCTTGCATCGCTGCAATCCAATTTGCTGAATCTGCAAGAGCTATAGCCTCATAATAATTTTTAGGCTCATTGGAGTCATCAATTTCTTGTGCAGCGACCAAAGCATAAGCAATATTAGCACTTTGACCAATATATCTTTGATTTTGTCTTCTTGGTCTTTGATCGGGCAGATTTTGAGCCATAGACCATGGATCTGGTAAACCTCGTCTTTGTGGTAGACGTTGTGGACTCATATTTTCAGTCGTAACAATATTATCACCGCAATCAGGTTGAGCTAAGAAAGTAGGGACATCTTCCTCTGATTTTGAGGATGGGACCTCAAACTCCACCTTATCTCCGATATTCTCAGAATCTGTAATGGTAGGAGAAACACAATTTTCTTTTCTAGAAGATAACATTTCATTTTCATTAAATGTTATGTTCCTACTATAAAAGGTTCTATGAGACTCAGGGTCATGTAAACGATAACCTTTAACCCCTGAACCATAACTTAAGAATATGCACTTTTTAGCACGAGGTTCCAATTTCCCCTCGCTAACGTGTGAATAAGCAGGACAACCAAATATTCTAAGATTAGAATAATCAACAGGTAATCCTGACCAAACTTCTTCTGGAATATTACCATGAAGTGATCTATTTGGGGAGCGGTTTATCAAATAGCTTGTAGTGTTTGCCGCTTCAGCCCAAAATCCCTTTTTCAAGCTAGAATGAGAGAGCATACAACGAACTCTCTCCAAAATAGTTCTGTTCATTCGTTCTGCAACTCCATTTTGTTGTGGAGTACCTGGAATGCTATGATGTCTTGCAATACCTTCTTTCTTGCAGAACATATTAAACTCATTTAAACAGAATTCAAGACCATTGTCTGTTCTCAGCCTTTTAATTTTCTTACCAGTTTGATTTTCAATTAAGGTTTTCCAATCCTTGAAAGTTGAAAATACCTCACTTGTATACTTAAGAAAATAGACCCAAAGTTTTCTTGAGAAATCATCAATAATGGTCAACATATAATGACATCCTCATGTGGAAGGAACTTGTGAAGGACCCCAAAGGTCTGAATGAATATAATCTAATGTACCTTAGTTCGGTGAACGCCTTTTGAAAAGCTAACTCTTTTGTGCTTGCCAAAAATACAATGCTCGCAGAAACCAACCTTACCAGTACAATGATTGCCAAGGAATCCTCTTTTGTCAAGGACATGCATTCCTTTTTCACTCATGTGGCCCAATCCCAAATGCCACAACTTTGTATTATCATTATTGGATGAGGCAGTAGTTGCAGATCCTGTAATAGTAATCCCTGCAGCACATATATCGATTTGCCTTTAGTATAACAAGAGCACCTTTGGACACTTTAAGCACTCCACCTTCAGCTGAATACCTACACCCAAGTGATTCAAGGGTGCCTAAAGAAATAAGATTTCGTTTCAAATCGGGAACGTGTCTAACACCGGTCAAAGTTCTAGTAATGCCATCATTTGTCTTAATTTTGATTGTACCTTTACCAACAACCTTGCATTGGGCATCATTGTCCATCAAAACAAGACCACCATGAACTGGTTCATAGGTGGTAAACCAGTCTCTATTCGGTGACATGTGAAATGTACAACCAGAATCAAGAATCCATTCATTTCTAAATCTTTGTTCGGAGTCAGCCGCTAATAATAAATCCCCATCTGGCCCGGACTCAACAACACTAGCTTCAGCGTGAGTTTCGGGTTGTTTACCCTTTTGTTCTTTTTCTTGCTTATTTTTCAATTTATAGCAATCAGATATTTCGTGTCCCTTAGATTTGGTATCTCTAGATTTTGATTTGAACCTGTTTTTACTTGTACTACCTTTTTCAAAATTTCTTCCTCTAACAACCAAGCCTTCACCCGAATGTTATGTATTTATATCAGTATCAAATTTTTCTTTTGATAATAGGTGAGACTTGACATCTTTAAAGAATAATGTAACATAATTTCCGTATAACATTATTTCCTTAAAGTGTCGATATGAGAGTGGTAATGAAATAATAAGTAAAACGTCTTTATCATCATCATCAATTTTAACATCCAAGTTCTCCAAATCAACAATAATAGAATTAAACTCATCAAGGTAAAGAGTTTAATTCTATTATTCTTCTGCCATTTTGAGTGTAAAGAGTCTTTCCTTGAGGCGAAGTTTGTTTGCAAGGCTTTTGGTCATGTAAAGAGATTCTAATTTAGCCCAAATATCTGCAGCGGACTTTTCACTCATGACCTCACGTAACACCTTACGAGACAAACATAACTGAATTACAGACAACGCTTTCTCATCCATATCATCCCATTGTTCATCTGTCAAAGTGGATGACTTTTTGGACTTTCCATCCAAAGCCTTCTTTAAACCATTCTGGGTAAGAATGGCTTGCATTTGAATTCGCCATATGGCAAAACTAATTTTACCATCAAACTTCTCAATATCAAATTTTGTAGACATGATAAAAAAAAAATCCCAGTTGAATATATAAAGCTCTGGTTACCAATTTGTAGGATTCAGAGTGCGCGGAAGCAATAAATTCAACCAAAGATTAAGAGAAATTAATAAAGATGATAAAATTATACTAGCGAAAGATGCAATATTTATTCCACAAATATGAAATGGGAATGTTAAATAAGGTGAGAATAATATACAATGTTTGTTGTTGTAGTAAATTTAATTCTAAACAAACACTAAGCTATTTATAATAGCATAACAATGATAAAAACATCATAGCTAATTATAGGAATGGTTAAGCACACATTCCTCACGCAAAAGTAGATAATTCACATAATGTGAATTGTGATAAATAGTAAACTACTTTACTATGTTTAGTAAATGGTAAGACATTATTTTCTCGCACTATCTGAATATGAAGGGCTAGCGTTTAACCTTGCTAAAGAGCAATTGGTCTAGTTTTCCCATGTACTTTATGCCATGTTCAGTGTCCTGTGTACCAGCTACTGTCATGTCACTTGTAAACTGGGGAAGATTGAGAGAGAATACCTGTATCTGCCCTTGAAAAGAATAGAAAAGAGTTTTCAATTTTTATCGGGAAGAAGTGTCAATTATGTTGTGCCCAGAAGGAATGGGGTCATAGCCTCATAGGGATCTGTCAAAGAGTAAATTCGGGGCCATTGTTGGCAAAAGCTGTGGATTTTAAACAATGTATTCTGAAACAAATCAAGATAGAACAAAAATTCCATATACGTCAAACATCATTTATTTCGAAAGTATCTTGTAACATTCTTCCTTGCAAACAACTCCTATATAAGTAAACTATCTACTTGTGGTTCACTCTTTAGTCTCTCCAAACATCTCATACAACCTGAACTACAAGGGAAGTAGATGCTTTTATAGTTTTGTATCTTTACGCCATTAGAATTTTACTCACATCCATCTGGTTTTAGGGCTTTATAAGGAATTATTATATTTAAGAAGTTATTTCGTTGTCTATGTTGTTGGGACTTGACATTCATTCATTATCATTATCATTACCCCATAGCCTCAAAGAGGCTCCCGCAAGAAGCGGGGTAAGGGGGGTCGGACGTACGCAACCTTACCCCTGCAATTGCAGAGAGGTTGTTTCCAATTGACCCAAAAGCGATAACGGGACGACAATGGGGCGACCATCTTGTACTTCATGGAAAGGAAGCGAAGAGGTATTAAGAACCATTTTGATTTAGTCCATTACATCCCACAGCCAAAAGAACAAATGAATCTTTGGCTCCATCGGAAATGGACACGGACTATAGTCTGATGTAATGGACTATAGACTTGAGTCACTTGACCTTATTAGGAAATTTTTACGTCCACCCGCGTGGTGGTTGCAGAGGCCTACTGAACGATGTCTCAACATAGTGACTGACAAGGATTCGCCGGTGAATATGTGTGTGCTATATATACTTTAGATTAGTGTTTTCATAATACAACCTTCCTTCACTTGTACTTTTTTTATCTAATGTTTACTCGGACTTTTCTTTTAAGTTTGTAGGCTTTAGATATACTCCCTCCGTCCCAAAATTATAGTCCTGTTTTCCAAATCGGGCGTCCCAAAATTATAGTCCTGTTTCTAATTTTGGCTATTAAGGTCCCCACTTTCTCATGTACTATATTAATTAAAAATGCATTGAAAACCCCACCCATGTACTATATTCCACTTTTCTATGTACTATATTCTCTTTCACATATACTTTATTCCACTTTTCAATGCAACTCAATCATCATTTGTACTTTATTCCACTTTTTCATGTACTATATTCCATTTTTCTTAAAACCTGTGTTTTCGGTCAAATGAGACTATAAATATGGGACGGAGGGAGTAATTATTATGTTATTCTCATTTCGGTGTTCACTGGTAACTTTTAACTTATTCAATATAAACCTCTTTAGGGAGTATGCACCCTATCTCGGTGCGGTACAAAGAAGAAGATTGAGAACATCATTGAACAATGCCCAAAACAATGGAAGCTCTAAGATGAATTTGATAGATAATCAGATTTCTTTGTGTCGTTGGAGGAAGAGTTAATCGCTTTTTAATAGGCATGAAAGATCAATAAAAATAGAAGGTCATTAATTGGTCATCAATTAGGCCATAAATGGAGGAGACAATTAAGGGAATTTTAATTGTATAACGGTAACAAATCAATAAAATATACTCCTCTTGTCCCACATTACTCGTTACGCTTTCCTTTTTCATTCGTCTCATATTACTTACACTTCAAAATTAGGAATGATCTCACAATTATTATATTATCTCTCTTATTCATTCTAGCAAAAGTTTGGTCCTCACACCCTCTCTCATTCAATTAAAAAAATATTATACTAACTCCAGTCACATCTACTTTTGCAATAGAATAACAATTGATAACCAAACAATCACTTATCACCTAAAACTTTGTGCAAAGGTAAGTGTAACGAGTAATGTGGACGGAGGGAGTATGTAGTTGACCTTACACAATCACTCCACTAATTACACTCCAAAAATGATGGTTGGTAGTAAGAAAGAAACTTTAATTCTTTTGAATCAACATAATTTGGAGTTTTCAACATAGAGCAAAAGGGGTAAAACTCCAACACAAGGAACCAGTGTTGGCTCTCCATGACATCAACAAACCTAAACCTTTTAGTGTAGAAATAGATGCATCAGATTTTGCTCTAGGCGGAGTGTTTCTCCAAGAAGGGTATCTTGTTGCGTTCGAGAGTCGGAATTCGAATGGGGATGAGAGGAATTATGCCTCCCAAGAGAAAGAACCGATAGCCACTGTTCATTGCCGGAGGCACTACTTGTTGGGGTTGAAGTTCATCGTCTGCACCGACAACCCTTCAACCAACCACTGTCTTACTCAACCTAGGTCAACGAGAACACAAGCTGGAGTAGCAGGAGCTACTCCTAGGGTTCGGTGTCAGGTTCGCGTTCCAAACTGGAGTGAATAACAAAGTTGCACTCTCTATCAAAACTTAGCTCCACTGTGTAGACTTGCTCCACTCTCTGCTAGCAACATAGTTCCTTCTATCAAAGTCCAAGTCAAGCATCACCTACAGGAGATCCTACGACGGAGACCATAAAGAAGATGATAGAAGAGGGGAAGACTAGACATTTCTGGATAGAGGATGACCTCATTTACACCAAAGGCTACAAACTATTCCTCTCGAAGTCTAGTGGCCTCTGTTAGATGCTCTTGAAGGAAAGTCATGACCACTGTTACATGGAACGCGGGACGTTTCTGACCATGGTACGGGAACGGGAATGCGGAACGCCGCCTCTAGAGTTCCCGGTACGTTGGGTTATACTTTTTTACATTTTTTGGGATTTTACATGTTAGAATCAGTAAAAATTAAAACCATAAAACAAAATAAATAACTTTGAATAAAAAAATACTATGGATAAAGAAAAAAAAATATGAAGGAAGAAAAATAAACAAATAAATCTATCATATGGAGCACGCTTTTTGATAAGGAAATACATACTCTAGTGATACTTTGTACTTTATTATCTCCCCTCAAAAAGGACAAAAACAGCTAGCTGCCTAGCTGCACACACTACCCAACTATAATAAATAAATAAAAGAAAAATAAGAATACTAAAAAGTTAATAAAAGGGGAAGGGTCAGAACCTAACAACTGTACTAGGGTATATGCTTCGTATAAAGAAAAAAAAGCCCTTTCTTCTTCGTCTTCCTCAATAAGCCACTTCCTTCTTCGTCTTCTTCTTCCTTCGCCATCTTCTTCAATAGACCATAAATGTATCATTGTGCTTCAATTGCAGAGCTAGGGTTTTCAATTCCGGTGTGTCACCTTCGGCTATCTAGGTCGCGAACCACAAAGAACCGGGAACGAACGAACCCGGTTCGTGGAACGTGGCAACGCACCACGTTCCGGGTAACACCGGTCATGACTCTTTTTTGGGTCATTCTATGGCAGAGAACTCTCAACATTCTCTTCCTTCGAATGGCAGAGAACTCTCAACATTCTCTTCCTTCGAATGGCAGAGAACTCTCAACATTCTCTTCCTGAGATATTACTAGTCTAGAATGCAAGAAGATGTGATGGGCTATACCAAGAGTTGTGTTGTGTGCCAACACGACAAGATTGATAAACAAAACCAGGAGGGCTACTTGAGCCGTTCTCCATACCCGCTCAACCATGGGAGAGTGTCTCAATGAATTTCATTAGTGGATTACCAAAAGTGGCCCAGTTCTCCTCCGCTAATCATTTTTCCAAATATGTCACATTTGTTACGTTGTAGAAGATGTGTGGTGTCGAAGAAATTGCAACTCTATTCTTCAAACACATAGTTTAATATTGGGGGTTGTCACAAAGCATTATCAGCAACAACAACAGAGACCCGAGATTCACGAGCATCTTTTGGTTAGAGTTGTTCCAAATGATGGGATCAACTCTGAACATGTCGTCAAGCCACCACCAAAAAGATTATCACGCTTTGCGAGTGCGAACTCGGAAGATTGGGTCAAACTCCTGGATGTGGCACAACTTTGCTTCAACGCTTAGAAAGGGTCTTGATTCCTTCAAAATATCTAATTCTTACGAAAGCTCAGCATCCAACCGAAGCCCCTTTAGCTTGTTAATGGCCAACAACCCCTTCGACCACACACGGTAGTGGGAATAGAGGATGTAAGAAGCCATCATGCTCGAGAGTTCACCAATGAGGCAATGACTGGGAAGAAAATACAGAGATCGACCGAGCTTACCTTGAAAGAGCATCGTAGCGAGTGAATAAATGGGACGATAAAAACAAAAGGCCAGTTGAGTTTGATGTGTTTGGTGTAGGTGATATGGTGATGGTGAAGGTGTTACTAGAACAACCAAGATCCCCCGAGAAATATGAAGGCCCCATCCGCATCACGTAATGATGGATTGGTAAGAGTGCATACAACGTAGAACCTCCTACTTGGTTGAAGATCTACCCTATATTCCACGTTATTCGTCTCAAACCATACCGCCCGGACGAAGAAGATTCTAACGGCTACATCAGCACCGACGGCAACATCAAATTCAAACAGCGAGTAACCACCTCATCGGAAGATTAAATTGGCTTCACTATGTTTATTGCTTCTTTTAGCTTTACCTTTGTAACTTGTAATGCTTTCTTTAGCTTATCTTTTGTAATCCTGTAAGTCGACGACATCTTTAGTGGGGGAAGATGTTAAAATCCAATCTTCCTTTACTTGTACTTTTCTTATCTAATATTTTCTAGGACTTTTCTTTTAAGTCTCTAGGCTTTAGATATAATTATTATGTTATGTCAATTCAATGTTCACCGGTTATTTTTATGTTGTTCAATATAGACCTATTTAGGGAGTATGCACCTACCCCTAAAAGTTGCGTTGCTTTCTACACCTAAAAGTTGCCTTGCTTTCTTACTAGCATTGTTGTTAACCTTTATTGATATTGTGTTGTCGCTTGTATACTTGTATTAAAGCTCCCAAAGACTTAACAAATCTCGGCAAACAAATAAACTCTCGTCGCCGGTCCCACTTAGTGACTGCTTTGTGCACACAAGTGCCCGATCGACCCTCGTCACCTACTTCGTCGCCAAAAGTAAAAAACACCCTCTTTGAGAAACCTTTGCTTGCTTGTGCTCCACAAGCCCTACTCAGTTCTGCACAAGACTTGCGCCCCTGCCGCCCAATAGTCAAGAGTGCGACACACGATCACTTGTCCAAACATTCAGACTGTAACACTTGTCCTTATTAGGCACTATTTATGTCCACCTGTACGATGTCTCAACACAACACAGTGACCGTGGAAGGATTCATCGGAAAATATGTGCCTGCAATGTATACTTTAGGTTAGTGTTTTCTTAAATTTTCACTAAAATGAGAAGGTGTAGAAAGCTCATGACCAGTTGGACTGCCCTTCATCTATCTCTCTTACTTTCATGATATAAACCCCAATCCATGGTTTAGTGAATTGAGTCAATGGGTTGTCCGTGAGACCTTCTCTTTCTTGGTTAGTTTTCCGTGCAGACACCTTAGTCCTTTGAATGTTTATAACTATTATCATGGTTGATCATTTACTGTTTTTGGAGCTTTCACTTCAGACTCTTTCAATTATATATTCTGTCTTCTGCCTGATAGAAGGATAAATATCCACTTGCAGATATGGAAATATCAGGATGTAGAGAAGGATGCTGATTCTTCTTTGGCCCTAATGAACATTACTGTTGAGACACCAGAGGGCCAATGTGCTGCAAATGCTTTACTAACAGGGGGTATGAATGGTTCCTTGAGGTCTGTCTCTTGCTCCTTTACCCTCCCTTCTCTATGTTCTGGTCTGTTTTTCTTTCTTTTATCTTTCTACTTTCGCCATCTACCTCCACTATTTCTTCCAACTTTCTCATCAACTTTTGAAATTATTCTGATTGCAACTGGGTCATTTCAATTTACAAATGCACCGTGTTATAAATATCAGTAGTTAGTAGTCTTTGGGTCATTGGGTATACCTACAACCTGGTTATATAGCATAAGGGAAACCATCTAATTTCCCCCTTATTCTTAAGAATAGATTGGAGATTTAGTAATGTGTCATAGGCAATACTTGTTAAGGTTGTTATAGCCTATCGTTCCTTTCATATCGTAAGAGCGATATGCTCTGTTTAAATCCATGTTATCTTGAATTTTTGTGTTGTCAAACATTCCTATCTAGATTGCTACTTGTCATGCTTAGATATTTATCTTTACATCTATCTAGTTTATTTTGGGTGTTAATTGACACCAATTGATATAGATCTTGATGAAGAATTGCCATTCTTAACAAAAATGAACTTAAGCTAACTACTTGGGCTGATTTTACATACCTAAACACTAATTAATTGGGCCTAACATGTAATCTCCATCCTCTATAGGTATGGTAAAACAATGCTAGCTAAGGAAACCAATTAAAAACTAAAATAAAAACAATTCCTAGCATAGATGAGGATTGAAATCATGTAAAAGAAATCCTGCATAAACTACGAATTGGAATGCATGAATTTTTTTTCCTAATTCAATCAGAATTCCACTTCCGTATCAGTTAGTAACATTGCCAACTCACCTGTATTAACTTGCTTTCTATTTAGCTGCTATGGTTTAACACTTGGACACTTCTATTCTGTAGTCTGTATGATGTTGGAGATATTGGACAACATTTCAGTAACGGTTTCAACACTGCTGCAGAGTTTGTGTGGCCTGAGCAAGATGACTCTGGCACAGACCAGTCACTTAAAGATATTTGGAAATTCAATGGAACCACATTGGTTTTGCCATCAAGTATATCTTCTATAAGTATACCCAGAAAAGAGTACTTTGGGGCAGATAAAAACAGTTCAGTTCTGCAACGTGCGCTGTATCCATTCATGATCGACGTATTTGACAAATTTTATGTCTCACACAATTTTGTCCAGGGAAACTAATCTGTCAATTTCATCATATACATGAAATTCTATAATTTGTACATTGCTTCATTTCTTACTTCTCAAAAGCAAGGTGCTCGAATGCTAGAAATTTAGAAAATGTTTTACTCACTTCATATTTTACCTTCTTCATTAACTACATCATGAGATGTCACACTTTAACAGTTTCTTTCATTTCATTAGGCAACTTAAAAGTCATTTTCACGCATAGAACAATAAGAATTATTGGTCAAAAGTTGACATATTTTTCATGTTCGATTAGTGGTGTGTTCTTGTGTTGTCTACTGAGAATTTTTTTTGTTTGACATCAGGTTAGGATTATAAATTTGCAGCAATGTAGAAAATTTGAAAAAAGGAGGTTATTTTTTAGTACCGCCGGCACCGCCAATTTAAATTTTGTTTTTGACAAAATTTTAAAGACTACTTTCTTCTCTTTGGAGGTTAGCAGTCAGTCATAAGTCATAACCCACTCTCGTTGGGTCAAGGATAGGAATACTATAATTATATGTAATATTTGGCTGGCTTCAACTTGTTACTTCAACTTGTTACCTGAGCTTGAGTTCGGTTCAAGGCAGAGTCGAGTTGTGAGCTGACACCTGAATCTTCCAAGCTCGACAAGCTCAGGCTTATGGTTGAGTTTTTGCCAGTCAAACTAGCTAGTTCGATTGCAGCTCGGGTTGGCTGGTTATCAGCCCTACTTGGAGGTGTGTGAGCTTTACTACTTGAGCTCTCACCTCGTGCTTTCTGGATCTATCTTCCAATGTACATGTTGACGATGTCGTCTGAAGTGGGGTTCTGGGTTTTATTGCTGCCTTCATGATTTTTGTTGGTGTATATCCTTTCCACTTTTTCTTAACATAAGATGACAGGATTACAACATTGGGGTCAGACATATCTGGTGGTGCACTTTATACTCTAGATCTTGCTAATCCTGTGGTTTTAAGTTCAAATGCTGCTGACATTGGGAGATTGCGCAAACATGTTTCGCTCAATTGTACTATATGGGGGGCAGAGATCAGTCAAACTGGTCATAAAGCTGTTGTTGGTGAGTTCCTGAAAGTTCTGACATCAAATAAACTGCTTCTTACATGATGTATTGTTCACCCATTCATAGGCTTTGTTCTCTTGGTCTAGTTTGGTCTAGTCTGAATTTTTCTGATTGTTTTTGTTATAATAATAATATAATATTAATAATAATAAATAATAATTTATTAATAATATTATTGTTGTTATTACCACCACTACTACTACTACTACTAAATTTGTCAAAAATGACCTTTTATAAGGTCAACTTTGTGAGAAAGAATATTTTATAAGCAAAGTTGCAAATTGGGACCTTAATGAACTCTATTTTGTTCGTTGACGGGGGACCTTTGGTCGGAAAATGAGCATTGACCACAATTTTTTGACGTTGACCATCGTTTTCCGGCGTTGACCCATGATGTGCCGGTCATGTGACCATGAAAAACTTAATTTTTTTATTTTTAGTTTTTCCCGCAAATTCCAACCCCCTTTTATTGGAATTTGTTAGAAAGGACCTTTTATGTGGTCACCTTTGTCAGAAAGGACCTTAAATCACGTTTTGGTTGTTGAAGATGACCTTAAGGTGGATATCGAGCAATGACTTATTTGTTTAAATGAACATGAACATGAAAAGGGTAATACTCGGTTCAGCTTCGCTCATTTGCACCCCACTTGACAAGTGTCACATATCTCTTTGTGTTACAGTGCCCTTTTAAAATAAAATAAAATGTAACTGATGAGTGGTCCTTGTAAGTATTCATGCCTTCTGTTTAATATGTGGAAATTTTCCTTGTGTAATCCTTATTTCTTATACTTTCTGTTGTTCAATGGGGATAAGATTAGGGATTGTGGAGAAAGACTCGTGTGTGATGGCTGTCTTTTCCATTAACTTATGTGTTTGTTGGCCGGTCTGCAATATGTAATGCCTTAATTTCTGAACGTGTGGATCAGAGAGGGTGATGCTCTTTCTTGGAAATTTTCATCTTATAAGGAAATTAGGAAGTGGGGAGCTCAGTTATAATCAAAATATGATAGGATGTATGAAATAATGGCTGGTTATGGGTTTTAGTTTTTCTTTTGTAACTTCCTCTATGTAGGCAGATATCTGGTATTCTTAATGAGTTATTGGAACCAAAGGCGGCGAAGTTGGTTCATGAATGGCATTTCTGGATAGGCAAACTGCAATTTTGGTGACCAATTAAGTGCATTTCCCTCGATTAGCAGTTTAGCAAATCTGTGATGGTGCAAATGATAGGAAAAAGCTATTATATGGTTTGGTACTTAAATTAGGTCATTAGAATATTTTTTGATCCCAATTCCATGAAAATCTTGTGTCCGAGAAAAGTGTAGAAGCTATGTCATCTTAGAAACTAGAGATATGGTAGAGTTTAGGAAGACGCACATGTCGTAACTCGTAAGCTGTGGTTTATACAAGGCTAGGATAAGAGAACCATGTTAATCGAGGACTTAAGTCTAAGTTTAGCAGTTAGAGTTATTTGCTTCAGATGAAGAGATTCTTAATTTTACAAAATTAGAATTGAGACTTAACAGTATTTGATGTTCTCGCCTTCTTGTTCTTGGAGGCTGTGCAAGATATCATGTAAATATGCCTGTATATATTGACAGAGCTGATTTCTAAAAATGGGGATTTCGTCTGGTCAATCTCTCTCTTTCTCCTCTAAGCTCCTGCATTAATGAAGTCCCTTTTTTCACAAAGATGAGTCATAAATTCCTCCCTTCTTGAACTTCACATGGTAACTCATTCTTTATGGTTTTCGTAGGCACCAGCCTGGGAGCTACATTGGTGGATTTGGAGAGTGGAGCATCAGAAACGTTATGCCGTAGTATGAGTGACGTGTTATCAGTGCAATTTATTCAGTCGGTAATTTAGTAGTCTTGAATTTTGGTTTGGCACTGTATCTTTTCATGCACCCACCCTGAAAGATGCCATCCTTCAGACCCTCATGCCTAACTCAAACTTACTTCATGCATGACTTTTCTTTTTTATTTTCCGAGCCCTTTTTTTTTTGCCTCATGTTTTCCCTTTTCCGTTTTCTTGGTTTTGTGTACAGTGGATGAGATACTTGAATTGCCTTGAAAGAATGAAATTGGCTCATTAGTATTTGAAAAATTACATCCTAACATGGGTGAATATCTGTAGAAGCAGTGTTATATTGTTATCTGCAATTTTGTTTCTTAAAAGGAAGTATAACTGGTTTAATATTTGATGTCACAGGGGAATGTTGCTCTTTGTGGACTAAGAAAAGGAGCAATAGTAACAGTTGATGTCCGGCAACGGCAACGGCATCTTGCTCGTCATAGTTTTGTGCACCCGTCCGATAATTCAAAAAGACCTGGTCAGAAAACGACTAAAAAGTTTGTGGTAAATGAAATAGAGATCAAGGACAACAGTTTTATTTTTTATACTGTTATTTTTACTCACCTTGCTATCTATTGAGCTAATTAGTCTTTCTAGAAACGTAAGTCTTACTTCAAATTAAAATAGTTGAATATTAATTCCGGAGTTCATACTACTTTTAGTACCGTTTCTTTGTGATCTCTCTTTGCCTAACCTGTGATTGTGTTTGTGCCACCTTGACTATCTGAAGTGATGTTCTAGAACTTTTCAAGTTTCTGAGGCTGGTACTAAGGTTTCTTGAGCCCCATATACTGTAGATTCTAGCTATAAGACCTGCATTAGACTTTCTTAAACATTTTGCAGAATGAATTAAGTTCCTGAATGATTCATGAATAATTAATTCCTCTGCAACCCCAGCATGGCATTTAAAAGTCTAAATTCATTTTATTCGAAGCATTCGTACTAGTAATCTTGGCAGCTAACCATATTAGAACTCTTTCTAGATTTTACTCAATATTTGGGACTAGACCGTCCATTGAGTTCCTGCAGATATAGTACTGAAACTTTCACAGGTTTATTTTACAGAGAAACCTAAACTAACATCTGTGAGCAGCTTAATTGAGCCAATTTTTTACACTCGATTATATTCCTCATAGGCCCTGGTGCTCTTTTTAACAATTTAGAATCTGATTCCTGGTATATTTACTAATTTTAGATGCAGGTCTACTATATACATACCTTTACTTTCATGTTACTAACTATTATTTCCCTGTTCATGGAACGCGTATACCAGTGTACTATATTTCCACCTCTCCACCCCTCTGATCATTCCAAAGAACAAAAGTAAACATCCATAAATCCTGCTGAGGTTGATAAACACATATATTTGATTTTACTTTAGAATCTAAGCCTTTGCAAACTTGAGATGTGAAGTTTTGAACTCAGCCTCTTTTAAGGTGCAAAACGATATCAGGACCTTCCATATCCAGCACAAGTAGGTTTGGGCCATGTGGATTTTAAATGTTTAATTCTTTGTTAATTGCCTTTTTAATGTGCAGCTTAGAGGAAATATACAACCTTCTTGTACAGTGTACATGCCTTCGTCAATATGCTGGTTAGTATGCTGTTCCGGAAAATGTTTTTAATTAGTTGATATTTTCTTTCCCTACTTAAAGTTTGCCTGGTCAAAATTGTAGTTTGGCGTCACTTCAAATGTATGATCAATACTTTTTGGCAAGCTCAATGGATGGATCGGTCAGTATATCACTTTTGCACTTAAACCATGTTTCCTTCTTATATGTGTATCTTGTTGAGTTCTGGATTGTATATTTTGGCACTAGTTGGGGTTGCAATTCTTGTCAGTTGCATTTTGTTTTGAGTTTCAAGGAGCTGTTCTTTCTGGTAGAAGTCCTTGTCTTATTCTGGTTGTGTGCTTGATCTGTTGAATAGCTAGGTCTTACATCTTTAAACAGATCTTGGACCTTTTTCTGACTTTATGAATTATGTACAAGAGGAGGGTGACTTCACTTGTCAACAGAATATGCACCAAATAAGGAAGAAGTTCTTCATTGGAAGTGGGATCCATTTTCTGACTCATTCACTGTGTCAAATTGTCAATGCCAGTATTTTTTTTTTGATAGCAGATTAATGTTACATGTTTAAGAAATTGCATTTATCGTGGAACTTAATATGTGAATACCCACTGTTCTACAGATAAATCTATATGATCATCGACTGACTAAGCGAGGGCCTGTACAATCTTATGAAGGTCATGTGAACTCCCACAGTCATATACAGCTAGCAACTGATGCAAGTGAGAGGTTTCTTATGTCAGGTATACCTGGCTGCATGCCTACATGGTTTGTGTACTGATCATAAATGAATTTTGGGTCAACTGTTGAAGTGTCATATGGACTTTCCAAACCTACCAGAATTGACTTGACCCAGAAACCCGTCTTTAACCTATCCAAAACAAGTTGATTCAACAATTTGACTCAGAATCAACCAGACTGACCAATTTTGTAAAATCTTGATCATAAGTTTGATTTGGACTTTATATGCTTGTACTTTTCTTAGGAGGCGAGGACTGCAAAGTGCGCATATGGAGTATCAGATCAGGTGAAATGCTGTTCGAGGAGAAACTATCGAGTTATGTTCCGGTGGCAGCTTGCTGGCGAGGAAGCACAGGTAGGGTTTGCTTGGTTGCATTTCCTTAGTCCGAATTACAGAACAAAGCTAAGTTTTGGTTCTTGTCAATGTTATTGTTTTCAGAACCAATTAGTAAGCAGCAGAGTTCAGAAGAATTTCTGGGTGCACAAACTCACAGTTGGGATGCATGGCTGGGATCAGCAGAAGGATTGCTTCGTATGCAATTTCGCTTGTAGTCACCAAATGCTTTTTGGCCCTGAAAACAGCCCATGCTGGGTGATCTTGTAATGTTGGGGAAATGCAAGTATGTTGAGAGAATTGGTTTTACTTGTTTGTATCCCTCTTATTTTATGGTACAGAATTTTGATTTTCGACATCAAATTATATGGATAACACTTCACACGATGGCAACCATTATTTTTCTCTGTTTTCCGATGCGTTGTTTATGACTAGGATAGTGATTGCAATTGGGAACTGCCCACCTTATGGGCAACTCATGACCCCAACAGAGTTTGGACATGCTTATTCAACTTGGACTCGGTGCAACTTCCCACATGACGCATAATTATGGTAATCTATGATTCTTTAATTTAAGCACTAACAAGGAAAAAAAGGGTATATGGCAATCAAAATAGACTTTGAAAAGGCCTATGATCGCCTAAAGTGGTCATTTATTTTGAGATACGTTACTACAAATGAACTTGCCTATCCTTCTCATCAATATCATCATGGAGTGTGTTACCACGGCCTACATCAAGGTTCTTTGGAATGGTGAACTCTCACCTAGCTTTACCCCAAGTCGAGGGGTTCGGCGAGACCCTCTTTCTCCGTATATATTTGTTAAAGGTTATACCAAATTATTGAGGAGGCTATTGTTTTGCATCGTTGGAAGCCAATTCGTACAAGTAGAGATGGACCCCTGCTCTCTAACTTGTTCTTTGCGGATAACATTATATTGTTTGCAGAGGCAAGTGTGGAACAAGCAATGGTAATCCAAGACTGCCTTCGCCGTTTTGTCAAGCGTCAGGGCAGAAAATTAGCCTTCCCAAATCCCGCGTCTATTTCTCAAAGAATTTGCAAGACTTGGAAAAGTTTGACATCAGCGATACGCTAGGTATGACAGAAACAAATGACTTGGGTATGTACCTAGGCATGCCAACCTTAACTAGCCGTGTAACCAGTGCTACGTTCTCTCATCTCTGTGAAAAAATTGACCGTCGTTTGTCGGGATGGAAATCAAAATACCTTTCACTGGCGGGTAGGATTACCCTTGCCAATACTACAGTGGCCTCAATGGGATTTTACTCAATGCAAACGGCCAAAATTCCAAGGACCGTATGCGATGACATGGACAGAAAAGTACGCAGGTTCATCTGGGGGTAATGAGGATACTCGAAAAATCCACCTGCTCTCATGGGAGACGCTGCAGCGTTCTAAAGATCAAGGGGGGGATACGGGTTCATTCTGCGCGTCAAGCGAATTCTGCGTTCTTGACTAAACTAGGTTGGTGCATATTAGCTGAACCAAATGCGTTGTGGGCTTGTGTCCTCCGTGCTAAATATTGTAAGGGCATGTGTGATGTAGATATGTTTGAACCAAAGGTTGGAATGTCCAATGTATGGAATGGGATTACTTAAAATGCACGGGTACTATGTGAGGGCATACGGACCATTGTGGGTGATGGTGCAAAAACCCTTTTTGGGACCATAAGTGGGCTATGTCTTCTCCTTTGAGTGAACTAGCCACACAGCCTGTTCCACATGATTTGATGGGTGCAACAGTAGGGGAGATGTGGGAGGATGGAGTTGGTTAGAAATGGGAAGCTTTTTCCCCGTACCTACAGTCAAACACTTTGAAGCTCATTCATGACCATGAACTGAAGTTGAACGAGAATGTGGGGGACCTGGTTTACTGGGAGAATGGACCTAAGGGGAAATTTACCATACAATCTTCTTTGCAAATAATTCGCAGGGAAAGCAATGAGTTTGAGGATGCCATATGGAAACTGATCTAGAGAGCTCCTACTCAACAGAGAACTAGAGCTTTTCTATGGCTAGCCAGCCATGATCGGTTACTTGGAAACGCCAATCACTACAAACGTCACCTCACTGATGACCCCAAGTGTTTCATTTGCAACGAAGAAGAGGAATCTACCTTTCATATACTACGAAGGTGCCCTGTAGCTAGGAGCGTTTGGAGAAAAGTAGGGAGCACAACTAGCTCTCCATCTTTCTTTCAAGGTGAATTGAAGCAATGGATAATGTCGAATTTGGAGCTGGATGATGGGACTGAAGAGAACAACTGGCCTATACGTTTTTGTACCGTAGTTTGGTGGATTTGGAGATGACGTAATTGTTTCATATTTGGTAGGAGAAATGATATTCCAGTGGATGTAGGAGGTTTTTTTAAAGTTCGAGTGGATGAGACCAAAATAAGTCTACTGAACCTGGAGGGAAGTTGTCAGACTGGACCTAAGAGGTGACCTCTTGGGAAGCTCCACCCATTGGATGGTATGCATTGAACACTGATGGTGCTGCAAAGGGGAGTCCAGGGCCTGCTGGTGGAGGCGCAATCATTCGCGATCAACATGGCTCTTTTATATCAGCATTCTTAGGCAACTTTGTTCACTGCACCTCCTTTCGTGCAGAGGTCACAACCCTTGTTAGTGGTCTTGATCTAGCATGCGATCTAAAAATACGCAAACTGGTGATGCAACTTGACAATTTGGCTTGTGTACAAGCTCTAAGTAGCACAACACCAGGAAGTGGAGATTGTGCACATTTTGTTGATTACTGTCGCAGGGTGATTAACAAAGATGATTCGGAGGCTCGTGTCTTACATGTCTACCGTGAAGGAATTGGGTGGCTCAATCTCTAAGAACTGTAATATTAGAGGATATTCCATTAGCTCTTATTCGTATCTTAGATGAGGACATTAGAAGTGTGGCTTTACCACGCCTCATTCCTCCTTAGTTTATTTCGTAGCTGTAGCTGTAGTAGTTGTTTGCTTCTATTCTGTTTTTTGTTGGCATAATTCCAATTGTTATGCATAAAAAAAATAGTTTAGTTGGTAATAGTCATCACATTCCAATAACATGTTATGGTCATACAACCTTCTCCAATAAATCATTAGCCCTTCATGATGTTCTCCTTGCCCCTTAAATTATTAAGAACCTAATTTCAGTTAGAAAATTCACTATTGATAATTCATGTTCAATAGAATTTGACCCTTGTGGTTTTTTGTAAGGGGGAGTGTTATATTGAGTTTGTTTTAACTTGTTTCAGATTGAATTGAGACTTTGAATTTTGAATATGCAAATTTAACAAAAAGAAAGGATATGAAATCTTATAACCAATAATACTGAACTTGACATAACTTTACGAGTCAAATACATATACTTCCTCCGCTTTTTAATACTCGCAACGTTTGGACTTTTTACACTATTCATATAATCTACTTTGACTATTCTTGGTGTTTTTTATATGAGATAAAACATAATCATGTGGGATCTTGTTTGATTCGTCTTAATGTGTATTTTCAAAATATCAACTTTTAATAATTTTTGCATAAAGAGAATTTAAGATATAAATGACCAAAGTTGTGCATTGACATTCGTGAAAGTAACAAACGTTGCGAGTATTAAAAAACGGAGGAAATACTTCGTAGGTCGAATTCGATATAACAAAACATATCTTACCAAAAATAATCTCATATTTGGCCATACTTATAATACATTCTTTATCTGAAATCTAATACTTTGTATTTGTATTCGTTGAACTGTCTGTTTGTTAAGCGAACATAAATGATGCTAATGGGAATGTGAATTTGTATGTTTGGCAAAGAAATTCAATATTTATTCTCATGGCAAAGAATGCAAATTTATGAAAAAACACCAAATTTGAGGTACATAATTGTTTCATTAACAATAACATTATGATGTTATTTTTCTTGTAGTATATTTAGAGTTATTTTCATTCCTACCATTTTATTACATGGTAGTACCAAACGAGTAGGTGTACAATGCACAACCATCAATAGTGGCGTGCATTTGTTTTGCAGCGAAGCACTAGATCCCCAGGTTTCAAAAAACTTCCAGTTAAATTTTTGATAAATTAGGTTTAATTTTGGAAAATTTATCAATTAATACTTAGGTGGTTAGAAGTTTGTCAATTACTACCTAGATTGTTTGAAATTGTCAATTATTATTACTACCCACATTTCTAACACTTGATGTGAATTATTACATCAGTCCATATAAGTCTGCAAATAAGAAAGTCAAAATTTGTAAACAAAATATGTTTTATTTATTTTTCTATTTTAGTGTACAATATCTAATAATTTGATCCTCTGATTTGATCTCCACGTCTACTTGGGCTTGCAATTCTCGGACGAAGTTCGTGAAGGAAATAATGCCCTTGGTCCAAGTATGCATTCTATGTTAAGTCTAATAAATGCGGTTCAGTATTAATTAACAAGTTAATAATTCAGTGAGATCAAGTGAGCTGAATGCCTAGCTAGAGGCCGCTTCAGTTCAAGTGGTATTAATGATATTAATCCACAACTTACTCTTGACTGAACCCGTAGGGTCACACAAATAGTACGTAAACGGATCAAGTATTTAATGGCATTAAATACTCCATCTATGAATATTCGGAACCGACGGATCTTGGTTTCAGTGGGAGCTAAGATCGTCACAGGCAAGAAATGAATACTCCGGAAACGATGATATTGCCGGAAACGGAAATATGGATCGTATCGGAAATATAAATATTATCCAAGTCGTAGATGTTGCCGGAAACGGAAACATGGTACGTATCGGAAAATATTATCGGAAATGGAAATATTGCCAGAATCGGAAATATTGCCGGAAACGGAAATATTGTCAGAATCGGAAATATTACCGGAATCGGAAAATAATTCCGGAAACGGAAATATTAAATATTTGTTCGAAACGGAAATTAATTCCGGAATCGGAAATATTAAATATTGTTCGTATCGGAAATGAATTCCGGAATCGGAAAATTTAATCGGAAGCGCATCGTACGAATAAGCATCGGACGAGGCCTGCCGGACGAGGCCCAGCACGAAGCCAGGCCATCGCCCAGCAAGCCAAGCGCGCCGCACAAACAGCCACGCCAGGCCCAGCGCAAGGCCAGGCCCAGCAGGCTGCGCAGCGCGCACAGCGCGCACAGCACGCGCAGCGCGCAGCGCGCGCGGGCGCTGCGTGGGCTGCTGCTCGCGCGCACGCATGGGGGCCCATCGTGGCTGCCGTGCGTGTGTGTGTGCAAGTGTTTGTGTTCGTGCACGTTTCCTAAAACATGCAGAGTTCGGTTAATGATTAAATTCCTAATTCTATTTGATAAATTAATTAAATTAGAGTTCTTGTAGGATTCTAGGTTTAATTAATTTGTATCTGAATAGGATTTCGATTCCCTTTCCATACCCCTATAAATATGAGGCTAGGGCTCACAATTTATAACAAGTTTCAAAGTATTCAAAGTGAGTTTTTGAGAGAAAATTCAGTCACACATTTGCCTATAAAGTGCCGAAAATAATAGTACCTTAAGGGCGATTCTAGTTGGTCAATCTTAAGGCGGATCCGGACGTGCTGTGGACTATCTACGGAGGGACGACACTTGGAGTCCTAAAGACTTGTTCTTGTTCGGTTCGGGCGCAGCTAGGGAAGGCACGCAACAAAGAGTATGCATCTAAACTATGCTAAATGATTATGTGTAAATAATATGTTTTCCTGGCTTTATGGTTTTTCCGCATGATTTATGAATTGTCATATGTATCATAACCTCACAGTGGTATCACGAGCCCCTTATTATTTTCATAATCTAAATTGCATAAACATGGTTAAATATTACAAATTTGCAAGAATTAAAAGGGGTGATTAATTTTCGTAATTGTTAATTAATTGCAAATTGCGTTTATTTAATTATACGTACGCAGTTTTTCGGCAGTTTCTTCGTTACTCATCCAAATCGAGTGATTTTTGTGTCAATTCCGCATGTAAAAGGCATTCTAAAATTTTGACAAAATTAGTATTTTTCTGCCGAACCCAGAATTCTCAAATTCGAAGCCTAACTATGACTTTTCGAAGGTTTTAGTTTTTCGAATGCAAAATTTCGTAAATTTAAGATGTTAAATTAAATATTTGCGATTCTTGTTGATAAATCTTGAATTTTTGATTGACCTACTGCATATGTTTAACAAGTTTGAATGCCTAGTCTTGTTAATTATGCAATCTAATTTGTAATTATGATTAATTTGTTGAAAATTAGAATAATTTAGAATTAATTTGATTTTCATAATTAATTGTAATTTAATTAGAAACCTATGATTAAAAACCACCATAAAAATTGTAAATTTATGATAAATTTTAAATTTTTATGACCTAGACTTGAATCCATAACAATCGGAAATCAATTGGATAATAAATTTTCGATTTTTTCGCCCTAAAATTATGAAATTAATATTATTTATTAATTTGTCATTAATTTTAAATATAAATTTTAAATTTTTATGCGATTCGTTCATAAAACTTGCACGCACGAAGCAATGGACGCTTCGTGTTACCCTTAAGGGGTGTTGTATAATGCGGGCATGCGACGACGAGCAAGGGAGCTCGTCGCCCGTGCGGCACGAATGCAATGAGCAAGGGCGTAGTGCACGAGCACAAGGCAGCAGCCCTGCCTTGTGTCGTGTGCCACGAGCAATGGACGAATGGGCATGGGCGAAGGGCGAGCCAAGGCAGTCGCGTGTGGGCAGCAAGCGAGCTGCGCCACAACGCGCGCTGCCTCGCACAAGAGCGCGCAGCCTCGCGCGCAGCGAGCGCAAGCTCGCGTGCCACGAGCGCTGCGCCAAGCATTGCTCGCGCGCACAGCGAGCGATGTCGCCCGCCCAGCGAGCGATGTCGCGCGCCCAGCGAGCGATGTCGCGCGCCCAGCGAGCGATGGCTCGCGCGCCCAGCGAGCGATGTCGCGCGCCCAGCGAGCGATGTCGCGCGCGCACTGCGAGCGATAGCTCGCGTGCGATGAGCGCTGGCGCGCGCAGCGAGCACCAATGCGTGCGGAGGCTTGCGATGGGGATGCAGCAGCTATGCGACGAGCGCATGGGCTGCGCGCACATGGCCAGCAATGGCTGTGTGCATGCGTCCCATGGGCGTGCAACGCGTAGGGTGTTTGCGTTACGATTAAAGATCGTTTTGAATGTTTAATTTGAAAATTTCAAGTTCACGTAATTTTAATTAATTTTAAAATTAATAATTTAAATTATTTTCTTGGATTTTAATTTTGAATATTGTAATTATAATAAATTTTATTTATTCTAATTATTTTACTAAAATTAAAATCATGAATTAATTTAAATACGACTGAAATTAAATTAAATTTTTGGATTCAATTATAAATTTATATGAGCTTTAGATTTTAATTAAATTTGTATGTTTCCGGTTAGACTAGAAATACATTTTTATGTTTAAAATTAGTAAAGCATATAAATTTATTGGTTTAAGTGGGAGCGTTTTTTAGTCATAAACTCTTGATTAGGTCTACAAATCCTTAAGGTTAAAACAACTTGATTAGAATTAATAAGGACTGAATAATTGGTAGATTATTGGTGCCCTTGATTAATTGCTGCAAATGTTTACGTGATGCATAATGTGTTTTACTAACCAGCTATGTGGGCCATTCATGATAATGAATGGGTGAATGGTATATATTGTATATGTACTGTTTTGCAGGTTATGAAGTGACTAGTATGGCCCAAATAGGATAGAAAATATGGTCTGCGTACCATTAATTTGAATGTAATTGGTCTAAAGTACCAAAGTTATTTTTCAATTCAAATATGGTCTGCGAACCATCAAATAGTTGTAATTAGTTATAGCTTATCCTATTTGAAGAAAATGGTGCCTCCCACGGAGATTTTCAAGACGGACTTTGAAGTCAAAGCTTCAAGATGAAGTCGGGCCATACTAGATCACAAATATCTTATGCATGTTTTAAGTTATTTATTGCTTTTAAATATGTCTTAAAATGCATGAGATCAAAAGCTTGATTATGTTGCATGATTAAGGATTTTAGTTCACTTAAAATCTAACCAACATAGTAAGAGCCTTAAGTTCCAAACTTAAAAATTGAGTTAAAAGGTGCCATGCCAAAATATACACTTGCTTGGATATCCTTTACATCAATCTAGTAATAGTTTTCGCTCAGCGAGGTGTTACTTATTGGTCCTAAAGGGGCAAGGTACACAAATAATTGTGAGTACATGTTAGTTTTGGTAAAACTCAACGATATAAGTAAGGAGTCCTTTTATGTCGTGGCAAAATCGATAGGTTTACCTAATAAGTTCTTAGACGTACCTATCAACCAAGAATAGTTTCTAGACTATTAGCAAAAGGCTTTTGCTTACCTAAGATGTTCTAGGATTAAGTCGACAAACTGTGCTTAGTTCTTCAATGATTTTAGGATCTTGGAATCATTTTATTCACACCTGCCGGAACACATAATTTGAATAAAATGCTTAATAAACATTGAATTATGCATGTATGCTAGAATTTAAGTTTATTAAGAGAAACTGTGAATGGTTATTTATTTGTTTATTCTTTTCAATTGTAGTTTTAATATGGCAAACAACAATCAAAACATCATCATGGGTTCTGAGCTTATGGTCAAGCTGAACCTGACAAATTTTCTTGAATGGGAAGCTAAGCTAGTTGAAATAGTCAAACTCAATGGACTTGAGTATGTACTGTCACATCCCATGCCAAGCTACTATGCCAGAGACATGACCCCTGAGAGATTTTACGCCTGGGATGCGGATCTCAAAAAGGTTATGAGTCTCATGCTGAACAATATCCCTGATGATTGGGCTAAAAGGTTTGTAGCCTATGAACCTTTTACGCTCATCAAGAATCTGAGGGATATCTGTCGTGGAAGTACGGAGGACAGGGACCTGAACGTCCATGAGTTGATTGAATCAATGTCTGGTCTAAAGGTTAGTTCTCCCAACAGGTGTTATAGGATGGAGGTCCAAGAAACACATGTTCAGCTCCTTCGCACTAAACAGAGGGCAGGCGTCCCACTGAGGTTCCATGTGGATCTTATGTGTTCATATTTTGATCGCCTAAGTCTACTAGGAACACCAATAAGCGAAAGGATGGCAGTCTCTGTCCTGCTCAATTCACTACACAGTGGGTTTGGTCGCTTCAAGCAACTATACCTAAGTGAACCAAGAGAAGAAACAGTTGCAGAATTTATTCACCTTGTCAGAAAGGCTGAAATAGTACTGGACTGTGAAGCCAAAGATTTACTCAAGGCTAGAAAGAGACCGTTCAAGAAAGGTGGAAAGTCCAAGGGCAATGCTAAATCAAAGCAGGACAAGTCCACATCAAGCTGTCTTTATTGTGATGGAATAGGCCATTACAAAAGAGAATGTCCAAAGCTAAAGGAAGATCAGAAGAACGGAACAGTCGTTCCATCTTCAGGTATTTTCGTTATAGACTGTATACTTGCTAATTCAACTTCTTGGGTATTAGATACAGGTTGTGGCTCACACTTATGTTCCAATCCACAGGGACTAAGAAGAAGTAGAAAGTTAAGCAAGGGTGAAGTCGACCTACGAGTGGGAAATGGAGCACGGATTGCTGCATTAGCCGTAGGAACTTACTATTTGCCGTTGCCCTCCGGGCTAGTTTTGGAACTGGAAGAATGTTTCCATGTTCCAAGTCTTACTAAAAACATCATTTCAGTTTCTTGCTTAGATGCTAAGGGATTTTCCTTTTTAATAAAAGACAATAGTTGTTCGTTTTATTTTAAAGAGATGTTTTATGGATCTGCTAGATTAGTCAATGGACTTTATTTATTAGATCACGACAAACAAGTATATAACATAAATACCAAAAAGGCCAAAAAGGATGATTCAGATCTCACCTATCTGTGGCATTGTCGATTAGGCCATATAAACTTGAAACGCTTAGAAAGACTTCAAAGGGAAGGAATTCTAGAACCATTTGACTTAGAGGATTATGGTAAATGCGAATCATGTTTACTTGGCAAAATGACAAAGCAACCTTTCTCTAAAGTTGGAGAAAGAGCAAATGAACTATTGGGTTTAATCCATACAGATGTATGTGGACCAATGAGTACAAATGCTAGAGGTGGTTTCAGCTACTTTATCACTTTCACTGATGACTTCAGTAGGTATGGTTATGTCTACCTAATGAAGCATAAGTCTGAATCCTTTGACAAATTCAAGGAATTTCAGAGTGAAGTAGAGAATCAATTAGGCAAGAAGATTAAGGCACTGCGGTCTGATAGAGGCGGTGAATATCTGAGCTATGAATTTGATGACCATCTGAAAGAATGTGGAATTCTATCAGAATTGACTCCTCCTGGAACACCACAATGGAACGGTGTGTCGGAACGGAGGAACAGAACCTTGCTAGACATGGTCAGGTCAATGATGGGTCAGGCCGAACTTCCATTAGAATTTTGGGGACATGCACTAAATACAGCTGCACTCACTATAAATAGAGCTCCGTCTAAAGCTGTCGAAAAGACTCCATACGAATTATGGTTTGGAAAGCCTCCAAATGTGTCTTTTCTTAAGATTTGGGGATGTGAAGTATACGTCAAACGATTAATTTCAGACAAACTTCATCCAAAATCTGACAAATGTATCCTTGTGGGCTATCCAAAGGAAACAAAGGGGTATTACTTCTACAATACATCTGAGAACAAAGTGTTTGTTGCTCGAGATGGTGTCTTTTTGGAGAAGGATCACATTTCCAAAATGACAAGTGGGAGAAAAGTAGACCTCGAAGAAATTCGAGTCGAACAACAAACTCTAGAGAATGCTCAAGATGACATTCAGGATGAAACTCAGAGATCTTTAGAAGAATCTGGTGAGAATCATGGTCAATCTAGAAATGTTACCCCGCGTAGATCGCAAAGATATAGATCTCAACCGGAAAGGTACTTAGGTATTTTGACGAACGAGAGCTATGACGTTCTATTACTTGAAAGTGATGAACCTGCGACTTACAAACAAGCTATGACGAGCCCTAGCTCCAAGCAGTGGCAAGAAGCCATGCAATCTGAATTAGACTCCATGTCTGAAAACCAAGTATGGGATTTGGTCGATTTGCCAGATGGCTACCAAGCCATTGGAAGCAAATGGGTTTTCAAACTGAAAAAGGACAAGGATGGGAAACTTGAAGTTTTCAAAGCTAGATTGGTCGCAAAATGTTACAGGCAAGTCCACGGTGTGGATTACGATGAAACCTTTTCACCAGTTGCAATGCTAAAGTCTATTCGAATAATGTTAGCAATCGCTGCATATTACGATTACGAAATATGGCAGATGGATGTCAAAAATGCTTTCTTAAACGGCGTTTTAACAGAAACTGTGTTTATGACACAGCCTGAAGGTTTTGAGGATCCAAAGAATGCTAAAAAGGTATGCAAGCTAAAGAAGTCAATCTACGGATTGAAGCAGGCATCCAGGAGCTGGAATAAACGTTTTGATGAAGCAGTCAGTGACTTTGGTTTCATCAAGAACGCGGACGAATCTTGTGTATACAAGAAGGTCAGTGGGAGCAAAATTGCTTTCCTAGTATTATATGTCGACGACATATTGCTTATCGGAAATGACATTCCTATGTTGAACTCTGTCAAGATTTGGCTTGGGAAATGTTTTTCGATGAAAGATCTAGGAGAAGCACAGTACATATTGGGCATCAAGATTTACAGAGATAGATCTAAAAGGATGATTGGACTTAGTCAAAGCACTTATATCAATAAGGTGCTTGATAGGTTCAAGATGGCGGACTCCAAGCGAGGCTACCTACCCATGTCTCATGGAATGACTCTAAGCAAGACTCAGTGCCCAAAAACACTTGATGAGCGTAGACGAATGAATGGGATTCCATATGCATCATTGATTGGTTCAATAATGTATGCTATGATATGTACACGCCCGGATGTTGCGTACGCACTCAGTGCTACGAGCAGATACCAGTCAGACCCAGGAGAGGCGCATTGGACTGCTGCCAAGAACATTCTGAAGTACCTGAAAAGGCACAAAGATGACTTCCTGGTCTATGGTGGAGATGATGAATTAATTGTTAAAGGCTATACGGACGCAAGTTTCCAAACCGACAAAGATGATTTTAGATCACAGTCTGGGTTTGTCTTCTGCCTCAACGGAGGAGCAGTAAGCTGGAAAAGTGCTAAGCAAAGCACCATTGCGGATTCTACAACTGAAGCGGAGTACATTGCTGCACATGAAGCAGCAAAGGAAGCTATATGGCTAAGGAAGTTCATAGGAGAACTTGGTGTAGTCCCCTCCATTAAAGGACCAATAGCCCTGTATTGTGATAATAACGGAGCTATTGCACAGGCGAAAGAGCCTAGACACCACCAGAGAGTCAAGCATGTGAAGGAAATAATGCCCTTGGTCCAAGTATGCATTCTATGTTAAGTCTAATAAATGCGGTTCAGTATTAATTAACAAGTTAATAATTCAGTGAGATCAAGTGAGCTGAATGCCTAGCTAGAGGCCGCTTCAGTTCAAGTGGAATTAATGATATTAATCCACAGCTTACTCTTGACTGAACCCGTAGGGTCACACAAATAGTACGTAAACGGATCAAGTATTTAATGGCATTAAATACTCCATCTATGAATATTCGGAACCGACGGATCTTGGTTTCAGTGGGAGCTAAGATCGTCACAGGCAAGAAATGAATACTCCGGAAACGATGATATTGCCGGAAACGGAAATATGGATCGTATCGGAAATATGAATATTATCCAAGTCGTAGATGTTGCCGGAAACGGAAACATGGTACGTATCGGAAAATATTATTGGAAATGGAAATATTACCAGAATCGGAAATATTGCCGGAAACGGAAATATTGTCAGAATCGGAAATATTGCCGGAATCGGAAAATAATTCCGGAAACGGAAATATTAAATATTTGTTCGAAACGGAAATTAATTTCGGAATCGAAAATATTAAATATTGTTCGTATCGGAAATAGATTCCGGAAATGGAAATTTAATCGGAAGCGTATCGTACGAATTAGCATCGGACGAGGCCTGCCGGACGAAGGCCCAGCACGAAGCCAGGCCGTCGCCCAGCAAGCACGCACGCCACAAGCCCAGCGCGCGCCAAGGCCACGGAAGCGTGGGCCTTGCTGCGTGGGCTGCAGCTCGCACGCATGGGCAGTCCTTGTGGCTGCCGTGTGTGTGTGAGTTTGTGCTCATGCGTGATTCCTGAATCTGCAAGAGTCAGTGTATGATTAAATGTCTATTCCTAATTGGATAAATTAATTAAATAGAATTCATGTAGGATTCTAATTCCAATTAATTCGCATCCTACTAGGATTACGATTCCTTTTCCACAACTCTATAAATAAAGGCCTAGGGGTCATAATTTATATACAAGTTTCAAAGTATTCAAAAGTGAGTTTTTTGAGAGAAAATTAAAACACATCTTGCTCATAAAAGTGCCGAATTTTCTAGTACCTTAAGGGCGATTCTAGTTGGTCAATCTTAAGGCGGATCCGGACGTGCTGTGGACTATCTACGGAGGGACGACATTTGGAGTCCTAAAAGACTTGTTCTTGTTCGGTTCGGGCGCAGCTAGGGAGGGCACGCAACAAAGAGTATGCATCTAATTATGCTATATGATTATGTGTAAATAATATGATTCCTGGGTTAATGGTTGTTTCCGCATGATTTATGTAAATGTCATATGTATCATAACCTAACAGTGGTATCACGAGCCCCTTATTATTTTCATAATCTAAATTTCATGAACATGGTTAAATATTACAAATTTGCAAGAATTAAAAGGGGTGATTAATTTTCGTAATTGTTAATTAATTGCAAATTGCGTTTATTTAATTATATGTACGCAGTTTTTCGGCAGTTTCTTCATTACTCATCCGAATTGAGTGATTTTTGTGTCAATTCCGCATGTAAAAGGCATTCTAAAATTTTGACAAAAATAGGTTTTTTCTGCCGAACCCAGAATTCTCAAATTCGAAGCCTAACTATGACTTTTCGAAGGTTTTAGTTTTTCGGATGCAAAATTTCGTAAATTTAAGATGTTAAATTAAATATTTGCGATTCCTGTTGATAAATCTTGAATTTTTGATTGACCTACTGCATATGTTTAACAAGTTTGAATGCCTAGTCTTGTTAATTATGCAATCTAATTTGTAATTATGATTAATTTGTTGAAAATTAGAATAATTTAGAATTAATTTGATTTTCATAATTAATTGTAATTTAATTAGAAACCTATGATTAAAAACCACCATAAAAATTGTAAATTTACGATAAATTTTAAATTTTTATGACCTAGACTTGAATCCATAACAATCGGAAATCAATTGGATAATAAATTTTCGATTTTTCGCCCTAAAATTATGAAATTAATAATATTTATTAATTTGTCATTAATTTTAAATATAAATTTTAAATTTTCTTGCGATTCGTTCAAATAACTTGCACGCACGAAGCAATGGACGCTTCGTGTTACCCTTAAGGGGTGTTGTATAATGCGGGCATGCGACGACGAGCAAGGGAGCTCGTCGCCCGTGCGGCACGAATGCAATGAGCAAGGGCGTAGTGCACGAGCGCAAGGCAGCAGCCCTGCCTTGTGTCGTGTGCCACGAGCAATGAACGTATGGGCATGGGCGAGGGGCGAGCCAAGGCAGTCGCGTGTGGGCAGCAAGCGAGCTGCGCCACAACGCGCGCTGCCTCGCACAAGTGCGCGCAGCCTCGCGCGCAGCGAGCGCAAGCTCGCGTGCCACGAGAGCTGCGCACAGCATCACTCGCGCGCACAGCGCGCGATGTCGCCCGCCCAGCGAGCGATGTCGCGCACCAGCGAGCGATGGCTCGCGCGCGCGCAGCGAGCGATCTCGCGCGCCAGCGAGCGATCTCGCGCCCCAGCGAGCGATGGCTCGCGCGCGCAGCGAGCGAGCTTGCGCGCCCAGCGAGCGATCTCGCGCGCCAGCGAGCGATGTCGCGCGCGCGCGCTGCGAGCGATAGCTCGCGTGCGATGGGCGCTATGCGGAGGCTTGCGTTGGGACAGCAGCAGCTATGCGACGAGCGCATGGGCTGCGCGCACATGGCCAGCAATGGCTGTGTGCGTACGGCCCATGGGCGTGCAACGCGTAGGGTGTTTGCGTTTCGATTAGATCATTTTGAATGTTTAATTTGAAAATTTCAGTTCACGTAATTTTAATTAATTTTAAAATTAATAATTTGAATTAATTTCTTGGATTTTAATTTTGAATATTATAATTATAATAAATTGAATTTATTCTAATTATTTTACTAAAATTAAAATCATGAATTAATTTAAATGCGACTGAAATTAAATTAAATTTTGGATTCAATTATAAATTTATATGAGCTTTAAATTTTAATTAAATTTGTATGTTTCCGGTTAGACTAGAAATACAATTTTATGTTTAAAATTAGTAAAGCATATGAATTTATTGGTTTGAGTGGGAGCGTTTTTAGTCATAAACTCTTGATTAGGTCTACAAATCCTTAAGGTTAAAACAACTCGATTAGAATTAATAAGGACTGAATAATTGGTAGATTATTGGTGACCTTGATTAATTGCTGCAAATGTTTACGTGATGCATAATGTGTTTTACTAACCAGCTATGTGGGCCATTCATGATAATGAATGGGTGAATGGTATATATTGTATATGTACTGTTTTGCAGGTTATGAAGTGACTAGTATGGCCCAAATAGGATAGAAAATATGGTCTGCGTACCATTAATTTGAATGTAATTGGTCTAAAGTACCAAAGTTATTTTTCAATTCAAATATGGTCTGCGAACCATCAAATAGTTGTAATTAGTTATAGCTTATCCTATTTGAAGAAAATGGTGCCTCCCACGGAGATTTTCAAGACGGACTTTGAAGTCAAAGCTTCAAGATGAAGTCGGGCCATACTAGATCACAAATATCTTATGCATGTTTTAAGTTATTTATTGCTTTAAATATGTCTTAAAATGCATGAGATCAAAAGCTTGATTATGTTGCATGATTAAGGATTTTAGTTCACTTAAAATCTAACCAACATAGTAAGAGCCTTAAGTTCCAAACTTAAAAATTGAGTTAAAAGGTGCCATGCCAAAATATACACTTGCTTGGATATCCTTTACATCAATCTAGTAATAGTTTTCGCTCAGCGAGGTGTTACTTATTGGTCCTAAAGGGGCAAGGTACACAAATAATTGTGAGTACATGTTAGTTTTGGTGAAACTCAACGATATAAGTAAGGAGTCCTTTTATGTCGTGGCAAATTCGATAGGTTTACCTAATAAGTTCTTAGACGTACCTATCAACCAAGAATAGTTTCTAGACTATTAGCAAAAGGCGTTTGCTTACCTAAGATGTTCTAGGATTAAGTCGACAAACTGTGCTTAGTTCTTCAATGATTTTAGGATCTTGGAATCATTTTATTCACACCTGCCGGAACACATAACTTGAATAAAATGCTTAATAAACATTGAATTATGCATGTATGCTAGAATTTAAGTTTATTAAGAGAAACTGTGAATGGTTATTTATTTGTTTATTCTTTTCAATTGTAGTTTTAATATGGCAAACAACAATCAAAACATCATCATGGGTTCTGAGCTTATGGTCAAGCTGAACCTGACAAATTTTCTTGAATGGGAAGCTAAGCTAGTTGAAATAGTCAAACTCAATGGACTTGAGTATGTACTATCACATCCCATGCCAAGCTACTATGCCAGAGACATGACCCCTGAGAGATTTTACGCCTGGGATGCGGATCTCAAAAAGGTTATGAGTCTCATGCTGAACAATATCCCTGATGATTGGGCTAGAAGGTTTGTAGCCTATGAACCTTTTACGCTCATCAAGAATCTGAGGGATATCTGTCGTGGAAGTACGGAGGACAGGGATCTGAACGTCCATGAGTTGATTGAATCAATGTCTGGGCTAAAGGTTAGTTCTCCCAACAGGTGTTATAGGATGGAGGTCCAAGAAACACATGTTCAGCTCCTTCGCACTAAACAGAGGGTAGGCGTCCCACTGAGGTTCCATGTGGATCTTATGTGTTCATATTTTGATCGCCTAAGTCTACTAGGAACACCAATAAGCGAAAGGATGGCAGTCTCTGTCTTGCTCAATTCACTACACAGTGGGTTTGGTCGCTTCAAGCAACAATACCTTAGTGAACCAAGAGAAGAAACAGTTGCAGAATTTATTCACCTTGTCAGAAAGGCTGAAATAGTACTGGACTGTGAAGCCAAAGATTTGCTCAAGGCTAGAAAGAGACCATTCAAGAAAGGTGGAAAGTCCAAGGGCAATGCTAAATCAAAGCAGGACAAGTCCACATCAAGCTGTCTTTATTGTGATGGAATAGGCCATTACAAAAGAGAATGTCCAAAGCTAAAGGAAGATCAGAAGAACGGAACAGTCGTTCCATCTTCAGGTATTTTCGTTATAGACTGTATACTTGCTAATTCAACTTCTTGGGTATTAGATACTGGTTGTGGCTCACACTTATGTTCCAATCCACAGGGACTAAGAAGAAGTAGAAAGTTAAGCAAGGGAGAAGTCGACCTACGAGTGGGAAATGGAGCACGGATTGCTGCATTAGCCGTAGGAACTTACTATTTGTCGTTGCCCTCCGGGCTAGTTTTGGAACTGGAAGAATGTTTCCATGTTCCAAGTCTTACTAAAAACATCATTTCAGTTTCTTGCTTAGATGCTAAGGGATTTTCCTTTATAATAAAAGACAATAGTTGTTCGTTTTATTTTAAAGAGATGTTTTATGGATCTGCTAGATTAGTCAATGGACTTTATTTATTAGATCACGACAAACAAGTATATAACATAAATACCAAAAAGGCCAAAAAGGATGATTCAGATCTCACCTATCTGTGGCATTGTCGATTAGGCCATATAAACTTGAAACGCTTAGAAAGACTTCAAAGGGAAGGAATTCTAGAACCATTTGACTTAGAGGATTATGGTAAATGCGAATCATGTTTACTTGGCAAAATGACAAAGCAACCTTTCTCTAAAGTTGGAGAAAGAGCAAATGAACTATTGGGTTTAATCCATACAGATGTATGTGGACCAATGAGTACAAATGCTAGAGGTGGTTTCAGCTACTTTATCACTTTCACTGATGACTTCAGTAGGTATGGTTATGTCTACCTAATGAAGCATAAGTCTGAATCCTTTGACAAATTCAAGGAATTTCAGAGTGAAGTAGAGAATCAATTAGGCAAGAAGATTAAGGCACTGCGGTCTGATAGAGGCGGTGAATATCTGAGCTATGAATTTGATGACCATCTGAAAGAATGTGGAATTCTATCAGAATTGACTCCTCCTGGAACACCACAATGGAACGGTGTGTCAGAACGGAGGAACAGAACCTTGCTAGACATGGTCAGGTCAATGATGGGTCAGGCCGAACTTCCATTAGAATTTTGGGGACATGCACTAAATACAGCTGCACTCACTATAAATAGAGCTCCGTCTAAAGCTGTCGAAAAGACTCCATACGAATTATGGTTTGGAAAGCCTCCAAATGTGTCTTTTCTTAAGATTTGGGGATGTGAAGTATACGTCAAACGATTAATTTCAGACAAACTTCATCCAAAATCTGACAAATGTATCCTTGTGGGCTATCCAAAGGAAACAAAGGGGTATTACTTCTACAATACATCTGAGAACAAAGTGTTTGTTGCTCGAGATGGTGTCTTTTTGGAGAAGGATCACATTTCCAAAATGACAAGTGGGAGAAAAGTAGACCTCGAAGAAATTCGAGTCGAACAACAAACTCTAGAGAATGCTCAAGATGACATTCAGGATGAAACTCAGAGATCTTTAGAAGAATCTGGTGAGAATCATGGTCAATCTAGAAATGTTACCCCGCGTAGATCGCAAAGATATAGATCTCAACCGGAAAGGTACTTAGGTATTTTGACGAACGAGAGCTATGACGTTCTATTACTTGAAAGTGATGAACCTGCGACTTACAAGCAAGCTATGACGAGCCCTAGCTCCAAGCAATGGCAAGAAGCCATGCAATCTGAATTAGACTCCATGTCTGAAAACCAAGTATGGGATTTGGTCGATCTGCCAGATGGCTACCAAGCCATTGGAAGCAAATGGGTTTTCAAACTGAAAAAGGACAAGGATGGGAAACTTGAAGTTTTCAAAGCTAGATTGGTTGCAAAAGGTTACAGGCAAGTCCACGGTATGGATTACGATGAAACCTTTTCACCAGTTGCAATGCTAAAGTCTATTCGAATAATGTTAGCAATCGCTGCATATTACGATTACGAAATATGGCAGATGGATGTCAAAACTGCTTTCTTAAACGGCGTTTTAACAGAAACTGTGTTTATGACACAGCCTGAAGGTTTTGAGGATCCAAAGAATGCTAAAAAGGTATGCAAGCTAAAGAAATCAATCTACGGATTGAAGCAGGCATCCAGGAGCTGGAATATACGTTTTGATGAAGCAGTCAGTGACTTTGGTTTCATCAAGAACGCGGACGAATCTTGTGTATACAAGAAGGTCAGTGGGAGCAAAATTGCTTTCCTAGTATTATATGTCGACGACATATTGCTTATCGGAAATGACATTCCTATGTTGAACTCTGTCAAGATTTGGCTTGGGAAATGTTTTTCGATGAAGGATCTAGGAGAAGCACAGTACATATTGGGCATCAAGATTTACAGAGATAGATCTAAAAAGATGATTGGACTTAGTCAAAGCACTTATATCAATAAGGTGCTTGATAGGTTCAAGATGGCGGACTCCAAGCGAGGCTACCTACCCATGTCTCATGGAATGACTCTAAGCAAGACTCAGTGCCCAAAAACACTTGATGAGCGTAGACGAATGAATGGGATTCCATATGCATCATTGATTGGTTCAATAATGTATGCTATGATATGTACACGCCCGGATGTTGCGTACGCACTCAGTGCTACGAGCAGATACCAGTCAGACCCAGGAGAGGCGCATTGGACTGCTGCCAAGAACATTCTGAAGTACCTGAAAAGGCACAAAGATGACTTCCTGGTCTATGGTGGAGATGATGAATTAATTGTTAAAGGCTATACGGACGCAATTTTCCAAACCGACAAAGATGATTTCAGATCACAGTCTGGGTTTGTCTTCTGCCTCAACGGAGGAGCAGTAAGCTGGAAAAGTGCTAAGCAAAGCACCATTGCGGATTCTACAACTGAAGCGGAGTACATTGCTGCACATGAAGCAGCAAAGGAAGCTATATGGCTAAGGAAGTTCATAGGAGAACTTGGTGTAGTCCCCTCCATTAAAGGACCAATAGCCCTGTATTGTGATAATAACGGAGCTATTGCACAGGCAAAAGAGCCTAGACACCACCAGAGAGTCAAGCATGTACTTCGTAGATTTCACCTTCTACGGGAGTTCGTTGAAAGAAAAGAAGTCGAGATAAGCAAAATTGGAACTGATGACAACATATCAGATCCATTAACTAAACCTCTGCCGCAAGCGAAGCACAACTCGCACACTGCAGCTATGGGAATCAAGCATATTGGAGAATGGCTTTGATGTCTATGTTTAATGTTTTAAAGTTTTAGAGTTTAAATCTTTGTAAAACATTATTGGTTAATCATTCACAATAAATGAAAGAAATTCATTTTTCCATTTAATTTGTGGTTTATTAAATGATGAGTCCCTTCAACTTGACGATATATTCAAGATAGACTGTCAGGACCAGTCCTGTGACTAAGAAATGTCTATCAAGTGAACTTGAATGTCAAAGGTTGAAAATGGTCCCTAATCGGAGTTTTCTATAAAATTGGACGCATAGAAAACGTTAGACGATTAGAATGCAAGATGACTAGTAGTTCTGTTTCTTGAACTATGTGGACATGGCAATGTCATAATCATTTGCATAGATACTTACTTTGGGAAGACTAGTATCGGACGAGACCTATGAAACTTTACTGTAAGAGATGAAAGTCTGTCATAAGTAAATTTCATTAAATTATTAGACACTAAATCCTCAATACCTGAGTGATTTGAGATTACTTGTTTGAGAACTGGTTGCTTTGCGTTGACCAACCGTCGCACCGTAAAAGGAGGCTATAAAGGCAACGCTCAGGTAATCACCTATCAAACGAAGTCTAATCTCAAGATCGCAAGATTGGGATTGTCCTCCCATAAATCGGGATGAGATGCTTAAAAGTTGTACAAGGCCACTCGGAGAGCTAGAAACTGTGAAATGCATGGCCGTGCTCGGATGAATCATAGGCTATGATTATCTGTTTATTTGATCAGTTGAACTCTGAAACCGAGGAACACCTCTGGACATAATAAGGATGACAACTCTTACCTTATGTTCAAGAGCAAGCATCGAGCGACAAAGGAATTAGGAAATGCACACTTGTCCCTAAGGACAAGTGGGAGACTGAAGGAAATAATGCCCTTGGTCCAAGTATGCATTCTATGTTAAGTCTAATAAATGCGGTTCAGTATTAATTAACAAGTTAATAATTCAGTGAGATCAAGTGAGCTGAATGCCTAGCTAGAGGCCGCTTCAGTTCAAGTGGAATTAATGATATTAATCCACAGCTTACTCTTGACTGAACCCGTAGGGTCACACAAATAGTACGTAAACGGATCAAGTATTTAATGGCATTAAATACTCCATCTATGAATATTCGGAACCGACGGATCTTGGTTTCAGTGGGAGCTAAGATCGTCACAGGCAAGAAATGAATACTCCGGAAACGATGATATTGCCGGAAACGGAAATATGGATCGTATCGGAAATATGAATATTATCCAAGTCGTAGATGTTGCCGGAAACGGAAACATGGTACGTATCGGAAAATATTATTGGAAATGGAAATATTACCAGAATCGGAAATATTGCCGGAAACGGAAATATTGTCAGAATCGGAAATATTGCCGGAATCGGAAAATAATTCCGGAAACGGAAATATTAAATATTTGTTCGAAACGGAAATTAATTTCGGAATCGAAAATATTAAATATTGTTCGTATCGGAAATAGATTCCGGAAATGGAAATTTAATCGGAAGCGTATCGTACGAATTAGCATCGGACGAGGCCTGCCGGACGAAGGCCCAGCACGAAGCCAGGCCGTCGCCCAGCAAGCACGCACGCCACAAGCCCAGCGCGCGCCAAGGCCACGGAAGCGTGGGCCTTGCTGCGTGGGCTGCAGCTCGCACGCATGGGCAGTCCTTGTGGCTGCCGTGTGTGTGTGAGTTTGTGCTCATGCGTGATTCCTGAATCTGCAAGAGTCAGTGTATGATTAAATGTCTATTCCTAATTGGATAAATTAATTAAATAGAATTCATGTAGGATTCTAATTCCAATTAATTCGCATCCTACTAGGATTACGATTCCTTTTCCATAACTCTATAAATAAAGGCCTAGGGGTCATAATTTATATACAAGTTTCAAAGTATTCAAAAGTGAGTTTTTTGAGAGAAAATTAAAACACATCTTGCTCATAAAAGTGCCGAATTTTCTAGTACCTTAAGGGCGATTCTAGTTGGTCAATCTTAAGGCGGATCCGGACGTGCTGTGGACTATCTACGGAGGGACGACATTTGGAGTCCTAAAAGACTTGTTCTTGTTCGGTTCGGGCGCAGCTAGGGAGGGCACGCAACAAAGAGTATGCATCTAATTATGCTATATGATTATGTGTAAATAATATGATTCCTGGGTTAATGGTTGTTTCCGCATGATTTATGTAAATGTCATATGTATCATAACCTAACAGCATGTACTTCGTAGATTTCACCTTCTACGAGAGTTCGTTGAAAGAAAAGAAGTCGAGATAAGCAAAATTGGAACTGATGACAACATATCAGATCCATTAACTAAACCTCTGCCGCAGGCGAAGCACAACTCGCACACTGCAGCTATGGGAATCAAGCATATTGGAGAATGGCTTTGATGTCTCTGTTTAATGTTTTAAAGTTTTAGAGTTTAAATCTTTGTAAAACATTATTGGTTAATCATTCACAATAAATGAAAAGAATTCATTTTTCCATTTAATTTGTGGTTTATTAAATGATGAGTCCCTTCAATTTGACAATATATATTCAAGATAGACTGTCAGGACCAGTCCTGTGACTAAGAAATGTCTATCAAGTGAACTTGAATGTCAAAGGTTGAAAATGGTCCCTAATCGGAGTTTTCTATAAAATTGGACGCATAGAAAACGTTAGACGATTAGAATGCAAGATGACTAGTAGTTCTGTTTCTTGAACTATGTGGACATGGCAATGTCATAATCATTTGCATAGATACTTACTTTGGGAAGACTAGTATCGGACGATACCTATGAAACTTTACTGTAAGAGATGAAAGTCTGTCATAAGTAAATTTCATTAAATTATTAGACACTAAATCCTCAATACCTGAGTGATTTGAGATTACTTGTTTGAGAACTGGTTGCTTTGACGTTGACCAACCGTCGCACCGTAAAAGGAGGCTATAAAGGCAACGCTCAGGTAATCACCTATCAAACGAAGTCTAATCTCAAGATCGCAAGATTGGGATTGTCCTCCCATAAATCGGGATGAGATGCTTAAAAGTTGTACAAGGCCACTCGGAGAGCTAGAAACTGTGAAATGCATGGCCGTGCTCGGATGAATCATAGGCTATGATTATCTGTTTATTTGATCAGTTGAACTCTGAAACCGAGGAACACCTCTGGACATAATAAGGATGACAACTCTTACCTTATGTTCAAGAACAAGCATCGAGCGACAAAGGAATTAGGAAATGCACACTTGTCCCTAAGGACAAGTGGGAGACTGAAGGAAATAATGCCCTTGGTCCAAGTATGCATTCTATGTTAAGTCTAATAAATGCGGTTCAGTATTAATTAACAAGTTAATAATTCAGTGAGATCAAGTGAGCTGAATGCCTAGCTAGAGGCCGCTTCAGTTCAAGTGGTATTAATGATATTAATCCACAGCTTACTCTTGACTGAACCCGTAGGGTCACACAAATAGTACGTAAACGGATCAAGTATTTAATGGCATTAAATACTCCATCTATGAATATTCGGAACCGACGGATCTTGGTTTCAGTGGGAGCTAAGATCGTCACAGGCAAGAAATGAATACTCCGGAAACGATGATATTGCCGGAAACGGAAATATGGATCGTATCGGAAATATAAATATTATCCAAGTCGTAGATGTTGCCGGAAACGGAAACATGGTACGTATCGGAAAATATTATCGGAAATGGAAATATTGCCAGAATCGGAAATATTGCCGGAAACGGAAATATTGTCAGAATCGGAAATATTACCGGAATCGGAAAATAATTCCGGAAACGGAAATATTAAATATTTGTTCGAAACGGAAATTAATTCCGGAATCGGAAATATTAAATATTGTTCGTATCGGAAATGAATTCCGGAATCGGAAAATTTAATCGGAAGCGCATCGTACGAATAAGCATCGGACGAGGCCTGCCGGACGAGGCCCAGCACGAAGCCAGGCCATCGCCCAGCAAGCCAAGCGCGCCGCACAAACAGCCACGCCAGGCCCAGCGCAAGGCCAGGCCCAGCAGGCTGCGCAGCGCGCACAGCGCGCACAGCACGCGCAGCGCGCAGCGTGCGCGGGCGCTGCGTGGGCTGCTGCTCGCGCGCACGCATGGGGGCCCATCGAGGCTGCCGTGCGTGTGTGTGTGCAAGTGTTTGTGTTCGTGCACGTTTCCTAAAACATGCAGAGTTCGGTTAATGATTAAATTCCTAATTCTATTTGATAAATTAATTAAATTAGAGTTCTTGTAGGATTCTAGGTTTAATTAATTTGTATCTGAATAGGATTTCGATTCCCTTTCCATACCCCTATAAATATGAGGCTAGGGCTCACAATTTATAACAAGTTTCAAAGTATTCAAAGTGAGTTTTTGAGAGAAAATTCAGTCACACATTTGCCTATAAAGTGCCGAAAATAATAGTACCTTAAGGGCGATTCTAGTTGGTCAATCTTAAGGCGGATCCGGACGTGCTGTGGACTATCTACGGAGGGACGACACTTGGAGTCCTAAAGACTTGTTCTTGTTCGGTTCGGGCGCAGCTAGGGAAGGCACGCAACAAAGAGTATGCATCTAAACTATGCTAAATGATTATGTGTAAATAATATGTTTTCCTGGCTTTATGGTTTTTCCGCATGATTTATGAATTGTCATATGTATCATAACCTCACAGTTCGAACTGACTCCTTAACGTCACATACTGGTTTGATTTGGTTCACGAACTGGTTTAATTTGTATTTGAATGAAGGTTGTAGAGTTTGATCTCGTTCAAGGATATTGATGTAGAATAAAACAACACGTCGGTTTTGTATGTTGTTGTTCTTCTTCTATAGGAAGGATTTGATGTTGACCGGGAACACATTTAAACTTCTTGAATAAGGGTCTTTGGCCTTGATCTCGTCCAAGGTTGATCTTCTATAATGGAACGACACACCTTTTTGAATGTTTGTTATTCTTCTTATATAAAGAGTACTTTTGATGTTGATTGACGGTCAGGGAGAGTATTTGAGAGTTTTATGGTCTATCGTTTGTTTCTCCTCTGTATATGAGGAGAAATTCTCTATTTATAGAGCGAGGGAGGCTTTTAGAATTTTGGTGTACAAGAGCCCTTTTTTGGGCTTGATATTCATGAGCAGTTTATAATAGTTCAACCCATTTTGCCGAGCTTTCACCATTAAATAAACTAAGATGGGTTATAATAAATCGTCAAATATATAATGAGTCAATATTTTGATTGTTGACCCAAACAATATCCATCATGAGTAGGTGACACATTGACGGATTTTCCATGTCTACCAACCCATACTTATAGGCCTTGTTATCTTCAACTTATAGGACCTTATTTGCAGGTACTATCAGTTCAGATAAGTTACAATAAGGTCATATAAGTTCCAATAAGGTCCAATAAGTTCCAATAAAGTCCAATAAGTTCCTATAAGGTCGTATAAGTTCCAATAAGGTCTTAAATAAAATATGTAATATTATGATTATTTGCGTTGATATATTAAATACATCATATTTATGTTATTATATTAGAATTCTTTGTGATCACTAATTGAAGTTAATAATTATCAATTATTTGTAAGCATTAATTAATATGTTATTACTAATTATTATCAATATAATTTAAGGGAAAACTTACTTTTAAATATAACATGTACATCGCAAATCAACTAAGGATCTTTTTGGTGAGACATACAACAAATAACACGTATGTAGTATTAATCACAACGTTTTGTAACACCGCCTGTAAATATTTAGAGGTAACATATTTTGTTTCTTAATAGTAATGATACTTATTTCCTCCGTATTTAAATAGGAGATACACTTACCATTTCCGACCGTATTTAAATAGGAGATACACTTGCCATTTTTAGTAACTTTTCAACTCCATCATCTAATTAAATAATACTCCAACCCCATTATCACATTAAACAATTAATTTCATAGACCCTTCACCCCACACCTCCAAAAATTTAATGGTCTCCACTTATTTACTTGATTAAAATATTTACCCCAACCTCACTTGCTTTATTATTTTATTTCATTCAACTATTCTTCCTTAATACTCGTGCCCGTCCAAATGTATCTCCTATTTAAATACGGAGGGAGTATATATCTTATCAATTGATTGCTTCAATCATCAGAGCAGAGTATAAAGTTTGGATAATTATTTTCAATATTCTAATGGTACGTTAAAAGTTTAGTAATAATCTAATAAACTTTAAATAAAGTCTAGTAAGGTTTAATAAGATCTTATAAGGTCCAATAAAGTCCAATAAGGTTGAATAAGGTCCTATAGGTTCCAATAAGCTCATATAAGTTCCAATAAATTCTTATAAGTTCCTATAAGGTCCTATAAGTTCAGATAAGTTTAGATAAGTTCCTATAAGTTCAGATAAGTCCAGGCATTGTAAGTTGAAGAGAACACACCGATAATTTAATTATTTTAACAATTGAAGTCAATTAATATCTTAGTCATGTCTCTCTCATCTTCTAGGATTTTCGTTTTCTTGGTCGTTCAGACCGAAAATAGTCTCATTTCTCGAAAATTACACTATTTTGACCCTTTTCTTATTTTCCATTATTTTCTATTCATGTTTTGTTTTTTTTTTCCCGTTGGTTTGTTACCAATTTATTATTGGACTGTTCCTAATTCATTCTTGGGTTTTTCCTATATTTTTCTAGGTTCTTGATTGTCATCCAAGGATGAGAATTTCATTTTTAGTGTTTTAATAATTGGGAAGGTGCTCTGAATTCATAAGGGTTTAAGATCTATCAACTCGTCGATCGGAATAATTTGTGCGCAGATTGTGAAAGGATCTACTTGAAAAGATGCAAAAATATCGAAAATCATTGTATGCGACAAGCTAGAAGCGGTGGAGTACGAGTTGTGCTTTATGATGCAGAATAGTAATTATTGTGATCGTAACGATTATGTATTTTCTCTAAATATGTGGTATGCATATCTATTTAATAATTATAGATGTCATATGGCTTATTATTAATTATATTGTTCTTCCCGTCAAAAGAAAAATAAATCTTAGTCAATTTTGGGAGCGATCAATTTCCGACAATAATGCTTAAAGAAGTCATAATTATCAAAACACGCCATTTTTTCATTTAATTCTCAATGTACCGTCCACATCAGTATAATGTTGTATAAAGAAAAATAATTTTTTGGAAAAATTGACAACACACTAGTAGAAAAAATCACGTGCAACGCGGGTAAAACGGGCTTTTTGCGGCGTTTTCGCGCGCTGCAATTGTGATGGCTGCAAATACCGTAAGTTTTTTTTACAACGGCCATAGGCGCTGCAAATAATAGGTTAATTACAGCGCGGGTAGACCTGTATAAGTTGTAAATAGTGTATTAGTTGCAGCGCGGTTCGACCCCTATAAGTTACAAATAAAAGTAGTTGCAGCGCCTTGTTGAGAAATACGAGCTGCGATTTGTTGTCATTTTGCAGCTCAGTGCCAGTGCACGCGCTGTAATTAATTCTTTTTTAAAAAAATAAATAAATAAATATAATAGCTCCAATCAGATGCATATTTATATATTTATCCTGGACAATCCTATTATTTTGACAAAAAATTATAATAAAAACATTATAAATAGTTTAATAGGTTGCAAAAAATTTGCCATAATTTCCCTTGTAATTTGCGAAACCCGGACAAAACGGGAATTTCTAAAGACCTGTATATAAGACATAACATACATATATGTTCCAACAACCATATATATGCTCCAAGTAGCATCCAACGTCATATCCAATACATAACAAAAACATAAAACATAACATTACTAGACAACAAACTCATTCGTCGGCATCCATCAAATAGTTGTCCTTAAATTACTTTGCCCATTGTTCTCGAGTTTCTTCTAACTCCTCATTAGAGTATGGCATTTCTCTTTGTACATAACCCTTCAAAAAGCAAAAACTTGGTATTAGTTACTCGAAAACTAATTTAAAAGAACTTGGTATAGGCATAAAGTGACTTGAATACCGTTATTTTCGCTCCCATTTTTGAACTAATGAACCTAATGATTCATTTTAAACTAATTACATGTTTTATATGCTTTGTTTAAACTTTCTAATACTCATTCCAATATGGTTATGCACGTTTTAGGCTCGTTGGGTCGTTATGGACATATTTAGGCTAAAATGAGACATTTTCGCTCCCATTTTTAAACTAATGAACCTAATGATTCATTTTAAACTAATTACATGTTTATATACTTTGTTTAAACTTTCTAAGACTCATTCCAATCTAGTTATGCGCGTTTAAGGCCCGTTGGGTCGTTATATGACATATTTAGGCCCAATTGAGGCATTTCGCTACCAACTTTGCACTAAAGAACCTAAGGGCTCATTTTAAACTAAATACATGTTTTATATGCTATGTTTAAACTTTCTAAGACTCATTCCAATCAAGTTATGCACGTATAAAGCTTGTTGGGTCGTTACGGACATATTTTCGAACTCATGAACCTATGGACTCATTTTAAACTAATTACATGTTTTATATGCTTTGTTTAAACTTTCTAATACTCATTCCAATATGGTTATGCACGTTTTAGGCTTGTTGGGTCGTTACGGACATATTTAGGCTAAAATGATACATTTTCGCTCCCATTTTCGAACTCATTAACCTATGGACTCATTTTAAACTAATTACATGTTTTATATGCTATGTTTAAACTTTCTAAGACTCATTCCAATATGGTTATGCGCATTTAAGGCCCGCTGGGTCGTTATAGGACATATTTAGGACCAATTGAGGCATTTCGCTACCAACTTTGCACTAAAGAACTTAAGGACTCATTTTAAACTAAATACATGTTTTATATGCTATGTTTAAACTTTCTAAGACTAATTCCAATCAAGTTATGCACGTTTAAGGCTTGTTGGGTCGTTACGGACATATTTAGGATAAAATGATACATTTTCGCTCCCATATTCGAACTCATGAACCTATGGACTCATTTTAAACTAATTATATGTTTTATAGGCTTTGTTTAAACTTTCTAAGACTCATTCCAATATGGTTATGCACGTTTTAGGCTTGTTGGGTCGTTACGGACATATTTAGTCTAAAATGAGACATTTTCGCTCCCACTTTTGAACTAATGAACCTAATGATTCATTTTAAACTAATTACATGTTTTATATGCTTTGTTTAAACTTTCTAAGACTCATTCCAATATGGTTATGCGCATTTAAGGCCCGCTGGGTCGTTATAGGACATATTTAGGACCAATTGAGGCATTTCGCTACCAACTTTGCACTAAAGAACTTAAGGGCTCATTTTAAACTAAATACATGTTTTATATGCTATGTTTAAACTTTCGAAGACTCATTCCAATCAAGTTATGCACGTTTAAGGCTTGTTGGGTCGTTACGGACATATTTAGGCTAAAATGATACATTTTCGCTCCCATATTCGAACTCATGAACCTATGGACTCATTTTAAACTAATTCATGTTTTATATGCTTTGTTTAAAATTTCTAAGACTCATTCCAATATGGTTATGCACGTTTTAGGCTTGTTGGGTCGTTATGGACATATTTAGTGTAAAATGAGACATTTTCGCTCCCATTTTTGAACTAATGAACCTAATGATTCATTTTAAACTAATTACATGTTTTATATGCTTTGTTTAAACTTTCTAAGACTCATTCCAATCTAGTTAAGCACGTTTAAGGCTCGTTGGGTCGTTATATGACATATTTAGGCCAAATTGAGGCATTTCTCTACCAACTTTGCACTAAAGAACCTAAGGACTCATTTTAAACTAAATACATGTTTTATATGCTATGTTTAAACTTTCTAAGACTCATTCCAATCAAGTTATGCACGTTTAAGGCTTGTTGGGTCGTTACGGACATATTTAGGCTAAAATGATACATTTTCACTCCCATTTTCGAACTCATGAACCTATAGGCTCATTTTAAACTAATTACATGTTTTATATGCTTTGTTTAAACTTTCTAAGACTCATTCCAATATGGTTATGCACGTAGAGTTTGCTGTTTCCTGGAATAAACAGAAACCATCACAGACACAAGTTCTTTATGTCTAATACACTCTAAAACATAAGTATGTAACTGACCATCAGTTGTCAACATAAAACCATCTTCGTCATCTGTTTCCTTCGGAAGCTGTTGGTTATCAACAACTTCAGATGCTGTATTTGGATAGCCCGACAGATAAAGTTCGATTAATGTATCCTCTAACCTTTAAGGAAGGAAAAAGGAACAAAATGTTAACAATTTAGAAATAGGAGTACCGAATAATCTGCAATGATAAGGTTTACCTCAAAGTAGCTGCCTACCATTCTGATGGTGGACGATTTTCAGACAACACATTGCTAGTGCACTCTCCTGTCAAAGATTCAAGCGAAAAACTGCTTCAGAAAATATGTTGGAATGAGTCTAAGAAAGTTAAAACTATGCATATGAAACATGTAATAAGTTTGAAATCAATCCTTAGTTTCTTTAGTTAAAAATTGGGTGCGAAAATATGAAAATTGGGTGCAAAAATGCAAAAATGCGAAAATGGGGTGAGAAAATGTGAAAATCTGCATAGAATTGATCAGAACTGTGCGCAGAACAGTGCACAGAACTGATCAGAACTGTGGAATGATCTGCATAGAACTTATCAGAACTATGCAGATCAGTGCACAGAACTGATCAGAACTGTGCAATGATCTGCATAGAACTGATCAGAGCTGTGCAGATCAGTGCACAAAACTGATCAGAAACTGTGCAGATCAGTTCACATGCAGATCAGTGCACAGTTCTGATCAGTTCTGTGCACTGATATCCAGCTTCAGAAAATGCAAATCATGCCTCTAATGCAAAATACTAGTCACATTGTGCGAACCTCACATATCACGCCCCAACTTGTTTTGATTATATGGCTATCAATTGAATTTATGCAGGAGATTAAACAATTTAATAACTTTGCCTATGGGAAATTGGGAATATATAGGTAGCTTACCTTGATTCAATATCAGGATTCTGATTAGTCTTAACCACGTTTCCATTATAAAGATAACTTGGGGAAGAGCTAGCAGTATCCAAGAAATATAGCACAATTGCCATGGAACAACTACAAGCAAACATAGCAATAACCCTAATTCATGCATTCCGCAACAACTTCAAACAACAATTAGGCAGAAAATACACGATATCAGATCCAAGCCAAAAACCCTCAAAAATCGAATTAAAAACCTTCATTCTGATCATTCTCAGTGCCGGCCTTTGTCAAACCGAATGTTAAGGCTGCAGTAAATGCGAAAGGTAAAAATTACTTTTCTACTCTACCAGCATGTCAAAAAGGAGCTTATAACTCTAAGCCTAGTGTCAAAAGGTGCAGGGAATGGATCTCCATTGCCAGAGGCTTCCAATCAAGTTGGTTCAAGAATGCCTGTACCCAAAGGCTTCCAATCAAGTTGATTCGATATAACAGATTCAGACAACATTACCACATAAAACTAAACTTCTTTAATCTGTAGAATTAACCATATTCCTGAATTATGAAGATCAATACTACTAATAATTTCTACTGGTTCAAACAACATTGATTAATCTAAGCAAGTTCAAATGCTCAAAACACATAAAATACTGAATGAGAAACAATGGGTGTTGGAAGGGCAGGGTTGGAAGCGATCCTACAGATGATCATGAGCAAACAGACTCAAACAAAATATTAGACGTACACCAAAAAAATTAAATATTAGTTTATGATCTTCATCACCCCAAACATCAGGCATATTCATCTTGCTCTTTACTTACTCTATCCAAACCCAGATCAAAATCTTAACTCTCTCAGAGTTCCCTGGAAATTTCTCAATAGGGTTATACCCTTTCCCATCATCATCAGTAGTCATCAACTCATCATCACTATCTAAAATACAATTACGATACGCTCGTGGCGCAAAACACAAAAATACGACAGGATGCAAAACCCTTCGACCAAATTGGCTACCGAATTTAAGAAACGCAGATACAAATTTGTACATTCAAGCAAGTATAACACCAAATACAATGTTCCCATTAAAATTATCTTGAACTCATAAATGTAAAGGTTTCATTGAAAATTAAGATATAAATCTACCGATATTCTTATCAAATGAATATAAAATTAGAGACTTTTAAGTGTTAAATATCACTTTCCAATTCAATATCCTAATATTTTTCAGTTCCTGGTTAATGAATTTTATTTTTTATTAGGTCATACAAATTGCGAAATTAATTCAACATAATTAAAATGTGGGAAATAATTAAAATTGGAAGATTTTTTTTTTATTAGGCCATAGAAATAGTTGAAGAAATTAAAACAACAAAATTGAAAAAGAGCAGGATACCTTTTCCGATGTTACAAGGCAGTGTTACAGGCGGTGGAGCAGAGGAGAAGAGGAAGGTACGTAGTTACCCGCGGTGAAGAAGCGGAGGAGCGAGTTGCGAGCAGGAAACCTTTCTGGCGGAGCAGGAAACCTTTCCGGTGGAGCAGGAAACCTTTCCGGTGGAGCAGGAAACCTTTACGGCGAAGGAACGGATCAAAGATGAAGAAGCATCGGCGATAAGATTTGTGTAGAAGGAGGCATGGCTATGGAGATTCCGGCGAAGATTTGTGTACAACGGATCTGATGAAGAAGTCTCTGATATTTTTATTTTTTGAAATTCTAGATCTGTGCGTGGTGGGTTGAGAAGATAAGATTGGGAATTGAATATTGCGAAATTTTTGTCTTGAACTGCAGCAAACTCAACAGGTGAAGGGAGCTGATACAGTTACATTGAGGGTATCTGGGGCCCTGGTACCCTGCCCAATTAGTGGTCCAACTAAGCAAAAAAAAATTAATTTTAAGGGGGGAAAACAGCATAAATGGGGGAAAATATTTGGTTAATGGCGCCATTTTGGGTTAGCTGAGCGGGAGAGATATCTCCATTCTTCCCCAATTTTAGTTCCCGCCCAAGCAAAAAAAACGATTCTAAACCAAATTAAAAAAAAACGATTCTAAACCAAATTAAAAAAAAAAAAAACTAATCCTCAGCTTACAAAAATAACAACGGTAACATTAGCTTATCCATTTTGTAGATTATCATCTAACCAACAAACACACAAGTTAGAGAACACCATTCTTCACCACCAAAGCCTTCTCGGAAGATCGTTTTTTTCCGTCGGGTTTCATCAATAATCCTATCTCCACTAAAGTGTTAACTTAATATACGATTATTTCCGATCATGAAATATAATTGAGATCGGCAAATTAAAAAGTAGAGCATCAAAAATGGATTAATGGAGGAGGAGAGAGAAAAAATTGATGTTATGGGGGTTAATTTTTGTGATATGAATTGACTGTATTTTGAGATAAATTGAGAAAGTGTTTGATATTTAGCAGAAGTATTGGGTTATCATGGATTCATGGTGCAGTAGTTGGCAACTTGGCGGTGGAGGTGGTACTCTTCTGGAAAATGGGGTTGTCAAGTTTTGTGTTTTTTTATGAATGCAGCTAAACGATTAAAAAGTTAGGGCATTCAAAAAACCAAAGGGTTTATTACCTTAGCCACTGTATATTATCATCTTCCCAATCAAACACACAAAAGAGAGAACCCGTTGTAGTTCATGTAATTTTATTATGTCTATTTATATAAAAGTTTGAAAATGTTAATAGGAACATCAATTGTTACTGTTGCTAATTTCATTTGTCTTTTTTACTGAATTCATTAAATTACATGAGTCTATTGAATCGTTTTTTGTTCTTGACATTAGAGATTTGTAGGGCGGAGGAACCTAAGCCATTTATGATCTTTTATTGTTATGATGATTTGTTATAGTTACCTAGTATTAAGATGATGTATTAGTTGTATTGTGTTCCAATATTTTTAAACATTACACTATTATACTAGTTTAATTTTGTTGTTTATACTTTGTGTAGTTGTTGTATAGTAAAAATGTTTTGTATTATATTTCAATATATAGCGGAATTGAATTAAACCCTAAACGGTTTTCGTATGAATATCACAAAAAGCGGTTTCAATTAAATTAAATTAAATTTACCATTTCCTTTTTTTATTATTTAATTTAACTTTAAATACCACATTACTGCTATTTCTTTTAAAGCTAAACTTTTTATTGCATATATGATACGTATTTAAATAAAACATAATACCTATTGATTGTATGTCCAAACCTGATATAATAAGCACTAAGTGTTAGGTTATGATACATATGACAATTCATAAATCATGCGGAAAAACCATAAAGCCAGGAAAGCATATTATTTACACATAATCATTTAGCATAGTTTAGATGCATACTCTTTGTTGCGTGCCTTCCCTAGTTGCGCCCGAACCGAACAAGAACAAGTCTTTAGGACTCCAAGTGTCGTCCCTCCGTAGATAGTCCACAGCACGTCCGGATCTCAGGTACTTCAGAATATTCTTGGCAGCAGTCCAATGCACCTCTCCTGGGTCTGACTGGTATCTGCTCGTAGCACTGAGTGCGTACGCAACATTCGGGCGTGTACATATCATAGCATACATTATTGAACCAATCAATGATGCATATGGAATCCCATTCATTCGTCTACGCTCATCAAGTGTTTTTGGGCACTGATTCTTGCTTAGAGTCATTCCATGAGACATGGGTAGGTAGCCTCGCTTGGAGTCCGCCATCTTGAACCTATCAAGCACCTTATTGATATAAGTGCTTTGACTAAGTCCAATCATCCTTTTAGATCTATCTCTGTAAATCTTGATGCCCAATATGTACTGTGCTTCTCCTAGATCTTTCATCGAAAAACATTTCCCAAGCCAAATCTTGACAGAGTTCAACATAGGAATGTCATTTCCGATAAGTAATATGTCGTCGACATATAATACTAGGAAAGCAATTTTGCTCCCACTGACCTTCTTGTATACACAAGATTCGTCTGCGTTCTTGATGAAACCAAAGTCACTGACTGCTTCATCAAAACGTATATTCCAGCTCCTGGATGCCTGCTTCAATCCGTAGATTGACTTCTTTAGCTTGCATACCTTTTTAGCATTCTTTGGATCCTCAAAACCTTCAGGCTGTGTCATAAACACAGTTTATGTTAAAACGCCGTTTAAGAAAGCAGTTTTGACATCCATCTGCCATATTTCGTAACCGTAACATTCAAATTGATCATGTCCAAATTAAAACCATTAAGTCCACATCAGAAACGATATGATCAGGTCATGTTCATATCAGAACTGATTTTTATAGATCAGAACCATTATATATCCAGACTAGAACTGATAGGATCAGATAATATCCAAATCATGTTCAAATCTGCAAAGATCTTGTCTACATCAGAACCGATCCTTACAGAACCAATATGTTCAGATCAAAACTGATTTGTATAGATCATGTCCAGATCAGAATCAGATCAGAATTGATCTGCAAAGATCATGTCCAGATCAGAATCAGATCAAAATTGATCTGCAAAGATCATGTCCAGATCAGAACTAGTTTGTACAAATCATGACCAGATCATAACTGATTTGTACAGATCATGTCCAAATCAGAACTGATCTACACAGATCATGTCCAGATCATGTCTAAATCAGAATTGATCTATACAGTTCAGTTCTAATCTAGACTTGATCTGAACATGATATGTACATATCAGAACTGTTCTGTACATATCATGTTCAGATCAAGTCTAGATCAGAACTGAACTGTACAGATCATGTATAGATCAGAACTGATCTGTCCAGATCATGTCTTGATCATAACTGAACTGTACATATCATGTCCATATCAGAACTAATCTGTACAGATCATGTCCAAATTAGAACTGATCATGTCCAGATCATAACTGATCTGTACAAATCATGTCTAGATCAGAACCGATATGTACATATCATATCCAGATCAGAACTTATATGTCTAGATCATAACCGATCTACCTAGATCATGTATAGGTCTATCTAATATAAGGAATAGTTAAATCATGAGCAAAGCCAAGTAAATAATAACAATATTATAAATTTGTGTAACATTTGTTTTACACGTAAGTCGTTTAATATTAATAAATGTAGATTTTTGTTTAAACTTAATTCTGAAAAATCAGATCAGATCAGACCAGACCAGATCAGATCAGAAAAAATAATTTCAGATCAGATCAGATCAGAATAAATAAGTTCAGATCAGATCAGATCAGATCAGGAGAAATAAGGTGAACTAAACAGGGCCTAAGAGTATTCTCCTTAAAAAAAAACTCTAAGGGTATGTTTTAATTCTGCTTCAATCGTTGAAAAGGTGCTTTGCTCTCGAGAACCCCCTTTCTCTAGATTTAACAACTTCTCAGATCTAGTTCCTCTTATTCTGTTTTTCTTTAGTTGTGAATTTACTTTTAATTGATCTAATCATCGGTTAATATATTTTTTCTTCATATTCTTATTTGTTAATTTTTTCCCTTTTTGTTGGAGTTTGTCGGTTTAATTTAATTAGAATGGCATGAAATTTGGTAGAATATAGACATGCATATTACAATAGTAGAGAAATTAAAATGTAGCGGCCAGTGGAAAATGCAGAGCTGTTGAAAATATGTACAATTGTGCATGTGGGCTTAGAAGTAATTTTGTGTAATTTGATTTTCAATGTATAATTATGTCAAAGTTATAATATTTTATTTTTATTTTCGTATTGTGCAACTATGTATAATTAAATATTCCATGGCTAAAATATGTTCAATATGTAACGTTTTCATTGTGTACCATAGATTTGCCATGAAATTTGAAAGTGAATAATTGTTCTAAATTATTTTCTTATTATTTCATGTCCATTAATTACCCTTTATTATTGTTATTTCGAATTTAGTCTCTCCGTTAATTGTGTGTGGGGTGATGATGATTTGTTATTTTTTTTATTTCCTAAGTTTCCTTAAATAACGAAACATGAGAGGTGAGGATTGGGGTTTTGGAGCCCCTACATTCTTCACCACTCTACTTTAATGGTACAGATCGATGTATAATTATGTCAAAGTTATAATATGTTATTTTTATTTTCGTATTGTGCAACTATGTATAATTCAATCTTCCATGGCTAATTCAATCCTATTCGATTTTACTAATGATTAATTTTTTAAGTTAAACAAAAAATATGGACGTAATGTGTTACTAACTATTATTTTCGTTAAACAGTTGCATGTTTGTTACTATAATTTTTTTAAAAAACAATTTTAAAAAATTAACACATTACAAATGAAATTTAACTACTTTGGTTAATAATTACAAAATAAAGTTGCTTGCATGAAAGATTTCAAAGGTGATCAGGGTGATCAAATCAACCGTAGATCACTATTCAGGACATCCACTGGATCAACCACACGATGAAATTTTCAACCACCTCTTCAACTATTTTAACTAATATTTTTGTACAAAAATTAATTTAAGTGATTTTTTTTTCGTATTTTGAAGTATTACTATTATTAACTATTCCGCTAATTAATTAACTTCTAATGTGTAATTTTTTGTAGTAAGTTAGTAACAAATCAGTGTAAACTTTACTTATCAGTATTAAGTTGCTCCGACTAAGTAAAAATATTGAACTATTGCATTACATATTAATGGTTTATCGAGTAACTGAGTTACACATAAGTACATGTTATGGTTAAATGTCAATGGTTGCCTCATTGTCAACTTGGTTACTCCACTTGCCTTCTTAAAGTGCTTTACACTGTCATCTAGGTCAAGGTTCGATTCTGAGTAATAGCCAAAAAATTCATACTCCCCCACCCCCCCCCCCCTTTTTTTGGTTTTTGCTTTTATTGTTTTCTTATACTTAACCATCCCTGACAACCAAACCCACACACTCGTGAGTCCTGCATCGCTTGAAGGATACATCAATGTATATGGCAACTTCACTGGACCAACTCGGTTCTTCAGTTTCTCATCTTTGTTCCTCCCTACAATCTTATCTTCTATTTCCTCCAAACTTATTACAGTCTCTCTTTGCCCGAGATACACCTGTTTGATGAAAAAATATGTTAATATGACAAACACAACTCAAACAACATGATTGATTCGCGTGTAAGAGTTTCCTGCAGTACCTCATCAATAGGATGTCGAGGAGTCGAGATAAAAGTTCTATAAGTGAAATCCCAAGCACAGTTTGGAACTTGTTTGAGATTGTTTTTAAGAATACAGTGTCAGGTTTTTTCTCAAGTTCTTCATATTCAGGAGTGTTTGGTTCTGGCATGAGCCTTCGGCTAATAGTTTGGCAATATCAAATCACGATATTAATTCAAGATCCATTATGCCCTCCAGCGCCCTGACCCTCTCTCTCTGTAGCCTGCTAAAAGTCATCTAAGAGCTTCATGGCCTTTGCACTTGCTATTCTTAGGTCCATTTTCTTCCTGTCAAAAACCCAAGAGTTCAGATTATTAACAAACAAGTAGTTATAATATAAATTATTGTGTAAAAAATAAATACGGCAACTATTTGGTTGAGTTGACCTTGATTGTCATCTTCCCCAAACAAACAGGAGTGAGAAACAAACAGAACATTGTAAAATCCGCCCAGATCCCCATCCTCTTCTTCGTCTACCTTCGACTACTTTGAAAAAAAATCAAGCTAATTAAGTTAAATCTAACAATCGACTACATTAGATTAAATCAAACAATCAAACTAAAAAAAAAATTATTTACACCAAATTAAACAACTAACTTTACCAGAAAAAAATCGACAAAAAATTATGATAAATTATCGCGCGATTGGAATTAATACAGATTCTTTTTATCTTTTACATCGCCAAATGACGATCTTCAACAAGGAAGTCAACTAAAAACTTAAAACGTAAAAAAAAATCAGGACTTTGGTATCATCGATGAAGAAAAAAAAGAAAAAAAGAAAAAAATGGTTTGAAATTCAAATTCAAAACAGGATTAAAAATGGAGTGAAAATTTGGACGTTGAGGTGGCTTCGATGATGTGGATCTGGCGAATTGATGAGCGGGGTATCGCGGGCCCACATACACCCAGTGTATGTGTAGCCTTTGCGACAGGTGAAGGTTGCGAATATTCTGAGTTGCAGCATTCAATACGGGCAGAAGCTGCGATTACTTCGTTTAATTGCAACTTGTACAGGAGGAAGTCCAAATACATGCCATGCATGAATTGGCAAATACATGCCAACCCAAAAAAAAAAGATAAATATAATTGTGAAATAATTTTGGGGGGAAATGGATAACGGAATAGTGAAATTGTAAAACGGGATGGTGACGTGGCATTGATGAGTTGGCAATCATTAAACCCCTAGCTGAGTCTTCTTTCTTACTGAGTGTTGGGTTCCAATTGCTAGACTCGCCATTTTCGAACATCACCAATTGGAAGAACTCCATTTTCGAACACCACTGTAATTCATACAAAAAAATAAAATCAAACCCATTTTTTTCTTCTTCTTCTCCTCTTTTTCTTCATCAAACCCATATTCGAACACCATTTTTTTCGAACACCACGTTTGTGATATTATTTGGGGGTTGCTCTCAATTTCGCAAAAAATGGAGGGCATTGGTAACGAAATTGGTGACGAAATTGGTGAAGGTAGTCGCGAGGTTGAAGTAGAAGAGGAAGAAGAAGACTTCATATGGAGGTATGAACCACAATCCTCCTCCGACGAAGAGGTATGAATCTAGATCTGTTCTATAAATTATCCAATTGATTTTTCATGGAAATGGCACTCATATGTTTCTGGAAATGGCACTTCACTCCAATATTTGATGTTTTATGGATTTTGTAGCAATCATGTGTTAGGGATTGGTTATTTTGTAGCAATCTGATTGTTTTTCGTTATTTGAAATTTATTGCGATTGGTTAATGTGTTGATTGGTATTCATCTATTGGTTTGTTGGTATGAATTTATTGATTTACTGAATTTGTTGATTGTTGAATTAATCATTAAAATGAATGATTGAATGCATTAATTAATCATTAAAATTAATACAGAACTTGGAAATGATGCTAATTAATGATGTAAGATTATAAATTTGATGGTAATTAATAATAATGTAAGATTTCCAAAAAGATTTCCAAAAAGATTATAAAGGATGATTTTTTTGAGCATTATATTGGTGTGTGTTCTGGTTTGGAATTGGTTGGTTGAGATTGGTAATTGTGATGGGGGTTGGCTTTAATGTAATTGTAGGAGGGTGGTGAGGATTGTTTCACAACCCCAAAAAAGCGAATGGTAGTAACTGCCTACGGGGAAGAGGAGGAAGTTCTTGAATTGAAGGTTGGTATGGTGTTTCCTTGTTGGGAGGAGATTGAAGAACAGTTTAGGGGGTATGCCAAACAAAAGGGTTTTGGTATTGCCCATTGTTGTGGTACGGTGAAATCTGTGGTTGGTTCTGATAAAGAGAAAGGAATCGGGAAAGAGAAGCGTAATTGTTTGTGGACTTGTGAGTGCTATGGTGTGCCGGAAAGAAGGCGCAAGGCATCCGATTCACTCCATGAAGTAATTGGGAGTGGGGTACGCAAGTCTAAGAAATGTCAATGTCCCGTACATGTATTTGCAAGTGTAAATAAGTTAGGAGAGTGGGTGATACGTAGAGCAGTAATGGTTCATGAAAATCATCACCCCACCCCTAGTAAGTCTAGGATTATTCCTTATAACCGGAAGAAGTTTTTAAGGGAAAACCCTCATGTGTTGAGACAAGCGAATGTATGTTCGCAATCTGGTATGTCTGTAGCTCAAACTTATAACTTAATGGCGGTGCAACGGAATGGTAGAGGTAGAATGCCTTTCCTACGGAAGGATCTTAATGAAGTGGTTGCGAAGGTGAGGAAGGCAAGGACAAGTGGTGGTGATGCGAGGGCAATGTTTGACTATTTTAAGAAGATGAAAGCGGATAATTCTGATTTTTTTCACGTGTACCGGCAAGATGCAAAAGGGATGTTGCAGGATGTTTTATGGGTTGATGCTCGTAGTAGAGCTGCTTATGAGGAGTTTGGTGATGTTGTCTGCTTTGATAGCACGTACTTGACCAATAAATATAAAATGCCGTTTGCGAACTTTGTTGGTGTGAATCATCATGGTCAGAGCATATTACTTGGATGTGCGCTTGTTTCGCATGAAAATAGTGACACTTTTGAGTGGATTTTCGGCAATTGGTTAGAATGTATGGCTGGTAAAGCCCCAATTGGGATATTGACTGATCAAGATCCCGCGATGAGGAGGGCTTTGAGAACAACCATGAGCAATACATGTCATAGGTGGTGCATATGGCACATTCTTCAGAAGTTTAGTAGGAAGCTTGGAACGCATGTAGATTACCCCGATTTAAAGGTAGACTTGGAGCGTGCAATATATGATAGTCTAACATGTGATGAGTTTGAATTAAATTGGGCAACAGTGATGGAGAGGTACCAGGTTGATGATGATTGGCTTGAAGGTACATTCTCCGTCTCTGTGAATTATATATTTAATTTGAAAAAAATAATCTAAACTGATGCGTGCACACCACCACTGATCTGTGCACACACCACCTCTGATCTTTGCACACCCCTGATTAGTGCACCTGATCAGTGCACCTGATCAGTGCACCTGATCAGTGTACCTAATCAGTGTACCTGATCAGTGTACCTGATCAGTGCACCTGATCAGTGTTCTTTGATCAGTGCACCTGATCAGTGCACCTGATCAGTGTACCTGATCAGTGCACCTGATCAGTGCACCTGATCAGTGTACCTGATCAGTGTACCTGATCAGTGCACCTGATCAGTGTTCTTTGATCAGTGCACCTGATCAGTGCACCTGATCAGTGTTCTTTGATCAGTGCACCTGATCAGTGCACCTGATCAGTGCACCTGGTCAGTGCACCTGATCAGTGTACCTGATCAGTGCCCCTGCCACATGTTCCTGATCAGTGCTTTGATCAGTCTACCTGATCAGTGATCCTGATCTGTGCAACTGATCAGTTACCTGAGTTGTTGGTGAAATTCATCTTATCAGGGTTGTATGCGGAAAGGAACATGTGGGTTCCTGCGTATGTGAAGCATTTATTTTGGGCTGGCATGAAGACGACCCAACGAGTTGAAAGTATAAACAGCTTTTTTGATCAATTTGTACACAAGCATACTCATTTGTATGAGTTTGTTGAGGCTTATTGTGAAGCAATGGAGGCAAGGGCAAATGAAGAAAGTATGGCCGATACGAGCACTGCGAGAAATATAAGGCAAATTGTCACCTGTTTCCCAGCTGAGGAACTTTTCCAGAAATTATACACGGACGCCAAATTTCATGAGGTCCAAAGAGAGTGTAGTAGGGTACTGTACGTGCGGTGTTTGAGCAAGAAAATGTTGGATGAGTCTGTTGAAGAGTACGAGCTTGAGGATAGGGTTTGGATAAAGCCTAAACACGCAAGGAAGGAGATTGTTACGAAGCATAAGACAAAGTTTGTTGCAACGTATAATTACGTTACCAAGGAAGCATCTTGTGATTGTAAGCACTTTGAATGTCACGGTATAATGTGTAGGCATATGATATTGGTTTATGACTTGAATAACCAGACTGAAATTCCTGGCAAGTACATACTTCGTCGTTGGCGGAAAGATGTTGAAAGGAAGCATACGAAGGTCAGGGTGATGTACCACGACCCATTGAAGACAGAAGTTGTGTGTAGGTAAGAATTATTATTTTATTAAAACAATTATTATTTTATTAAAGCTGACATACCTCATAATGTGTACATGTTGTCATTGTGTATCTGTTGTTCACATATAATGTTTAATATTGACAGGTACGATAAGCTAATGGTGTTGTTTGAGCCTTTACTTTCAAGGGCAGCTACCTACAAAGAGTCGATGGATGTTGTTGTTGAAATATCTCACTTGTTGGCAATGCGTTTGGATGAGAAGATTGCAATGCTTGACAGGCAAAGGCAAAATGAGGATGTTGTAGTTGGTACCCCGTCATCTGTGTGTTTGGAGAAAGGTGGTACGGAATTGACCCCCTCATCCGTTGGCCAGTTACAACCTATTGGGGTACGACGTATGATGGTGTTTGATTCCCCACAAACGAATGAACATGAAGGAAGTTGTGCTGGTGGTGGTGGTGTATCGGGAAGCGTTGGAGGTTTATCTGGAAGCTTTGCTCGGGGTTTATCAGGAAGCTTCAATGATAGAATAAATGCAATGGATGCAATTGCAGCTGGTTTAACAGGTGGCTTTGGTGGCAGTCCTAGCCTTGAAAGCATAGATGTGGGCCTAGATGGGGTCCAAGAAAATGGCAATGAGGTTTTTCCTTTGTTAGATCCTCCAATACCTCCAAGACCGGCCCATAGGACTACTAGTTACCGGTATAGGTCATGTACCGAGCGTCTGAAGCGGCCAATTACCCAAGAACAACTAATGAACAGAGAGACTCTAACTCCTAGCTCAACCAATGATGTTGGTCCTTCTTCTCCTTGTCCTCCATGTCCTCCATGTCCTCCTCCATGTCCTCCTCCTCCATGTCCCCCTCCTTGTCCTCCATGTCCTCCTCCAGCTCAACCAAAGGCTGCACCGAGGAAGGCAGCGGCACCGAGGAAGACAGCGGCGCCAAGGAAGCCTGCGGCACCCAGGAAGCCTGCGGCACCCAGGAAGCCTGCAGCAGCACCCAGGAAGCCAGCAGCACCCAGGAAGCCACGGAAGAGCAAGAAGGTTGATGAGCAACAACTTATAGTGCATCCGCAGCAACAACAACCGCAACAAAACTTCGTGCATCCCCAGCCACCCCAACAGGTAATTTACAAAGCTTTCATTATACAAGTTCATCTTTCGTCTGAAATATAGTTTAAGTTAGTTAATTAAGCTAGTTATGTAGTTTAAGCTAGTTAATTAAACAATTAAGCTAGTTAATTAAGTAAAATAGCACCAGTTGGAAATTAAGTCTATTTTAGTAAAATAGAACCAGAAGAATTGGTTTTGGCAGTTGGAAATTAAGTCTCTGATTTTTGGCAGTTTCAAAGTAATGATTTGGTTTTGGCAGTTGGTCTGTTAGTTTGGTTTTGATTTGGAAATTAAGCTTCTTATTTGATTTGATTTGATTTGGTTTGGTTTTGAATTGATTTGGTTTGGTTTTGATTTGGAAATGAAGCTGCCTTATTTGATTAAGTTTGATTTGATTTGATTTGGTTTGGTTTTGGCAGTTGGATCATCCTTATTTGATTTGATTTGGTTTTAGCAGTTGGATCTTTATTTTCAGAAATTAAGTCTAGTAGTCTGTTTCACTGTTGGAAATTAAGTGGACAAGTTGGATCTTTATTTTCACTGTTGTTTTCAGGATTTTGTACAAAGTGTTGGTGGTATACAAATGTTGGATGGTTCCTTTAGGTACTATGCCCGGCCTATTTCAGCTCCCGGATGTGTATATCAACAACAACGACCATATGTTAGCGATGGATATATTGATGGCTACATACACCCGTCTGTGGACCATGTCACGTTTGGTTCTCCTCAATCGGGGCATTCTCAAATGGTGCATCCTCAAATGGGCCATCCTTGTCAAATGGGTCATCCTACTCAAATAGGTCATCCTTCTCAAATTGTCCATCCTTCTGAGGTGAGCCATCCGTCTCAAATGGGCCATCCGATCCCTGTTATAAACTCGTACCATCCTGGGTCGTCTTCTTGTCAAGGGTGTTCCTCCTCCGTAGGTCAGTTTCGTCCACTAAACAACATCAACAACAACACTGCTATTGTTTATAATAACCATTTTCCTTCGTTTACGCAAAATGGAAGTGTTTCTATGCAACCTGTTTCAGGCAACGATGGTGGTTCAAAGGCGACGATGGTGGTTTCTAGATTTATACAAAATATGTTGTTGGGAGGAAATGGCGAATGTTAAGGACTTGTAATTCATTCAATTGGAATAGTTGTTGTGTTTGTGATTTACTCAATTGGAATAGTTGTTCTGTTTGTGAATTTATTTTCCTTTGTTAGTGCGTAATTTCGAAGGCCCATATGCATATTCAAAATTGGAGTATCCAAACATACGTTGTTTTTTTATCACTAATTTACATAAAATGGCATTCATGTACATAAAATGGCACTCATTTACATAAAAATGAAGTTATATTGCATGGCCCATATAAATGGCCCATAAAAATGATACTCATTTGCATGAAAATGGTTTTCGTTTACAAAAGTGGTACACAATTACAAAAAGTGGTATTCATTTATATTAAAATGGTATTACTTTTACAAAAGTGGTACTCATTTAAAGGTGTTATTCAAGATATATGGTATTAAATTAACACAATTACAAAATGGTTTTCGTTTACATAAAAATGGTACACAATTACAAAAAGTGGTATTCATTTATATTAAAATGGTATTACTTTTACAAAAGTGGTACTCATTTAAAGGTGTTATTCAAGATATGTGGTATTAAATTAACACAATTACAAAATGGTTTTCGTTTACATAAAAATGGTACACAATTACAAAAAGTGGTATTCATTTATATTAAAATGGTATTACTTTTACAAAAGTGGTACTCATTTAAAGGTGTTATTCAAGATATATGGTATTAAATTAACACAATTACAAAATGGTTTTCGTTTACATAAAAATGGTACACAATTACAAAAAGTGGTATTCATTTATATTAAAATGGTATTACTTTTACAAAAGTGGTACTCATTTAAAGGTGTTATTCAAGATATATGGTATTAAATTAACATATATGGTATTATTCAAGATATATGGTATTAAATTAACATATATGGTATTAAATTATCTTTATTATGGGATTCTTTAATATTCTTTGAAAAGTTATAAATAAACTAAATTTATAAATAAACCATGTTCACTTGAATAAATAAACCATTTATAAATAAAAGTTATAAATTGGATTGATTATTAAACCATGAATTTTATAGATTAAACTATGATTAATCATTAATTCCTTTAAACTAACAATGAATGAATCATAAATCGAATACATAAATCGAGCTACAAACCCTTATTCAAATGATTTAAAGGGAACCATGTTCGCTTGAGTCACCATGTTTGAATCATTCGTGAAATCGATTCATAATCGAATCATTAATTCATCGAATTAATTCATCGAATCCATCGAATCATAATGAAATCATAATACGAATGATGTGAAATCGAATCATTATTTATAAGTAAAAGTATCGAATCGTATATCGAATCATTAGAATGATTTTTGATTCATATGCCGAATTAGAAATCGAATAATCTATCAACCTTAGGGTCAACCATATTCAAATAATTAACCATTTTACTCAAATATCACTCTAAATTCAAAATTAAAAATTAAAAATTTTAACTCTAACTTCAAAATTGACAATATTACCAATCCCTAAAATGGTATTTAATAATTTAACAATGACATTGATTTCTGAAAAATGGTTTAACATACATTTAGAATGGTGTTATATTGTCAAAAATGGTGTCAGTCATCCCCAAAAATGGCATTCAAAAACAGAATACAATTTTACACCATGTAACCCTAAACCCTAAACCCTAAACCCCATACCCCAAACCAAACCAAACCCAAAACCCTAAACCCTAAACCCCATTAAGTCACACCAAGTCACTACATCACGTACATAATTCGAATTAATTAATCAAAACATTACACCATGAATCCAATCATCCTTATTTACATAATTACCGAATATCCTAGTTCAATATGGAATGGAATTGAATCATCAATCATTCACCTTATTCAACTCTCCATTTGAATCATTAATTTGAATACATAGTAGAATCGAATTGTGAATCACAATTCATGATTTTATACGAATCATTATCCATGATTTAACTCTCACCTATAATTACACACCCTAAAATTAAAATTAATCAAATTAATGATTTAATTCAAAATTTCCAAATTTAATTCAAAATACATAAAAATGGTATTCAAATAGGTAAAGTGGTATTCATTTGTGAAATGTGTGGCACTGTGTTGTCAAAGGTGGTGTTATGGTTAAATAAAGTGGTAGTAAGATATCTACAATGGTATTAAGATATCTATAATGGTATTAAGTTATCTTTGAAAAGTTATGTTTTATAATTAAAATCATAATATAGCAATTGTAATTGGATTGATTATTAAGTCATTCACCATATTTTATTTTCCAAAGTAAGATTCCTAATTATTCACTCATTAACCATCAAATTCCCATTCAAATGATTTAGAGGGAACCATGTCCTCTTAAGTAACCATGAGTCTTATGTGAATCGTAAATTTGGATCATTTGTATAATTGAATCATAAATCGTTATGTGAATATGAATCATAAATCGAATCGTTAAATCATATCCTTAATTTCATACAATATTTAAACTCTTAATTGTAGAAATTAATCCTAATTTCAAAATTAAACCATACTTTACTTCACTCTAATCATTTTCTAAAATTAAACCATACTTCACTCGTTTATACATGGTACTGTTTTATGAAAAATGGTATTACTTTATAAATAGTGTGCCACTATTTTCTCCAATATGGTACATAGTCATCAAAAATGGTTTTATTAATAGAACAATGGTGTTATTTGTTATAAAAATGGTACTCATTGCACTTAATTTACATTGAATGGTTCTCATTATTAAAAAATGGTATTCGTGTTATATAAATTGGTATTAAGTGTATGATTATGGTGTTAAGAAGGGTACAAAATTGGTACTGTTTTTTGAAAAAAATGGTGCGAATATGGTCATATTTTGCAAAGACTTTGGGCCATATTTTGCAAAGATTTGGAAATATTCATCCTGCAAAAAAATACATCCTCTAGCCTGAAATATTCATCCTGCAATCCATCCATGATCACAAATTCTTGATGCAACTGCAATATTATCCATGATCCTAAATCGATCCTAAATCGATCCTAAATCGCAACAACAACAACAACATTATCCATGATGCAATATTATCCTAAAGTCTTCCAACAATATACATCCTAAATATTCAACAAAGTCTTCCAACTACCAAATTTACAAATTAATAACAATTTATCCAACAACTATGATCACCCACATTATCCTGCAAATCATCCAAGAACCAGTTTAGGGCAAACCACTACTACCCCCCCTTGTCCTAGCTCGAGGCAGCATTGCTTCAAGCATGGCGTAAGTCACGTCATTGTATTCCGACAGCAAGTCGTCAAGCATTAAGGCCGTTCTTAATTTCACCAAATCATGCTACAAAATCAGGAAAAATGTAAGTCCTACTACTATGTTGGACCAAAATCTTGAAGTTGAAGTTGAGAAAATTATACTTACCACTTCATACTGTGCCACGAACCGAGGCGCACATGCCTTCATGCAGCTTAACATTATAACCCCGCACGACTTACTACAACACATTTACACATTTTTAAGTCAAACAAGTAATAAACTTTACAGGCACAAATAAACCGCATATATACTTACTTGTCCACATTGCCTGCTATGTTGATGACCTCAGTACGCCAATTGCTCATTGTCCCTGTCTGGTATCCAGGTACATTCACCTCGAACATGGTGTCCATTGCATTAACCTGGTACGAGTATACCAATATTCACATATTTAACTCCAACAAACTCCTACAAATTTATGAAAATCAATACAAAGTCAAGTCCTCAACATTTACCAGATCATTAAGGTTATCGGCATGTTTCTCCGCTGGGTTTTTGAAGATCGAATCAATCAATCTTATTGCCTTCCCCTTAATTTCAAAACAGACACCCCACCAATGTTCTTTGACCAGTACGGGGACAAATACCTGTAACACACAGGTGTCCCGTTATAACTGCTTCACTTAAAAATTAACCACACATATATTAAACCATAAAACATACCGTCGCTAGAGAAGTAAACGAGATGTTTTTCAGAACCTTGCCGTACTTGGTGCCTATGATGTAGTTGGAGTCTCTGGGTTCCAATACCCTTAACTTTGAACCAAGAAAAACAACAGTCAGATAATACAAACCAACATAGATGGGAAAGAAAAATAAAGTTAACCCGACAATACTTACGGCAAAATCAGGAGTCAGCAATACCCTTTCACTCTTTCCAACGAACTCCTTCACCCTCCACACCTTAGTGTACAGAAAGGACGCCATCCGAACATACCCGAAACTCACACATTGGCTCGCCATCAATGTGCGGTAACAATCCCTTTGATCAGCCACCCCACCATCACAGCTAATCATCTCTGGTCCCGGGCTACATACAATTCATTTGCAATTTAGAGCCACATTCAATAAATATAAATAAACGTAAACGATTTATTTAAATATTCATACCAGGTGGAGATGTTCCTTGATGACCGCCAAGATCGGATGAATACAAGGACACGGTTTGCAAACGCTGTAATTCTCTGTGGATTCGTAGACAACTCATACACAGCAGAAGACAACGCAGGCTTAGTCACTCTCTTGGGCCCAGTCCGGGGAGTAATTGCTGGCTCGTTCTCTTTTTCTTTCTCTTTTCCTTTATCTACAATTGTCACTTGCTCAACATTTGTCACTTGCTCAACTTTCTGGTGGAACGGCGGCTGCGGTGGAACGGCTGCGGCGTCTGATTTCTTTGAAGATCCAGTTGTAGAGTCTAGCATCTCCTCAGACGAAAGTTGATTAGCTAGCTTCACACACGAAGCTGCCACCATTCCAACCTTCCCAACAGGACCTTCCTCGACCTGAACAGGTGCCGCAGCAGTCGAGAGACCATTCGAAACAGCAGCTGAAACACCGCCACCCCCACCACCAATGTTATAGTGGAACGAACCAGAATCCCCTGCTGAGTAACCCCCACCAGCAATGTTCTTTCCACCTGATCCTCCTGAACCTCCCGATCCTTCTGATCCTCCTGAATTCTTTCCACTTGCAAATGCATCAAAGCCGATCGGTGCTCGAGCAGCAGCATCGTAGCCTTGACGAGGAGCGTTCTCAAACCCAGGAGGACCTAGACCTAGACCTACACTTACATCATCACCACCCCCTCTTCCCATACCCCCAAGAAAACCATAAGGCCCTCTTCCAATTCCCATACCACCAGCCCCTCTTCCCATTCCCATACTCGTACCAACACCGTAATCACCTCTGCCAACAAACCGCCTAGTGCCCCCAAACCCACTAGTGCCAACCAACCCACTAGTGCCAACCAACCCACCACGAGGCCCAACCCAACCACTGCCAGCAAACCCCCCAGTGCCAACCAAACTACCACCCCACCCACTGCCATCACCACCAACACCCATACCACTACCGCTCGCTAACCATTCCCTCTCGGACACAGCATTCACAATCATACGCTCCAACTCGGGTTTGAACAACTCAAGTACCTGCACAAACCAAACATGGTGCACCAAAACAACTCAACTCAACTCAACATCCAAAACAATCATACGCTCGGGTTTGTACATAAATTACACTAACCCTAACCAACAATAACACAAAAACTCAATCTAAATTCAATCAAACAAGTTTCTTGATTTGCACATAAATTACCTGATGCGCCAGTTCTTGTACAGCGGCACTATGTCTACTTAGATTTCCTAAGAGGGAAACACCAGCATTTCCCCCTGCATTGCCAACATCTGCCCTGCTAGGATCAGTTTCCGTGCCCTTGCCGGCCAACGGCTCATCCACAATTTCAATCCGCCTGTCAACTTCCTTGTTTGTCAGGCCACTAACACTGTTTCTCACTTCACCATCATAAACCACCTTCTTTGACTGCAAATACATAAGTACCTCGTTAATTACAACGTAACTAAATATTTTTCAATCAAACATCAAGTAATTTTGTATTACCTTGGATCTACCATAGTCATATCCTTTTCTCTTGTCTCTCTTGATTGCTTTTTTCACTTCCAGGTTCCCCCAAACCTTCAACCTAGGTAAAGGTTCTACATCAACGGGGGTTCCCGCCAAGCGATCAAGGTAAAAAATCTGCAAATTTAGTCAAACAAGTATTAGAACTAGATTTGCAGTTATATAAAATCAAATAAATAAATTAAAATGTGACACAAATCTTACCATTAAGGCCACAACACAGCCACCGCATCCACGAGCATAACCATCATCGTAAAAACTCTTCAAAAACACTTCCACACGTTCCATCAGCCTATTATAAGTCCACGTGCACCAATCGTACTCCTCTGCCACACCACCCAACGAAACCACAGCCATCAATTTGTGTGACAGGTTGGTGCACATGGCTGTAGGGCAAAGTAAGTGGCCCACTACCACAGCCAAGAACGCATTCCTAAATGCTAGCTTCTCACCAGGGGTACTTAGAGGTATAACCTCCCCCGCTGAATCTTTCTCCCCCTCCACAACTTTGGCTACCTTCGCCAACAACACCATATCCTTCGAAGGATCAGCAACTCCAGTACCGTACATCTTAAATAGCTCAATGGCAGGACGTACCATTTGCTGATCCTTCCAATCAATTGCCACAGGTGCAGGAACATCCTTCGTTCCCATTGGCAGCCCAAAAATCCTTTGAACATGTTGCGGGGTAAACCGGAACACATTCCCATCCCCAAACTCTACATGCCCCTCAGCATCTACCCTGGTCATCAACCAGTAACAGAACCTCCTGTCCAACTTCCCCAACTTCATTTCCAACAACCCCGAGAAACCCATTTTCTCTACTTCTTCCCGTCTTGAATCATCCAGTTTCTTGATTAACTTGACGAACGACTCGACCCGGCAAATAATTTTAGGGGCCTGATTAAGAAATATTTTAAAAATAATACATATAACTTTTATAAATTATATAACTTTTATAATACATTACTAAAGAAATTCTAATACTCAAATGTTAAATCTAACATAAATAACACAATTTACCTTTTCACAAGTTCGTAAATGCGTCAAGACAACACGATTACGTGCCTTGACAATCTCCCCGACACTCTTGCTCTTTTTCTTCGAAACCTGAAAATATATTACGCAAACCTGTTAAAGCTTATTTAACATAATACTAAATTTATTTAAATTTATATTTTATTGCAAATAATACTTATTTAATTTAAAACAATAATTTAGTATTACTTAAAATACTAAAATTTACCTTCTTCGAGGCCTTTTTTGAGGCCTTCTTCGAGGACTTCTTCCTCTTTCTCTTTCTTGGCTCTTCCTCCTCCTCCGAAGAAGATGAAGACGAGGAATCACCTTCTGACCCTTCCGTGGATGACGCAGAAGATGAAGCAGAGCACTCCTCAGAGGAGGACTCCTCGGAGGAGGACTCCTCTTCACTACTTTCCTCCTCGCTGCATTGTACGTCATCTAGATCTTCACTTGCCTCCTGGTACACCAGCTTCTGCCTCTTTTTCTTCCTACTACCACTTGCACTAGGTTTCACAACATGCTTCTTCGGAGGGGTTCTCCCAGCTTTCTTTGAACCACCCCCTTTCTTCGTCATCTTTAAATTCCCCATACTAACTTCTACACAAAATTAAACCAGGAATGTCAAACTACACAACTAATACCAGGACACTCAAACTACACAAACTCGATCAACATCGATTAACATTCAACTAACAACAAACAACTGACAAACAAGAAGCGGGGGTTCCCTAACACTTTCACAACAACGGCAACAACCCTTACAAGCTTGTTGCAAATACCATGCATTCAATCACATCAACATACTCCTCTTTTTATAGAACCGGCTTCCGACTACCCAAACACCAATCAAAAAACAAGATAAAAAGGCAACATTTGCAAATACCATACATCGATACATCACAACTGAGACCCATCCACCACCACCACCACCACCACCACCACCTACACCTCCACCATCACAACAAGGCATGCCACCACCTTATTCTAAAAAAATCAATCAGAGTTTCATTATAAACAAAGTTATGACCAATTTCTATTTCGATGAATTGCAAATACCAATACCAAATTATTGCCAAAAAAACCTAACACTATTTCCCATTTAACCAACAAATTGAAACTACTTCAACCATTTAAACAGAATTATAAAACCAACTCAAGCAATTAATTAAATCGTATCAATTTATCATCTTTATCAGGAATGATGCAAGCACTTTATCACATTCAATTTATCATCTTTATCAGGATTAATGCACAAGCAATTCACAAATCAACAAAAATCCATTCTCACCAAAATAGGGTAAATTAGTGCGAATTAATACAATTTATGCAAACATTTGCTCAAGTGGTGTTAAAATTTATGCAAACATTATGCAAAAATCATATCAAGCCCAAATCTATAAACAATTGACAATAATTTCATATATATAAACAAAAACCCTAATTAATTTCAAATTAGGGTTTTACCTCGAAAATTTGGGGCTTTTTCAACAGAAATTCGATCAAATTCCTAGTGATTCTTGCGCGAAATTCTGTCACTAGAACTTGAATGCTTCCTCCGAGAACAAACGCACCTTGATTGAGTGATTGTTTTTAGAAATTCAATTTCGTTTTTTAGGTTTTCAGAAATCGCGCAAGGAGAGAGAGAGAAGTTGGAAGATGATTCAAGTGAGGAGTGAGTGAGGATGACAAGTTGGCCGTTACGGAGTCCACGTAGCCAAACGGAATTGCTTGCTCAGCATTTTCAAATTGTGCGCGAAAGTACCAATATGCCCCTGGCATGTATTTGCAAATACATGCATGGTTGCTATTTTGACGCCCTCACTTGTACAGTATGCCCGCGCTGCGAAATCCTATTTTTTAAAAAAATTTGCTTTTTCACAACTCGGGGTCACTGAATTCGCTGCGAGTAGTTCATTTAATAATTGACCCGCGTTGACCAAACCTCAGTTGCAACGCGTATGACTTGCGTGAGTTGCAACTGATGAGTTGCAAATGACATTTTTTCTACCAGTGCCAGTCCCAACTACGGTTGATCTTCTTTAAAAGATCCAAACTTTTGATTAATCTAGTGTGGCCCTAAGTTTAGGGGATCTCAACTTTAGATGGTCCTTAATCAAAATTAACGCGATAAACCGGTGACTAGTGACACATGTCACGTTTATATTGGTTATCTGGTTTTATTTTGGAAAAAAAATTCCTCATTCCAATTATTCGTAGGTTCTCTTCCTCCTCAATACAACAGGAAATATTATGATAAAACCATTGGAAAAAAAAAAGCACTTCTAGTGTTTGAAATCATATAAATCTTAACTAGTGTTAGTCCCGGACGACGTCCCGAATTACAACGTTGAATAATATATGAAGTATTTTTCTACGCACTGTTTATACGTGTTGGACCCCTTTTTTTAATACCTATCTGAAAATCATTTATTTTATTTGGATGTGGTGTGTTGTACGTAGTCTGTGGCGGATGTCCTATATGGCGCGTGAAAAAATTTGTAGTGTGTTTTTAGTTACGGCTCTCTCTAAAATTTGTATATATTTTGCATATTATGTTGCTTAATTCTTCTACGGGCCCCCTCATAATAGTGTCCGAGATTTGTCATTGTACGTAGTACTACGTATCTTTTTTAGTAATATTGTTCTTAATCCTTTTTTGGTTGTTAGTATTTATATATATGTTATGATCCATGGAGTATATGCTAACACAGTTGTTGACTAACGAATGAAATAACATGCTCTATTATATATATGTGAAAATGGACGAATTAAAGATGTAGGAATTATTCGAAATCATTTTCAATAATGGTAACAAAATTACATTTTCTTACAACAACTATGTTATGAAAATTATCAAATAACATAACACGTGTGAAAAAATAGTATAAATACACACTAATCATATCCAACTTAAATATATTTAAGTAGAGTTAAAAGGCATAACTACTTAGCTAAGATGGTAAGATTTCTACTATACTTTTTGATGGTCCCGTGTTTGAACCCTAAGAAAGTTTTTTTGTTTCTCAATGTTAAAAACACACCCTACGTGTCATTGTTGATGTGGCACTTTGTCATATTTAGAGAAGGTGACAATGGCGACGTAACATGCTTTGTCTTGAAGATTTAATAATAATATAGATTGAAAAAATAAATAAATCATATGATGTACTGAGAACTCCATGATAGCAGTAATATTCTAAGTATTGAAGAATCCTTAGATCCACCCAACCCCATCGAAGAATCCACAACCGGCCATTTGACTTGGCGATTATAACATCGCTAATTGCGCATTTTTGATGGTGCAAGCGTGTGCACGTAGCTCTAGGTGCACCGGGATCAAAACGACCAACATTAAACACAAAACGCTCATTTTAATTACATCCCGGGAAAAAAAAAGAACCATTCCCTTGAACAAAAGAACAACTCCCTTGACCAAAAGAACATTAAAGGCTATGTTCTTTTCAGCTATGTTTTTCGCGTTTATATTTGATTTGCTGTTATTTTTACGATATATATTCTTTGGGTTTTATGTTTTGAATTCAAACTGTGAAGAGGAGAGAGAAAATGTGAACTAGATTTTCTTAAATGGTTTTTAGAGAGAGAAAATAATGCAAATTCCCAAAAGCTCGTTGATTTTTCTGCTTCAACATCAAATTAAATTGATTCTTCTTCTTCTTCTTCAAATCTTAATTCTGCAGCTGATAATCAGATTTTGGGAGGTAATTTTTCAATTTTGTAATAATAAATTGTATGTTTTGATGATTTTGATTTTGTAATAATCGTGTTTTTGATGATTTTGACTATTTTGATGATTTTGGTTTTGTAATAATCGTGTTTTGATGAGTTTGATGATTTTATTGAATCAAATTATGTAATAAAACGCTGATTTCCTTGAAATCGTTGATTTTGATTATGTAATTACGATTTTTTTTTTCCAGAAAAGAACAGTTCAACGTATTTAAAGAACATATGCTCGTATTAAAAGACCACTTTCATTATATTAGAAAAATAGACCATTTGCGTTTCATAAATTGTTCTTTTATTTTATTGTGTTCTTCTTTTTTATTATTTTCAACTTCATTTTCGTTTCATAATTTGTTCTTTTTATTTTATTGTGTTATTTTTCGTGTTACTTTTTATTTATCCTTTTCTTTTGATTGCGTTCTTTTTCTGTTATTATACATGTTAACTTATTATTTTTTCAGATATTATGAATAATATGCTTGATAATTCATAACAGAATGATGCTAATAAAGATTCAGAATCATATGTTATTGGGGGACAAAGTACTTGCTTGTTCTTTTAGTCTCTATATTTGTTCCTTTAGTCTTTTCATTTGTTCTTTTTATAATACTCTGTTAAAAGAACAAAATAAAAACATGTGCACAGTTCTCATTATGCACTCTTTAAGAATTTTTCCTTTCTCCTTCTCTGTTCTTCTTTGATTCTACTTCCTATTTTTTCATTTTCTATTTTTCAGCAACTATATATATAATAATTGTACTTATGAATCATAACCATTAGTCATTTTAGAATTTTAGAAATACATTTTAGAGAGAGAAAGAATAGAGGATTTATATTCTCTCCACATAAGAGAGATTTTTTGAGAGAGAAAGAGTGAGATGGTGAGTGAAAGAGTAAAAATTACATTTTCTCCTTATTCTCTTTCTAAAATTCCTTCTGAATGTTTCTCGTTTGTTGAGAATGAGTGAATTAAGAAAAACACTAGTTCAATTTGGCTAGTTTTCGAAGCAAGAGAATCTCTGGAGAGCGTGATATCTACCGAGGATTGAGATCAGTTTTTGAAGATTTATTAAAAGATATTGATGCTCCTGATAAATGTTGATCAAGTGTTTAAAGTACGTTTCCTTGTTCTTTCCTCTAACGTTCTTTTCAAATTGTAATGTTCTTTTCACAACTTTACTGTTACTGTGTCATCAACATAGTTTGTTATTTTATATCAGTTAACATAGATTGTTAAAAATAAACATATAATGGTTTGAAAAGAACAAATAACACTTAAAAAAGAACATAGTCTGATTCATGGTAAAAGAACAAAAATACTTTTTCTAAAAATATAGATTTAGTTTTAAGTGCATCAAAAAATCGTCGTTTCGTCTTTTTAGTTAGAACATAAAATCATTTGAATAGAACAAATAACACTTAATAAAAGAACATGATGCGTGGGATAAGAACAAAAATACATTTAAATAAAAATATAGATCTAGTTTTAAGTGCATCAAAATATCGTCGTTTTTGTCTTTTTAATTAGAACACTAAGTGGTTTGAAAAAAACAAATACAACTAATAAAAAACATAGATTTGTTGTTCTTTTTGTCCCTTTCATTCTGTTCTTTTGTTTGATAAGAAAAAATAAAATGTTGTTCTTTTTCATTTGTTTTGTTCTTTTTTTTTTTGTTGTTGTTGTCGTTGTTTTTTTTTAAAAAAAAAATTTAATTTTGAGTTTTTGTTATTTTCTTTTTCTTTTGATTTTTTTTCTTTGTGTTTTGTAAAAAGTTGTTGTTCTTTTTTTAATTATTTTGTGTTCTTTTAAACTTTTGTTTCAATTTTTTTTTACAGTTTTTTTTTTTATTTTTTTATAATATTATCGATAATATGTTTTTTTGTTGTTTTTCTGTTGCATTTTTCATATGATGTTCTTTTTGAAAAATAGTTGTTATTTTTATAGTTTATCAGGAGAGAAAATATGTTACTCCCTCTGTTCTCGAATATTAGTCCCATTTGGAATCTTGACACTATTCACAATTGAAGATAATCTTCTAATTTCTTTCCAATATGTATTTCAAAACATATTCATGTGAGATCTTATTTTGTTCATCTTAATACGTAGTTTAACAATATCAAATATTTATATTTTTTTAACATACGTATTTGGAGATATTTACATTTAAATATTGAGTTGAAACGAGTTGAAAAATCAAAACAGGACTAATATTTGAGAACAAAGGGAGTATTTCATTTTCGTACCTTTTCTTTAGTTTTTTAATATTAGTGTTCTTTTCAGGTTTTGGTTAATGTTCTTTTCAGGTTTTGGTTAATGTTCTTTTCGTTTACTCTATTATGTTCTTTCTGTTTAGTTTCTTATGTTCTTTTTTGTTTTTTGCGTTTTCTTTTAATGTTTTTGCGTTTTGGTACAGGTGCACGCATAGATCTACGTGCATGCCCCTACAACATCCGCTCGTTGTGCTAATTGGAGTGTTTAGGCCCGACACTTTAAAAATAATCGGGTTTCTTTGCTGTCGTGGATGGTAAATCTATATTATTAAAACGGAGTGGTGGGTAACGAGAGGTTACAAAACCCTCAATACTCCCCTCTTAACTATGCCACGTCATGCTCACTCAAAAGGCAATTAATTATTCACAACTTCAATTCCGCATCAATCAAGCAGGAAAAAAAGGAGAATTTTTTTTAAAAAAAAGGAACTTTAATTACATTTTTAATAGTACTCAATTAATCAAACTTACATATCTTAAATAATTACAATCTAACTTAATAAAAATCAAAGTTTTCGAAATAAGCATAAAAAATAAGCAATAGGAAGAAATAATATAATTTCAAAAATAAACCTAAAATAATTTATACAGCACTCTTAAAAAGTAAAATGATAGAATCTTAAAAACACTCCATAAAGTTATCTTAAAAAATGTCCGGTTCAATCTCCAACAAGTGACAATGTCCATCAAAACCACACAATTAAAGAAATATAATATAGAAAATTGGTTTAGTTAGAATCTAAAAAAAAACTCTATAAAGTTATCTTCTAAAATGTCCGGTTCAATCTCCAACAAGTGACAATGTCCATCAAAATCACACAATTAAAGAAACATAATATAGATTGAATTATCTCCAACAAATGACATTGTCCATCAAAGTCACACAATTAAAGAAACATAATATAGATTGAATTTTAAAATTTGACAATTAGGGTAAAGATACTTTGGTAAAAATTATAATTTTTAGATTTAATAAGTTTGGAGGATTATAAAAAATGAAGTTTATAAAGACTAACAATTATGAAGCATATCAACAAAATATTTACGTAAGCATCATATGAAATTCATTTACTTTTATTAAATTTCTACGTGTTTTACAAGAAGAAAATGAAAAAAATGTGGGTGGCGGCTCACAACAATAATTTGAATTAGATGAGAAGAATAACTTGAATGAGATAAGAAGGAAAAAAACTTTATTATCATGATATGGCATCCGCAAATTAAAATTAACCACATAATCATTTTTGAAGTTTTTATTTGCAAAGGCCATCATGATTTTCTAAGAATGTTCCTTATTGTTGTTAATTAGTTTTTTAATTTGGTTTTTATGTTTATCCAAACATTATACGGAGTATTCATGTCATTGTGATATTGATTCTCTATAAACATTATTAGTTATTATACAGAGGATTGATTTAGCAAGATTATAAATTTAATAACCCCGTGTATTTTCAAGGGCACATATAATTGAGATTTTTTTTTTCTTTGGAGGGAAATACTAATTCGGAATTAATTAAAAGATGAGCGTATTTAAAAAGTCAAAAGCTACTACTTCGTGGTCTCTCCCTGCGACATTAGGGTTTGAGTTTTGCCCTCGTTTTTTCGAGAGTTTCCCTTGTATTCTGTGAGATCCTGACTATCATGGCGGATGATTTGTCGAGTAAATGTCTTGCTTTATCTTTATCTGAGGATGAAGAGGACATTGTGGACCTTGGAGATGTACCGGTGGATGGAGTGGAGGAGAAGGCAGCGCTCACGTTGGTGGGTAGGGTTTTGACAGTTCGCTCATACAATTTTGTGGCAATGAAGAATACTCTCAATCAGGTATGGTCGCTAACTCGGAGAGAGATTTTTAGGGAGATTGAAGGAGGGATGTTTGTGATTCAATTCTTCCACTGGAAGGACAAGGATAAGGTCTTGAACGGTCGACCGTGGTGTTTTGACTACAATTTGGTGGTGCTTGAGGAGCTTGACAGTAGCCTTCGACAGTCGGACATAACCCTAAATTCGAGCCCGTTCTGGGTTCCAGTTCTGGACCTTCCTTTTGATTGTCGAACGGTGGAGCATGTAACTGCTATTGCGGGAAGGATAGGCAGAGTGCTGGAAGTTGAGGAAGATGAGATTGTATGGGATAAATCGATGAGGGTGCACGCGTATCTCTTTGAATGTCTTACGTCCCCTCAAACGTAAGCAAAAGTTCAAGAACAGAAGGGGGGAGGTGTGTGAGGTTGACCTAAAATATGAACGCCTGCCCCACTTTTGTTTTAGGTGTGGCATAATGGGGCATACGGAACGGGATTGTGTGGAGGAAGTGCAGCTTAATCCCGATGGTAGCAAGAAGAACGGGTGGAGCATGTGCCTGAAAGATTCGCCGAGAAGGGGTCGCTCGGCCATGGTGGAGGAAATTTGGGAGGTATGGAAGGGGAAGAAGGTGCTAACATACGAATTAAAACCGAGTACCGCAGGGAGCGATAAGGAGGGCTCGCAGTCGACGAAGGAAGGGACTGATAGCGAGATAGACAGTGAGGGGAAAAGGGTAGGCGCTCATGCGGAGAATGATGCTGGCAGGGGAGCGTCGAAGCTAGGGAATGTGAGAATGCATGGAGGTGTCGATCCGGTGGATGAGCGAGATGCAGATAGGACTATCTCTCCGACTCCTATACTGCAACCGAGGCCCGCGTCTGTAGTGGGTGTTGGAGGGGGTCAAGATGCTAAGAGTGGGGGTCACCGGAATGGTGTGGGAAGGAGGAAGTAGACGAAGATAGATAGACCGAGGGTAGAATCCGCTGCAAAGGAGGCGGGAATAAAGCCGCCAGTAATAGGAAAGAGAGATCGTGACGATAGGATGGATGTTGATGAAGGTGAGCTCCCATTGAAGAAGCTTTCTGGGGAGTTTGTGTCGGATGCGTCTTTGGCGGAGGTTGGGGCTCTGCAACCCCGCCCGGTCCAATGAGTATTTTATGCCTTAACTGTAGGGGCCTGGGCAATGCTTCTGCAGTTAGTAACCTCTGGAATCTTGTCCGGAGGGAGGCCCCGTCTCTGATTTTCCTCTCAGGGACGAAGCTGAGTAGCGGGGAGATGAGTAAGGTTCGATCAAAGCTGGTAGGATACGACGGATTGGTGGTGGACAGTTGTGGAAGGTCAGGTGGAGTAGCGCTATTGTAGCTGAAAGAGGTGAAGGTGGAGTTGCGTACTATGTCTATACACCATATAGACGTATGGGTACGGAGCGGGTTGGGAGAGAATGCATGGAGGTTTACTGGTTTTTACGGCTGGCCGGAAACCCATAATAGACACTTATCCTGGGAACTATTGGCGGAGTTAGCGGGTCAAGGCCAAGAGCCGTGGGTGTGTGCGGGTGATTTCAATGAGATCCTCCTTGATTCGGAGAAGAAAGGGGGGAGGGAAAGAGCGGTGTGGCAGATGGAAAATTTTAGGGAGGTGGTGGATAGGTGACAGCTGCGGGATGTCTCATTCACTGGATATGGGTTCACATATGATAACGGGCAGGTGGGCAAGGATAATGTACAGTGTCGCCTAGATAGGGCGCTAGCTAACCAGGCGTGGCTGAGCTCATTTTCGAGGTCAAATCTTATCAATCTAGACCGAGAGTGGTCCGATCACGCCCCGATAAAGCTACGCCTACAAGAGCCGGTTGAGGAGCATGGGTCGAGGGAAAGGATATTCCGGTTTGAGCAGGTCTGGGTTGATCATGAAGGGTGTGAATGTTAGGTTATGATACATATGACATTACATAGATCATGCGGAAACAACCATTAACCCAGGACAACATATTATTTACACATAATCATATAGCATAATTTAGATGCATACTCTTTGTTGCGTGCCCTCCCTAGCTGCGCCCGAACCGAACAAGAACAAGTCTTTAGGACTCCAAGTGTCGTCCCTCCGTAGATAGTCCACAGTACGTCCGGATCCGCCTTAAGATTGACCAACTAGAATCGCCCTTAAGGTACTAGAAAATTTCGGCACTTTTATGAGCAAGATGTGTGTTTTAATTTTCTCTCAAAAAACTCACTTTTGAATACTTTGAAACTTGTTATAAATTGTGAGCCCTAGCCTCATATTTATAGGGGTATGGAAAGGGAATCGAAATCCTATTCAGATACAAATTAATTAAACCTAGAATCCTACAAGAACTCTAATTTAATTAATTTATCAAATAGAATTAGGAATTTAATCATTAACCGAACTCTGCATGTTTTAGGAAACGTGCACGAACACAAACACTTGCACACACACGCACGGCAGCCACGATGGGCCCCCATGCGTGCGCGCGAGCAGCAGCCCACGCAGCGCCCGCGCGCGCTGCGCGCTGTGCGTGCTGTGCGCGCTGTGCGCGCTGCGCAGCCTGCTGGGCCTGGCCTTGCGCTGGGCCTGGCGTGGCTGTTTGTGCGGCGCGCTTGGCTTGCTGGGCGATGGCCTGGCTTCGTGCTGGGCCTCGTCCGGCAGGCCTCGTCCGATGCTTATTCGTACGATGCGCTTCCGATTAAATTTTCCGATTCCGGAATTCATTTCCGATACGAACAATATTTAATATTTCCGATTCCGGAATTAATTTCCGTTTCGAACAAATATTTAATATTTCCGTTTCCGGAATTATTTTCCGATTCCGGTAATATTTCCGATTCTGACAATATTTCCGTTTCCGGCAATATTTCCGATTCTGGCAATATTTCCATTTCCGATAATATTTTCCGATACGTACCATGTTTCCGTTTCCGGCAACATCTACGACTTGGATAATATTTATATTTCCGATACGATCCATATTTCCGTTTCCGGCAATATCATCGTTTCCGGAGTATTCATTTCTTGCCTGTGACGATCTTAGCTCCCACTGAAACCAAGATCCGTCGGTTCCGAATATTCATAGATGGAGTATTTAATGCCATTAAATACTTGATCCGTTTACGTACTATTTGTGTGACCCTACGGGTTCAGTCAAGAGTAAGCTGTGGATTAATATCATTAATTCCACTTGAACTGAAGCGGCCTCTAGCTAGGCATTCAGCTCACTTGATCTCACTGAATTATTAACTTGTTAATTAATACTGAACCGCATTTATTAGACTTAACATAGAATGCATACTTGGACCAAGGGCATTATTTCCTTCAGTCTCCCACTTGTCCTTAGGGACAAGTGTGCATTTCCTAATTCCTTTGTCGCTCGATGCTTGCTCTTGAACATAAGGTAAGAGTTGTCATCCTTATTACGTCCAGAGGTGTTCCTCGGTTTCAGAGTTCAACTGATCAAATAAACAGATAATCATAGCCTATGATTCATCCGAGCACGGCCATGCATTTCACAGTTTCTAGCTCTCCGAGTGGCCTTGTACAACTTTTAAGCATCTCATCCCGATTTATGGGAGGACAATCCCAATCTTGCGATCTTGAGATTAGACTTCGTTTGATAGGTGATTACCTGAGCGTTGCCTTTATAGCCTCCTTTTACGGTGCGACGGTTGGTCAACGTCAAAGCAACCAGTTCTCAAACAAGTAATCTCAAATCACTCAGGTATTGAGGATTTAGTGTCTAATAATTTAATGAAATTTACTCATGACAGATTTTCATCTCTTACAGTAAAGTTTCATAGGTCTTGTCCGATACTAGTCTTCCCAAAGTAAGTATCTATGCAAATGATTATGACATTGCCATGTCCACATAGTTCAAGAAACAGAACTACTAGTCATCTTGCATTCTAATCGTCTAACGTTTTCTATGCGTCCAATTTTATAGAAAACTCCGATTAGGGACCATTTTCAACCTTTGACATTCAAGTTCACTTGATAGACATTTCTTAGTCACAGGACTGGTCCTGACAGTCTATCTTGAATATATCGTCAAATTGAAGGGACTCATCATTTAATAAACCACAAATTAAATGGAAAAATGAATTCATTTCATTTATTGTGAATGATTAACCAATAATGTTTTACAAAGATTTAAACTCTAAAACTTTAAAACATTAAACAGAGACATCAAAGCCATTCTCCAATATGCTTGATTCCCATAGCTGCAGTGTGCGAGTTGTGCTTCGTCTGCGGCAGAGGTTTAGTTAATGGATCTGATATGTTGTCATCAGTTCCAATTTTGCTTATCTCGACTTCTTTTCTTTCAACGAACTCTCGTAGAAGGTGAAATCTACGAAGTACATGCTTGACTCTCTGGTGGTGTCTAGGCCCTTTTGCCTGTGCAATAGCTCCGTTATTATCACAATACAGGGCTATTGGTCCTTTAATGGAGGGGACTACACCAAGTTCTCCTATGAACTTCCTTAGCCATATAGCTTCCTTTGCTGCTTCATGTGCAGCAATGTACTCCGCTTCAGTTGTAGAATCCGCAATGGTGCTTTGCTTAGCACTTTTCCAGCTTAATGCTCCTCCGTTGAGGCAGAAGACAAACCTAGACTGTGATCTAAAATCATCTTTGTCGGTTTGGAAACTTGCGTCCGTATAGCCTTTTACAATTAATTCATCATCTCCACCATAGACCAGGAAGTCATCTTTGTGCCTTTTCAGGTACTTCAGAATATTCTTGGCAGCAGTCCAATGCGCCTCTCCTGGGTCTGACTGGTATCTGCTCGTAGCACTGAGTGCGTACGCAACATCCGGGCGTGTACATATCATAGCATACATTATTGAACCAATCAATGATGCATATGGAATCCCATTCATTCGTCTACGCTTATCAAGTGTTTTTGGGCACTGAGTCTTGCTTAGAGTCATTCCATGAGACATGGGTAGGTAGCCTCGCTTGGAGTCCGCCATCTTGAACCTATCAAGCACCTTATTGATATAAGTGCTTTGACTAAGTCCAATCATCTTTTTAGATCTATCTCTGTAAATCTTGATGCCCAATATGTACTGTGCTTCTCCTAGATCCTTCATCGAAAAACATTTCCCAAGCCAAATCTTGACAGAGTTCAACATAGGAATGTCATTTCCGATAAGCAATATGTCGTCGACATATAATACTAGGAAAGCAATTTTGCTCCCACTGACTTTCTTGTATACACAAGATTCGTCCGCGTTCTTGATGAAACCAAAGTCACTGACTTCTTCATCAAAACGTATATTCCAGCTCCTGGATGCCTGCTTCAATCCGTAGATTGACTTCTTTAGCTTGCATACCTTTTTAGCATTCTTTGGATCCTCAAAACCTTCAGGCTGTGTCATAAACACAGTTTCTGTTAAAACGCCGTTTAAGAAAGCAGTTTTGACATCCATCTGCCATATTTCGTAATCGTAATATGCAGCGATTGCTAACATTATTCGAATAGACTTTAGCATTGCAACTGGTGAAAAGGTTTCATCGTAATCCACACCGTGGACTTGCCTGTAACCTTTTGCGACCAATCTAGCTTTGAAAACTTCAAGTTTCCCATCCTTGTCCTTTTTCAGTTTGAAAACCCATTTGCTTCCAATGGCTTGGTAGCCATCTGGCAAATCGACCAAATCCCATACTTGGTTTTCAGACATGGAGTCTAATTCAGATTGCATGGCTTCTTGCCATTGCTTGGAGCTAGGGCTCGTCATAGCTTGTTTGTAAGTCGCAGGTTTATCACTTTCAAGTAATAGAACGTCATAGCTCTCGTTCGTCAAAATACCTAAGTACCTTTCCGGTTGAGATCTATATCTTTGCGATCTACACGGGGTAACATTTCTAGATTGACCATGATTCTCACCAGATTCTTCTAAAGATCTCTGAGTTTCATCCTGAATGTCATCTTAAGCATTCTCTAGAGTTTGTTGTTCGACTCGAATTTCTTCGAGGTCTACTTTTCTCCCACTTGTCATTTTGGAAATGTGATCCTTCTCCAAAAAGACACCATCTCGAGCAACAAACACTTTGTTCTCAGATGTATTGTAGAAGTAATACCCCTTTGTTTCCTTTGGATAGCCCACAAGGATACATTTGTCAGATTTTGGATGAAGTTTGTCTGAAATTAATCGTTTGACGTATACTTCACATCCCCAAATCTTAAGAAAAGACACATTTGGAGGCTTTCCAAACCATAATTCGTATGGAGTCTTTTCGACAGCTTTAGACGGAGCTCTATTTATAGTGAGTGCAGCTGTATTTAGTGCATGTCCCCAAAATTCTAATGGAAGTTCGGCCTGACCCATCATTGACCTGACCATGTCTAGCAAGGTTCTGTTCCTCCGTTCTGACACACCGTTCCATTGTGGTGTTCCAGGAGGAGTCAATTCTGATAGAATTCCACATTCTTTCAGATGGTCATCAAATTCATAGCTCAGATATTCACCGCCTCTATCAGACCGCAGTGCCTTAATCTTCTTGCCTAATTGATTCTCTACTTCACTCTGAAATTCCTTGAATTTGTCAAAGGATTCAGACTTATGCTTCATTAGGTAGACATAACCATACCTACTGAAGTCATCAGTGAAAGTGATAAAGTAGCTGAAACCACCTCTAGCATTTGTACTCATTGGTCCACATACATCTGTATGGATTAAACCCAATAGTTCATTTGCTGTCATTTTGCCAAGTAAACATGATTCGCATTTACCATAATCCTCTAAGTCAAATGGTTCTAGAATTCCTTCCTTTTGAAGTCTTTCTAAGCGTTTCAAGTTTATATGGCCTAATCGACAATGCCACAGATAGGTGAGATCTGAATCATCCTTTTTGGCCTTTTTGGTATTTATGTTATATACTTGTTTGTCGTGATCTAATAAATAAAGTCCATTGACTAATCTAGCAGATCCATAAAACATCTCTTTAAAATAAAACGAACAACTATTGTCTTTTATTAAAAAGGAAAATCCCTTAGCATCTAAGCAAGAAACTGAAATGATGTTTTTAGTAAGACTTGGAACATGGAAACATTCTTCCAGTTCCAAAACTAGCCCGGAGGGCAACGACAAATAGTAAGTTCCTACGGCTAATGCAGCAATCCGTGCTCCATTTCCCACTCGTAGGTCGACTTCACCCTTGCTTAACTTTCTACTTCTTCTTAGTCCCTGTGGATTGGAACATAAGTGTGAGCCACAACCTGTATCTAATACCCAAGAAGTTGAATTAGCAAGTATACAGTCTATAACGAAAATACCTGAAGATGGAACGACTGTTCCGTTCTTCTGATCTTCCTTTAGCTTTGGACATTCTCTTTTGTAATGGCCTATTCCATCACAATAAAGACAGCTTGATGTGGACTTGTCCTGCTTTGATTTAGCATTGCCCTTGGACTGTCCACCTTTCTTGAATGGTCTCTTTCTATCCTTGAGTAAATCTTTGGCTTCACAGTCCAGTACTATTTCAGCCTTTCTGACAAGGTGAATAAATTCTGCAACTGTTTCTTCTCTTGGTTCACTTAGGTATAGTTGCTTGAAGCGACCAAACCCACTGTGTAGTGAATTGAGCAAGACAGAGACTGCCATCCTTTCGCTTATTGGTGTTCCTAGTAGACTTAGGCGATCAAAATATGAACACATAAGATCCACATGGAACCTCAGTGGGACGCCTACCCTCTGTTTAGTGCGAAGGAGCTGAACATGTGTTTCTTGGACCTCCATCTTATAACACCTGTTGGGAGAACTAACCTTTAGACCAGACATTGATTCAATCAACTCATGGACGTTCAGGTCCCTGTCCTCCGTACTTCCACGACAGATATCCCTCAGATTCTTGATGAGCGTAAAAGGTTCATAGGCTACAAACCTTTTAGCCCAATCATCAGGGATATTGTTCAGCATGAGACTCATAACCTTTTTGAGATCCGCATCCCAGGCGTAAAATCTCTCAGGGGTCATGTCTCTGGCATAGTAGCTTGGCATGGGATGTGACAGTACATACTCAAGTCCATTGAGTTTGACTATTTCAACTAGCTTAGCTTCCCATTCAAGAAAATTTGTCAGGTTCAGCTTGACCATAAGCTCAGAACCCATGATGATGTTTTGATTGTTGTTTGCCATATTAAAACTACAATTGAAAAGAATAAACAAATAAATAACCATTCACAGTTTCTCTTAATAAACTTAAATTCTAGCATACATGCATAATTCAATGTTTATTAAGCATTTTATTCAAATTATGTGTTCCGGCAGGTGTGAATAAAATGATTCCAAGATCCTAAAATCATTGAAGAACTAAGCACAGTTTGTCGACTTAATCCTAGAACATCTTAGGTAAGCAAAAGCCTTTTGCTAATAGTCTAGAAACTATTCTTGGTTGATAGGTACGTCTAAGAACTTATTAGGTAAACCTATCGAATTTGCCACGACATAAAAGGACTCCTTACTTATATCGTTGAGTTTCACCAAAACTAACATGTACTCACAATTATTTGTGTACCTTGCCCCTTTAGGACCAATAAGTAACACCTCGCTGAGCGAAAACTATTACTAGATTGATGTAAAGGATATCCAAGCAAGTGTATATTTTGGCATGGCACCTTTTAACTCAATTTTTAAGTTTGGAACTTAAGGCTCTTACTATGTTGGTTAGATTTTAAGTGATCTAAAATCCTTAATCATGCAACATAATCAAGCTTTTGATCTCATGCATTTTAAGACATATTTAAAACAATAAATAACTTAAAGCATGCATAAGATAAATGTGATCTAGTATGGCCCGACTTCATCTTGAAGCTTTGACTTCAAAGTCCGTCTTGAAAATCTCCGTGGGAGGCACCATTTTCTTCAAATAGGATAAGCTATAACTAATTACAACTATTTGATGGTTCGCAGACCATATTTGAATTGAAAAATAACTTTGGTACTTTAGACCAATTACATTCAAATTAATGGTACGCAGACCATATTTTCTATCCTATTTGGGCCATACTAGTCACTTCATAACCTGCAAAACAGTACATATACAATATATACCATTCACCCATTCATTATCATGAATGGCCCACATAGCTGGTTAGTAAAACACATTATGCATCACGTAAACATTTGCAGCAATTAATCAAGGGCACCAATAATCTACCAATTATTAAGTCCTTATTAATTCTAATCAAGTTGTTTTAACCTTAAGGATTTGTAGACCTAATCAAGAGTTTATGACTAAAAAACGCTCCCACTTAAACCAATAAATTTATATGCTTTACTAATTTTAAACATAAAAATGTATTTCTAGTCCAACCGGAAACATACAAATTTAATTAAAATTTAAAGCTCATATCAATTTATAATTGAATCCAAAAGTTTAATTTAATTTCAGTCGTATTTAAATTAATTCATGATTTTAATTTTAGTAAAATAATTAGAATAAATAAAATTTATTATAATTACAATATTCAAAATTAAAATCCAAGAAAATAATTTAAATTATTAATTTTAAAATTAATTAAAATTACGTGAACTGAAATTTTCAAATTAAACATTCAAAACGATCTTTAATCGTAACGCAAACACCCTACGCGTTGCACGCCCATGGGCCGCACGCACACAGCCATTGCTGGCCATGTGCGCGCAGCCCATGCGCTCGTCGCATAGCTGCTGCATCCCCATCGCAAGCCTCCGCACGCATTGGTGCTCGCTGCGCGCGCCAGCGCTCATCGCACGCGAGCTATCGCTCGCAGTGCGGGCGCGACATCGCTCGCTGGGCGCGCGACATCGCTCGCTGGGCGCGCGAGCCATCGCTCGCTGGGCGCGCGACATCGCTCGCTGGGCGGGCGACATCGCTCGCTGTGCCCGCGAGAAATGCTGGCTGTGCGCGCGAGTCCTCGCTCGTTGTGCGCGCGAGCAATGCTGGGCGCAGCGCTCGTGGCACGCGAGCTTGCGCTCGCTGCGCGCGAGGCTGCGCGCTCTTGTGCGAGGCAGCGCGCGTTGTGGCGCAGCTCGCTTGCTGCCCACACGCGACTGCCTTGGCTCGCCCTTCGCCCATGCCCATTCGTCCATTGCTCGTGGCACACGACACAAGGCAGGGCTGCTGCCTTGTGCTCGTGCACTACGCCCTTGCTCATTGCATTCGTGCCGCACGGGCGACGAGCTCCCTTGCTCGTCGTCGTATGCCCGCATTATACAACACCCCTTAAGGGTAACACGAAGCGTCCATTGCTTCGTGCGTGCAAGTTTTATGAACGAATCGCATAAAAATTTAAAATTTATATTTAAAATTAATGACAAATTAATAAATAATATTAATTTCATAATTTTAGGGCGAAAAATCGAAAATTTATTATCCAATTGATTTCCGATTGTTATGGATTCAAGTCTAGGTCATAAAAATTTAAAATTTATCATAAATTTACAATTTTTATGGTGGTTTTTAATCATAGGTTTCTAATTAAATTACAATTAATTATGAAAATCAAATTAATTCTAAATTATTCTAATTTTCAACAAATTAATCATAATTACAAATTAGATTGCATAATTAACAAGACTAGGCATTCAAACTTGTTAAACATATGCAGTAGGTCAATCAAAAATTCAAGATTTATCAACAAGAATCGCAAATATTTAATTTAACATCTTAAATTTACGAAATTTTGCATTCGAAAAACTAAAACCTTCGAAAAGTCATAGTTAGGCTTCGAATTTGAGAATTCTGGGTTCGGCAGAAAAATACTAATTTTGTCAAAATTTTAGAATGCCTTTTACATGCGGAATTGACACAAAAATCACTCAATTCGGATGAGTAACGAAGAAACTGCCGAAAAACTGCGTACGTATAATTAAATAAACGCAATTTGCAATTAATTAACAATTACGAAAATTAATCACCCCTTTTAATTCTTGCAAATTTGTAATATTTAACCATGTTCATGCAATTTAGATTATGAAAATAATAAGGGGCTCGTGATACCACTGTTAGGTTATGATACATATGACATTACATAGATCATGCGGAAACAACCATTAACCCAGGACAACATATTATTTACACATAATCATATAGCATAATTTAGATGCATACTCTTTGTTGCGTGCCCTCCCTAGCTGCGCCCGAACCGAACAAGAACAAGTCTTTAGGACTCCAAGTGTCGTCCCTCCGTAGATAGTCCACAGTACGTCCGGATCCGCCTTAAGATTGACCAACTAGAATCGCCCTTAAGGTACTAGAAAATTTCGGCACTTTTATGAGCAAGATGTGTGTTTTAATTTTCTCTAAAAAAACTCACTTTTGAATACTTTGAAACTTGTTATAAATTGTGAGCCCTAGCCTCATATTTATAGGGGTATGGAAAGGGAATCGAAATCCTATTCAGATACAAATTAATTAAACCTAGAATCCTACAAGAACTCTAATTTAATTAATTTATCAAATAGAATTAGGAATTTAATCATTAACCGAACTCTGCATGTTTTAGGAAACGTGCACGAACACAAACACTTGCACACACACGCACGGCAGCCACGATGGGCCCCCATGCGTGCGCGCGAGCAGCAGCCCACGCAGCGCCCGCGCGCGCTGCGCGCTGTGCGTGTTGTGCGCGCTGCGCAGCCTGCTGGGCCTGGCCTTGCGCTGGGCCTGGCGTGGCTGTTTGTGCGGCGCGCTTGGCTTGCTGGGCGATGGCCTGGCTTCGTGCTGGGCCTCGTCCGGCAGGCCTCGTCCGATGCTTATTCGTACGATGCGCTTCCGATTAAATTTTCCGATTCCGGAATTCATTTCCGATACGAACAATATTTAATATTTCCGATTCCGGAATTAATTTCCGTTTCGAACAAATATTTAATATTTCCGTTTCCGGAATTATTTTCCGATTCCGGTAATATTTCCGATTCTGACAATATTTCCGTTTCCGGCAATATTTCCGATTCTGGCAATATTTCCATTTCCGATAATATTTTCCGATACGTACCATGTTTCCGTTTCCGGCAACATCTACGACTTGGATAATATTTATATTTCCGATACGATCCATATTTCCGTTTCCGGCAATATCATCGTTTCCGGAGTATTCATTTCTTGCCTGTGACGATCTTAGCTCCCACTGAAACCAAGATCCGTCGGTTCCGAATATTCATAGATGGAGTATTTAATGCCATTAAATACTTGATCCGTTTACGTACTATTTGTGTGACCCTACGGGTTCAGTCAAGAGTAAGCTGTGGATTAATATCATTAATTCCACTTGAACTGAAGCGGCCTCTAGCTAGGCATTCAGCTCACTTGATCTCACTGAATTATTAACTTGTTAATTAATACTGAACCGCATTTATTAGACTTAACATAGAATGCATACTTGGACCAAGGGCATTATTTCCTTCAGTGAACAGGTGGTGGAGGATGCATGGAGGCGAGGGGGGTCCTCGGTGAGTGCCTAAACTGCTTCATGTGCGGCAGAGTTGAAGGAGTGGAGTGATAAGGAATTCGGGCAAGTGTTTAGGGAGATTCGGAAGAAGAGGAAAAGGCTAACAACTTTGAATAGGGGGGGAGGTCCGCGGAGCTGGTTCAGGAGCGACGTAAACTAGTTCGCGAAATCTCTGACCTCCTCCACCATGAAGAGGTTTATTGGCGTCAGAGATCGAGAGCTATTTGGCTTTTTTCGAGGGACCGTAATACGGGCTTTTTCCACCGCAAGGCCTCCCAGCGAAGGAAAAAGAACTCGATTTCGCACCTGTTGACTGAAGGATGATGTTCGGCACGTGGGTAACGAGAGGGTGAGCCAAGTTGCAATTGATTACTTTCGGAACCTGTTTACTTCATCGAGCCCAACACACTTTGAGGAGGCGTTGGAGGGAGTAGTGTTGAGAGCCACAACTTTAATTTTAGAGTTACTATTATTCACATTACTTATATTAGAATTTGTATAAATTTGAGAGGTAAATGTTGAGAATGATTCTCATCCTCTATATATTTAGTTACAAAGAAGCTATAAATGTAAGATGCTTATTTCATTATTGTAATGTGTAAAAAAAATAAAGAAGAAAAGGGAGAGAAAATAAGAGATAAAATAAAGGAGATATTAAGGAGGAAAAGTTTTATATTGAAAGACATATATATATAGAAATATTTTTTTGTTATCCTGGGTTGTAACCCATATTTGTTTCTCCTTTTTATAATCCTTGAAATTATTTGAGTTAGCTATTCGTAAATTGTATAACTCCTACATTTGGTATCAGAGCCACGTTATTTTCAATAACTCATAATGTCTACCAACTTTGTTCAGCCACAAGTACCCCAATTATCCAAAGACCAATATGAAGATTGGTGTATTAAAATGAAAGCATTATTTGGTTCCCAAGATTTATGGGAAGTTGTAAGCGACGGTTTTGTAGAACCGTCAGATGAGGAAAAAGCCTCATATACCCAAGAAAATAAATTTGAATTAAAAGAAATTCAGAAAAAAGATCAAAGGGCATTATTTTTTATATATGCCGGGTTAGACCGAGAAACATTTATCAAAATTTCAAATGCAACTACAAGCAAACAAGCATGGGATACTCTTGTTATAGTATTCAAAGGAGTCGAGCGTGTCCGGAAAATTAGGTTACAAGCTTTATGAGGTGATTTTGAGGAAATCAAAAAATGACAGATAGTGAGTCAATCTCATATTATTTTTCTCGTTTGCTTACAAATGTTAACCAACAAAAGCAGAATGGTGAAAAGATTGAAGATTACAAGGTCGTTGAGAAAGTACTTCGATCATGCAATAAGAAATTTAATCATGTATTACCTGCAATAGAAGAATCCAAAGACATTGATACATTATCAATAGAAGAGCTTCTTGGATCGCTTCAGGTGCATGAACAAAGAATTATGAAAAATGATGGACCTGCTATGATAGAGCAGGTACTTGAATCAAAGCTGACTTTAAATGAGCAAAGAGGTATCCAACGAAGAGGCGGTTTTCGTGGACGTGGTAGAGGCCGTGGAAACTATCAACCTCGTAACTATAATAATGAGAAAAAATTTGGCCGTGGAAGAGGGTCAAACAGAGGAGGAAGAAGTTTCAATGAACGTGGTAAAACAAAAGACATTCAATGCTATAATTGTCAAAAATATGGGCATTATGCATCAGATTGTTGGAGCAAACAAAAGGATCAAGGAAATCGATTAAATTTTTCTGAATCGTCGCAAAATAATGAGGATGTGCCTACATTGTTACTAGCACACGAAGAAGCTAGTAATCAACAAGATATGTGGTTTTTTGATTCTGGAGCTAGTAACCAAATGTGTGGAAGAAAATAATTATTTATCGATCTTGATGAGAAGATCCAAGGTAATGTTAGTTTGGGAGATTCATCTAAACTACAAGTTGAAGGTAAAGGGAAAATACGAATTATTCTCAAGAATGGGAATGAAGAATTTATCTCTAATGTTTATTACGTGCCTAATATGAAGAGTAATATACTAAGTATTGGACAACTACTTGAAAAGGGATATATTGTGCACATGGAGGATAATAATCTTCTTCTCAAAGACAAAGGTGGAAGACTTATTTCTCAATCGAAAATGGCGAAGAATCGCATGTTTCCGCTGCAACTTACCACCGAGATACAAAAGTGCTTTTATGGTGTCATAGAAAATGAGTCATGGAAATGGCATATACGTTTTGGACATTTACATTTCAATGGACTAAAACTCTTGCATTCAAAGAGCATGGTTCATGGATTGCCTACCATTGAAAACCCTAATCAGGTTTGTGAGATATGCACAATTGGGAAGCAAGCTAGACTTCCTTTCAGAAGGGATTCTCATGGAGAGCGAAAGCGCCATTAGAATTGGTACACAGAGATATTTGTGGACCGTTGGAACCAGTATCTCTGGGAGGTAATCGCTATTTTATCACCTTTATTGATGATTATAGCAGGAAATTGTGGGTATATATGCTGAAAGAGAAATCAGCTGCATTTGATACATTCACACATTTTAAGGTTCGAGTAGAACTAGAAAGCGGACAAAAGTTGAATACCCTTAGGTCTGATCGAGGAGGTGAATACACATCCAACATGTTCAAAAACTTCTATAGAAATACCGGAATTAGACAACAATTTACAACCTCCTATACACCACAACAAAATGGAATTGCCGAGAGGAAAAATCGGACAATTCTATACATGACACGAAGCATCTTGAAAGAAAGAGGATTACCGAAGCAATTATGGACAGAAGTTGTTGCATGGACAACTTATATTCTAAATCGTTGTCCTATAAAAAGTGTGAAGAATATGACTCCACAAGAAGCATGGAGTGGTGAGAAGCCAAATGTTGAACATTTTTGAGTGTTTGGGTGCATAGAATATGCCCAAATACCCGAGGCAAAGAGAAAGAAGTTAGATGATCATGGTGAAAAATGTATCTTCATTGGATATAGTTCACAATCCAAAGCTTACAAGCTCTACAATCCAATCACTGGAAAATTGATTGAGAGTAGAGATGTAATATTTAGTGAAGGAGAATCATAGAAATGGGACAATCAAGAAAAAGAAAAAGAAAGAGAAAAAATTGTATTTGAAGAATACAACAATAACAAGACTACACATACGAGTTTAGAAAACAATCAACCAATGACACCTTCGCCACAGAGAAATAACAATGAGCCAAGTTCAGCTACATCTGAAGGATCAACCTCATCTTCAAGAACACCTGTTAAGATGAGAAGTCTCAGAGACATCTATGAAAATACAACTGAAGTTGAAGAAGTTGATTTATTTTGCTTATATTCAGACCATGAACCCATCAATTTTGAAGAAGCTGTTGGAGAAGTAGAATGGATATCTGCAATGAAAGAAGAAATCCACTCAATAGAGAAAAATGATACATGGGAGTTGGCTACATTGCCAAAGTGCCATGAGGCTATTGGTGTAAAATGGGTTTATAAGATTAAAAGAGGTGCTGATGGAAGCATTGATAGATACAAGGCAAGGCTTGTAGCAAAAGGTTATAAGCAAAAATATGGAGTTGATTATGATGAAGTATTTGCTCCTGTAGCTCGCTTAGATACAGTGAGATTGTTGATTTCACTTGCAGCGCATCATAAGTGGAAGATACACCAACTAGATGTTAAATCTGCATTTCTAAATGGCATCCTGGAAGAAGAAGTTTACGTTAAACAACCAGAAGGTTTTACTATAGAGGGACAAGAAGATAAAGTGCTCCGTTTGAAAAAGGCACTTTATGGTTTAAAGCAAGCTCCTCGTGCATGGAATGCACGCATTGATGGTTATTTGATACAAAATGGTTTTACCAAATGCCCGTACGAACATGCTATCTACGTGAAGAAAAATAGTGATAATATTATTATAGTGAGTTTATATGTTGATGATCTACTATTCACTGGGAACAACAAAACTATGTTTGAAATTTCAAAGCAGCAATGTTCAAAGAATTTGAAATGACTGATTGTGGACTGATGAATTTCTTTCTTGGGATAGAAGTACAACAAAGTGAAGAAGGGATATTCATTTCACAGAAGGAATATGCCAAGGAGATTATTGAGAAGTTTAAAATGGAGTCGTGCAAACCCACAAGTACTCCCGTTGCAACCGGATTGAAGTTGACAAAAGTTGGAGAAGGGAGATTAATTGATCCAACTTTGTACAAGCGGCGCAGGATCAAAGATTCAAGCGGCGCATGATCGCCAAAAGAGTTATGCAGACTTGAAACGTAGGGATGAAGAGTTCAACATAGTTGATAAAGTGTTGCTCAAAGTGTCACCAATGAAAGGTGTCATGAGATTTGGAAAGAAAGGGAAGTTAAGCCCTGAGTACATAGGCCCATATGAGATCTTAGAAAGAATCGGAAAGGTAGCCTATAGACTAGCCTTGCCTATGGACTTGCATAGAGTGCATAATGTGTTCCACATATCTCAGTTAAGGAAATATATCCCGGATAAATCGCATGTGTTGCAACCGGAGACCATAGAATTAGACCAAAGTCTAACCTTTGAGGAAAGACCTGTCAAAATCCTTGATAGCAAAGTGCGTAGTACGCGTACTAAAGATGTGAAAATTGTCAAAGTGTTGTGGTCTAATCAAGAATTTGAGGAAGCCACTTGGGAAGCGGAGGACGAAATGAGAAAGAAATATCCCGAGCTTTTTTCCGAGGTTAGTTGAGTTACGGGGTCGTAACTCGTGTCTTTTAAGGGGGGTAGAGTGCGGTAGAATTTCGCGCTTTTTACCTTGTTTTCCCCTGTTTTATGCTCAATTTAGTGCTTTCTATTGAATTTGCACTTATTATTGTCCTGTTTAATCATGTAAAGAGTACAACAACTTAAAATTTTTGTAAATGAACGTATTGAAAGTCTCAGGAAGTCTCAAGTTTTGAGTTGAATTTTGATTTCCGAACCCAAGTTTCGGGACGAAACTTCTTTTAAGGAGGGTAGACTGTAATACCTCGTATTTTTATAATATTTATAAGTATATTTTATTATATTTATAAAGCATTTTACGATTTATTAACATTTAAATAATATTTAAATGCATTTTATTTAATGTATTTTAATTAATTAGAATATTTATTATTTTAATTAATTACGAAACGAATTTAATTCTTGAGTCGGGAAATTAAATGAGTTGCAAATGATTTTTAAAGCTTCGGGTTTTAAATAAAAAGTCCAATTCGTTTTATTAAACGAGCCCAATCAAAAGAGTTTAATTTAAATCCTAAGCTAGCCCAAATCATTTATTTCCTAAGCCCAACTCAAATCCCCTAAGCCTAGCCCATCAAGGGATTAGGGAGCCTATAAATAGGACTCCCCCATCATTAAATGAGCCCCTAAAATTCATAAACCCTCTTTTGTTTTTCTTGCCCCTCACTCCAACTCCCTCTCCTCTCTCTTTGCTCGGCACCCGCACGGCCTCGTGCCCTCGAGCCCTCGTGCTCGCCCGCCTCTCGCCCACACACACACTTGCCCTCCCCTTTTCTCTCGCAGCCCGCCCAGCCAGCACGCATAGCTGCTGGTGCTGTGCTGCTGTGTTGTTGCTTCGTGTGCATCGCACACCCACACCCACACCCTCGCTCTCTCGCTCTCTCCTTCGCGCCCAGCGCGCGCGCCCCCTCTCGCTCGCGCCTGTTGCTGCTGCCTCGCCCCTTCGACGCTGCGCGCACCCGCATAAAAGTCGTGTGTGTGTGTGCGGTATTGTTCGTGTGTTGTTCGTGTTCGTTTTCCAATCTCTTTTCGCCCAATCACATTAATTCGTGGTTGTTCCGTGCTATAGGCCGGATTGGTATAATTCTCTTCTTCCTTACCTATTCTATTTAAATTCCGTATTTTAAATTATTATATTAATATTGTTTTGAGTAATTAAAATGCTGGGAACCGGTTATGAATACCGTGGTTTGAGGATTTACGTGTTGTGATTCATTAGGCTTGTTTTAATTATTAAAGGATGAATTTTCAGATTTGTTTATTGAATAAAGCATTGATTTTTATGATAATAAACTAGTGTTACTGGGATTTTCAAGTTAGGGTTTTAACCTAGACCTAATGAGTCAATTGATTAGCATAATTAGGTGATGATTTTAATTATTGTAATCAATTATATTTTCAGATTTGAATAAAGGTTTAAAGTGTTGATTTTTATTGATTTTAAAGGCGGAAAAAGTATGTTTTCGTACTAGGGATTGATTTTGCAAATTGAGACGTTTTTATTATTGAAAAACGATTGAATTCTAAAGTCTTACCAAGGTTTTAAATTTTATAAAGTTGCTGGAAATTTAATGAACATGGAAATAATTTAAGTTTCATTATTTTGATGATAGGAGGTGATTTCTAGTTGAGTGCTCGTTATTGCAAAGTGGCCCTTACGCTTAGGTATTCAAGGTACGTACAAGTCTAGGGCGACCACACCTTTGTCAATGACATTACATGATTGTTGATGATGTGAATTACATTATGTGGAATCATGTTTATTTTGGTGAACGAGCATGTGATTTGTGATGTTGGATTTATTGGATAATTGTTGAACAAGCATGTTGGGATTATTATGAGTATGGATTTCATTGTCAATCATGTTGTTCAACATTTATGCATGTATGGTTTATTACACATGAAAGGGATGGATTATTTATTTGTATGCTATTGTACGGGATGTCTAGCATACTTTGAGCCAATTATTCGTACTTCGTTGTACTATTTATTTTACCACATGTGAAGGGTTAGCTCACGTAAGCCACCGCACATGTAGGGTTCAGTTGGGAATATTATGTATGAAATGAATTAGGATTTGTCGTGCAAGGGCACAACCCTCATGTTAATGTGCATGATGTGGAGTCTCACTTTGGTGAGGAGGAACATGGTAGTAATTTCACAAGTGTCTTGCCTTGTTGATCACAAGTCCTAAAGCATTTAAAATAAGATTGTTTTGGTTGTCGTTTATTAATTGTATGTGTGCATGTTGGTGAGTCTTGAGTTCGCCTTTAATAAAATATTAATAAACGTAAAGTGCAACCAGAACAAGCTTCAAAACTCTTGGAACGTATATACCTTGAGTATAAACAATGGGGGGAGTCTTGCCGGAAAGCTCGTACTCCTACTAATGATACAAGACATTGTTTCATTTATATTATGCGCAGGAATTCCGTCGGTATGGCCTGACACTCGGTATGGCCTGATTTTATTATTTATTATTTGGTGTATGGTTGGCTCCCATCACCTTTTCCCTTTGTGGATTATTCTTTTGGCCCGTTCGAAGCTTATTCTAATTAAATTGTGAGTCAAGAGTCGAGTCTTGTATTCATGATTGATTGTTTATTATTATATGGCTTTTGCATGTTGATCTGTACTTAGTGAGTGATGCATGTTTTAGTTTCATTTCACTCTATTCTTGTAAGTACTCAGCTTTTGCTGACTACGTGCTTTGTGTGTTTTGGTCATGGCATTTGCCTTAATGACCCTATGATGATCTATCATTTGCACTTGCATTGATGGGGAGTAGAATAAAATAGCAGGTTGGTAGATCGGAATCATGTGGCTTGGGATGATCGAGAGAGTTGCATGTTTTCGTATTTTGAACTATTTAATAATACTTTAATTATGTTTGAAATGTTTGAAACTATTTATGTTTTGGGTTTTGGGCCATTATGGTTCCAAATTGTAGGAGGCCTCAATATTTCATTAATTATGTTTTAAAAGTTAGTTGACATTTAATTCCGCTGCGTAATTCTGGTAATAGCCTTAACCGTTATCATGGTGGCAGTAATACTTTAGTAATTCCTTTATTTTAAGTTGGAAAATGGTTTTACAAAAGAAAGAAATTATTAGGGTGTTACAATGGTTGAGGAACTTAGTGAAAGAAATTGATCATGTTCAAGAAGGACCAACTACAATCTATGTAGATAATGTGTCAGCAATAAAACTTGCTAAAAATCCAGTACAACATGGAAGAAGTAAACATATTGATACTCGATTTCATTTTCTCCGAGAACAAGTTAAACAAGGAACAATCACACTGAAATATTGTAATACAACAGAACAAGTTGCAGACATATTTACAAAGCCACTATCTCTTGACAATTTCAAAAGGTTGAGAGAAATGCTCGGAATGAAAATTAAAGCTTGAGGGGGGATGTTGAGAGCCACAACTTTAATTTTAGAGTTACTATTATTCACATTACTTATATTAGAATTTGTATAAATTTGAGAGGTAAATGTTGAGAATGATTCTCATCCTCTATATATTTAGTTACAAAGAAGCTATAAATGTAAGATGCTTATTTCATTATTGTAATGTGTAAAAAAAACAAAGAAGAAAAGGGAGAGAAAATAAGAGATAAAATAAAGGAGATATTAAGGAGGAAAATTTTTATATTGAAAGACATATATATATATAGAAATATTTTTTTGTTATCCTGGGTTGTAACCCATATTTGTTTCTCCTTTTTATACTCCTTGAAATTATTTGAGTTAGCAATTCGTAAATTGTATAACTCCTACAAGTAGAGTGTCGGGTTACGGAATCTATGAGGGACGGGCTGAGTGCTCCATATTCGGGGGCCGAGGTTCTTGCGGCACTTAAACAAATGCATCCCATTAAGGCGCCGGGGCCGGATGGGATGTGCCCGTTGTTTTACCAGACATACTGGCATATTGTGGGACCGAGTGTTTCGGCGTTGGTGCTGGAAGTGCTGTGTGGGGAGGAGCTCCCGGAGGGTCTGAACAAGACTTTTATTGTGTTGATACCGAAGAAAAGGGAGGCGGAGCGGATGATGGATTTCCGGCCGATAAGTTTGTGTAATGTAGTGTATAAGTTGGTGTCGAAGGTGCTAGCTAACCGGCTTAAAAGCTTCCTAGCAGAGATTACCTCCATTAACCAAAGTGCGTTTGTCCCAGGGAGATTGATCACAGACAACATTTTGGTGGCTTTCGAGACGTTCCATTTTATGAAATATTCTACTAGTGAAAGGGGTTATTTGGCTATAAAGCTTGATATGGCAAAAGCTTATGACCGGGTTGAATGGGGTTTTTTTTGAAGAAGGAATGGTGAAGATGGGGCTTGAGCATAGGTGGATAAACATGGTGATGCATTGTGTCTCGTCTGTCTCCTTTTCGGTCCTTATAAATGGGGCACCCTCGGGGGAGTTTACCCCTTCGCGGGGGTTACGTCAGGGTGACCCATTATCCCCCTATCTATTTATTTTGTGCGTCGAAGTGTTTGATCGAGGGAAAACTAGGTCGTTACTAGTCTCTCCTAATCAAACAAATAACCTAAACTAACCACTAAACACAAGTAAAGCGGCAAGTAAGGGTCGAAATCCACAAGGACTAAGGTGCGCTAATTTATGCTAATTGAACAACAAGCTAGGTCGGAATAGGGTTGGAAAAGTCAACTAAAACTAAATCAACTAAACTAACTACCAAAGGACAAACATGGTCAAGGAATGAGATCAAACACCAACAATAATGAAACGAGTATATGAGCAACAATTAAGAACGATGATGCACAAGCAAAGCATGAATGAGACGTTGGTTAGAAATAGATCCCCAAATGACTCCCGCCTTGGATCAATTCTTAGAATAGTCAAATGCGAACTCCCGTCCTACACACAACTACCCTTAGGTCACGGTTAAGCACAAACAAAACAATAGTCAACTTAGGACACGATCCCTCGATTTTCCTAAAGTCAACTACCCCAAAATCTAAGTCATACACAAGTAGCTAATTTGCATACAACAAAGTTTGAGTATGCTCAAACAAACAATAATTTAATCATGCAACATCACCAAATTCAAACTCATTTACCCAAATCAATCATTGTTAGGTTTTCACCCAAACCCTAACCAACAACACTACTCAATCAACATAAAAACAATAAATTTAAAGACTTTAACACCTAATAACATGATACTAAACAAGAACAACAATTAATCTAAACATGAATCATTAAACTAAACAAAACAATTAAACTAACAAACACTAGAGGAAAAAACCTCAAGTGCGGGCTCATTTTAAGGGGTTTAGTGCGGGCTTTTACATGTGCATCACATGGCCTGCCCGCACTTGATGTTTCTCAAATGCTGCCAAAATATTGGCAGCACTTGATGTTTCAAGTGCTGCCAATTTGGAAAATGAGCCCGCACTTGACATATTTTGTGCTGCTAATTTTGAAAATGAGCCCGCACTTAACATATTTGGTGCTGCCAATATTGAAAATGAGCCCGCACTTGAGATATTTGGTGCTGCCAAATTTAAAAATGAGCCCGCACTTGACATAGAAATGGGCAGCACAAGCATAAAAATGAGCCGCACTTGGCCTATAAATGAGCCGCACTTGATCTAGATTTGTTGTATAACCGATTTCCCTGCTACATATTACAATTGGACCACGCCACTGATTAACCTCCATACGTCATATAAAAAGTATCCAATTATATAGATAATTAAATTAAATAGTATATAATTGTAAATATAAAAGTCGATTACATTACAATCATATGAAAAACTAGCTAGAATCCATAATTTAAGATTTAGTACAAGAAAATATCAAAGAAAATCTCTGGTAATGAAGTTTGCCAACATTTCTCGAACTTCATCTATCTCCTCAAAGTTGAAAGGCCGCTTCCTCGGATTATTGAATACCTTAAAAAGATCGACCATCAAAAAATATATATACACTTTAGTTATATTATAAATATTGAATCGTACAATAAATTAAGACTTAATTTGTTCATAACAAATAAATAATGAACCGTATAATAATAAAATTGGTTAATTTCGGTCCCAACTTTCATCTAATGAACTTAAATCAATATTTTAAAGCCCTTCCATGTTTAATAAACTTATTTTTAAGTTTCAAAGACTCATTCTCACCCATTTTGGTGAAGTTATGCACAAGTTAGTTCATTATCGGTCACATTTTGACTAAAATGGCTAATTTCGATCCCAACTTTCAACTAATGAACTTAAATGAGTATTTTAAAATGTTTACATGTTTATTAAACTTATTTTTATGTTTCAAAGACTCATTCTCACCCATTTTGGTGAATTTATGCACATTTAAGCTTCGTTAGTTCATTATCGATCACATTTTGACTAAAATGGCTAATTTTGATCCCAACTTTCAACTAATGAACTTAAATGAGTATTTTAAAGTCATTACATTTTTTATACACTTAGTTTTATATTTAAAATACTAATTCTCACAAATTTTGGTGAAGTTATGCACATTTAAGCCTCGTTAGTTCATTATCGGTCACATTTTGACTAAAATGGCTAATTTCGGTCCCAACTTTAATCTAATGAACTTAAATGAGTATCTTAAAGTATTTCCATGTTTAATACACTTAATTTTATGTTTCAAATACTCACTCTCACCCATTTGGTGAAATTATGCACATTTAAGTATGGTTAGTTCATTATCGGTCACATTTTGACTAAAATGGTTAATTCCGGTCCTAACTTTCAACTAATGAAATTAAATGAGTATTTTAAAGTCCTTACATGTTTAATTAACTTAGTTTTATGTTTCAAAGACTCATTCTCATCCATTTTGGTGAAGCTATGCACATATAAGCCTCGTTAGTTCATTATCGGTCACATTTTGACTAAAATGGCTAATTTCGATCCCAACTTTCAACTAATGAACTTAAATGAGTATTTTAAAGTCTTTCCATGTTTAATACACTTATTTTTATGTTTCAAATACTAATTCTCACCCATTTTGTTGAAGTTATGCAAATTTAAGACTCATTTGATCATTACCGGCCACATTTTGACTAAAATGGCTAATTTCGGTGCCAACTTTCAACTAATGAACTTATATGAGTATTTTAAAGTTTTCCATGTTTGATAAACTTAGTTTTATGTTTCAAAGACTCATTCTCACCCATTTTGGTGAAATTATGCACATTTAAGCCTCGTTAGTTCATTATCGGTCACATTTTGACTAAAATGGCTAATTTCGGTCCCAACTTTCAACTAATGAACTTATATGAGTATTTTAAAGTTTTTCCAAGTTTGATACACATAGTTATATATTTCAAATACTAATTCTAACCCATTTTGGTGAAGTTATGCACATTTAAGACTCATTTGATCATTATCGGCCACATTTTGACTAAAATGGCTAATTTCGGTCACAACTTTCAACTAATGAACTTATATGAGTTATTTAAAGTCCTTACATGTTTGATACACTTAGTTTTATGTTTCAAAGACTCATTCTCACCCTTTTTGGTGAAGTTATGCACATTTAAGCCTCGTTAGTTCATTATCGGTCACATTTTGACTAAAATGGCTAATTTCGGTCGCAACTTTTAACTAATTAACTTAAATGAGTATTTTAAAGTCTTTCGGTGTTTATTGAACATAGTTTTATGTTTCAAAGACTCATTCTCACCCATTTTGGTGAAGTTATGCACATTTAAGCTTCGTTAGTTCATTATCAGTCACATTTTCACTAAAATGGTTATTTTCGGTCCCAACTTTCAACAAATGAACTTAAATGAGTAATTTAAAGTTTTTCCATGTTTGATACACTTATTTTTATGTCTCAAAGATTCATTCTCACCCATTTTGGTGAAGTTATGCACATTTAAGCCTCGTTAGTTCATTATCGGTCACATTTTGACTAAAATGGCTAATTTCGGTCCCGACTTTCAACTAATGAACTTAAATGAGTATTTTAAAGTGTTTCCATGTTTATTAAACTTAGTTTTATGTTTCAAAGACTCATTCTCACCCATTTTGGTGAAGTTATGCACATTTAAGCTTCGTTATTTATTATCGGTCACATTTTGACTAAAATGGCTAATTTTGGTCCCAACTTTCAACTAATGAACTTAAATGAGTATTTTAAAGTCTTTCCATGTTTGATACACTTATTTTTACGTTTCAAAGACTCATTCTCACCCATTTTGGTGATGTTATGCACATTTAAGCCTCGTTAGTTCATTATCGGTCACATTTTGACTAAAATGGCTTATTTCGGCCCCAACTTCCAACTAATGAACTTAAATGAGTATTTTAAAGTCTTTTATGTTTATTACACTTATTTTTATGTTTCAAAGACTCATTCTCACCCATTTTGGTGAAGTTATGCACATTTAAGCCTCGTTAGTTCATTACGGTCACATTTTGACTAAAATGACTATTTCGGTCCCAACTTTCAACTAGTAAACTTAAATGAGTATTTTAACGTCTTTTCATGTTTATTACACTTAGTTTTATGTTTCAAAGACTCATTCTCACCCATTTTGGTGAAGTTATGCACATTTAAGCTTCGTTAGATCATTATCGGTCACATTTTGACTAAAATGACTAATTTCGGTCCCAACTTTCAACTAATGAACTTAAATAAGTATTTTAAAGTCTGGACAGCCAATTTATTCTAAGAATCATATTATTATAATCATGTCTGATCAACAAAAAAGAATTTGGCAGAAATCCCCCAACTGATTTTTTGTCACTCTTAATGGTATCCGGATATTGAAGTATATTTTTTCAACATATTTTTTTACTAGATTAACACCCACAGAGAGTACACAAAAGAGAAAGGGGAGTCCTTAGATTACCAAACACGGGCACGGCATAAAATTATACGAGTTCTTTGATTTCCCTTACAAATAACTGTTTACTACCAAAATCTTAGCAAAGCAGAATTTTAGAATAGCATCGACATCTCAAGAAGACATAAAGATACCCTCAGACTTGTTAAAAGAGTAATACGACCTTTTAACTATCCTCACTCCACAAAGAGATGTGATCAAAAGATGAAAATTTAATAATTACTTTAAAATGATGCAATTAATACAAAGGATTCTTAAGAAAATCATGCCAGGCAATTAAAAATGATAGGTTGGGACAATGTGACAAGTAATTCCTGAAGTTTTGTATATATGCCTAAAATGATAGGTTGGGACAGAGTGCCTATTTCGCGCTTGATGCCACGTGAAGTTTTGTATATACTAAAAGTTAAGTAGAACTACTACTCTCATGAAATGATTATTTCCACCATGGATGGATATAAGCCTTAAAACTACACCTTAGTTCTTTAAATGTACTGGACATTCATGAAGTGCTTCATTTGTTTCTATATACTCAAGCAAGATCAGACACAACAGCTTAACTAAGCACAACAAAACATAATGAAAAGAGGGTCATAAAGATTGTATTACTATTTCAAACAACTCCGGGAGTCTGCTAGGATCCACAAAAGTATGAGGAAGAAGCTTGAAAATCACTTGTGCACCTTGCGAAACTGTAACAGAAATCAATAGAAAATAATTAGTCTACCAGTAATAGAAATCATGATAATAGAGAAAATTATGTCTCATGTAAAGCCAAAGCCTAATCCACTCCTTGATCCGAAACTCCCTAGAAGCAGACTGAAGGAAAGGAGTGTGATAAGAGATAAACAGAATAAGAGACGCGATATAGTCCACTAAGAAACAATAAATTATTTAACTGGTTACAAAGGCAGAGTATAGTTTTACCATTTCCTGCTCCAGTAAAGACAAAAACAAGAGGACAAATGCCAGAGGGAAGTCCAAGAGTGGAGATCTCTTCACCCACGGATATGGCAGTGGCCTTTCAAACAGCCAAGGAAGTATACATGTAAGATGAACCCAAGGAAAGGAAGGGTGTTGAACATCCAAAACTTAGATAACCTGTAATTTCGTAGTAAATAAAGATCATCAACAGCCAATTTAGAACTTAAAAGTACATAATCATTTGATGCTTTAATATCTACGAATATTTCCACTAGATATGTACACAGGAATCAAACATAAGACAAAAACAAACAAAATACTAAATCTAGAAATAGAAGAGGAATAGTTATAACATCTAGCACAGATTAATCAAACTATTGTAAGCCTCTTTTAGTTATCGATGTTCTGCTCACAATGCAATTCAGCTGTTGATATTGATGTTCTGCTCACAATGCAATTCTAACGGCCAAAATCCTACATCATTCCAGCTGAACATATTTTAATCTAAACCTATTATTCCAGAGTATTCTTAGATAGATTCTAATGATTTACTGGTTTGGCAAACCAGTAGGACTAGACTCAAACTGAATATTGAAGAAGTAAATCTTGGGATCAGGACATCCTTAGTTTGTGGAGCTGTGTGAAGACTGAACAGAGATACTGAACAAAGTTTTAAATACTTACAGAATTAGCTTTAAAAAGGTAGAAGAGATGGCAGGTTTATCGAGTTTTCAGTTTGTGCTTTCCTGGTGTACAGACATGCTACTGCTGTCATTGAATTTGAAATACTCTTGCATCTACAACTTATACAAGCTTCCTATTCTATTTTATCTTACCTAATTTTACTACTATATTTGAAAGTTATACTGAGTATCACCACTTCTCTAGAATATCCACAATCCATCATTCAAATTATAAAAAATAAATAAGAAACAATTATGTGTCTCTAACCAATATGATAGAAAACAGAAAAATTAGGTTCAGGGAAACATCAAAATCTAATAATCACAACAACAAACAAACCCCAATCATTTTGATACACCACACCCTTTAATCAATAAGAACCCTATAATAATACACAAACAAAGAAAGAAAAATTGAAATCACATGGACATTAATTACAATATTACCTCAGCATTACTGGAGCCGAATCTAAGAAGAGAATCATTAGGTTTCATAGTGGAAGCAGTATTGTTCCTGAGCTCCTAAGGTACAAGGAGGAGCGACGCGGCGGTGTGGAACAGCAGAGACGCAACAGTGGGGGAACAACATCGGTGAGCGGTGGGGGAACATCTGCGGCGATGCGGCGGTGGGGGAACAACAGTGCGGTGTGTGCAGGAAGTTTTAAATTCGCGCCCAGAGAAGAACCAGAGAGGTGAAGGAGAGAAACCAGAGATGGGAAGAGAGAGAACCAGAGATGAGTTAGGTTGAACTAGAGGAGAGGAAGGAGAAAGAAGGGGAAATGAATTTTTTTTGAAATATTTCATTATTTTGTGCGGCTCTTTCATAAAATTGGCAGTACTTGATTTGGAAATATTTCATTATTTTGTGCGGCTCTTTCATAAAATAGCCCGCACTTGAACTCAAGTGCTGCCAATTTTCTAAAATGAGCCCGCTTTTGTGAAAATACTTTTTTTTTTTTTTGTTCTCTCAAGTGCTGCCAATTTATCAAATGAGCCGCACTTGAAGGGAAGCACATGGCAATTTTTCCTCTAGTGAAAAGCAATAAATGAAACAATAAATAAAGAAATAAATGAGGAGAGAGATTAAGAAATTCTCATTGATTGTTGATTGAATCTTCAAACCAAATTGTCACCCTTGATTATCAAAATCCCCAATTTCATAATCGATTTCCCTAATTTTCTCTCCATAAACTAATTGTTGAGGCTAACCTTCTCTAAAACCCTAGAAAAAGAGGAACTAAAACTAAATATGTACATGGTAATCAAGTTGGTTCCCCCAAAATTAAAAGAGCTAACACTATTTATACTAAAGGCTAATAAAGAAAATAAAGAGAGAAAAGAAAAAGAAATTAAAACAAAAGAAAAGAAAGAAAATGAATTAAAAGATAAGAGAGAAAAAGGAAAAAAGATAAAAAAAAGATAAAAGGAAAAAGAAAGATATAAAAGGAAGTAATAAAAAGAATAAAACTCCACAAATCAAAAAACAATCAGCTCCCCATCTTCCTTCCCCGTGTTCCTTTTCTTTCGTCCCCTTCTTAGCTGCGCCGTCCATCATCATCCATCACCGTCGATCTTTGCTCCTCTCCCCTGCTGCGCTATGCATCACCGTCGATCTTCATCATCAATCCATCATCAAACCATTGATCATCACCGATCATCCCTCATCGTCCTCATCAACGGTCTTCGATCGTTCATCCTCGGTCAATCATCAACCACAATCGAATTCAAATCCTTTCTCACGAAATCGGAACCTTTGATTCAACCATGTACGGCGGCGGATCGAGCATAAGGAATAACCTCAACCACGAGCGCAACCACGTGACCTCATTAACTCCGTACAATATTGAGAGCTGAAAAGGTTCGGACGAACGTTAATGGAGGTTCGGGCGAACCCGTTTCTAGTTTGGGCGAACTCAAGGAATGTTCGGTCGGACCCGACCTTGTCAGGAACTCAAAAATTTGGGTTCGGTCGAACTTGAATACGGTTCGACCAAACTTCAGTACTCTGTTTTTACTCTGTTTCGTGACTATGTTTTTTGGTGTTGTAGCTTTGCAGTGGTGGTGCTCGGTTGTTGCTGCTGCAGCTTGGCGGTGGTGATGTTGTGGTGGCTCGATGGTGGGCGAGCTGTGCAGTTGCCTGTGGAGGTTGGCTAGGAGAAATGAGGTGGAGTTGGTGCGTGAGGGAGATGGTGAGAGATGCAGGGCAGGCATTTTGGAGTTGTATTAGCTTTGATGTTGGTGGTGCAGCTGCTCTGATGTGGTGTAGGATAGAGGTTATGTGGGGTGTAGGTTAGGAGATGGGGAGTAGATGTTTGGTTGTTCACAAGGCCGAAGTTGACTTGTGTTAACCGTGCTATGTAATTGATTTTGGCCCTTGAAATTTGTACTCCGGACACTCCGAACAACACACCTATAAATTTGGAATAAAAAAAACGAGGGGAGAACGAGGAATATAAAAATAAAAATGAAAAGAATAATAAAAATAAAAATAATAGTTACTAAAACGAAACAAAAATAAATTAAACTACAAAATTATCTAAACAAACAAAAATAAATAAACTACATTATTATGGTCTAAAAACTTCAAAAATCACTAAAAATATTTATTAAGTAATAAAATATGAAGGGTTTTTCTAACGTGTGCCCATGGGCACACATTAAGAAAACAAATTCCCTACTAAATATTTGATTTAGAGGAATATTTACTAGTTTAAAAAGGTAGGTTAAATATTTGATATGTGAAGTAATGAAATCTTTCTCAATTTTAACTCTTACCCATTTTATATTTTTTTTTCCTATTTTTCATGTTGATTTATTTTTGCCAACTTCTCAACATCAATCTAAAAAAAAAATTCATTTGAAAAATAGTACTTAGTACGGTACTTCATGTTCGTAAATTCAACCTCAATTCCCCTAATTAGCTATAGCTCACTTTGCTAATTGAAATTCACGCTACTGCATACTCCATGGCTAACTAGTTATATACAATTCACCTTTTTTTCTCCACTCCAATAAAGTAACGAATTCTTTTATTGCCATGTCAAAAAAAAAATTACAAATTTATTGGTACAATTGAAGCTAGCTGGAGCAAAGCACTTCATAGTTAAAGCTTGACGATAGTATATCAAATTGATTTTTTTTTACTCCGTGGATTAATTGATATTGAAAAGTTGGCCAAAATAAATGAACATTAAATTAGGAAAAAGATATAAAATTGGTAAGAGTTAAAATTAAGGAAGCTTTTATTATTGCACATAGAAAATATTCAACCTACCTTTTTAAAACTAATTAAGATCCCTCAAAATCAAATAATTATTAGGGAATTTGTTTTCTTAATGTGTGCCCATGGGCACACATTAGAAAAACCGAAATATGAAAATAAAGAAATTAAAGAAAATAAAGACAAAAAATGTTAAAAATAGAATAAAACGACTCGAATAATTGTTTAATCACTATCCTATGAGTGACATAAATGTCACTCATCAGTGTTGTCAGGTTTACTGCGTAGGGCAGTTGAGAGGGGTAGTCTCCATGGAGTTCGAGTGGCGTCGTCGGCACCCCGGATTTCACACCTACTCTTCGCCGACAATAGTATTATCTTTGCTAGAGCTAATGCCGAGGAGGTGATGGCTATTAAAGAGGTGTTGGAGGTGTATGAGGGAACGTCGGGTCAGATGGTAAATTTCGATAAGACCACGGTGTCCTTTAGCAAGGGCGTGGCTGAATCGAGGAGGAGGGATTTGGCGGCTCTTTTGAGGGTGAAGGTGGTGGATGTCCATGATAAGTACCTAGGGCTACCAACGGTTGTGGGGCGGTCAAAGAAGGTTCTTACCAAGGGGGTTCGTGAGAAGGTGTGGAAGAGAGTTCAAGGGTGGAAAGAGATGACTTTGTCTAAGGCGGGTCGGGAGGTTTTGATTAAGGCAGTGGCCCAATCTATCCCAACCTATGCGATGAGTGTGTTTAAATTCCCTAGTACCTTTTGTGATGAGTTGCGTTCAATGGTGGAAAATTTCTGGTGGGGGCAAAAACGGGGAGAGAGGAAGATGCATTGGATATCTTGGAAATCCTTATGTAAACCGAAGGCGGCGGGCGGGCTGGGGCTACGTGATTTTAAGCTCTTTAACGCAGCCCTCCTAGGAAAGCAAGCTTGGAGGCTGATTCGTTACCCGGATAGTTTGGTGGCCCGTGTTCTGAAGGCGCGATATTTCTCGGAGGGTGACTTTTTGAGCTCGGATATCGGGCACAACCCGAGTTATACTTGGCGAGGCCTGTGGGGAGTGAAGTGGGTGGTGCAACGCGGGTGGAGGTGGAGAGTGGGTGATGGATTGAGTATTCCGGTATGGTCGAGTCCCTGGATCCCTGGCACGCAAAGCAGGCAGGTGATCTCTCCAAGGAAGGAAGCAAGGGAGGATATGAAGGTGTGTGACCTTATTCACTTGATCACGGCTTCGTGGAATGTACAACTCATAAATGAGTTGTTCTTACCGTTTGAGCGTGAACGGATCCTTAGTATTCCCCTTAGTGCGAGACTGCCTCTTGATTCTATTTGTTGGGACCTTGAGAAGAACGGAGAGTACTCAGTCCGGTCGACATATTGTTAGGTTATGATACATATGACAATACATAAATCATGCGGAAAAATAATAAAGCCAGGAAAGCATATTATTTACACATAATCATTTAGCATAGTATAGATGCATACACTTTGTAGCGTGCCTTCCCTAGCTGCGCCCGAACCGAACAAGAACAAGTCTTTAGGATTCCAAGTGTCGTCCCTCCGTAGATAGTCCACAGTACGTCCGGATCCGCCTCAAGATTGACCAAGTAGAGTCGCCCTTAAGGTGCTTAGGAATTTTCGGCTATTAGTGCAAGAGAGTGGCTGAATTTTTCTTTCTAAAACTTACCCTTTGGATACTTCAATCGTGCATATAAATTATGACCCTAGGCCCTTATTTATAGAGGTTTGGAAGGGGAATTGGAATCCTAGTAGGATACGATTTAATTAAACTTAGAATCCTACAAGGACTCTAATTAAATAATCCTAATAGGAATTTAATCACACACCAAATCCTAATAGATTTAGGAATTGTGCATGGACACAAGCACACACACGCACGGAGCCACGAGGGCGCCCGCACGCGTGCGCTCGGCCCACGCTGGGCAGTCTTGCCTTGGCGCGCTGGGCCTGCCTTGCAGTGGGCCTGGCGCTGCCTTGGGCTAGGCGTGCGCGCGTCCTTGCTTGCTGGGCGATGGCCTGGCTTCGTGCTGGGCCTTCGTCCGGCAGGCCTCGTCCGATGCTTATTCGTACGATACGCTTCCGATTAAATTCCCGGTTCCGGAATTCATTTCCGATACGAACAATATTTAATATTTCCGATTCCGGAATTAATTTCCGTTTCGAACAAATATTTAATATTTCCGTTTCCGGAATTATTTTCCGATTCCGATAATATTTCCGATTCTGACAATATTTCCGTTTCCAGCAATATTTCCGATTCCGGCAATATTTCCATTTTCGATAATATTTTCCGATACGTACCATGTTTCCGTTTCCGGCAACATCTACGACTTGGATAATATTTATATTTCCGATACGATCCATATTTCCGTTTCCGGCAATATCATCGTTTCCGGAGTATTCATTTCTTGCTTGTGACGATCTCAGCTCCCACTGAAACCAAGATCCGTCGATTCCGAATATCCATAGATAGAGTATTTAATGCCATTAAATACTTGATCCGTTTACGTACTATTTGTGTGACCCTACGGATTCAGTCAAGAGTAAGCTGTGGATTAATATCATTAATTCCACTTGAACTGAAGCGGCCTCTAGCTAGGCATTCAGCTCACTTGATCTCACTGAATTATTAACTTGTTAATTAATACTGAACCGCATTTATTAGACTTAACATTGGATGCATACTTGGACCAAGGGCATTATTTCCTTCAGTCTCCCACTTGTCCTTAGGGACAAGTGTGCATTTCCTAATTCCTTTGTCGCTCGATGCTTGCTCTTGAACATAAGGTAAGAGTTGTTATCCTTATTATGTCCAGAGGTGTTTCTCGGTTTCAGAGTTCAACTGATCAAATAAGCAGATAATCATAGCCTATGATTCATCTGAGCACGGCCATGCATTTCACAGTTTCTAGCTCTCCGAGTGGCCTTGTACAACTTTTAAGCATCTCATCCCGATTTATGGGAGGACAATCCCAATCTTGCGATGTTGAGATTAGACTTCGTTTGATAGGTGATTACCTGAGCGTTGCCTTTATAGCCTCCTTTTACGGTGCGACGGTTGGTCAACGTCAAAGCAACCAGTTCTCAAACAAGTAATCTCAAATCACTCAGGTATTGAGGATTTAGTGTCTAATAATTTTAATGAAATTTACTTATGACAGATTTTCACCTCTTACAGTAAAATTTCATAGGTCTTTCCGATACTAGTCTTCCCAAAGTAAGTATCTATGCAAATGATTATGACATTGCCATGTCCACATAGTTCAAGAAACAGAACTACTAGTCATCTTGCATTCTAGTCGTCTAACGTTTTCTATGCGTCCAATTTTATAGAAAACTCCGACCAGGGACCATTTTCAACTTTTGACATTCAAGTTCACTTGATAGACATTTCTTAGTCACAGGACTGGTCCTGACAGTCTATCTTGAATATATCGTCAAATTGAAGGGACTCATCATTTAATACTAAACCAAGATTAAATGGAATATGAAAAATACATTTCATATATGATAAATGTTTCAACCCCGGTGTTTTTATAACCATGGGCCTTAAACCCATCTTTAAAACAGTTCATGGAATTCAAAGCTATGCTTGATTTCCAGTGCTACAATGTGAGTGTTGCTTCTCACTTGTTGCATAGGTTTAGTTATCATGCTTTGCCAATCTTAATATCCTTTTCATCGAATGTTCTTCGAGATAGATGATAAGATCTTTTGAGTATGTTTATTTTGTTGATCTAGTCTTTCTTGCTACAATAGTGGTTCTACGCATTTTGCAATGAAGAACCATTAAGTCAACAGACATGTGATCTACCCAAGTTCAGTGAAGAACTCTTTAACATAAACAACCCTGTTTTATTGCTTCTTAGGCAACAAGTACTTTTACTTCAAATGTATAGGTTGCTAGTGATGCTTTGTTTGGATTTACTTATCCAAGCAGTCCATAGATATGTGGAAGACTTTCCAGCTGTATCTTAGAACATAGAAATTAATATTTAATTTCCCACGCAACAACTCATGGTCTCCAATCCATGTTGCCATTTCAAAACACGATGCTCTTTAGCTCGTCCTTGTTAATGGTTAACTCCAAAGGAATCTTGCTTGATCCTTTGCCAGTGTTTATGCGTGTAGAATCAACATTTAGCATATCTTTATTTCCTTGAATCAAGAACTACTCTTATGTACCTTTTCAAGTACCATAAGTTTTTCTTGATCTCAATCTAGTTGATATTCACTTAGATCAATAGAGATTGGTATATGTTCGTCATGCCTAAAGTCATACGATACGTTTTTGGCGATCCTCATATTATATCATACATGATAAATTCTTTTGCAGAATAATTCCTAATTGAATTCTATTCATATAACTTTAGGTCATTCAATTTCAGTAGATACTGAATCCAGCTAAATTCTTTGATATAATATAGGTTAAGAATCTCACTTAGATCCATTGATGTTTAACTTAGTAAATGCTTATACATAGTTCAAACATTCATTACTTAGATTTATTCATATGGATCGAATATCTCCAATGGAGTCTTTCGTGTTTGATTTAGCAAATGCCTTTACTTAATCCAAAACATTAATATAAGATCTTTGTAAGTAGATCTTAATACCCAGTATGTACTAAGTTTCGCCTTGGTCCATCATTGATGAATAATTTCAAATCTAAGTCATTAGCATTTGAATGTTATTTCACAACAGAGAGATATGTGTGTGATACACATAGGACCAATTAAGTTTTTATGTACTCCCACTAAACTTCTTATATATCTATAAGAATTATTTACATTTTATGAAACTAAAATATTTATATTAGCTTCACTAAGATACATTTCCAATTCCCAATTGCTTGCTTAAATCTGTACTTAGATTTCATAAGCTAGCTTTCCTTTTCAAGCATTTATTTGGATCCACAAATCCTATGACATACCATGTACATAGTTTCTTCCAACATTTGATTGAGGAATTGTTTTGTCATCCAATTTCCATATGTACCAATATGCAATCATTGCTTGATTTATATACTTGAGCATTACGATTATGCATGAGGTTTCAACACAATCCATGTCATGAATTTGCTTGTAACCTTTAGCAACTAATCTAGCTTTGTGTGTTAACACAATTCAATGTTTGATGGTTTTTATCCTTAAAACAAACTTGCAACCAATAGGTGTGAAACTATTCTTGCAAATCAACAAAATTTCAATTTTGTCATCAAAACATTGAGTATGTTTTATGGCCTCTAACCATTTAAAACATTTGAGTCTATATATGGCCTCTAACCATTTTAGGGAATCTGGGTTTCGTCATAGCTTTCTTACAGGTCACAAACTCATTAATCCACATGATAATATTTTGATTGTAAGTTGTAGGTTTCTTCACTATCTAATAGAAGAATTGCATAGTTTCAGTGACCTGAACTCCATGTTTCTTCACTATCTAATAGAAGAATCTCATAGTTTCAGTGATTTGAACTCTATGCCTACTTGGGTATAGAACATCAAACAATAGAATATCAATAGCCACTTGAAAGTCCTTTGAATATTCTGTTCTCCTTGAAGCACTTGTAAAGTCTTCTAGGAGATGTCTATTCTTTAAAGCCACTTCTAAAGTCCTTAAATAATAAGTTCGGATTTTCTGAAGCACTTCGAAAAGCCTCCGGAATGTCCGTTTATGTTTGTTGTGTTAGGTTATGATACATATGACATTTACATAAATCATGCGGAAACAACCATTAACCCAGGAATCATATTATTTACACATAATCATATAGCATAATTAGATGCATACTCTTTGTTGCGTGCCCTCCCTAGCTGCGCCCGAACCGAACAAGAACAAGTCTTTTAGGACTCCAAATGTCGTCCCTCCGTAGATAGTCCACAGCACGTCCGGATCCGCCTTAAGATTGACCAACTAGAATCGCCCTTAAGGTACTAGAAAATTCGGCACTTTTATGAGCAAGATGTGTTTTAATTTTCTCTCAAAAAACTCACTTTTGAATACTTTGAAACTTGTATATAAATTATGACCCCTAGGCCTTTATTTATAGAGTTATGGAAAAGGAATCGTAATCCTAGTAGGATGCGAATTAATTGGAATTAGAATCCTACATGAATTCTATTTAATTAATTTATCCAATTAGGAATAGACATTTAATCATACACTGACTCTTGCAGATTCAGGAATCACGCATGAGCACAAACTCACACACACACGGCAGCCACAAGGACTGCCCATGCGTGCGAGCTGCAGCCCACGCAGCAAGGCCCACGCTTCCGTGGCCTTGGCGCGCGCTGGGCTTGTGGCGTGCGTGCTTGCTGGGCGACGGCCTGGCTTCGTGCTGGGCCTTCGTCCGGCAGGCCTCGTCCGATGCTAATTCGTACGATACGCTTCCGATTAAATTTCCATTTCCGGAATCTATTTCCGATACGAACAATATTTAATATTTTCGATTCCGGAATTAATTTCCGTTTCGAACAAATATTTAATATTTCCGTTTCCGGAATTATTTTCCGATTCCGGCAATATTTCCGAATCTGACAATATTTCCGTTTTCGGCAATATTTCCGATTCTGGTAATATTTCCATTTCCAATAATATTTTCCGATACGTACCATGTTTCCGTTTCCGGCAACATCTACGACTTGGATAATATTCATATTTCCGATACGATCCATATTTCCGTTTCCGGCAATATCATCGTTTCCGGAGTATTCATTTCTTGCCTGTGACGATCTTAGCTCCCACTGAAACCAAGATCCGTCGGTTCCGAATATTCATAGATGGAGTATTTAATGCCATTAAATACTTGATCCGTTTACGTACTATTTGTGTGACCCTACGGGTTCAGTCAAGAGTAAGCTGTGGATTAATATCATTAATTCCACTTGAACTGAAGCGGCCTCTAGCTAGGCATTCAGCTCACTTGATCTCACTGAATTATTAACTTGTTAATTAATACTGAACCGCATTTATTAGACTTAACATAGAATGCATACTTGGACCAAGGGCATTATTTCCTTCAGTCTCCCACTTGTCCTTAGGGACAAGTGTGCATTTCCTAATTTCCTTTGTCGCTCGATGCTTGCTCTTGAACATAAGGTAAGAGTTGTCATCCTTATTATGTCCAGAGGTGTTCCTCGGTTTCAGAGTTCAACTGATCAAATAAACAGATAATCATAGCCTATGATTCATCCGAGCACGGCCATGCATTTCACAGTTTCTAGCTCTCCGAGTGGCCTTGTACAACTTTTAAGCATCTCATCCCGATTTATGGGAGGACAATCCCAATCTTGCGATCTTGAGATTAGACTTCGTTTGATAGGTGATTACCTGAGCGTTGCCTTTATAGCCTCCTTTTACGGTGCGACGGTTGGTCAACGTCAAAGCAACCAGTTCTCAAACAAGTAATCTCAAATCACTCAGGTATTGAGGATTTAGTGTCTAATAATTTAATGAAATTTACTTATGACAGACTTTCATCTCTTACAGTAAAGTTTCATAGGTCTTGTCCGATACTAGTCTTCCCAAAGTAAGTATCTATGCAAATGATTATGACATTGCCATGTCCACATAGTTCAAGAAACAGAACTACTAGTCATCTTGCATTCTAATCGTCTAACGTTTTCTATGCGTCCAATTTTATAGAAAACTCCGATTAGGGACCATTTTCAACCTTTGACATTCAAGTTCACTTGATAGACATTTCTTAGTCACAGGACTGGTCCTGACAGTCTATCTTGAATATATCGTCAAGTTGAAGGGACTCATCATTTAATAAACCACAAATTAAATGGAAAAATGAATTTCTTTCATTTATTGTGAATGATTAACCAATAATGCTTTACAAAGATTTAAACTCTAAAACTTTAAAACATTAAACAGAGACATCAAAGCCATTCTCCAATATGCTTGATTCCCATAGCTGCAGTGTGCGAGTTGTGCTTCGCTTGCGGCAGAGGTTTAGTTAATGGATCTGATATGTTGTCATCAGTTCCAATTTTGCTTATCTCGACTTCTTTTCTTTCAACGAACTCTCGTAGAAGGTGAAATCTACGAAGTACATGCTTGACTCTCTGGTGGTGTTTAGGCTCTTTTGCCTGTGCAATAGCTCCGTTATTATCACAATACAGGGCTATTGGTCCTTTAATGGAGGGGACTACACCAAGTTCTCCTATGAACTTCCTTAGCCATATAGCTTCCTTTGCTGCTTCATGTGCAGCAATGTACTCCGCTTCAGTTGTAGAATCCGCAATGGTGCTTTGCTTAGCACTTTTCCAGCTTACTGCTCCTCCGTTGAGGCAGAAGACAAACCCAGACTGTGATCTGAAATCATCTTTGTCGGTTTGGAAACTTGCGTCCGTATAGCCTTTAACAATTAATTCATCATCTCCACCATAGACCAGGAAATCATCTTTGTGCCTTTTCAGGTACTTCAGAATGTTCTTGGCAGCAGTCCAATGCGCCTCTCCTGGGTCTGACTGGTATCTGCTCGTAGCACTGAGTGCGTACGCAACATCCGGGCGTGTACATATCATAGCATACATTATTGAACCAATCAATGATGCATATGGAATCCCATTCATTCGTCTACGCTCATCAAGTGTTTTTGGGCACTGAGTCTTGCTTAGAGTCATTCCATGAGACATGGGTAGGTAGCCTCGCTTGGAGTCCGCCATCTTGAACCTATCAAGCACCTTATTGATATAAGTGCTTTGACTAAGTCCAATCATCTTTTTAGATCTATCTCTGTAAATCTTGATGCCCAATATGTACTGTGCTTCTCCTAGATCCTTCATCGAAAAACATTTCCCAAGCCAAATCTTGACAGAGTTCAACATAGGAATGTCATTTCCGATAAGCAATATGTCGTCGACATATAATACTAGGAAAGCAATTTTGCTCCCACTGACCTTCTTGTATACACAAGATTCGTCTGCGTTCTTGATGAAACCAAAGTCACTGACTGCTTCATCAAAACGTATATTCCAGCTCCTGGATGCCTGCTTCAATCCGTAGATTGATTTCTTTAGCTTGCATACCTTTTTAGCATTCTTTGGATCCTCAAAACCTTCAGGCTGTGTCATAAACACAGTTTCTGTTAAAACGCCGTTTAAGAAAGCAGTTTTGACATCCATCTGCCATATTTCGTAATCGTAATATGCAGCGATTGCTAACATTATTCGAATAGACTTTAGCATTGCAACTGGTGAAAAGGTTTCATCGTAATCCATACCGTGGACTTGCCTGTAACCTTTTGCAACCAATCTAGCTTTGAAAACTTCAAGTTTCCCATCCTTGTCCTTTTTCAGTTTGAAAACCCATTTGCTTCCAATGGCTTGGTAGCCATCTGGCAAATCGACCAAATCCCATACTTGGTTTTCAGACATGGAGTCTAATTCAGATTGCATGGCTTCTTGCCATTGCTTGGAGCTAGGGCTCGTCATAGCTTGCTTGTAAGTCGCAGGTTCATCACTTTCAAGTAATAGAACGTCATAGCTCTCGTTCGTCAAAATACCTAAGTACCTTTCCGGTTGAGATCTATATCTTTGCGATCTACGCGGGGTAACATTTCTAGATTGACCATGATTCTCACCAGATTCTTCTAAAGATCTCTGAGTTTCATCCTGAATGTCATCTTGAGCATTCTCTAGAGTTTGTTGTTCGACTCGAATTTCTTCGAGGTCTACTTTTCTCCCACTTGTCATTTTGGAAATGTGATCCTTCTCCAAAAAGACACCATCTCGAGCAACAAACACTTTGTTCTCAGATGTATTGTAGAAGTAATACCCCTTTGTTTCCTTTGGATAGCCCACAAGGATACATTTGTCAGATTTTGGATGAAGTTTGTCTGAAATTAATCGTTTGACGTATACTTCACATCCCCAAATCTTAAGAAAAGACACATTTGGAGGCTTTCCAAACCATAATTCGTATGGAGTCTTTTCGACAGCTTTAGACGGAGCTCTATTTATAGTGAGTGCAGCTGTATTTAGTGCATGTCCCCAAAATTCTAATGGAAGTTCGGCCTGACCCATCATTGACCTGACCATGTCTAGCAAGGTTCTGTTCCTCCGTTCTGACACACCGTTCCATTGTGGTGTTCCAGGAGGAGTCAATTCTGATAGAATTCCACATTCTTTCAGATGGTCATCAAATTCATAGCTCAGATATTCACCGCCTCTATCAGACCGCAGTGCCTTAATCTTCTTGCCTAATTGATTCTCTACTTCACTCTGAAATTCCTTGAATTTGTCAAAGGATTCAGACTTATGCTTCATTAGGTAGACATAACCATACCTACTGAAGTCATCAGTGAAAGTGATAAAGTAGCTGAAACCACCTCTAGCATTTGTACTCATTGGTCCACATACATCTGTATGGATTAAACCCAATAGTTCATTTGCTCTTTCTCCAACTTTAGAGAAAGGTTGCTTTGTCATTTTGCCAAGTAAACATGATTCGCATTTACCATAATCCTCTAAGTCAAATGGTTCTAGAATTCCTTCCCTTTGAAGTCTTTCTAAGCGTTTCAAGTTTATATGGCCTAATCGACAATGCCACAGATAGGTGAGATCTGAATCATCCTTTTTGGCCTTTTTGGTATTTATGTTATATACTTGTTTGTCGTGATCTAATAAATAAAGTCCATTGACTAATCTAGCAGATCCATAAAACATCTCTTTAAAATAAAACGAACAACTATTGTCTTTTATTATAAAGGAAAATCCCTTAGCATCTAAGCAAGAAACTGAAATGATGTTTTTAGTAAGACTTGGAACATGGAAACATTCTTCCAGTTCCAAAACTAGCCCGGAGGGCAACGACAAATAGTAAGTTCCTACGGCTAATGCAGCAATCCGTGCTCCATTTCCCACTCGTAGGTCGACTTCTCCCTTGCTTAACTTTCTACTTCTTCTTAGTCCCTGTGGATTGGAACATAAGTGTGAGCCACAACCAGTATCTAATACCCAAGAAGTTGAATTAGCAAGTATACAGTCTATAACGAAAATACCTGAAGATGGAACGACTGTTCCGTTCTTCTGATCTTCCTTTAGCTTTGGACATTCTCTTTTGTAATGGCCTATTCCATCACAATAAAGACAGCTTGATGTGGACTTGTCCTGCTTTGATTTAGCATTGCCCTTGGACTTTCCACCTTTCTTGAATGGTCTCTTTCTAGCCTTGAGCAAATCTTTGGCTTCACAGTCCAGTACTATTTCAGCCTTTCTGACAAGGTGAATAAATTCTGCAACTGTTTCTTCTCTTGGTTCACTAAGGTATTGTTGCTTGAAGCGACCAAACCCACTGTGTAGTGAATTGAGCAAGACAGAGACTGCCATCCTTTCGCTTATTGGTGTTCCTAGTAGACTTAGGCGATCAAAATATGAACACATAAGATCCACATGGAACCTCAGTGGGACGCCTACCCTCTGTTTAGTGCGAAGGAGCTGAACATGTGTTTCTTGGACCTCCATCCTATAACACCTGTTGGGAGAACTAACCTTTAGCCCAGACATTGATTCAATCAACTCATGGACGTTCAGATCCCTGT